>NC_137700.1:33890393-34490393 GCF_964034855.1 Anser brachyrhynchus | reverse complement strand
TGTTTCAGACCCTTCAATTCTGACTTCAGTATTATATACACTTAGCAACCCAAGTTCACTGTAGGATGTTAGTATCTGGAAGTTTGTTTTTTGTGTGTGTGTGCGTGTGTGTTTTTTCCCCCCCCAACATCTCCTATTCTACTTCTGTGCATAGTAGCATTACTAATAACACTCAGTGAAGTCTCAATAAATCTCCCGTTATGTGCAAGCAGTAGTTCTAAACCTTAGTCTTTAGCATGTAACAAATTGAGACAATAGCTAAAGGCTTGTCTAGTCTTAGCTCACATACCGTCAACCCTCTGTTTCCACCAGCTTGCCAATTACCCATTTTCCTACTGTGCTTGGTAACAAACTTGGTTAATAGACTCAACCCAGCGGTAAACTTCTAACATAGCTGAAGCTACTGAGGTTATTCAGTTACATTTAGGCTCTATGACACTGAACAGTGTACAGTGAACAGAAGCTCTACTAATCTATTTCCCCTTTAATGAGATTATAATTTGATAAACTTCTCGATCAGAGGGATTTAGGCTGACATTTTTTTAATAAGCACAGCAATTATATTCATTACCTCTGAACTGCATATCTTCCAAAATTCAAACAACCGTCAAGCCATTGCACTCACTGGCAAGCCTAACGAGTTAAGAGAGAGCAGCCTACTACCACCACAGGAAAGTTCTGTACCTGGTGGTCATAGGTCACAGGTATTTAACATCCCAGGTATTTAACATCCAGGTGCATGCAATCACTAACTTCAGTTAAAAATCTGTTTGACCTGGCTCTTTAAGTACCCCTCAGGATTTTGAGCTCACTTGTTTCACCTGCAAGTAAATTTAAGAATGCTTTGTTCTGTAATCAATATAAACACATATTAAGAGCTCTCTACCTTGAGGATTAATTTCAAATTCTTCAGGGTTATCAGACAGAAGCCTAATCACATGCTGAAAGCTTAAGGAGGCTGGGTAAAAGTTACTTTGGCTTCAAGAGTTTGTTTCAGGTTTTGTACCCTCTCTTCTTTTCACTGCGAGATATCTACTACACAGCTAATGACTCCAAAGCAAAGCTTACCCTAAGCCCTATGTCAGGAACAATCTATTCTACCTTCTGGCTTCTGAAATTTACTACCAGTAGTGATTTCCTACTTGATTATCAGTCCCACGGAGAAGTCACTCCATACCAACTTTTCTACTCTTACCCTGCTTTGTACTGTAAGTATATGCATGCCCCAGCTCAGGAAACTTGCATTCAGTTCACGCACTCCGCTCCTGCACTTCACGTAGAGCAAGCAGCATCAACTGGTTCTCAGTGGGCAGCAGGGACACCAAGCAGCTGATGAAAACCTACCCGACAGCTTTAGTCTTCTGTTTCACTGAAGTGCCCTACAGAGTAAGCGCAGCATTACAAGTTCACAGTTTCTCACTGTACTATTTATATGCCATTCAAGGTATTTTATTTATAGGTGAATAGAGCTATGTTATTGCAACATTTTTTTTTTTTTAATACAAGTACTTTGTAATCTTAAATAAGAAATACATGGCTCAGAGAAAAGCCTCAAGTTTTCCAGAATAGCACACCATGTTATACAACAACCCTTTGTCAGATGCCTCATGGTTTGATTTGTGACTGACAGGCTAGCTCAGGTTACGCTGGTCCTTCAGGTTGACAGAATGTGGAAGAACTGTAACAGGGAGGAAAGCATGGGGTGGAGTAGTGTCTTGGTATTACTCTGGGGTCTTTTCAGATTTCAGTATCTTCTGATACTGAGCTTTTTTAGTTCAATAACCAGAACACTATGAATTTGGACAAAGATCAGGGGTTAGTTTCTGCTGGCACTTGCAGTGTGAAGAAAATGGAAAAAGAAAAGTACAGCTCACTTGAAAAAAAGTTTGTCGTCTCATACTTCTGAAATGAACAGCTCCAATATGACCAACAGTATTTACTTTGTCTCAGCAGAACTCTGAAGACAGACAACATACACCATACACTTGCATACAAGTTACAGCAATAAAACCAATCATTTTAATTGAAGCCATTAAGAAAACAGGTGAGGCAGTATAAATGATAAAGTTATACCTAGGAAGGAAGAGCTAGCACTTTCTAAAAAGCTTTAAAACAGCAACAGCCACTTTACAAAAGATTTCAGGGAAGAGAAAGTTTTGTAAACTACAGGTACTGTATAAAGGTAACATTAACAATTATCTTATAAAATACAGCAGAGACAAAATGGATACTCAAGCTCCTTTGAAACTAAGCCTTTTGGGGTCTTGGTTAAAACGTATGTTCAAAAACTATTTTGAAACAAGGACTAAATGCTTCATATTTTTAATTTACAGTTCCGTGGCATAAACATCGCACTATACACATCTTCCAAACAAGCAGTAAATACAATTTTGTTTAACCATGCGTGGTGTCATCTTCTACAAAGTCTTTGGCCATTTCTGCTGTGATCACATCAATATGACTAACCTGGTGGAACAAGAAGAAATATAATTATAAGTAGCTGCCTACAGAATAAAACAGCCTTATTTACAAAAGCTCCAGTTGACTCAGCAATAAGCTTACAATGAATTTCTAGTCTCCTTTTAAAGAGACAGATATTTAAACTTGGAAGGAGAAAACTCCAACACTAGACTGTGATATTTCAGTGTTGCATTTCTAGTTATAAGACAGATTCCCTTCCAGTTCTTATTGTAATGCACAAATGCACAGGTTAATAACGTTCTCAGTAAACACCATAATTAAAAATTGTTTACCTTGTTTCTGAATTTTACACCATAGAACTTGTCAGCTGACTCTAGCAGTTCAGGCCTAAAAGTTGTTGTAATAAACTGAGCGTGTTCTGCTAGTTCCATAATCATATCTAAAAAAGAACATAAGATTATTTATTAATGTCATCTTTCTACTAAAGTAGGGTATGTCTTCATACGAGACAGGCAGAAGTTTGCTGTTCCTTATTTAAAGTGAACATTTGGTTAATATGAAAAACATTCAAGAAAGGACCAATGCCAGGTTTAAGTATCATCATTAATTCCAGTCTTACCTCTGATAAATTCAACCATTCAGCAAGAATCACTGGGTATTAAACTTCTATAATAGAAAACAGATAAAGCACTTTTCCAAATCAATGTGGTGAGCTAAACGTTCATTTTTCAAACTACTTTATTTCAAAACCAGGACTAGTTCTACCACGCTAAAGCATAGTAAGGAGACTCTTTAGAAGCTGTAATGCCAATACAGAGCTTCTACCCAAAACCTGAGTCCGCAAAAGTTTTGGAAAGCACAAAGTTAAATTCTAACGTGTTGGGATATTTGAAAGTGTGCCTTCGTGATTAAAAAAGCTTTCACCCGAGATAGCAAGTAGTAGAAGACAGACAGTCATTTCAAACACACGAAAGATGAGTACAAGGTAGATAGTTACCTGAAACAGCTTTTCTGTGTTGAGCATCCAAGGCTTGGTCAATTTCATCGAACAAGTAAAATGGGGCTGGATCACATTTCTGGATAGCAAATATCAGGGCTAGAGCTACTAGGGATTTCTGTCCACCTGAAAGTTGCTGCATTTCTCTCATTTCACCCTGCTTCCCTGTGAATGATACCTAGAGGAAAACAATGCAACAGGAAGATGAACAGGACTAATTAAATGTTACTTTTTTAAAAATGGGAAAACTGTCATTTAAAAGAATACTCAAAGTACTGAAACGCAAACACTTCTCCTTACCCTTATGCCAACTCCAGTGAACTGGTCTACAGACGGAACACTGCTCTGTGATCCAGATCCCCTTTCACTCTCCGTACTGCCTTCACCTTCATCCTGGGACTGACTGCCTTCCACATCTCCTTTCTTCATCACTAATGTGGCCTTGCCACCAGGGACTAACTTCTGGAATACTTCACTGAAATTTTTTGACACCTTAAAGGAAACAATCATTTTTGTATCATGAAATCAAGCGCAAACAACAGCTGTTCTTACATGCTCTCAGACAGTATTTGTTTCAAAAATGGGAAGATCCACATTCAAACTTAAGCACTAGTTAACAGGATACAACACTTGGTCTAAAAACATGGCCTAAGCCAACTGCTTTTGTAGTACGATATTTTTCACTTTTTTTTCTTCAACAAGATGGTAGAATTCAAATGGAAAACAGCAAAAGCTGTTTGATAAGCGATTTACTTCAGTAAGCTTCAGATAAGATGTCAGTTAAGCAAATGATGTGTAGGAGAAGCCTTCACACACTTTGCACTTATGATCCTTTAATAGCATTAGGGAAGGCTTAACTAAAATCTAGAGAATGTATCACTAGACCTTCCCCAGAAAGGGCTGTACATAGTACAGTCAACAGAAAGGAAGCATTTAAAAGGTTTAAAAAGCAGCTAGAATGTCAACATAGTCAACAGCAGCTACTTAAAATGCCAGCTTTTTTCTTTTTTCAGCATTAAACCCACAAAACAAATAACGTGATGCTGTCTTTTATTACTATGTAACAGCCACGCTTAGCGTATGTTTCTTCTCATATAGCTGAGGGGACTATTTCAACTAGTCTTTGCTACTGTTGTCATCTTGTTACCTGTTTGAAAGTCAGCTGAATAGCCTCGTATTTCCTAAGCTCAAGCACATTCATCAGCTCCATGATGGATTTGTAGCCCCTGTCCAGTTCCTCTTGTCTTTTTATCAGTTTTTCCTTCTGCTCTGAGAAATTTACAAACTGGTCTAAAGCTTTTTTATTAACATGACTGTACTTCTTCAATTCTGTATTGCACTGCTCCAGCTTGCGGAATAACTGTGTATGGAAAAACAAAGTTATTTGCAATTCTAGCCACATTTGACACTCAAGATGTAGATGAAACTAGTATTTTGGATCAGTACCTTTTTTTGCCCCCCCCCAATAGCATGAAACCAACCACATTTATTACCTGCTTTAAACTTAGTGTCTGATACTTTTCAAAAGCCTCCTGTGGAAGAGAACCCAGTTCTCGGATTTTCTTCATGCATTCTTCCTTCTTTTTGAGGAGCATCCCTTGCCTGTTAGTCATTTTTTCAAGTTCTTTTGTGTCATGGTTAATGGCATCCATATGCTCCTTCTCCATGTTCTTCCAGCGCTCCATGCTCTTCTGCAGCTCTTTAATTCCTGCTTCTGTTTTGTCAATGGAATTATCCAGATCTGAGATATTGGGGAAAAGCACAAAGTGGTAAGTCTACATACCTGCATAAAATCCGTAATTATCCATCCAACGATTTATGAAAAAGAGACAATTTAAAGAAAGATCTATTATGAAATGAACAGAAAATTAACTTGAAGACAAAAAGTTAAGATTCCCTCTTCCCTTCCACCATAAATATACAGCTTAAACACAAAGGCTGTTATTGTTAAAGTCTAGAAAGACAAGCAAAAATGAGTGTGAACCACACAGATACTATTTCCCATCTGACAGTAACTTAGTTTTAGACTATTAGGGCAAAATTCAAAAATAACTGTAGAAGATCACGACTTGTACAAAGGTTGCCTCAAAAGCACTACACCCTGAAGCCAAAATTCTGTTATCACTGACACCTACTTGTTGGTATTACAGTGTGCAATTGCAGACACTCAACTTGTTTGATTTGCACAAAATCTTGCTTCATTTAACTTTTGAATCATGTTCCAAAAAGTCTGTTGCACACTATGCAACTACTATAGCCTACTCAAAATGTATCATTACTTCTCATATTACAATATGTATGAACTTTCAAAACACTGGAGATTTTTCTTTGAGTAAGTAGCGTTACCAACCATCTGACCGTGCCAGAGTATCTTTCACTCGTTTGTTGATAGCCTCAAGTTCTGATGTTGTAGCTGTAAGAACTGTGCCACCTTCTGTTTCTCGTAGTTCATTCAGTTCCTACAGAACAAAGTAAATACCATCAAGCTTCCGTATCGCAAGGGAACAAAAGTGTAAGCCAGATAACCAACTTATCTTCCACTATTCTACATGTAACTTAAAATATTTTAGTACAGCTTTAGAGAACAGTTAAATCTTTATACTTAAATCTTTAACCAGATCATCATTATGATAGCTCTGTTCTATATATACTGTGCCTACACATAGGCAGTATATATAGACAGGATTTTTTTTGGTCAGCATCTCACATGTTCCTCAAATAGTACACTGAGATTTAAGTAAAACACGCAACTCAGCTTGGATTAAGGGAAGCAAGAAATACCACTAATTACAGAGAGAGATGAATACATATTTATCTAATCATTAATACATCAAAGCTCTGGAAATAAACAAAAATAGACTGCAAAAATGCACTGAAAACAAAATCCTTACTTGTTCCACTTGGTCTAAGCGTTTTCTCAGATTTTCATTGAGATATGTTTCAACTCTTGTGATAATGCCTTCTAGCTTAATCCTCTCATTCAAAAGCTGTCTGTTTTCCTGAAAAAAAAAAAAGTATATTCGTTGTCTCAACTGACTCTTAATTCATTTTTCCCTTGTTAAAAATTAAAACAAACCCATTCTTCACAGAATTCTGCGTATGAGAATATTTCACATCTTTGGATTGTCACTCTAATTTTAGCAGGTAGAAATAACCGAAACTGTACGTTGTAAAATTCACCCAGCATTTAAGGAAAACATACAAATATACTTAGCAGATGAGAAAACTCCAGATGTACCAACCCCCACCTGGCAGAACACTACTCAGTTACAATACACTCAGCACTAGTGACTTTTCACACAAAAGGACCAAAATAAGTTTTTATTGGGAAGGTACCACAGTCAATGACAAGACATTTTCATTTCTCCTCTTACTTGCTGTAGTTGTCGAATTTCGTCATTAAGAGCATCCACACGTTTCTGATCTTCAAGACTGAGTTGAGACAACAAATCGGTCCCCAGTTCTGCTTTTAGCGATTCTCTAGTTGATTCCATAGCGTGTAAACTTGCCTCCAAGCTCTGTAAGCTGCGTTGCTATGGAACAGGTATTAGACAGAATAATTCCTCAGAGCAGCCCACAGATTTATGAATTTCACTTTTCTATTTATGTAAATATTTACTGTGACTATCTCTAATCATCTTTTCATATTTCAATTATGATGTTAACCAGAGAGGAATGCAAATTTATCAATCACATCAACGAAACAATAATATAAAACCAGTAATGACATTCAATATCATTTTACTGTACCTTAGGCATAAATGTCTTTTCAGACTGCTGCCTCTTCTCCTTCAACATTTTCATTTCTGATAAAATACTGTCTCGAGAGGCTTTGAACTTTCTCTGCTGCGTCTCAATTTGCTGCATTTGGTTCATTAGCTGGTCAATTTCATTATTAATCCATACAGTGGGCTAAGGAAAATTCCATCTTAAATGCATTTCGTATCTACTAGTAACTTTAGTTTTTACTCGCTTTGCCATATTCATCTGAACTCACAAAACAAATTAAAATATTCAGTTGCACAGAAGCAATCAAGAACTATCAGCAAACGTAACTTCATGACCCTTATCAACACCAAGAACAAACCATAAAGCTTGATTTTCCCATTACTTTTCCAACACAGCACTCAGAAGATACACATTTAAACTTGTAAGGAAAACCTTGGATCTTGAAAAATATAGAAGTACAGATGTAACAATGCAATTAACCCTTACTCAAATCTGAGGCAAAGAGTAATTTTTATGGCAACTGTCATACAGGTCAAAAGGATTTAATGAACTCAAAAACAGAAGAAAATTGCATAAACCACTTCTGCCCCCAAATTCTAGGTACTAGACCTCAAGATGATGCTACAGCATTAACGAGCTTCCAGAAAAAGGTGACAGTTATTTGACTTTTCATATAAACAGACTAAAAAGACCAGGACTGTCAAACAACTCCCTGCTTGATTATAGTATAGTGCTCTCCACACCACCATCCCCAACATATGCTGGCTATGTTATGTAGCAATTCAGGACACAAGTACTAAAAATATAGCACAAGTCGGAAGAGGCAGTGAAGGTTACCACAGGTAACAAGAATACCTGGTTATAGCGGTTACTATAACAAAGGAGTAGAAAGTATCATAGTGTTTAACCTCATCTCTAAGCTTGAAAGACCAGGACAAAACATTAATGGTGACATTTTAACAAAGCTCCCTTGTTCTGAAGCCTACAGTGACCAGCCTCTGAGAAGCAAAATACTGGACAAGATGCATGACAGGCACTCCTGTATCAAATCCACATGTGCTCCTGTTCCCTTCAAAGCAAGCAAGTCCTGACTGTATTAAGGTCAGTTAATACTGAGTTATGGATGACAGCTTAGAAGCACTCAATGCTTCAATTACCATGTTTCGGCTATATTTCCCTGGTACGGAAATGTTACCAACAGCAGTTGTATAGAAAACTATTTCTTAACTATTTGCATTGAGCTAAGAATTAGTTTTTTAAAAAAATGCAATCCTGACACGAAAACAACCGTTGTATTTTAGAATCTGTTATTTTCACTGGTGATACCAATTTCCACATGCAGGGCTTCTGTTTGTTTCTACTTTGACTTTTGTTATTAAAATCCATACAATAACACACAGAACCAGGTTGCACAAGCAGACATAACAAATGCCACCACTGATACATAACATTTACAAAAGTCAATCTGTTTCTCATCCATTACTGCAACTGCAAAATGAAAGCAGTCATCACACAACCTTTCCCAAGAAAAACAAAAGGATATTTTCAATGTTTCTGCGCAAGTTTTCATTGAGTTTTGCTTCAAGTTCACCAAGTTCTTCTTCTGCCTTTCTAACATCTTTTTGCAATTCTAGCCGAGACTTTCTTGTGTCATAATAACCTCCAGTCAAAGCACCACGATGGCTGACTTGATCACCTAAACAGCAAAACAGAATGAGACTATAAATTGCACATCATATATTCTCCATATTATTTGGAGAGGTTTTTATAATACAACTTTGCAGAAAAACTGGAACATTTCAAACAACCTGAAGAAATGCTGCATTAGCATCATGCATCAGTGTCAAGGATTACATTACTTGAAAAATATTATGTGAAGTATTTATTATAAGTTAAACGTTTGTTTTGGTATTCAACTGAAAGTATTTCATTCCTCAAGACCAACAGATTGCTATTATTGCCTTAAAAAAAAAAAAAGCTAGTGCTTAAAATTAAATAAGAAACTATGCAGCTTACAAGAAAGTGGTTATATAAGGAGAAAATGTAAATGCCTAGAACTACCAGCTTTAAAAGTCTTAGACTTATTGGGCAGGGGTGACAAACAATAAGAGTGCATGGAGTCTGCCCTCCAGGAGTAGGCAATTATCAAGAGGTATAAATAATTTTAGAGAACATAACATGCACCTGGCATGTGGAATAGTCCACCTTGCACTTACCAGTAATTAAAGCCATGCATTCACACCCTCAAAGCTATTTCAAGTTGGTGGAATACACCAGAAATATTCCAGGGAACACATGACTGCTAAATTTGAAAGAATATGCCTATAAACCTAACCTGCTTTGCAATTCTCAGGATGGAAATACATAGCTACTAACTTTTAGATCATAAGATAATTCAGGGACTTGTGAAGATATTCTATATTTTTAGTATTCTGCCAACTGCAGCGTTGTATATATCAGTCAGGTATATTATTTAAAATAACATTATTTTGACAACACTAATAGACTATGTTTAATGAACCTCAACACTTGCATTTTTCCAATAAATAACTTATAAAATTGCAACATTTACCTTCCAGAGTAATACAGTCCATGGTGAAAGCTCTGGCCAGCTGGGTAGATACTTCCATGCTACGGCAAATTAGAGTCTTTCCAAATACATGTTTGAAAGCTTTGTCAAATCTTGGATTGTATCTCAGTTTACTGATCATAGGAATGGCATCCTGAAGTTACAGTTATTTTAATGAGAAGAGTGCAGTAATATAAATACGGCAAGCAAATTGCAACTAATTCAAGCACATTTCAAGAGAGCCCTAGAAATAAAAGCTACATCAAGAGTAAAAATGCAATACAATCTGCCTTATAACACCGCATTCTTTAAAGTTAAGCGTATCTCTAAATCACTGAAGATGAATGTTGGTCTTCACAATCAGATTTCTAGAATGAAGACTTCTGGAGCTCTGCATATCATGATACAGAGAACTGTCAAACCCTGAACTCAAAGCACAATATTGTGAACGATTACTTCAGAAATAGGTAAAAAGATGACACACTGACTGAACATTCAAGACGAACACTGTATGGAAATCAAGTGCAGTATTTTGCAATTTTAGTCTTCAACAGCTAGGCTCGAGCATTAGGTCAACTATGAGTCTGCTGGGAATCTTATCTGAGTATTAAATTACTACAGAAACAAGCTTAATATGTATCATTTATTGGCAGCAAAAGAAATCCTCCTCCAAAAAAGAGAGACCTGTCTGCAGAGAACAGGTTACAAACATTAATACAGTTAATTATTACTAGTAAAGCCCTCCCAAAATAAGCACGCTAGAAATCTGATTCTTTTGTTTGCTTTTTCCTATATTTATCCAAGGAAAAAAGGAAAGTAGCAATTTTTAAATAACTTACTCTACCATGATTATTGTAGGAAGTCATTATATTTAAACAATTAATTCACTAAGTTTTGAATGTGAGCAGATTCTTCCTTGAAATGCTTGAGTTACTTTTTAAGTAGTTGTCACTGAAGGTCTTTTTTAAATATAAAAGCACAAATCATTTCAAATAACTGAGAAAGTGTCCACAGCTGTGACAGGACACTATCCTCCTATTCAACTTTCATCCATGGCAGGCTTTCAAATTAAAGAATTAAAATTTAATAATCTGTGCAATTAGTTGTCAGGTTATAGGAACACTCTTCCTTTTATTAACACCTATGTACTCAGAAAGGGAAATTCAACTTCAAAAAAGAAATACCTGGCAAAAAAAGTGTTTTGCTATCAAAGGGTTTTTGATACTGGGAAGTGATACATTAGTTGCAGTATTTAATTGCAAACATTCAGCACCGAAGAATATAATGGGCAATAGGCCCACACAGTTCAAACAACAAAGGCTTATATTTACGGAAAAAATAGAGGAAGGCTCGAAATGAACACTCACATTAGTCTCAGGATAAGCAGTATCTCGAACATCCAGCTTGTTCAAAGGGAGGAAAGTAACTTCACCAGGAAGGTTCATTTTGTTAAATTCCATTAAGATTTTTGTACTGACTTCATCAGAATCCACGATGTGATAAAACAACCTAATTAACAAGTCCAAGAAACAAGCAAAAGCATGACGGTGCTAGAAGCATAACTATATTTGTACATGAACACTAAGCAGGCAGGTAACGTCACATATCACTCACTGTACAGCCACACTGCACTTGCTCCGGTTCATTTTTGTGCCTTAAGACTAAGTAAGCAGATGGCATTAGTTTTATTAGAACAAGATCACTGAAGATTTTTACATTCTACTATCCAGTCACAAAAGCAGCTCACTTACATGTTGAAACTGTGCACGTAGTACACAGCTTTTTTTTTTTTGGTTCACCTGTAAACCTCTGTCCTCCATACCACTTCAATTCACCCACTACTCAGCTTTCTTTGCATGAGTTTACAGAGTTTGTCTCAACCCTCAGTACACAAACAAGAGAAAAGACGACTACATCTATAACCCTGTGCATGACAGACTAGCATCAGAAGGACTGAAATGTTATCTCTCCTTTGCAAGCTGAATTAGTTTGCTTATTATTGCTTTTTTCCAAACCTCAGGTGACCGCAGGATTCAGGGAGAGCCATGAAGTACTTTAAAAAAAAATAAAAATTCTCACATACACAGGTGTTTCAGATGAGGGGCAGCATCTCAAATTTTTGAACAAGTATTAGCATGAACTGGACCAGGGACTGATTACACACAAAAAAGATGAATTAATTCAGAACTTGAGATGGTGCCAATGGACACTCCTGGAATATATTACTTAAAGACTCACTGAACACACCTTTTTCTGGTGTCTAAACTGGCAACTGCTACTTAAAAGCTATCCTTGCCCATGCGATTTTCTAGCATAAGTGAAATAACTCCTACTGTTATCAGTGAAACATCAGCATTACTTACTGTAGAATGCTCTACAGTGGACAGCTTCTGGCAAGTATCTGGAGCATGGGTCTTGGGCCTTGCCTCCCTGCTCCCCACAAACTCCCTCCCACCCTGGAAGAAGTTTAAGAGGCTAGGATCAAGTTTTTAAAATAGGCAGAATTCCTCTTAGTTCCTTCTTGATGTTTTAAATGATGCTATATAACAGAGTTTGAAAAGAGGAAGACCAAAGCTCGAGATTACAAGGAGAGCAAAAAAACTCTCAAAAAAAAGCAGGAAGGAGCACCAGATTTGACTGCAACACTGCAGCTGCATCGACGTAAGTAACACTGAAGAGTAATTACCTGTTCCCCGCAGTAACTTCAACACAAGTGTAGAAAGCTGGTTCACATTCAAAGTTGTTCATCACAATGCCATGATAGCCATTTAGAACATGCTGGTTTATGCCTTTTCGACGGAAGTGCTCCAAAACCTTGTTTATGCTGTCTATACCATTCAAAATGGCCTGTTAAAGCATAATTCATTATTGCATTGCAATTACAAAAGCTAGAAAACACATCCATTTTATCTTCAACTTCTAGAAAAAGGTAACCTCCTTTCTCAAACTCCTGCTGACTAATCAGGAGTTGCTGCTTTAAAGTAAGATACCTAAATAGTTAAGCATACCACATCTTAGGGTCTGTTTCCTTTTTTTTTAAAAAGGAATATATGTACCAAAAGTATTGAGAAGTATTCCATATCTACCTGGTCTCCTCACCTCTCCTCTGTTATCTTAAGCTTACAAAACTAATAAACTAATTTCAAAATACTTCTGGAGCTAGAAATATTTGGAAAAAACAGCCTAGAGATACAATTTATCCATCTTAGTTATTTGGTTAGTCTTACCATCATAGCTATCTTTAGGAGGTTACTCTGACTTTTCCATTAGGATGGGAAAGAAAAGCTTCCACATGGAATTATCACAAAGCATCTTACCTTTCCTGTTGCTGCTCTGAGAAGCTGCTGTTTCTTTTCTAAGTCCTCCCGCTTTGCAGCAAGAGCTTGTTGCTCTGCGTTCTCCTCTCTCCATAGATAACTGCATACATAAAGCGTAAGTATTTTAAAGGTGAATGAAATTTTTATTTTTTATTTTTTTAAATCTAAAGACTGCTAATTGAATGGGAAGGCTAAGTGCAGAAGTTCAGACATGGCTATACTTAAAAACATACCTACATGCCATGTGAACAACTACACAGTTGGGGTCCTTCACATTAAGTGAGATTCAGACATATTTCAATTAATTACTAACTTTCTTTCGCTCTGTAGTTCATCCTTTTTATTTTTCACTTCATAGTACTTTCTGTCCAGTTCTTCAACACGAGCCTTCACTTCATTAAGATCCTGGTCCAGTTTCTAACACAAAGAAAAGATCACTATGAAACTACAGCTCTTTTCAGGTAAAATTCCACCCCCCCACCCCCCATCAAATTCAATACTAACAATTACTACTTAGAATTCAGAAACAATTCTTACAAAGCTTTTCACAAAACAAATAGTTACAAACTATAAAAGCACTAAGAATAAAAGCGTCTTTGGCAGCAAGTGAGCAGCAGCAAGTTGAAGTGATCAAACAGACTGCAAAGGAGGCACAAACTGCACATATGTGTGTTATACAATGAAACAGCTCACTAGGTCATTGCACGAAACTATATCAAAACAGTAACTATCATACACAACCATGTGTAGCCATGTTCTGAAGTAACACTTCTGATAAGAACATACATACTAGTCTTGCGTATCATGCCATGCTGATATTAGTCAAAATTTTAGCCTGCTTTCCAGCAGTATTTGTGCTTTACCACAGCTGCCATCAAAAGCATGCTGTTGAAGCAAATGCACAGACCTCCGTCCCTTCCTCATTAATAACACCTGCCATTCTCAAAGCAGCTTGGGGCTAGCATGCAGATTACATTTTCATAGTTATCTACATCCAGGAGGACCAGCTACTCTCTCAGTAACAGAAGTTTTTCCAACCCAACTTTGTAAGTTCCCCATGGAGTTTCACCCAAGACACCTTATGTAACTCCTTTAGCTTGAGCATAAATCAACCTTCCCTCCGGAGAAGAAAAGCGAGACATTTTTATTAAAGGAATCAAGAACACTTCAAATTTAACACCTTCACTTCTATCTAATAATTCCTATTGAGCCATACAATAATGTTACAATCAGTGGTAAATGTTACTTGTTTCAAAAATCAACTCAGAATCATTACTTACACTACATGGGTGATGCCTACATCAGGTATTTTACCAGAACACTATTCTTTTTGAACTATATTCCTAGATCTTTTTTCAGACTGACCCTTGATTTCAGTAGATATATTACACAAAGACAACAAATGTCCCTCAGCACACACAGGGTGACAGCATTAGCAATGGATGCTCTCTTACCCTAAGTGAAAGATTACCCCAAATTTCACTCCTGCAGCTCCTAGCAAAAGTGATGTTTTTGGAGTGCACTGCTGTATTTGCAGTTACAGCTGTTTCTGAATGCACGGGAACTAAAATCTGAAAGTTATGCAGATAATACTGAAAGCTTAACATTCTGCCACTGATAGGGACCCAACTGCTAACCAGCTGCAGTTGTGATGCAAAGGTAAAGAAAGCATTGGCAGCGGAGTTTGAAAGATACTGTTCTCTTGTCTTCCCTGAAGAGGGAAAACACCCAACCTCTATGAAAACATAAATTGTTATCCATATGGAATGGCCACATTCATCATAAACAAGAGCAAAGCAGATTATGTCTCTGAAAACTCAGGCCAAACACTTTGTGGGGAAAAAAAAACAAAGAAAGTAAATGTAAACAAAGTTTGAGGCAGTGTTGAGGGGAATTCAGAGTTTATCTGCAGGCATTTCCAAAAACAGATTTTTAAAAGACTACACCCCATCAGAAAAGCCTGTATTCATTGTAATTATACTTACACTGTACTGTTCCAAATTTTTCTCCTTATTTGCCTCTGTATCCTCCAAATCCTTGTGTATAGCTGCAATCTGCCGCTTCTTGTCATTGATGGCTTGATCTAGAGACTTCAGTTCTTTCTTTATCCACTTATCCCTTTCTTCTTTGGATGTGAACTGGCTTCCCCGACCTTGTTTTGCATAAAGATCTGTTCTTTCCTGCGTAGCCTGTGCAAGTCTATTTTGAGAAGGGGAACACATGCTGTATTATGAAGAACTCTTGAATATATGAAGAAAAAGCACTGAGAATTACCATAAGAAATTTCCAGAACTGTCACACCATGCTCTAAAGATTAAGCACCAAATCAGTAACAAAAAGAGAAGGATCACATTGTACACAATAAAACCACCCAAAAGACTTCATAAAACAGCAAGTCCGTAAAATTCCACAAAATGGTGAAGGCTGAAAATTAAGTTCACTGAATACTGACTTCCCCCAGCCTTAACACCCAACACTAAAGGAGGCTTCTTTACACAAGGACAGACACCCCTTTCTGAAATATTAAGTACAACTCTGAACATATCACACATGGCTGTTCTGCTAGTTATCTTGGTTCTTTCTAAAATGCTTTGAGTTCCCATTGTAGAACATCACAGACCTAGCAATTCCTCTCTCTTCTTTTTCTTTTACACTGTTGAATTTTGGCTCCGTTTCTGCTAATTCTTTCTGTTTCTCCTCAATTTTCTCAAGAAGCTTTTGCCTCTCTTTTAACAGTCTTTTCTGAAAGTAAAACAAAGCAATATTTAAAGTGAGGTAGTATCAAAAACTCTGTATCATTAGATAAATACATAATTCTGAAGAATAATTTAAGCAATGGAATTTTGCAGTCTTACAAGTATCTCTGATACCACATTGTTTCAACAGTTAAGTGAATTCAGTTACAATTAGGAAGAAGACATGCCAAAAACTTAAGATACCTGTTCTGCAAAGCTTACAAAGTAATGAAAGGCTACAGCCGAAAAACAAAACTTAGAATGTAAAGCTAAAATGTCTTCAAGGTACAAATATACTACCTTGCACCAACCACCTTTTATTCACTCATTATAGTTACGTACCCTTTGTTCACTGTTGCCAGCTAATTCATCCTGCAGGTCTTTAGCCTTAAGCTCTAGTTTAGTCCTCTGTTTAATCTGCTCCTGTCTTTCAGCACTAAGTTGTTCTTTCTCTTCTTTCATTGCAGAAATCTTTGTCTTCAGCTCACGAACTTGCCGTTCTATTTCCTATGCAAATTTAAGTATGTAGAATTTTAAACACTATATGCACATTTCAGTATCTAAGTTACGAGCATTAGGTAGATTAAGGTACACCAAGAAATACAATAAATTTCTCCCATTTCCAAATAGGATGAAGGCATAGGTTAGAAATTAATTTTTAACTTTACTGGTTAAAGCTCTAAGTGTAAGAGCTCTTTTCATTTGTAGTCAAATAACTCTGGAGTCTGTGTCTAAATTCAGACTTAGATAAAATGTTTACATACACAAGAAAAATAAAGAATCTAACGGAAAGGAAAAAGACACCCCTCGTTTTAAGTATTTTTACCTCCATTTTATCTCTAGCATCTTGCTGTGCATCTCTCAGCTGCCTGGACTTCTCTCCACTTGTCTCTCTCTTAGCAGAAAGCTGCAGAGAAAGCAGCTTAATTAGCAAAACTGTTTTAGTAAACTTCCAGTTTCAGAAAGACAAGCATAATTTGTTGAATTAGCAAAGGACATGGACAGGATTTTATTGAGGAACATAAGCAGATATCAGCAAAAAGCAAAACAGCTCACATTAAATTTTGTAGTAGACAATGTATTTTACCTCATCGAGCTTAGCTCTGGTTTCATTAAGCTCCTGATTATAAATTGTATATTCTAATGCTCTCCTCATTTTATCCCATTTCTGGTACTGAGCCAGCTCTTCTTTCTCCTCTTCAAGGGTATGAAGTCGTTCTTCAATGTATTTCAACAACTCATTGATCTTCTCTCGCTTGCCCTCTTTAGAAAACAAAAGACAGAAGTTCAGTTAAACACTTCAACCTCTTCCAGTGATTAACTATTTGTCAGCAGTTATGAACACAAAAAGAAGAACCAGTGTCCAGGAGATTTTTACCTGTTTCTTTCATTAGTGAAATACTCTCTTCTTTACGTTCATCGTACACTCTAGTACCAGCTACTTCTCTTAGTAATTTCAGTCTCTGAGAGTCAGGAGCTGTGGCCATCTGGTTGATCTGAAAATTCAAGATCTATAATTTCAATATCCTGCTCTAGACATATGGCTTAGTCAACAGATCAAAGACTGTACTTTGCTTTTTTTTTTTTTTGCTGTGCCTGCTTGCACAAGGTTTTGGGAAGATCTCTACCATGCCGCTTAAAAGGAAATTACTTTAGAATTGCTAGTATTCCATTTGTAATTCATTTTGTTGTTTTTCAAATGCTACCGGTTCTTACTAGAACTCAGGAGCTCCAATGTTATGTAAACCACAAAAACCTTTACAACCTCAAAAATATATTTAGAAGAGCTAAAGCTCAGGCCTTTATTCCTGCTGCTAAATCAGCTAGTTTAAACACCTCCATAAAAAACACACTAAAAACGGGGAGGGGGAGAGGCTGTTAAATGTTAAAACAATTCAGTTCATGGAACACTCATTAAAGCCAAAACACACAAAGCCAAGTTAGAACTCATTTTCCTTCAATACAATTTGAGAAGTTGCATTATTTCAAAAGTAGGTAACTGTTTCCAATTTGTATTACACTAAAATCTAGTACTAGTATTTTGACTTTGTGCTTGCTCTAAGAGTCACATGCACCAATCTCCATTACAAAACAGTGATTTTCCAGCTGAAGTCCATTTTTTAAAAACACACATTCAGCTGTGTAGAAGAATTTATGTTACTAAACATTTGAGAGGCTGTACTTCTGGGTCAGTGTTGGAAAGGAATTCGAAGGTGGCTTTGCGGTGTTTCACATGTCCCTGAATTAGAGAAAACGAGGAAATAAGCGGTAGAAACAAAAACTTAAGCAAGGTCGAGATAAATTAACTTGGACGCAGTGTTAAAGATGAGCTTTGGGCAGTGGCCAATTGCTGGCTGGCTTTGAGGCGCATCTGAGGGTCTCTGATCAATGGGGTTACAGGAAAAGTGTATGTAGTGGAGAAAAAAGGGCAGTAAAGGCTTTCTGTTCAAGAGCCATCAGCAGTCCATGTCTTTCATCCCTTCAGGTCACCATTTTTGCCATCCAGTCTTCCTCAAAGTCTCCTGCATTCCCCTTTTGAGTAGTCTTTTCAGTAACCTTTTGGAGCTGGCAGTTATCACTGTCTCCATCATGTCCCACTGCTGTGAGCCATTAGAAGTCGTTCCTGTCCTTTGTCTCTAGATCTGATATTCTTTGCTACATTCTTGGGTCTTGAAAGCCATCTAATCTGGGTGCCATTAACACAGGTCACACTGTGAGCCCTTTCCAGGCTTTCTGGTTCCACACATTTCCCCTCACCCACAATTCACAGTGTTTTTAGCATATTAACAATTTTCTACAGTCAGCACCTCACCTTGAAGCCCAGAAATACATGAACTTACACCAATACAGTCACATGAATTAAGTTTATTTTGCATGGAATTGCAAAGGTGATTGTATCATTTCTAAATATCAACATTTACTGCATTAAAGCATTTTTTTCCATTTTAAAATCAACATGCACTACTCCAACACCTGCAATGATGCATCTAGAAGAATTGTTTCAAACTAAAACAGATTTAAGTTATTGCAGCAGAAAACCAAACCTAACATTTGCCAACCAGGATACATAGTATTTTTGATAGTAATTTCTTTCACTTTCTGTAAAAGAATCTTACCTTTCCTTGTTTGACAATATAGTATGGGTTACTGCGAGAAAATCCAGCACTTTCCAGAAGATTCATTACGTCATTTTTCCTGAAACGTTATTGTGAATTTATTAAAAACACAGCAAAAGTGACAGTGAAGTATCAGAACAACATATCACTTACTATGATCACTGTATGCAATGTACGCTCTCTTCAAAAAACCGTAAGATAATACCTAATTCTAAGGTGAAATTGGGATAGAAAAGGACACCAGCTAAAATCCTATAGCTCTGGAAAAAAGATGAACACCTGGCTACACAGAGGTGGCAAATACAGGTACATATCACACAGAAGGATAATAAACAACCTTAAGTCTAGTGGCTGTTATTAAAAAAAAAGAAAGAGGCAGGCCTGAAAAATACTATATAAGCAGTTAAGCAGGATATTAATGAACGAATTAAATTGTAAATTCAAAGAAGTCTGCTGTCTATTACACAAGGACTGATGTCCTTAATGTCAAACTACTGGTACTCAGTGTTATACAACTAAATCAGTATTGTTCATGGAACTCATGAGAAATTGCTTCAGACTAGAGATGCAAATGTTTACTATGACTACGTAATTTTACAGAAATACTGCTCAGCTCATTCAGCTAAGGCAAAGAAGTACCTACGTCACCATTTTCTTGTCTAAGAAATATTGGTCCTTCTTGGCTCCAATGACTCTGCGAAGTGAGACTTCCTCTTTATCAATCTTAAGAAAACAAAGACAAGTAAATATAACTGTTTGCAGTAGGTATAACTAATCCAGAACATTTACTGCACTTTTTACAGGAACTAATTCAAAAGCAGCTCTCATACTAACTATTTTTTAATAATACTGAGAACTGGAGTCTGAAATGATCATCTATTTCTGAAGCATTTAACTTACCGGTAATCTGTTGTCCGAATTGTCAAATATAATTTCCACAAAAGCTGAAATAACACGAGGGCCCGTACCTTCCTACAAAAGGAGATATTTTGGTTAGATAATTCCCTCTTTAGAAGGATTTTGAGCTCATTTATCTTCCCTTCTCCCTGACAATTACAATTCCCCTCTCTTTCCATGGATCTGAAAGGGAAGAGCATCTATGTAAGTTCCTGTACGTATATTTTTAGTTCTGAAAATCTTAGATAGATATTCACAGGCATGCATTAAATTAACTACCTATATATAAAGATAATGTATTACTTTGTAATAAGTTCCCTTTTACCAAAGTAAAAAAGTAAACTAACATGTTTAAGAATGCTTCCAAAATAACTGGTTTAAAATATTTACATCCCAGCAATTGACCATTTTTATAGTAAAATTGAAATGCATTTATTCTGATGTCTTATTATCATACACCTCACTTACATGCAACAAAGCCAATCTCTGCTCTGGGCGAAGATGACTGAACTCATCACTGAGGACAAACTGAATTGCTGTAATAAAAAACAGGATTTATTCTGTCCTTTAGAGAGAGATTCAGCAGTTCCTAATGTAAAACATACCATTGCACATTACTGTCATACCACTACTACTATCTTAGTGTTCTTTTCACAAAGAAAAAAAAACATCTGCTGGATTTCATTCATCACTCAGCCTGCTGTACACTAGAATTTCTCAGAAGAAATTGCATTGTCACCATCGTACTAGTTCATTGAATAAGCAATTAACAATGCTGAACAACCTAGGATTCACACGCTTTTCTCTACAAATACATAGTACACAAGCCTGGGTAAAAACACTAAAATATTGAACACTTGACAATTCATATACACTGACATCACAAAGTCCGCTGGCATCTCTACCTTGACTCTCTTCTCCATTGATGCTTCCACACCACATAATCATACGTTAAAAGTTTGTGTGTTCAAGTAAGCTTTGCCATAAATTTAGCCAGTAAGAATGTGTAAAGTAACTGCAAATATTACAATCAGTTTTCAAGGCAGGTGATACTTAGAATCAGTTTCCTCCTGTAAATACTTTTCTGCCATTTAAAAAAATCTTAGAAGACTCTTAAGAGAAATTGAATAGTGATGATAAACCTGAAGGTAACTAATAAGTGCATTAAGACCTTTCTTTTCATCACTGTCATATAATGATCTATCTGCTGGTACCATAAAAGCTGGTCAAAGAAACTCTCTAAGACTCAATTTGGAGTTTTAGAAAGCAGGCATTTTTTAATTGTGGCACCGGATGCATGGGGGATCACTTCACCTAGTGTGTGTGCTGAACTGTCCAGGCTACAGGGGTTATAATCAATCAAAACAAACATATCAATCAGGTTTCCAAGAAATAATTCTCACATTCATACTATTTCCCATCATTTGGGAAAATGTGGGAACGTTCCTCACATACACGCATGTTTCCACTGGTGGTCTTCCAGGGGTCTCTGGTGGTTGTCAGTAATCTTCCTCACTACGTTCACTGCTTGAACCCAGTTCTTGTGCATGCTCCAGCCATCTCCTTCTTTCTTATCTTGTTGTTCCAACTTACCCATCCATACTAAACTAAGCCATTTACATATCCAAAGATGTACATACCACAAGTTCCTCACCTATTCTTTACAGGCCTCTGGGCCTAGGTCATCCTGCCCTCTTCCCTTCCCCTGTCCTGTGTTACAATTATGTATCGTCTTACAGATAAGGCTGATCTCCTTTAGTAAGGTAGCATTATACATAAAAAGTTTCTAGTCTTCCTTCTAACTAAACACAGTAAAATATTTCAAATTTTATTCTATTATTCTATCAGGGAGAGAACCATACGTCCTTCTGACTCGCTATCCTGCCACTCCTTGTTAAGGAGTTCTTCAAGGAGTTCAAATTGGTAAACCAATTTATGGAAAAAAAAAAAAACCACAAACACCCTTATATCACCACCATCCCAACGATATTATATAAAGAAGTTCACCCTTACCATAAAAGAAGTTGCTTTTTCCAGATCCATTTCTTCCCACTGAAGATTAAAACACAAAGTTTATTACTACAAATTGAAATCAATTAACGTGGCAACATATGTTAAATTTTGCACATAAATATTCAAGAACAGAACCCAAACATAACACAGCCAGACAAAACAAAATCTCAAGGGAATGAGATAAATTTAGTAGATGGATCACTTCGTTACTCTCTACAAACAAGACTGAGCAATCCTTTCCCCACTCAATCACAATGACAAATTACAACGCTATTCTATACAAGTAGAATAATGGTTAAGCCAATCCTATGTAGTCCCATCCTTTTATTTTTTTAATACTGGTCTCCTGGTGGAATCAACCAGTAGATGCTGGTCCCAGCATCAATCTTTTATATTTAACAAGAAAAATTACATTCTTGCACACTCAGGTTGACTCAGGTTGGGTTAAGTATTCTCCACTTGCTAATCCAGCAATGTTTTGTTTTTAAAAGATTGGAAGTACCATTTATATTTCAAAGCAAAAGTTTCAAAAACATTCTGAAGTGCTTTAGCAAGGGTCAGTGTTTTGTCTTTAAGATCGGCATCTACTGGGTCAACTTCAGAACTGCTCGCCTTCCAGCAACGAGCATCCTAGGCTTTTCATCCCTTCCTGCCTGAATGATCTCTACATTAACTACCACACTGCCTCCAAAGCCCTCTAGATTCACGTTTCACAAAAATAATTGCTATGTTTTGTGATAGGTTTTTTTTGGTTTTGTTTTTTTTTAATTAAATCAAGCAATAGTGAAACTAGATTCTCCAGCACCCCCCCCCCTTTTTTTTTTTAAGAACACTCATATCTAGATAAAGTTTTAGCTCTTACTGAAGTAACATTACTTAATACAACATGCTATTCAAGTCATATCTAGTTTATCAGTTCTCAGAGTAAAGCCTACCTACTACATTTCTACGTCCAAAATTAACTGTTTTCTATTGGGTCAGCAGTCTCAAAGTTGCTGCACCATCACTAAACTCAGTAAAAATGAGAAAGCAGGAGCAGACGTCCATGTACAAAAATAGGAAGAGACGCGAGAACGGTGCAGAACAACATGCTCTTAGATTAGATATTACATAAAAAACAACATTGTGAAGTTTGTGTCGCGCTTTTTGAAGATCCACATTCCAGAAATTCAACCTTCCAAAGCTGGAAGAAAGATTATCTTTACTGTTTTTTCTCTGCAGCAGTTTATGGTAGCTAGTGTGCTTACTTAAAAGTTACCACACGTACACACACAAAAAAAAAAATATCCTGTACAAGGTCTCTGCTCTTGGTCCTAGCAAGCACAGCCTTTACAGGAGGACTGCCTAATACAGAGATCATAGGCCTGAATGAACAATTCACTCAGTTGCTGAAGACCTATACTGTTGTCACAGCAAAAATTGAATGGTTGAGTTCTTTGCTGTAAATTGAATGCTCCTTGTGACAGGTTACAGATAAATGTAAACAAGTTTCCAACACAGAAAATATAAATAAATTAATCAAAGGTGGGAAGAATATTAAAAACTGTTAGCGACTAATTTGATCAACATCTGAAACAGCAATGCAACTCGAGTTAGCATTAGAAGAGAGGCATCAGAACTTACCAATGACATTATGTTTTGAGCTGAATGGATCCACAATGGTTTGGTCCCTGTAGCTTCGAAAGCCTTGAATGATCACCTAACAAGAAAAACGAGAGACTTACCTCTGTTCTTAAGCACTTTTTAAACTGTAAGATTTTAGAGTGCTTACATCAATATTATAATACACTTGATTCCTCTCCCTCCCTCTGCCCTCCCCTTTAACTTTCCAACTCCAGATCAGCATCTTGCCCCTCAACTAAGTATCACTACGATGTAGGGAAAAAAATCTGTCCCTAAGAGATGCTGGCACCTATCTAGGTCAAAGCACAGCAAATGAGAGAGTTCTAAGAGTATTTTTGTAACAATCTAAAACTACACAAGAAAATGTATTTGGATCAAATATTACGTACAGGAAAGAAACCCCCAACATATCAAGTACTTATCGTACCAGGGCCAGATTTACAGTTAATTTTATAACACTCTCCACATATAGCATAAGAAATCTACCTGCAAGTTCTTTAAGTAGAGGAATTACACACCGTAAACACTATCGGATTCTACCTATTTCATATGCAAGACGGTCTTATTTTTGTTTTAATGTGCCTAAAGACAGAAAAGTAAAATAAAGAAGTCTTGGTTCTGGGTAATTCACTTCCTAAATAAACACATACAACCTACACAACCAATTTAGCTAGGGAGCTACACAGCGAGCAGGGATCTAGAAGCACATTAAGTTTCAACCATTCTAGCAGTGATTTGAGGTTTGTCAGTCCAAATATGCACAGTACAGTGTCAGCATCTCTACTTCGATTCCCCATAGCAGCAAAACTGATCCAGCTTCCAGCACATCTCAGCATTAATCAACCCTTTCCAAACATCAAAAGCTGTGCTGGAAGACTATACATGGGCTTTCCTCTGCTCAGTAAGACATCAGAAGGACACCGAACATCTGAAGTTTTGACACTTGCTGATCTTTTAGCAAGAACATTTACAGAAGGACCAGAACTGACATTTTATCTCTGTGCCCTTCCCCCAGCTTTTCCCCACCAGAAGCAAGATCGTGTTAAAAATAATGCCATCGATGTTTCATCACCATAACTAATACAAAGGAGGAATTACTTGTTGGGAAGACAGCAGGATGTGTTACAAAGTATTTCTCAACAGTGTAACTGCTGAAGTTTAGACAGCAAAATGAAATTTTGTAAACACGTAGCATTCAGATCTAAATCTAAAGCACCTGTATTGGAAGCAACTAAGGATTTCAGGATTTAGTAGATCAAACTATAGAAAGAAAGTTGAAGACAATGTACTAGCTGAAGACATCCCAATCACAACATCTGTTAACATGGGACCCCACCCCTCACCCTACAAAAAACAGTCCGTTCTATCTACCAAATGGAACATTTTCACAATAGTAAGCTCTGCTTTATTACCCATGGCTTTCAACAAGGAAAGCAGCCACAGAAAATCCTACTCAGGTCTGGCCACCAGGTCTAGGCCAAAACAACTACATTGACTCATTCTGGTTTATAATTAAAAAAATAAAAAAATAAAGTTAAGATGTTTGTAAACAACGTTGCTTCCCAATTCACCAGACTTCGGGGAAAAAACAGAACTAGCAGAAGTTTGGTCTCTACTATTTTTCTAGCTTTTCCTATACTACCATAAAAACGCCCCGACTGGAATAATTCATCTTTATTGTCACAGAAACTTGAAAGCCTCTACAAAGAGCTAAAAACAACCAATCGTTATTTCTTGGACATTACTACAGAGGTACAAACTTTTCCCACCCACATCCCCAGGCAACGCTTCAAATACAGGTGGGCTCTGAATACCATTTTCCCCTACTACAGAGCTTTTTTTCTAGATGGCTTCTCACTTTATCCACCCTACGCATCCTGAAGCCTCAGAACTTCTTTACTGGCTTGCATAGCCTCAACTTGAGACCTAAATCATTTTAAAGCTCAGTAATGATTTTGGGAAGCTGTAAGGTAAGAGATATTGGCAAAGTCACCCCTCAATAGCTTCACGCTCTACACGTTATACATCTCTTCTATGGCTCCTAGGACATTATTGCTAATGGGCCACCTAAATTCCCCCTCCCCATGAAACTCCCTTTTCCCTGCTTTGACTTATTTTGGACTTCTTACTACAACTCTATATATCTTCACTAGTGTTTAGGCTTTTTGCAATTCAAGTCTGTAGATAATTCTTATTCAAAGTCTTTAAAGCAACACGCATCATATACCAATTGTTCATTTAAAGAAATGTTTATTGAAATGAACATATATAAGTAGTGATAAGAAAGCAGCCAAAAAAGTCAACCATGATATGCATCGTTACATACTACTGCAGTTATATACTAACTGCGGTAATATTAACGATAACCATAACCTTACAAACTAGCTGAAGTCCATGCAAGGACGTTCCTTTTATCTGAACTTTAGCTGTAGAGGGCTCTTCAAGGCTGATGCACACAGGTAGTGGTCCATGCCCGGGCCCCAGGGCTCCTCCCCAGTACAAACGGTAACTACTGTTCCTCCCAGGGGAAGGGGCAGAGAGAAGCACTTGGAATTTAGACACATTTTCCTCAATGCACCCACAACAGAGTTTAAAAAAATAAACGGCTAACAGCTGAAGGACACCTGACAGCCTTTCGCGTACGAGCCCGGTGCGGGTGCAAGCCCACAGCCCGAGGCCGCCCGCAGGGCCGGCACACCGACGCTGCCCGGCCGCAGGGTCCCCGGGGAGCTCTCAGGCCGGCCCCGGGCCCAGCCCTCCCCCAGCACCGAACGAAGCGGCCAGGGCAAAGCCCTCAGCGCCCGAGCCAGGCCCGGGCGGGCGTTCTGAACTCCGCAGCCTTACCTGCTTGATGTACATGGCCGCGAAAGGTGCGGGAGGCGCCCGCCCGGCTGCCCACACCGCCTCGAACCGGCACAAGCGCCCGGCGCCTCCCCGCGCCGCCGCCGCCGCCGCCCCTCAGCCCCCGGCCGCCCCGCTCCGCGCAGCGCCCCGCTTCCCCCGCACACAAACAAAATGGCGGCGGGGCCTCCCCCCGGCCCGGCCCGGCGCGAACCACTGGGCACCCGAGGGAGGGGGAGAGAGGGGAAGGGAGCGCGCCGCTGGGCGGCCGGAGAAGGGATCGCGGAAGACACGCCGAAAGAACACTTTTTAAATTTCTTATAAATGTCTTCTTGGCCTTTCAGGGCTTTATGGAGGGGAAGAAGACCGATACCGCCCCCTTCACCTTAAGGATCCCCCCGGAGAGTTGGGAAAAATGGTTCCTCCCGCCGAGGGGCGGGTTGGGCGCCAAAGGCAAGTGTGAGCGAGCGGCCGAGCGCGGCACGGCGGGGGGGCGCGGGGCGGGGGCGAGAGGGGCGGCGGGGGGGGGCCTGCAGGGGGCGCCTGAGGCGATGGGGACCGGGGCCAAGGGCCAAGTCCCAGTGTTCACACAGGACGTACAACAAATGCTTGAGCTTCACCCGTAGCTTGTATCAAACACCTCACACACCAACCCGCCCAAACCTCGGCACCCCCCGCAGGGCGCTTTGCCCGTTTTCCCGTTGTTTCCACTCATTTTTTTTCACCCCGTGCCCCTGGGGATCTGTGAGCCCGGGTGCTGTCACGACCACAACATCGGCACGGCTGTCCCGAGAGACAGCAACTTCAGCTCCCTCAGAGCCGCAGAATTCCTGTGCTCGTCCTCTTCACACTAATAAAAATTAGATTTAAGCAGGATGGCCTGGTTCCTGCCTCTCCCAGAGCAACAGGCGGATGGATTGCTTCCCCCGGCGAACATGACAATCTGCCCGTCCCAGCCATCCGTAACCGCCACCTAATGAAATGGCCTTAGCAAAGGCCCATCGGGAGGCTGTTGGGATGGATTTCAGCAGCACCTTTAAGGAAATGGCTCGTTGTTTCCTCCACAAATACAAAGCTTAAAAAACCTAAAGCCCGTAGATGGGTCCGCAAACAAACCTGCAAAGAAAATCCCTGCCCGGCTGTTCTGCCTTTACTACCAAACAGCTTGGTTCAATGGCACGTGGGGGAAAAGATTTTTCGCCATTTGCATTCCCCAAATTCCCATCGCTTTAGGATTTCACAGAGTTTGCCATCACTCATGAGCCTTGCCGCTCCTTTTGGGGCTGCTTGGTGCGTGAGAGCTTTCCCGGGGAGCAGTGAGGTGCAGGACGGCAGGGAGGAGGCCTACAGGGCCCCATTTTGTCTCACACAGCCCATACACCTGGTTAAAACAATTCCTCCAAGCCATTTTTGTGTTAGTATTTGCATGTAAATATTGTGTGATGGTTCACTCGTTCCAGATGGACTGGTAACTATCAAACCAACAGAGTGAGGCACCCAGGCAGATCTGCTTTTAGAGGCATAGGATGCCGTGAGTCATGTTTTCCAGCTGCCTTTTGCAGTTTAGAAACTTATTTTCACTTAATCTTAGACTCCCAGAGCTCAGACTTAGTCTTTTCCCCATAAAGAGGGGATTCAGAATCACCAGGTGGCCACCAGCTAAGGGAGATTTTGCCTTTTCTCTTGCTTGATGCATTGACGTTATTGTGACTGGCGACACCAAATCCTTTTGAAAATCTTGGTGCCAGTCAGAGCCCCAGGAACCAACCTCCCATGACCCCCCAGGCCACTTCTAGTGCCCCAAAAGCGTGCTCGTGGCACGGTGCAACAAGAATTGCAGCAGCCTCTATATTAAGAGCAGACACAAAGACCCCAGATCTTTATTATCCGTGTGTTCATTTCCTCTGTGCAACATGCTCCTGCAGTTTGGAGGTGACTTAACTGTATGTAAAATGTGCACAGACACCAGGTTATCTTTATTTAAAGCAATAAAATTGCATCTCACTGATATTTCATCAAAAGATGCCCCCAGTAATGTGGTATTGAAAAAATAATGATTTTATTCATAAGGGATTAAGTAGGAAATGGTAGCCTAGTTCACAGACCGCTTCAAATACACCTGTAGGTCCCTGCATACAGGTTTTGTCACATACCTTTTGTCTCTGTACAGATTTGCATTTGAGGCAGGAGAGTGGTGGGGTGCGGTGGGATGGGGTGGAGGAGGCATTAACTTTTTTGTTGTTCTTTTAGTTTTGTAGCCCATGCTGCAAATAAACACCCAACCCAAGGGCAATGCAGGTCGTGCAGGTTGCCTTTATCCTGCCAAACTGCTGCTGCTGATGTAGGAGTGCTGGAAGCTGGCAGCCAGGAAAGCAGTGCACTTTATTCAGTACCTGCAAACATGTAATCAGCGCTTGCTACGCGTGGAGTTTAGTTCGCATCAATAGGTTCTGCAGAGCTTTTCTCTATGGCCCTGTTTTATAAGCAGTGTTTTTTGATAAATATGCCAGAACTAAACATTAGCATTAGAAAGGGGAATAGTGGGAACAAGCTTTAATTCATTCAGGCTTCATCAGCATAAAATGTACGTCAGGTATTTCTTTCATGAGGCTTAATGGAACATGTAGATGGAATTTCAAGTCTATAGAACTTTTATAATTTTTTTCCATCGTCTCAAATAGCTAAATTTCTTTTAAAAATATTCTAAAGAGAATGTGGGGGGTGGGAGGGGAGGGAGATTAAACTCTCCTATTACAGTTGCAGTTGTGAACCAACACATGTAGAGACTGCTTTCATTCATTACAGAGGTTTTTATTGCCAGGTTTAGGTGACTGGAGGAACTGATAGGCGCATCTATCGCTTGTGCTTCATCACACAGAGTCAGCAGCGAGTGGCAGGGAAGGCAGCAGAGCACTCCCAGGGCCACTTCTCCTCACCACTGCTCCTGCAGCAGCATCTTGTGGGCAAATTGGAACCCGGGTCTGGTTGTGTTAGACACTGCAGAGCCATGTCCCACAGACCTTTTTCTCTCTCGCTCTTTTTTGCCTCCGGTGCTGATGTCGTGGCAAGGCAGTGGACAGATGGGCCAGAAAGCATCGCGGCTACAGATGTATGTGACAGCAGTGCCAGCACTGTCACTGGCACCCAGTTCTGGGCTGCTGCTGGGTCTCCGCCGAGCAGTGCTGCTCAGCCAGAGCGCTGCTTGCTGCCCACACAGGCAGTGCAGGCAGTGGCTGTAATGCTGCCTGTGACTTGGGACTGTCCGGGTGCCACCAGCCATCACTCCTGTGGGAGCACAGAACAGGACCAGCTCATTCGCCCCTTCCAGCCCCGCTCTGGGTCAGCACGCATTTGTTTTTTTCTATTCACTTTAAACAACTCACAGCAGTCAGGCAGTTTCTTTCCAAAGAAGAATGTTTCTCTTGCTCTTTATGATCTGTTCGGTGCTTAAAGGTAAATAATTGTAGTTGACTATTGGATATTGATCCATAAGTTCATTCATCCGACAACCTTTTAACAAAGCAAATGCTCTTCAAGAAGAGTGGCAGGGTACAGAGCTGCGGTGGGGCCACATGGGGCAGGCAGCGGATGCCTTGGGGGCTGCAGGGAGAGACGAGGCTGCCTCAGGAGACGAGCCCAGAGGCACGAGAAGCCCTGAGTGCTGGGAAGTTGGGATGTGGGGTGAGGGGGACCTGGCAACCCGCACCACCCCTCTTGCAAGCAGCTTTTGCAGCCCCATGGCTGTTACAGACCACATGAGGTTTTTCGCGATTTTGGCTGAACTCTCTGTCCACACGCAGCAAAGCAATGCACATCCAAACCGACGTGGTGCATGTTATCCCCCGCCGGGATGTCACTCCTCCTTCCCCAGGAGGGCAGGTGAGCCGCTGTCCTCACGCCTGTGACCGAGCTGCAGCAACCTCACCTGGCACCAGGGGGCCTCCTACAAGTGTGACATTCCTCCCGTCCTTTGCGAAGGAAAGCAAAGATAACTTCCTGCTTTATCACACACACGAGCTGGAAGGTTTCACTGCCGCAGCTTTTCACAGCCTGGTCCTCGTACTGGGCATCTTTTAATTTGTTTTCCAGCTCTCCCAGGAAGCATCTCACACCACGACCTCACAGGCCTCTGTCAGAGGCAAAGAGCGCATCCTTGTCTTGTACGAGTCCCTTGGCTGCTCTGCTCAAAACAGCTGACATAAAACTCCTGGCGGCAGCAGGTTGCACGAAACCGACGGCACCTCGTCTGGGCTGCTTCAGTCTGCAGAGACTTCCATGGCAGGGGCTGCGGAAAGGGGCCACAGAAAGGGCTCATTTGTGTGCTCCTTCCCGGAGAGGTCTGAAGAGAAGGAAAGGAGAAGAGAAAGCAAGTAAACAAGATGGGAACACTGTCTGGGAAAGGCTCGGCAGCTCCTCCTGCTGCCTGAGATCCCCACTTGGCCAGATGACCTTCCCCAGGGTGCCGCAAGCTTCGAGTGGGCCAGCGGCCGGTTATGCAGAAGCCTTCCACTTTCCCCTTCCTCCAGATTTCCCCACACGCATGCAGCTGGAGCATCTCCCCATCAGATGTCACACAAGTCCAGAAAAGCAAGCACCCCTCGCAGCTGGGTTTGGTAATCCCAGCTGTCAGGAGCCACTTTCACACTTGGTAGCACACAGAAGAGCACACTGCCCTTCTCCCCGCTCCCCACCAGTGGCCCCCGATCAATTCTCTCCACCATATCCACCCGCGTATGTCGAGCTGCCGGCCAGAAAACCAGCTGCTCTTCACGGCTGGATTTAGGAAGCCGAGCCATGGCAATGCTTTAGCACTCGGTAGCACAGCGCAGATTTCTCGCCACCCACCCGGGGCTGCCTTTGTCTGCTTCCTGGCAGAGCGGCGGGCGCACCCCGTGGTGGTGGGCTGACAGCGCTGCCCGCTCCCTTTTGGCTTTAACCACGTACAACGTTATAGCCTGGGGGGAAACAAAAGCAAACTCTTTCTTGTGATATGGAACATATGGCCCCACAACCACAGAATACAATAAATACATCACGGTAACAAGATTTTGTGCTCAGGACATCCTTTGTCAGGGGTCTAATGCGCACTGCAAACACGTGAAAAAAGCCTTATGCCTTTCTCAGAATGAGATCAATATCATTATCCCTGGTGCGAGGCAGGATGCAGAGACATACGGATAAGCCTGCAAGAAACGCTTAGAGAGAAATTCAGGTCCACTCTAGCAGCAAAATGCTCCTTGCGTGAGCAGAGCCACATCAGCAAAGCTCTGCTTTGTACCAGCAGAGCAGAAATATCCTCTGCAGGAGAAATGAGCTGTGCTGGGGAAAATGCAGTTTTGCTGCTACAGTCCTTTTATGTATACTCAAGGGATCCATCTGGTCAGCTCGGTCACTTCAGGTCTCACTCACTTCCTTCACGCTTCTGACAAATGTAACTGTGCCAGCAGAAGTGCCCAGAGCAGGCTACATCTCTTGCCCTCAAAGCAGGGGGCAGAGCCCACAACCTGCCCCGAGCGCCTCGCCCCCGGGCTCCCGTTAGCCGCAGTAATTACACAGGGCAGCAGCGGCAGTGCCAGGGAGACCACAGGCTGGAAGCATCTCTAGGAGATGTGGTGCACGGATCTGCCCCGTCCCTGTTAGAAATCTGCTTCATCTTGGCAAGCCTCTGTGGGCTCGACCGGATAGCAGCTCCCGGTCACGCTGGCACTCATGTCGATCGATTTTCCGGCTAACTTGACTTAACGTGACTGGAGGCATCCGAGCAGATAGCATACACCCGTTGTTCCCGTTTGAGTCCTGGAGACCTCATATTCCATTTCAACGCAGCAGCAATTTTAGTTCCAATTAGAACAAACAGTTCCTTAAAATACAGATTTAAAATAAAGATTCACCCAGAGCCCGATCCAACACCCTTCGTGTCCGGGAGCCATCCTCTCCACTGAAGTCAGTAGGCTCTGGATGGGGGCCTGCAGGCAGCTCGCGATGTATGGCCGATTTAATAATGAGAGATGACTCACTATCAAACGCTGTCTGCTTTACAAAGGAGTCTCAGAAATGGAGTATCTGTGCGCCAGAAATAAACCCCTATTCATAAAGGGAGAGAAGAGAGAGCGTGCCCATGAACAACTACATTATCAGCTCACTTGGGAGAATTAAGCCCAGTCTAATGAATGCTTACTCATGTGAGTAACTTTACTAACATGAGTAACTCGATAAAACCCAGTCTGGAAAATGGTTGTGCCAAAGATGTCTGAGGTCTTTTTCAGTTTGCCTATCATTTCTGACCATCCAAGCGTCCCAACAGGGAGCTGCGCTGAGGCAGGGTCCCTGTGTCACCAGCTGCGCGTGGCCCTGGGCTGCCAGCCACTGTTGGATTTATGCCTCAGGTGTTCCCCACTTCTCACATACACCAGATCCACTGGGTCCCACGGATCCCGTGCACACTCATCTCCTACAGATGCTTTTCCTAGCCTGGGACCCGTAGTGATATATGCAGCAATCCACGGCACAGACACGAGCGTCCTTATGGCAATGCTGTCCCCTTGCGTCTTTGTGCTTCCTCCTCCCTTTTCACGTACCACAGTCGCTTCTGGACTCAAAGCGCTGTCTCTGATTTTGTGTGCTGTTGGTACAGCTCCCAGTACAACCGGTCCTGCTAGGATTCCCAGGAGCTACAAATAACAGCCAGGGACTTCCACAGGGGAAGCTAGTACTTGAAAGGGATATCTAGGGGCCATAAATCCTCCTTAATAGCTAGACAATGCTAAAAGAAGTGCTGAGCATTTCAACTCTAGCCACAGAAGCCATTTCTCTTGGTAACCTTTACATTCCCTGCGAGTGCTCATGGGCAGGAGGGATGCAGCACGAGTGCCAGCAGAAAAATGGATCCATTTGATCCATTTGGGAAGCTTTAAAATCACCTAGATGGCAGAGTACTTGGAATCTTGAAGCTGAAATAATCAGATTGAAATGACTCCGTAGTTTATAATGCGACTGTAAAACAAAGTAGGGCTTTACAACTGAGGCCCCGGTATCAGAGCTTCATTTGATTTTCTCTGATGACTCAACCTATTTCACAAGCTATTTTCATATTCCTTATTTAGAGAACTTACTCATGTCTCGGTAAAAGCCTATGATGTGATAAAGCCGAGGAACCATAATGTGTGGTTCTGGTAACACCTCCCACGCCAAAAAAAATCCTACTTCCATATTTATGTGGCTCTTCAAATTGGTTCCTGCCGTTTTCTCCCCAGAGAGTGAGCTGGCATCGCGTCTCCTCTGCAATTAGCACAAAGCCGTGAAAAGTGGAGCCGGGGGGTCGGACCCATCCCGCCTTACTTTTGCCGTGTTACCGGTCACATTTGGTCCTCTGACTTCCCAGCAAGGAAAGTGTTGTTTTTAACATACAAACAACAACGCTTGCGGAATGCTCTGTTCATTCAGGCTCTGTTTCCTGAAAAAGCAGCTCGTCGCCACAAAGTATGGGGGTCAGAGCAGCGCTGGCCCCGGAGCTCAGGGACGGGGCATGGGCACCCCGGTACATGCTGGGCAGGTGAGCCCGACCCATCACACCCAGGTACAAGCCGGTGCTGTACCCTCAGTCTGCACGGCCAGCGGTGAAGGATGGCCACAAACCCTGCGTTTTGGTGCTTTGGAAGCACAGACACTGCCTCGAGGCAGCTCCTGCCTTTTGGAGGGATCTCTGTAAGCAGCACAGGCTGCAAATCCCACCAGCAAACGCCTGGCTTAAAAGAAGATTCAGGGACACTTAAGGACAGCGCCCACCCACCCACCCCCGCCCCAGATCTCTTCGCAATCTGATTTGCAGCCACGTAAAGACATTTATTCTTCGTGGCAGCTTTTCGAGGGGTTTGTTTGTCTCGGAGGCAGAAAGGAGAGGCAGCCTGTGCAAAGCAGAGACAGGGGCTGAGCAACGGCACTCGCACTTGCAACATGACTGCTCTTTGCCAGGCTGAAAGCACGGGACCAAAGGCTGCGTGGCACAAATGTTGTTCGATACATACCCACGCCAGGAGCTCAGACAGCCCCCAGCTGGTGCTGAGGGGCCCAGGAACATCAGGGGAGTGAGACACATCCCAGCGCAGCCCTGACCCAGCACTTCTGAGGGCAACAGACCCCACAAAATCCCCATTTCTATGACATTTCCTCTCATCTTCTTTGTATTCAGGTGTCATGAGATATAAGCTCTAATCAAAGTTTTGCCTGAGGGTGCAGCATTCGTGGCATCTTCCCCTCACCTACATTTTCCAGAGTCTAAAATCATCCTGTTTTGGTCTTCCCCTTGCTGCTACAGCTACTCAGATCATTATTTTCCACCAGAACCATCAGAGGTTTGTCCGTGAGATCCCCACTCCCGCCGAGCTGGCTGGCAGAGGGCACAGGCACACCGAACCAGCCGGTTCAGCCACCACCACCATCAGCCCCCGTCCTTCAGTTTGTCCTTCCCACACACCTGGGCTTGTGCCCATCTGACTGATCTGAGCTTCCACCCCTGGGAGCGAGCTACCTGAGCCACAGGCCCACCCGGGCTACAAAATCCCCCAGATCTCTCCATCCTATTCACCCCGGTGAACTTGCCCAGCATAAAACCCCATCAGGGCTATTTCTTTCCCTAAGGGTGGTGGGAGCCTGTCGCCTGCTGGTGTCCAGGACGTGGAAAACCAGGGCTCCTGCCCTGCCTGCGCAGGTTCAGTCCCACATCTCACCTCCCAGGTAGGAGCCATCCTGCTTTGTCAGCTGTGCCCAGCCACGACGACAGCCCCACTTCAGGCTCCTGCAGGGCTCTGGCTCCCCGTCCCCGCTGAAGCGCAGCCGAGCAGCTCCCTCTGCCAACACCCACCAACACACTGCGTACAGCCCAGGATCACAGCCCCTCTCCAAAACCGGAGCAGCTGCCTTCCCTCTCTGCTAAATACCTGGCTCCTCCGCCTGGCCCTGATCTCCAGCTGCTGTGCTCAGCTCCGCCAGGCAGCAGACCCCGGTTAACCCCGTCAGCCCTGCCTGGGCAGAACGTCATCGGCTCTGTGGAGGGCTTGCTGCTCCTCAGAAACAGCCTGGTCCCACCACAGAAGATACCTTACACCGGTTTAGTGAGAGCTGTTGGCTGCTCTCTTACTGTCAAGGTTGCAGGTCTCCTCCGTGCTCAGGATATGGCTCCCTTCGCTAGGCCTTGCGGCCTTTCTGCTCCGGAGCTCGTGCCTTTGCACTGCAACCGGCCCTGGCGTTTCCTGAGAGCACTTTCCCGAGCTCCCTGAGGGGGGCAATCAGCTCTCCTAGAGAATTAATTGATCTGCTCTTACCTTACCCTGCCCCTCTCACCTCCCCAGCTGCTGGCTCCCGTGCTCAGGTTTCCCAAGGAAACAGAAAGGAAAGCCAAGGCTCCTCTCTGGTGACAGCTTCTCACCTGAGATTTGCTTCCCAGGGAGGATGTTACAAATGGATTAACCCCACGGGGCACAGGCGATTTATAACCCACCCAAAGCTTTGGCATTCTCAACCCAAAAACTTGGGAATGCAGCTCTTAGATGCGCCACAGCAAGGAGCCAGAGAGAGCTGAAGAGCTTCCAGTTGAGGCGAGGTGTGAAACGGCTTGGAGATGCTGGCATTCAAACACCTTTTTATTAATGAAAACCACTACAAACACCTCCTGCAGCGGGTGAGCACGGTGGGCCCTTCATGCCCTGTGCCTGGAGTGACACCAGGGGGTGGCTGGTGGCCCCCATGCCAGTTTGTCGCCGCCCCGGGGCGCAGCATCCCCGCCACCTGTGCTGGGCAGGAAGTGGGGGCTGCGCTGACTGCAGGCTTTCGTCTGCAGCGAGACGGCACGGCTTATATAAAAGATGCATGAATCAAAACAGAAGCGCCTGCCCAGCGGCTGGGAAGTGACGCCACCATGAGTCATGTCATTTTGTTCAAAAAAAATCCTCCCCCTCACCGTCTCCCCCCTTTAGGCTTGCACCTTGGGGCGCTTCATCACTTGACCCAGCACTGCCTGCCCTCCCCACACCACCTTCGGGCAAGCTTCTTTCTCGGCTGGCCTTTTGGCACAAGCACTCCTGCAGCTCCAGCTCGCTCCAAGGATGACAGACATCTTGCTTTTCCTCAGTTTTTTTTTTTATTATTATTTTTACACTCCATAAAAAGTTGCAGGCTTTCCTTCACATTCACGAGATCTTCTGGAAATTATTGCCATTTCCCATACGTATTACATATAAAAAAAATAAAAAGGTCAACAGACAGAGCAGCTCCTTCCGAGCTTCCTGCAGACAAACTCAATGCAAGAGAAACCAGTTTTCACAGAGGAAGGCTGGCTGGAGGTGACCACACACACTAAGCGAGCCACATAACACTGAACAAGACCACTTTACCACGCACAACACACGTCAGAAACACTTGGGAGGGACCAAAAAAGCCAAGCTTTTCCTTTTTTTGGTGTAAAAATCCAGTAGTTACAGTGTCATCTGATGGGAAGTAACTTGGATGAGGGTTGCAGACATTCAAGTATTCTAGGGCTGTTCTTAAATAACGGGTGGGAATATAATAGCTCAGCAGGGTAACCTGATAGTTTAAGTTCCTTGCTTCAGTTAAAAGCATGTCCAGTACAAAGGCAAACACAGAAGTACGGGAAATGCCACACCTGAACGGATCCATGGTCCAGTTTGGTCTCCAGTTACACTGCGGACAATACCTGGCACTGCAGAGACTGGAACAGGAGAGGGGATTTTCACCTGGTTGTGCAAGAGGGGCCAGGCAGGGAGCCCCTGCCCACCCGGCGCATTGCTCCCTGAAACGTGACGCTAAGAGGGAGAGGGGAGCTGGGGAAGCAGCAGCACGCTCTTCACTCCCACCACCCCTGCAGATGCCAAGGTGGGGCTTTTCGGTTTGCTTTCTTCCCCACAGCTGCTGTTTATTGCTTGAAAACTTAAGGTTCTTCTCAAAAACAAAAAGGGAAGGAGGTGGGAACTGGGAACATACAAAATGGACTTCTCATTGCTTCCCAAGAACCTGGAAATACAGTAGTGGCTGCACACTCTGGATAAAAACCTAGAAAAGCACTTTTTTCTTTTTCCATTTTTTTTTTTTAAAAAAAGGACATTAAAAGTTCAGAAAGCCTGCCACACGTAGAGCATCAGCGTCTCAGTCAGCATACACGTATGGGAAGTTTCACCCACAATGACTGCTCTGTCTTAGTCTAAGTCGGTGAGGTTTCTCTATTGCACGTTCATGAAATGTTCTTGTCGGGGTCACAGTTAGGATCAGAGGACTGCACCAGCTCCGGGCTCCCCGGGGCGGTGGGGCTCTCAGCAGGATGAAGATGCTGTCATCGGGCTGAGTTTCAGCTGGTGGACGGGAGAGTGGATGGGCACAGAACTCAACACTGAGGTAGGAAAGGCGAAACACGAGCCTTCAAAATTTTTGCCTAACGTCAGTTCTTCTGCAAAAAAAGACGCGGCTTCTCTTTTGCACGAGGCGACAGGTGGGCTGGGGGTGGAAGACAAGATCTCTGACTCATATTGTAGTAACTGTCCCATGAAACCAAAGTTTGGCGAGATCAGGCTCCGGCGCTGCTTGATGTAATCAAAGGCCTCCTCCAGGCGGAGCTTCTTCGTTTTCATGAGATACGCCATGCAGATGGTAGGAGAGCGTGAAATCCCCGCTTCGCAGTGCACCAGGATCTTGCCCCCCGTTCGTCTGACATAATCTGGGGAAAAAAGAAAGTCATTGCAGACATCAGCTGTCATTGGGGTTGGAGAGGACGCTGTGACACATGCCCGAAGCTGACAGCGGAGCATGGCACGCAGCCACTCCGTCAGCACAGCAGCCCTGCTTCTGTTGGGCACTGAGGGTGACTTGGAGACAGAAAGGAGTGGGACAAAACCCAGCCCGAGATGGAGCTGAGCTGCTGCTGCTTCTGATCTGTGCATCCCGGTTTGGTTCTGTCTCCATTTTTAACAAAGTCCTTCCCACGTGCCTATTTCTGCTTTGGTTTAATTCACTTTTCAGAGAGCTGAGGGACAGTGTGGCTATCTGGGCTGCGCTTGGGTTTGCTGTTCCTGTGTTTTCTGCCTGTGGCCCAAAGCACTGACCCTAGGCCAGCCTGGCCAGGCCCTCCACCACCAGGTATTTCAAAGGCAAGAAAGGAGCTGGCTTCCTCTCATCAGCTTCACTAGAAAAATAGGGCTTTTCTTAAAGTTCTTTAAAGCCCCAACCTGAGCCCCTGCTTGGCCGGTTAGCAGCAAGCAGCTGTGCCCAGAGGTACCCTTGGTGGTACCCCTGGGTGGGGAGGCTGCGCCCGCTCCCTGGGGCCCTCGCCACAAAGCACAAAAGGACTGGTAGGCAGCTGCTAAGTCCAAGCATCCCTTAACCAGGCTGTAATTAAGTCAGGATATAAAAGGCTTATGCAAAGCACCCATTTTACACAACAGTGAGCCACTGTGGTTACTCACACAACACAATGATTGTTATTAGATTAAAGAGAATGTGCTTAAAATAAGCCCTTTCCACACTAAAACAAAGTTCAAAAATAGGCATCCTCTGGTCTCTTGCCTTGAGCAAGATGTTCAAGCTCCAATTTATGGAGAAATGCGCCAAGTGTGGTGCTCACTGCGTGGCACTGAAACAGAGCCGAGCAGGTTATCATTTCCCTGTCTTGGACTGTCTGCTGGGGGGCCAGTGCCACCACGGCCAGTTATACTTCGCTACTGTACAAAATAGGGAAGACACAGATTTGAGTCATTCCCAGCAACTCCACCACACACTTTTATAAAAGTGAAAACCGAAACCACCCTCAAAAAACTTTGGGAAACTTCCAAGTGACTCAACTACTATCAGAAAGTGCTGGGGATGGGACGGAAAAGTGAATTAACATTTCCCTGAAAATTGTGAGAAGTCCTTTACCAGGAAGAGAAAGGTCTTGGAGGGCACCCTGACATTGTTTTTTGTTTTTTTTTTTTTCCCCCCTCCTGCCTGCAGTGTCAAAGAGCTCAAATTCAGATGGGTGATGAGTCTCAAGTCCGTAACTGGGGTTTTATTCTGTTTCCTCTGACACACTCCTGGAGAACAACAGCCCTGTTTTCAACACGATCCCCACCCAGGCTCAGGCTGCTCCACCCCACAAATCGCACTGTGGTCCTGACGGACCAGCCTCCCCTTTGCTGTGCCACTCACCTACCCCAGCCTGGTACAGAACTGGGAAGGGATGGCCCTTGAGTTTTCCAAAAGCCTTTTTTTCTTCCCCACTGGGGTATTTAAAGGGCGAGATAGTGATATAATTACAAGGAGAAATAGGAACAGGTCCGTGATAAGGGGAGATGCTGGATTTCTAAGATCCTGACTCGGGGGGGGTGTCCCAGCACAGCAAGGTAATAAGCTAACCATGCATTCACCTGGCTTTTACAGGGCCTGAAAAACATGTATTTTTCTTTTTTCATCTCCACAAAAAATCAATAGACTTCAGTGTTACTCAGCTGTACTAATTTGCTCCACTGTAATGCTGAAGTTACACCTAAGCTTGCTTTGAAAAGAAAAAGCTAAGCAGCTCACTCGCCTGGTGGCAGTGGGGAGGGGGCATTTTCCTTCCTCAGCCTCCCAAAAAACCTTGCTCTGAGTGTCCCTTCCCTGCTGAAACCTCTCTGCCAGGACAGATGCTGGGGAGGGAGCTTAAACTTTTATAGTGACATCTATGAACATACAGAAAGCATCCTCCAGTGTGTATTGTAAAATAAATGAACACATAGGAAGATACGGACATGTGTTAGAAATGCATCTTTAAAAGAGTAGGAAAAGTGTGCTTTCCCTGCCACTTTGGTCTTTGCTTTGCAGCCTGCTTATTTGTCCTTAAGAACTTGAAATGCAGCGACGTAAGTCGGGCACTTACCGATGAAGTCGATGGCTTCCTGGAAGTGCGAGCTGATGTCGGCCGTGTGGCTGTCCTCCACCGGGATCCACTTGTAGCAGTACTGGTCCTTGAAGGGCTCCGAGCTTTTCCTGGAGACGTTGAGCAGGGCCGTGATGTGCAGGTTGGCGAGAAACTCGCACTTGGAGGCGTGGTAGGCACTACCAAGGTAGAGAAAAGGCAGGATTTCCACCGGGCCACCCTGGAAGAGAAGGAGCAGAAACACGTGAGCGACACCGCCTTCCCACGGGTACTTTGAGGCCTGATATCACAAAGAGAAAGGCAAGGGAGCCTGAGTGGGTGCCCGCTCCCTCCCCCCGATGGTTTTAGACCCCGGTGTCGCTGCCCAGTGAATCATTGCCATGGCACAGCCCACACAGGAAGGAGGTTTTCATTTTCTTGTCCACATCTGCGAGGCACGAAGCCGGAGCCAGCCCACTCACGCAGGAGGTTTCTGGCTTTCGTCAGAGCGCTGCCCCTCAGGAGGGGCCCGAAGCGCTTTCATATGCGGGGCCCGTCCCCACAGGGCCTTTGCCAAAACGTGTGTGAGGCGGGGAGGTAGGAGGAGGAGGCTGCCAGAGCTCAGCGTGGGGCTCGGCCGCTCTGCTCACACCTCCCGAGCCCCGTAGCAAAGCAAAACCCCAGCGGGACACCCCGTCCCCAGCAGCGCCGCGGGGCTCGGGCTGGGGACACCCCCTCCCCTGCGTCACCGGTGCCACACAGGGCCACCCACCCGAGATGTAATCTCGGTTCCTCCTTCCCCAGAAGGAGAGGAGGCTGGGTGACGACACCGCCAGCAGAAAGCCACCGCCTGACACAGACGTGTCAGCGGGGCCAGGGCGGCAGGTAACTTTCCATGATGCGCCAGCGCTGCCGCCAGCTCCTGGGGGCGAGAAATCACCTTTCCAGCCCCCCGAGCCACCCAGCCCAGCCGGTGCCACACGCTGGGGACAGCCAGGAGCCACCTACATGGTGGGGTGGAGGCTGGGACCCCCCCAGAAGGCACACGGGGGCGGCTGTGTGGCAGGGGCCTGGTGCGGAAGCAGCCCAACCGCAGGGTGACATCTCGGAGCACACGTCTTCCCCGGCCCCGGGGGCGGGTGCAGGGGCACGGGGACTTCCCCCCCACCAAAACCCCACGGGGCCCCGCTCCCCAACACCGGCTGCCGGGGCCTCCGGTGCTGCTTTGCCTGCCCGAGAGCCCCAGCAGCTCCACTGTGTGCCTGGGGCTGCCTGGCCATGGGATAAATAGGCCCTAAATGCAGCTGTGGGGCTTCACAGGTTTTATTTATTTATTTATTTATTTAACCTCCTGCTGTTGCCTAAATGTGAAGCCAGGTGGAGGCGATGCTGACCAGCAGCGCACATTTATGTGGACAGTGACAACCTGTTGACAGCCTGTGCCAGCACCGGTGAGACACGTGGGACGTCACATCCCTAGCCAGCCTCTAGAGCCATTACAACTGCTTTTCCGATCAAAACACGGCAACTTCTTGGAAGAACACAAATATTACCAAACCCCGTGCACCACAGCGGCTTGTACGCATCTGCCTTTGGGGCATATAAGGCTTATGAAGCCCAAGGGGCCAGGGAACAGAAGCACCAAGCCCGGTGGCACAAGATGACCCGAAGGGGAGGTGACCCCGCGGCGGCACACACCTGGTCGTAGGCAGGCTTCTGGTTGGCGCTCTGCTTCTCACAGTGGCTGGCGAGGTTTTTCTCCGCATCGTTCCTCTCGGGGGAAATGAGCTTTCCATCCACGCAGCACTCAGGATATTGCGAGTTAAAGGTTTCATATCCCCCTAGGGAAGGGGAAAAAAAAAAAAAAAAAGAATTGCGGATGTTTGCACTTCCAAAAAAGTGGTTTAATTAAAGTGGAGGAGAAACAAAGCTTGGGCACTGGTAATGAAGTGGGACAGAGCCACGCTGCCATTGCCCGGGGTTGATTAGGAGAAGCCTATCCCCGGGGAAGCGGGGCTGTTTAAGAGACTTCAGGCGCCCAAGGAAAACCTCCGATACCACTGACAATGATTAACTTGCTAAAAGCCGATGGGTAGAGATTAAAACTGTTAGCGAGTGTAAATCTGTTGAGCCTAGGAAACATTAACCCCAGTGCGGCAGGGCCTGGGCTCCCTCCCCCCCACCGACACATGAGCACCGCTGCCAGCGTCAGAGAGGGAGCTCTGCCGAATTCGGCCTCTCCGGAGCTGTTATTGCCGCATGCGTTGGGGCAGCACAAGTGTTTTATTTGCATTTTTGAACGGACGCAGGCACACGATGCTCGCAGCCGTGCCATTAATCACCGCCGTGCACGAGACAGAGGGTTAATGAAGACAGTCCCACTGAAACCAATCTGTTAAATAACTGCTGTAAAACTTAATGAAATCCTGTGACAGCATCTGACAACTGAATAGCCCCACATGAGCTATTCCGCATGGTTAAATACTGCATTCGTTACATTCAGTGCACTGCTAATGAAAAGGAATTAATCCTATTATTACACTGTTACTCAAAGTTTGTCGTCAGCTAAATCATTGCCTGCTTCCAGGCTAGGAATAGGCTGCACAGGAGCACACGACCTCCAAAATGAATGCAAGTCTGGTAGCAGAAACAGCCTGCACATGTCACTTGTGCCGCGTGTCTGCCACCTGTGATTTTTTTCAGGACAAAAGCAAACGGCAAAGCTCCTGAACAGGTAAACTCAGTAATCCTTTAGAGCACGGCCCTCGAGCAAACAAGGCTCTGCGAGCAAACCCTGCGATCCGCTTCGTTAACCTGCGACTGTTTCGCCCCGACAGGCGGCATCAGCACGGGTGCCCCGTTTCAAGGAGCGGTTTCCCAACAGGGGAAGGGCTGCAGATCCCGGCACCCGCCGGGCCTCGGCCACCCCGTGTGGTCCCGGGGCTGCCCCCCGCAGCTCCCCCTGACATTTCAGCCCCGCACCGCCGGTGTCTCACACATTTGCAATGCCTGAGCAGATGTGTGCTGAAATTCATGACGTGCGGCTGTCGCCCACTCAGTCGCGCCGTGGGGTCCTTGTGTTGCAAGAGCACGGCACGATCCAAAGCCCACTGGGTGTAATGAAAGTCTGCTTTCCATGGCGGGGGCCAGGAGGGTGACTTGGCAGTCACTTGGCACTCAGCAACACCTGCACCTTTCCTCCCACTCCCCCGGCCCCAGCCAAATTCAGCCAGCGCGAGGCAGCGGGTCGAGCAGCAATGCGACCGTGGAGACTGTGAAGAGGGGGGCTGATGAAATGATATCCCTAACAACTGGTGGTGGAAAAGCCAAACACAAGCAGCTCTCCAGACTTTCTCAAACCAGGGTGCACTTTTAAATCCTCTTGTTTTACATAGCTGACCTTATCTTCCCCCTGCCCCCAGCCACTGCCATCACATTGGAAAAATATGTACGGCTCACGGAAATAGTCGTGATCCTCCTTTACTCCCCATGTTGTTGTTTTTATTCCTGAATGAACACAGGCCTGCCTGAGCCAAATCAGCGTGTGTGTTCAAACAGCCACGCATCTCATGTCTCTGGGGCAGCTCATGCATGCAGTTGGTGAATGGTTAATTACAAGCCTTGGGGATCAGGATATTTGCAGGCCATTCTTACAGTGAGTCATCTTCTCATCCCATCCTCCAGCAATCTCCTCTCTTCCCCCTCCCCACTCAACCTAGCTTCCCTGAGGTCATTTCTGCAAATACTAGATTGCTCATCGCAGAGAGCTGTGCTGTGCTTCATTTTTAATCAATAAATAACAGAATCCTTGTCAGCACCAGGGGGCTATACATTATTTTATCTTTCTGCGAGCTCTTCACCCACCACACGCAATCACTCTCGCCCTGCCGGGGCCGAGCTCACCCAGAACAAAACTGCACCTCCACAGATGAGAGATGACACACTCAGCCCCTACAAGCCAGAAAGCGAGGGAGGGAAGGGGCCAGCACCCAGCTCAGCACCCATTTGCCCTGTGCTTGCTGCCCTGCCTGGGGCCAGACCCAGGACTCTTGGTGGGGCCTCGCTCACCCCACCACTGCTTCGGAGGTGAGACCACCGCAGCCCTCAAGTAGCCAACACCTCCTCCTGCCTTCCCCACAGGGGAGAACAGGAATATAACGGGGAACCTCGAGGAGCTTTCCCCCAGTGGTTTTACAGCCCATTATTAGCAAAGCTAAGACAGACGCACACGAGGCAGCAAAGCCAGTGCTTCGGAGCCCGAAGGTCCTTGCTGTGAGCACTGCCCGGTGCTGCAGGGTGACTTATTTCCCCAGTGTCACAGAAATCTTCCCCGCACCACAACAGCTTCCTGGGGGTCCGTGGCCCCAGTGAATCAGCAGAGTTGCCCACTGAGTCACACCGGATCTGAAAGGGAGCTGTGGGCTTCACGGGCCTGAGCCTGTTACCCGGAGGACTTCACAGCAGGGTGAAAAGGGGGAAACCTCCTCCTCCTCCACTAGGTAAGGGGAAACGCTTTCAGCCTCAAGTCGACAGACTTTCAAGAAAGAGGCTTTGCAATACACAAGAGATGCAAAGCAGAGCCCACGCAGAACTCCGCCCCAGATACACTGCCCACAGCCACAGCCACCACTTCAAAGCATGGGGCTAGTGCATGAGGAGGGGAGGGTGATCTTGTGGCTACACGAACAGGCTGAGAGTCAGCAGAGATTAATTCAGTCCCTGGTATGCCACAGACTTCCTAGCGTGACCCTGGAGATGTTTCTTCATCCTGACTTTAATGGGGTCCCTAAGGATTTGCCTGGCCCCACACAGCGCAAGCATCCCTGCCCCGGGGCAGCAGGTTTGGTGCTTTTGGGGCGACTGCAGCAGGCTGGCGGTGCTCGGGTATAGCCAGGGTCATGGCAAAGTGCCCTGAGAGTCTCCCTCCCCTTTGGTATCGGGCAATACCCGTGCTGGAGATGCCTCTACCCTAGCAGGGATGTCCTCTGGGCACTACTCATTATATAAGGCACAAACTGGGGGGGACACAAAAAAAACCTACTTTGATAAAAGGTTTAATAAAAGCCTGTCAATCCTGGCCGGTGAGGACACGCGGACAGAGTCTAAGAAACCCCAAATGGCCCGATTTTCTCCTCCAGCCGTGCCCCCTGCTACTGCTCGGGGCTCCCAGGGAAGTCCCCCCCCCGGCCGGCACCGCCGCCAGAGGGAACTGGGGGGGGTGAGGGCTTGGAACCGGGGAGGGCAAAAGGACAAAGGCGCTGCCGAGCCGCATGGGGGGGGGACGGGCAGGAGAAAGGGCAGGCTACTCTGCTTTATTATTATTGTTTTATTATCCCCGGTTTACACGAAAGGAAAACAAAAACCGCAATCAAAGGGCTATCACGCACGTGGGGGGGGGGGGCGGTACTGCCGGCCCCACAAAGCCCCGGGGTTTCGGTGGGGGCAGCGGCCCCGGGTGGTGCCGTTTCCCACGCAGCCCCTCGCCCTCTCGTTGTTCTCCCCCCCCCCCCCCCAACTTTTCGTCCTCCTTCCCTGCTGCTCTTCGCTACTCATCAGTCTTAAAGGCGATGGGGGGGGGGGGGGGGGGGGGGGCGGAAAGGCAGCTCGGCTCAGCCGGCAGAGCCTATCCGGGATTTATCTCCAGTGGGTGGAAAAGCGATGAAATCCCGGCGTTACCCCCGCTGCCCTCCTCCAGTAAGCAGTTTAACCGCCCGGGCAGCGGGCGAGGAGAGGGGAAGGGAGCCCCCGGGGGTCGCCGCTGTCCCGGAGGGCTCCGGGGCCGGACCCTCACCGCCCCCCCCCCCGGCCCCTGCCCTCCCGATCCGCGCCGCCCCCCCCTCGCCCCTCACCTTTCAAGAAGCAGACCCTGGCCCCGGCCTCGGGGAGGCTGGAGAGCAAGGCGTTGAGGACGATCTGCGCCGTGCTGTCCTTCTTCAGCTTCTGCCAGTGCCCCGTGCCCTGGTCCAGCACCACCACGGCCGCCAGGCGGGACGCCCCCGGCGCCCCCCCGTCTCCCCCCCGCAGCAGCCGGGCTCGGGCCGCCTCGTCGGGCACCACGAAGTGGAGGGGCACGGCCCCGCCGCGGGCCCTGCGCATCACCACCGAGTTGAGGTTGACGTTGAGCGAGCCGCGGAGGCAGGAGGCCGAGTAGGACAGGTAGGGGCGGCAGTCCAGCACCAGGCAGCGGGAGGGCTCCTTCCGCAGGAGCTTCCGCAGCTGCCGGCAGTCGAGGGACGTGACTTTCATAGCGCCCGGGAGCCTAACAGCCGGGGAGCCGCGGGGCCGTGCCGGCGGGGCCGCTCCGCATGGACGGGACGGGCGGACGGGCGGACAGACGGACGGACAGACAGACGGACAGACAGGGGACGGAGGCGCCGCGCCGAGCCCCGCGCAGGGAATCCCGGCCGCCGCCGCCGGGCATTTATATGAATGGGAGGCCGGGCCCTGACGGCACTGCCCATATAAGGGGAGTGACGCGCCCGCTTTCCTTATATGGGCATCTCCCGCCCCGCGCCACGCCCCCCGGCGGGGTTTCCCCTCCCCGCCAGGGCGGCGGGCGGGGGCTGCGGGCGGCGTTAGTCAGGCGGGGGGGGGGGGGGGGGGGGCGGTAGGCAGAGGAAGCTGAAAAACGCCGCAAAAATCCTCCCGTCATCGGGCCCGGCCTCCTCGCCCCCGTGCTGAGAGCCGGGGGGCGAGGAGGAGGAGGAGAGAGGAAGAAGAAGAAAAAAGGGAAAAAAAAGAAAAGGAAAAAAAGAGAAGAAAAAAGGGAAAAAAAGAGAAGAAAAAAAGGAAAAAAGGGGAAAAAGGGGAAAAAAGGGAAAAAAAGAGAAGAAAAAAGGGGAAAAAGGGGAAAAAAGGGAAAAAGGGAAGAAAAAGGGAAAAAAGGGGAAAAAGGGAAAAAAGGGAAAAAAGAGAAAAAAAGAGAAAAAAAGGGAAAAAAGAGGAAAAAAAATGAAATAGAAAAAGAAAGAAGGGCAGCGCTAGGGCAGGTTTCTCTCCCCAGGCTGCCAAAAGGGGTTTCCGTTCCCTTTATTCTCCCCCCGCCCCGCCGATGTCTGCCTGGCTGTGGGGGCACCGCCAACGCCAGGCCGGCGGCTGGGTGAGCAGCACGGGATGCCCAGGGCTCGTCCCCGGGGTGCTGGAGCCTTGCAGGGTTGCAGCCTGGCAGCGAAGGGGGTCACAGCTCGATGGGGGCTTCTGCAGAGGGAGCGAGCGCCACGGGAGGGCTGCTCAGGAACGCGGGGCCACCTGCAGGAGGAGAAGTGTTTGGGGGCGTCACGGCTCCTGCCTCGCAGCAGATGTACAGGCTGCGGGACCGTGGGTCAGGGGACCCGCAAACGAACAACGCGGCGGACCTCAGGCTGCCACTGCGGCCAGGAGTCACCCCGCTGAGATCCACAGGAATTGGGAAATTTGGAACTTGCCCTTTCCGTGTAGCTAAGTTTTCAAAGTGGCCAAAGGGAGAAGCGTCAATCCCTGTAAGAAGTTGGGCAAAAGGGTGAGCTCCAGCCAAGCTCATGACAGCCAGGAGAGATTCCAGCGGGGCTGTCTAAGAGCAGGCTGTTATTTATTCTGATGGTGCCCTGCAAGTATGCGCACCTCACCGGCAGGCAGGAAGCGCCAGCCCTGCCTCAAATAGCCCGCAGCTGAAGCAGAGAGGCAGGAGAGACCGTGCAAGGAGAACGCTCGAGCTGATCGAAAGAATAGCAGCACCCCGTTTCGAAGCACCTCCTCTTCTTCCTCTTTCAAGCCCCGTGCAGCCCCCGGCTCGCTCCTCCTAACCCGACCCCCCCCCCGCTCTGCTCTGAGTCAATCGGGTATGAGACGGAACGAAAATAGAGCGGCTTGCGGGTAGGTGCAGATGTTCGCAGGGCGGCCCGGCGTGGGTGTTGGCTTCACCTGGCCTCGCGGCGGCCCTGCTCTGACCTTTCTGCACCCGCCGTGGGGACAGCTGGGCATCGCCTCCGGGTGGATTTGGTTGCTGGACGTCCCCGTGTATCAACGTGCTCCTCGCCACGAGAAGCGTTGCCACCAGCGTGCCAAAACCCTCACCTTCGCATCGCACCACGGGCCGGCCAACTCCCCCCCAGAGCTTTTTTAGTACAGGTGGGGGATCTGGCACCCGACGGGGGAGGTTTGCTCCCGCTCACACAAGAAGGAGCCCCCGGCACGGCGCGAACACAACCTGCGCTTCCTCCCTCCCTGGAGGAAGGAGGGGGCCAGCGCGGTCACACGAGAGCATCATTTCCTCTCAGGAAACCCAAGCGCACGGGGAGGGGTGGGAAGGAGAGCTTTTTTTTCCCCCCCGCACTCCTCGTGGCTGAAACACCAGGCTGAAGCTGGGGGGTGAGTTTTACCAGCCCAGAAAATAAACTCCCCGGGGAAGACTTGCTGCTTGGCCTGCAGTGGTGACAGGGGGTATGCTTACCACGGGATGTGACCTGCAGCTGACCTTCCTCCTTTTACACACCTCACTCCGAGCATCCAAACAACTGCCTTTCAGTAGATTACAGCTTTGCTTTTGTTTCTTAATGGAGTGAGTCATGGCCACCTTTTTATTAGAAGAAAATAACCGTGCTAACAGCAGCAGCACCGACGCTTCCTCCCGCTGCAGGGTGCCGGGCGCCCAGTCCCTGACTCCTCTGCCCACCAGCTCCGTGCCCCGGTGTACTGGGGAAGGATGAGCCATCGGGCCCGATGCTGCCGGGGCTGCAGACGGGCACGGATGTGTTTCCCCGCTGGAACTGTTCCTGAGGTTGTCAGGGGCTCCCAGCAAGAGGGCAGAAAGGGGCTGGGTTCTTGTAAACGGAGGAGGCCGAGCGGCTTCCAGCACCTCTGCTTTGGGTAGGAAACCGCTCTCCTCCGCGCAGCACCCCACATCGTCCCCAATCGGGTCTTTCTGCTCCTCCTCCCGCTTCCCTTTGATACTCTCCCAGGCTCTCTAGTCCTTTGTCTCGGGCTTTTATCGGGGCTTTCAGATCAGCTGGTCCTTTCCTTTTCTTTCAGGCTGTGTTTCCCCTAACCTAGTTCATTCTTCCCCTCTGCCCTCCTGGCTCATTGTTCCTGCCCAGGCTGGCTGCAGGCAAGGGGCTTTCTCACCAGGCCTGGGCCCCTGCCCCAGCTGAAATCACTCATCCATGGAATGGCAGCCGGTGGGCACTGCTAAAGAGCAAAATGCTGCTTTTTGGAGGGACTAAAATTCAAAAGGAGCTTTAAAATGGGGGCTTTAAAAATAAACAAACGCTATTTCTTTGCAAGCGAACGAGACAGGATTGACCAAGCCCTGGAACTCTAGGCTGGTACAGAGAGAGTACCCCAAATATCGCGGTGTCCCAGTCTGGGGCAAGAGATGCATCACATCCCTGCCAGGGCACAATCCTGCACCCGCGTCCCTTGTTGGTTGTGAAATGTAAGAAATTGCTTGGATGAACAAAGCGCAGTACAAGGCAGCAGAGAGGATGGGTTGGCATTTCTTTAATGTTACTAAGTTTTCCATAACATCAGTTTCTAATTTGGAGCGGCTGATGTCAAAACACTCGCAGCACAAGCAGTGAGATAAGTCTGTGCTGGTAGATGGGAGCTGGAGGACAGGTTAAGTCGTATCCAGGCCCAAGGACAGCTGAGCAGTGCCAACAGGAGTTTGCAAAGCTGAGATCCCATCCGGGTCATGATTTGCTCACCTTTGACAAATTCCAACAAAAGAACTTATCCACCCTGGCTAAATTTCTCCCAGTCTCAACAGAACAACCCATGGTCAAAATCTGCCTCTAGAAGGTGAAATGTGCTGTCAGATACAGACACAAGGCAAACATCCCCCTCACTTTACGATGTGATCTGCTGTTGAACTGGAACACCTTTTTCCCTAGAAAACCTGTAAAAAAATTACTGCTTGGGCATTTTCAATAAAAAGAGTTCATGTATATTTTACTTTAAATCTACAGTCTCTAACAGATTTGTAATCGTAACTGACTATTCCCAAAGAATTAGATAAAAACTACACAATTAGGAAGACTCAATTGGATTTTGGTTTACCATGCCCCTAACATCTCTCGGACCTGGTTTATCTTCCCAGCCGTGCTGCTGTAAAGCAGACCAGAGCCGAACAGTGCATCGGCTCAGTGGGGGTTGTCTGCACTCAGCACTTCTGAAAATCAGGCTGGAAGTAAATGTTGGGCTTACGTCTGCTTTCCACCTGCCTCATGCCTACGTGACTCCCCCACAGCTGCAAGCTGCTCTCAGCAGCCACTACCAGAGGTGCCAGAGGAATACAGCGAGCCCCACGTCTCACTTTAGGAGCCACTGCTCTTCTGTTCCGCTGCCTGATTAGTTTCGCCTGCTCACCGATGGACAGATGATTTTTAAAGCTGGGATTCCAGCCATCTGCATGGCAAGCCTGAATTTCTCCTCTTACCTGACATGGCATCAGAGCCACACCAATGGAGCACTCACAGGAACCAGTTACGAGCATAAAGACCTTCTTCCTATCTGCCCCCACATGCCATCCCTGGGGTAGCCGCAGTAGTTGCTTACACGGGAAAATTATTTCTGTAGCTAGCTGCCTTTAATGTCAGACAAAGCCCTTTTGTTCTTTTATCAACTCGCCAGTTCTCGTTTGTTCTTTCCTCTTCCTGCTGCTGCTTCCCTGCACGCATTTCTCCTTCTTGTCCCGTCTCTTCCCTTTCCCTGGAGGTGTTTCCCAGGAACCTGCTCCTCTTCCATGCTGCCAGGCCCCCCGGCCACCCATCAGCAGCCCGCCTGGGCTCTCACCCACATCTCCTGCCGGTCCTGCCCACCTGTCCCAGCTCAGCCCCTGCAGATCCCAGTCCTCGTGTGTGGCCACTGCTTGCTCAGAGTGCAGGGAGCCGTCAAGTGGCACACAATATCCCTAGATGCGCAGCGTAATTGGCTATTTGGAAGAGCGTATCTTGGAGAAACGCCGGGTGCTTTGGTCCAGATCTTTTGGAAGCTAATCTTATCATTGCTAAATCTGATTCTCTCTGCCTTGGTCTTTCTGACTGACTCATTTCTTAAGCACCAGGTTGTTGCCTAGAGGGTATAATCACGTAAATATAAGCCAGCGCACAGCGCGTGTTACTATGCCCACTCCACCGAGAAGGAGTACAGCTCCTGGGTACAGGAATGACTTTTCAAGCTCAAAGTGGAGCAGCTCATGCTTTTAGCCTAGAATATTTTGGAGCCATTTCAGTGGGCTACTTAGAAGTAAGCAAACAAAATCATCATATCCAGTAAAAAACGTTACACCTCGATTTTCTATAGTGCTGCCAGTAGCAGAAAAAAACCCAACCCCCAACCCTCAGGGCCCACCCAGCCCCTGCTGTCCTCAGGGTCCCGGCACAGCGCAGGCAGGGCGCCCATCACCACTCCAGCACAAGCACAGCATTGGGCGTCCCAGGCTGGGAGGCTCCTTACACCACCTTTGCAAAGAGAAAACAAACACAAAGCAGACCTAGGCCTTGGCTGGCTGGCTGGCGAAGACCGAAGTGACAGCAGCCACCGATAGCCGCGAAGGGGAAGGACCTCCCCTTGCACCGGGGGCACCACAAGCGCAGGTTAAGCCGAAGCTCGGGGACAAGGGATGTTTCTGGGAGGCGAGGACACGGGCAGTGGCAGCGCCGGCTGTGCTTCTCCACCTCCCAGGGCTCCAAGAATAGGCTGAACAACCGCCTGCCCGGAAAGACTTACACAGGGCTGATCCTGCCCCGGGGTAGGGCCGGGTGACCTTTCGAGGAGTCTTCCTACAAATCCTTGTTTTACAGGCTTGTGTGGAGCAGTGTGTGACTTGGTAGCTCTCCCAAAATCTGCTAAATGACAAAGGTAACAAGACTTAATAACTTGATTAATATCCTGTGTCGCTTCTGTTCAGCGTCCATCCTGCTGAAGCTGCTCTGTGACTACTTCGAGCGTTGTCTCCCTCCGCTGACGTCGAATCATCCAGAGAAGGAAAAAAAAACATTGATTTTTTTTTTTTCCAAAATAGTCCCAGTGAAGCGAACTTGTGAAGGAGAGGAAATCATTTACATCTCACGTTCATTTCTCCTAGGCTCCCACTTGCTTAACCTCATTTAAACTTTGTATCAGCTTATGACATCCGGTGAAAGTACACTGCAGCTTATTAAAATTTAAAGCTGTTACTCCAAGGGAAAACACTGAAAGCTCTTTTACAGATTAGCCAAGCCGGCAGGATGTGGCTTCCACATTGTATCGTTTTGATGGCATGGCCCTCCTGAGCATCTTTATGAAAGAAAACTTCCCCATCGCTGTCAGCTCGCTGCAGATTTCGTTCCTCTCGCGGAAGCGCTCTGTGCTGGTAAGGATGTGCTCTGCCCCAGTACTGCTGGCGCTTTGTGGGCAAAATAAGAAAGAGGGTTCATACGCTAACCCTGTAGAATATGGAGTCCCAGAGCTGGGGAAAAAAAAAAAAAAACCAACATGGAAACCTTGAAGAGAAAAGGGAGGCTTGTATACATAACTATATTGAAGCTGAAGTAAATGTGGACGTGAATAATAACGAGTATGCCGTTCACTTAAAACCAGGGGAGTTAAAAGACCGAGCGACAACCCGCCGTGCTGTGCTCACCGTGTCCCGCAGGATGTGAGGCCTGCAGGACCCGGAGGAGCGGCGAGCGATAACGCTACCGCCCCACGCAGCGGAACAGTCGGCGCCTTGCCACCTCTTAAATCAAACCGGTGTTGGAAACCCTTCCCAACGCAGTGCTGCTCACAGGACGAGGCCTCGCCGCAGTTTCCTACCGCCGAAAGAAGCCGGCGGGGTGACACGGCCGGCCGATTTCCCCCGCAGATGCGGCAGGAGGCCCCGCGCAGGATCTCCTGCCGCACGCGCCGCCCGCGGGCTGCAGGCCCAGCCAGCCCTCGGGGGAGCGGGCAGAGCCGTGCCCTTAGCTCCTGGTGCTGGGGGAAACTTCCCCAGGTAGCTCCTTCGGCCGCAGAGGGGCCGCGGTCCCTCCCTCGCCCCTCGGCCTCACGCGTGCTGACAGGGGAGAGCCCTGGCCGCCTGTGGCCTCGGGGGGTGGGGGGAGGCCCAAGCATCAACTAGAAAAGGGGGCTGACAGATTTATTAAGACTCCTGTTTAATTCGTACACAGCAAAGCCTTCCCCTAACCCTTCACAAGTTCCAGCACCCCCAGGAGACGCGGCCGTAGCAGCAGGGTGGTTCGGGGAGGGCCACAACGCCGCCCGGACCTCGGCAGCGCTGCTCTGGGAATCGGGACATCAGACGCATATTGCACTGGCTGAATCCCCCACAGCTTCTGCTTGTTTACAACACGTTTCTTATCCACCAGGAAGGGGAAAAGCTATTTGCTTGGGCTGATTTGGAAAGGTCTTGGGCACCTGAGCCTGAGAGAGACGCTACAAAACGGTTTTCCCTTTGAGAGGTCAGTCCCAGAGGAACCAGTCACTGCACCGCCGTGGCGTGCTCATCGCACCACCTTTATCCTCACAGCCCCAGGAACAAACTAAGGGCTCCTAAAGCTTTTCCAGGAATAAAACACGTGATATTGCGAGCCTGCTTAGGGCTGTGCTTGGCACTGCACCTAGCCGTGAATTCAGTGATAGGACCCCCTTTCTTTCCTGCTCCTGCACGGATCGCAGCAGCCCCCTCCATCGCACCGTGCGCTCCACCAGAAATGCCAGCAGTCCGTATCGGTTTCCCACCAAGAAACACACGTGTGGTGCAACGCCTCTGAGCACAAACCCGCACGGAAAGCAAGGGAGGGCAGCAAGGGATGTGGAAGGGACAGAGCTTCCCGGGGTTTCCCTCCACCCTGTCCCTCATTCTGGTGGGAAGACACAGGGAGAGGAGCGTGGTCGAGCAGCAGCAGGGTGAGACAGTCACAGCTGGGCTGGTGCTTCCCATATGGTGGCACCATCGGGCGACTCTACCTTGTCGCAAGGTCGGCACGCCAGGACCGCCTGCGCATTTTCCATCCATGTGTTCAAAGAGGGGAGAAGCCACAGGAGAGCTATTTGCATGGGTTAGCAATACCCCGAGTCGTTCCCAGGCCAAGCGTCTGCTCTCCCTCCTCACCCCGGCCTGCCCAAGCCACCCCGGTGGCCCAGAGCTCCTCAGAGGGGCCGCGAGCAGAGGTACAAGTCCTCCCCTGCCTAGGGCAGACCTACAAGAGGTTTGTCATGAGGAAGATGTTTCACCGTGCGATTTCCGCGTTGCCCCAGGTTGCACTGTCATTCCCAGGGGCTCAGCCCGACCAGCTTCGGACCCCTTCGCCAGGGGTGGATGCGATCACTGCCCCCAGCAGCGGCAGGTAGCATCCTTCCCTAAAATAAGCGCTCACCCCCGCACTGCTCATCCCACACCGCAGGGACTGGTGCTGGGAGCTCGCTGCAGGCTGGCCCTGAACAACAGGGCATTGTCCCTCCCCGCAGGAAGCCCAGCCTCATGATGCAGAGCAGGACAAAGGCTCGATTTTACCCTGCAAAAGTGCTGGAAACCAGGAAGGGGCCTGAGGCAGCCGTGCTCCCAGGCTGGTACACTTGGGGTTTGATGCAGCCGGGCTGTGGGTGAAGGGGGGAGAGCAGTGACACACAGCAATGAGCCCCGGGACAGGGTGGACGGGGATGGCGTGGGCGCCCCGCTGTTCCCATCCTTTCTGTTTCCTGTGGGATGCACCAACAGGGAATCGTGCTAGATGCTCTGCAGCCAGACACGAACATGCTCATTTGGGAGTTTTAATACTTAAGTTAAGGGCTCCTTTCAAAGCCACCCTGTCGTGCAACAGTGGGGAAAAAAGGGGGTTGAAATTAAGATGGTAAGGGAAAAATTGTGGTGGTGTCTGCACGAAAGTGGGACCAGGGAGCAACAGATCACTGCACACATATCGGGGAGAGAGGAGCTCAGGCAGGCAGCGATGGGGACCACACACACATCTCACCTGGAGCTGGTCTTGGAACTGTTGTGAGAAATGCCTTCTTCCAGCCAGAAATGGGACAGCTTTCCGGCTCACCAGATAATGATAACTGAGGCTGATCCTGATGTCCTCCAGGCTGCTGTACCTGGACACAAGCACACAGACATGCAAACCACCCCCTTCCAACCAAAAACCAAAAAAAAACCAAACAAAAAAAAACCACACCACCAAGCAACCACCAAACCCAATTCACTTAACTGAGGCTGGGATTCAGCAGCACCCATTTTTCACAGCAGGCAATTTTATCCACTTTTCCACTTTCTAGTCCCTGCAAATTCAGTAGCGGGCAGGATGCATTTTCCCACCCCAGCCATGACTGGCAGGACTGTTACAGCACACGATTACGGCTGTGCCTCGCAGCCGTCAGCCTGTATCAGCTCACGCTGGGCACGCGGAGAAGCCCCAGAGCCCGTCACGCTGCCTGCCCCGCGGAGGCGAGCAGGGGAGGCAGGCACTGATGGGACCCACCGGGCTCCCTGCGGGAGGTGGCCACGCGCCCAGGCAGCAGCTCAGCCTCCCCGGAGATGCTCATTAAGGGCTTTGCTGCAGGTGCTTCCCTCCCTCGCATCCAGGCAGCTCGGGCACCCATGTGAGACAAACCAGAGGAATGACTGACGTGAGTTCTGACCCTGCCATGTGGGATTACGAGACGGTGCACTGCTGTCATGTCAAACGCCATCCCATTAGCTCTCCAGCAAGCGCAGGTCAGTGGGAGACAAAGCCCATTAGCGAGCAGTTGTGCTGATATTTCCTTGCTGTTAGCTGCTAATAGCTCCAGTTTGCAGCTGTCTCTCTGCCACCACACAACAAACACGTACGGGAAATCTCTTTCAGCTCCTTAAACTTTTTTCTTCCATGCATTTAGAACAGAGCTCCAGACAGGCTGTGGAAGCAGAGACAGAGCTGATGTCAGACCTACATTTTGGTTAGAGCAGGCTTCTGTCTGTGTGATTAATTGCAAGGTTGTTTTAGCTGAAACACGCATTGCAAAGGATTTATAAAAAGAACTGGAATTCAGCTCACACGGAGACACTTTCTATTGCTCTCACGCAGGAGGACCGGATTGCATCCGTACAGCAGGCTGCCGGACAGCTGCTGCTGCAAAACTGAAAAATGCTCTGGCTGTGGGGTGCCGTGGGCCTGATTTCTGCCAGGTTCCTCCTAACAATGCAGTCCCAGCATGGTTAGCTACACAGCGCGTATTCCTCAAAAGGAATTTTCTATTTTTGTTTCCTTCCTCCAGCAGGGGATTCCCTCTAAATTAACTGCAGGAGAAAACTTGCTACAGAATCGGAGGCAGAGGAGGAGAGTGCTGAGGTCAAGCCTTTCGAGTCGGAAGGGTTATTGCTCACCAGCTAGTGTTTTGTCCACCGCTTCCCTGGAGAAAATAAGCTGCAGACCTGTAGAAAGTTGTGTTGGATTGCTAGAATTTAAACTTGAAATACTCTCACTCAGCTGTCCCTCTTCCACTGGACATGGTGGGCGAGGCCAGCACAAAAAGGCAGCGAGGGGAATCACAAGTCAAACAAGTTCATGGGAGAAACGAGCCTCACAATTTTAGCAGTAAGGACGCCAAATCGCTGGAACAAGCTACCAAAGGAAGTGGTGGAGCTTCCCTCTCCTGATGTCTTCAAGCCAAGAAATGCTGTAGTCAAGTACAAGTTGTGGGGTTTGGCCTGGGAATAACTGGACCGGGTAGTCATACCTTAAAGGCCATGAAACCACATACACGATCCAAAGGTGCAGGGATCACATGGGAGTCCCATGTTCAGGCACACTGGCAACTCACTGCATTGTACCTACAAATAACCCGTGTTTTTAATAGTTTAGACTTGCCCTTTTATTACTGTGAAATGAGTAGGCGGAAGGAGCACATCCTTTAATGGGGAAGATGCTGTGCTCCCTTGGGAACACAGCTCCTTCGTGGGTATAGCTATGTAAAAGCTGACAAGGACATCCTCCTGCGTACTTGCAGCACCAGTTGTAAGCTAGCTGAATATTTTTAGGATAAACTCGAAAGATGTCATCAAAGCAGCCGATTCTTGAAAGGCCAAGTGCAAAAGGAAGGTGTACGGGAACACTCGGCGCCTGCGCTGAACCCACACAAAGACCCGAGCGTTTACAAAGGAGAAATGGAGAAGGGGGAGCAGAGCTGCCTGGTGGGGCTGGGTGCTGGGGGGCGGCAGTGACCCTCCACCTCCTGCTCCCCCACCTCCCTGCACCCGGTGGAGCAGCAGGGTGCTTCTGCCAGCCCTGCCCACGTCTCCAGCCCTCCTGGTGGGAATGGGGGTCCCACGGGCACAGGGTGGGACTTTTCAAGCAGTGGAAAGTGCCAGGGAGAGCCAGAGATGACACGATAAGAAAAGCAGGGTGTCATCATGTGCCTGATCCTGCAATCACACTCTCAGACAGCAATTCCCACCGCTTTCATCAGGGTCTCCGGCGGGAGGAGGAACGCCGGATCTGGCCCGGCGTGTGCGATGCTATCAGCGGTTCATTGTCACGGAGCTGGGAATTACTGCCAGCGCGTTAACACCCCTGGCCACCCACGCTTTTATTCCACCCCACCACACACGCACAGAGCCGCCCCTCGCTGCTACACCTGGCACAAATCACCAGGCCACAGAGCCTGGCGCAGGGCCCCCTGCCCTGGGCACCCCCTTGCCATCCGAGAGGGGTCGGCCAGCAGGCAGAGCAGCCAGGCTCCCCCCCATTTTTTTGATTTCAGGCGTGATGCAACCCCGCAGTGAGGTGAGGGTGCAGGATTTCATCACACGCCTGCTCAGCCCCACGCTTTCTGCCCCCCAGCCCCAAGGGAGCAGCGTGCCCGAAACACCAGCGGCAGCAGGCCTGGCAGCGCCCGACACCGGCAGCTCTCAGGGCTGTGCAGGCCTGGGCTCGGATCCTTGTGTTTTTTTTTGACAACACAGGCCTGGAAAGACGCTGTGTGCCCCTCTGTCACTGGGGACCTCCAGCCCCCATCACCTCCCCGGTCTGCTCCTATCCCCCGTGAGAAAACGCTCGCCACACGTTAATCCACCTTCGCCTTCTCCCCTTGCTCTCCCCCGCGGCAGACTCCCTCCTGCATCTGATAAGAGCCTCACCCTCATTACAGCAATTAATTAGCTGGAGCAGCACAGCCCTGAAGATCCCCAAACCTAGTAGGCCTGACGTTCCCTGTCAGTAATTCCTGTATCAGGAGTCAGGCTTTGCTGGGACCTGGGTTTTGCTGTAGCGTGTGATTGTCCACTGCTGGCGTCCTCCCCTGCCCGCTGGTCCTCCAGGGACGTATCTAGAAACGAGCTTTGGGCCCCTCCGCACTGCACTGGTGTCTCTCCAGAAGAGCCTTTAAAGCAGTGAGGACAGCCTGCGCACCTCCCTGAGGGTCTGGCCGCCTGCGTGTCCCAGTTTCATAAAGAACTGAGAAAATCAGGGGAGCGAAACCAGAGATGAGTTAACACTTGTGGAATAGGACCCAGGGGAGGCGAGCTGGGGAGCTGGCGCTGAGAGGAGGCACGGCAGGGTGGGCGAGGGCAGGGGAAAAAGGGCAGGGCGAGGAGCGGGCTGGCAGCGGCCGAGCCTCTCACCTGGAGGCTGCTGGATGGAGATGGACTGAGGAGAGGTGGGCACAGCCCGGGCTGCTGGGGCTGGGAGGGTGCAGGCAGCCAACAGAAGCTGGAAACAAGGAACAAGACCACGGGCTGCCTCTCGACCTCGGCATCCGAAGTGGAGAGCACAGCAAAGCCAACAAGCTTGTCTGATGGGTCTTTTGTTGTTTTTTTTTTTTTTTTTCTGGCACCCCCAAAATGATGGGAAGAGAGAACAGCCCTGGGGCTTTCACAACTCAAAGACCAACGCAAAGCGCAGTGGTGCTGCAATGGCCTCGTGGCCAGAGAATCAGCGAGGCCTTGTCTGCTTGCAAGGGTTTGGGTGAATGAAGGGGGGAACATCGGGTGCCAATGTGGGGGACCCCTGGGCGGGGGCCATGTCGCTGCCTTCCCCCTGCTCCCCAGATCCCATGGGAAGCCTAATTCAGGCCAGAACCGAGCTAGATGATGCCAGGTCCTTCCTCCCCATCCCAACCTCCTCCACTTCTCCTCGCGGTGGGAGCTTCGCCCCTTTCTCTGCTCTTACGTGACCCCCATGTGCGTCCCCAGGTTGGGCCGCGTCGCCGGCAAGCTGCAAGTACCCAGCCCAGGCCCCGTGGCTCTAATTGGCAACAGATGAAGCCAGACTACTTCCTGAGAGACAAGAGTTTTAACAATCCCTAAAGCCTCTTAGGCAGCAGCAATATCCTAAATGGGAGCTTTATTCTCCCCACCGCTCAACAGAGCCTGCATTCAGATATGAAATGCTGAAACTCTCACTCGGGAGCCCTGTTTGGCTCTGGGAACCCTCCCCGCAGGCCCGGGGTGTCTGCAGAAATAGTGTCACAGGGATGAGCCGCAGGGCATGGGGGGGAACAGGACAACCCCAAGCAGAGAGCTGCCGGTGGGACTCGGAGGTCCCACCACACCTGATCCTCCCTGACCACGAGGACCCGGCCGTGCAGGGGTGGCTGGCCCCTTCCTCAGCATCCCTGCTCCCAGGGCCTGTGCCCAAATCCCCAAAGGGGCGGCCATCGGTGAGCCAGGACGTTTTGCTGTCTAGGAAGTCAGACACTTCCCTAAAACTGCAGAACAAGTAGCAAGGCAACGCAGCCCACCTGCCACCGACGGGGCAGCAGGAACGACGCTGGCTTCACTGCAGCCTCCCTGTGCCATGCCACGCGTCTCCCCCACCCCCAGCCAGCCCACACAGCCCCTGCCACTGCAGGGCAAGCCGGTGGCTGCCAGGGCTTCCCGTGAGCTCCTGAGCTCCTCGTGAGCTCCTCGCATCTTGCTGACCCCGGCGGTGGCCGGCAGCCAGCTGCCAGCACCGAATCCGGCTCCGGCCTCGCAGCGAAGCCAGCGCGGCCTTACTGCCGCGGGAGTTAAAAGGAAAGGGGGGAAAAAAAAATAATAATGAAAAAGCCGCCTGGCCAGTCTAACTGCATTTGGCTGATCTGATTTCAGGCGTCTGCTAAGACACAGCATGCTTATTTATCGTAATCAGCTTAGCGCACAAGGACAGCGTTAACTAGGCTTTACTGGATTAAAACCTGCCAACTAATTCCTAGCGCCTCACCGGCCAGCGCGAGTGGGCTGAGCCCCCGTGCTTTGTTCAAACCATGTTAGCTGGCGTCAGGTGGAGGGGAGCACCTGGGGAAGGTGGAAGGCTACAAAGGCCCTATTGATCCGCGAGCATTACCAGCAGTCTCGCGGAGAAAAGGTTCAGGAAACGATGGGGCTCGCAGCCCCAGCACAGACAGGTTAACTCAGAGAAGAGCCCTCAAAGCACCGAGCACCGACTGCGCCCGGACAAGTTCCCTCTCACTCCAGCTGCTCGCAGCTCTTTCTGAAATCACCAGCAACAGGGCTTAACGCCGGTTGCAAAATCCAAGCTAAACAGGAATCCGCAGATAAAACACGTTGTTAAACCGGACTGGAGGTGCTAATACAGATGGATATATTGAGAGGCTGGGGGATAACGCAATGTTTATGTTAGAAGTCCCAAGGAGCAAATGTTAACCACAGTGGAGCCACATCAGATAACACTGGAGTGAGCAGGAAAATGGAATTTCACCTAAACCTACAGAATAAAATGTAATAATGAAGTTATGCTCGCCAAAATAAATAAATAAGATTTCCCACAGAGGAGTAAGGCTGGAAACCTCAGTGTCCAGGAGAGCACCCCAGGGCAAGCCCAAGTCCCTCTGGCACCCAGACCATGGGGTATCACACATGCTGCAGCCACTCAGCTAAGACTAGTCCTTCTGGAGTCCCCATAAAGCACAAGGCATGGATCGAACTATTTAAGGTGCTCTAAAGGTGATTGCTCTATAGGGAATTGCTCCACATTACAGCAAACTTCTGCTGGTCATTTACCAAAAGATCACATGAGACAAGTTTCTTACTAGGACCTGCCATATCTACGTCAATCCTAAGTGCTACAAACACTTGCTTATCCAACAGCCCAACACATGCGAAGCTGGATGCCTTCCTGCCATCGAACCCACATGTGTTATCTCCTCCATCCTTCTCGGGGAAGCAGTGGCCAGACCATGAAGTGGAAGAGGCTGAGTTGCTCAGAGTCGTGCTGAAGCCTTGTTCAACCTTCTCACCATCCCACCTCCACGTGTGCGCTGCTCTGGGGTCCTGGGAGCCTGTATTTAACCACGAGACCCCAGTGACCCAGCTGGCAGGGCCAGGCCCAGTTTTCCACCACGTGCGAGGTGCTCTCCCAGCCCAGCTCCTGCGGTCCTGCAGGCAGCCTCAAGGCAGCTGCTTTGATGAGAGGCACATGCAAACCATGTCCCCTGCAGGCTTCGACATGAGAAGGGAACCAGAGCCCCGGTGTAGTCTCTTTACATGGCAACCCCACGCTGGGGGACAAGGGGAAGTAGTTGACTGGGGTGTTTGCATAGCGCAGATACTGGTGCACTGCTGCATTTCACAACCCAGTGCAGGCAGAGCCAGGAGCCAGCCGTAAGCTTCCCCTCCCTTCAGCTGAGCCTCCACCTCCTAAAATCGGGGCTGAGCTTTGATTTCCCAGCAACGCCCACACCTTTGCGTGGAGGCAGGTGCTGGTGCTCACCGGGTGGACAGGAGCTGCTGCAGCTGCGCTGGTTCGGCCGCGGCTCCTGCCCACACCCCGTAACGCAATGCCTGCTGGCTTCCCCCGCGGGCCCGCTCCCTGCGCTGCAGAACCCCCAGATCCCAGAAGGGAGAAGCGGATACAGATGGGCTGGAGCAAAACAGCCAAAAAGCAGGCCCAGGAATCACTGAACCACTGCAAGGACCTGCAAGGTGACCCAAGGTTTCCCCACCAATGTTCCTGTTCAGCCAGCTCAGTTCTTCCGTCGGTCAGCGCGGCTTCTCTCGGCGCGGACACACCCCAGAAGGAGGTGTAGGAAGTAGGAGATGGGAGGATCACAGCCAGGCACTAAGCCTTCACATTGCACCAGCTCCATCAGCCCAAACTGGCAGGTTGCACATTCCAGGCCGAGTTCTTGGCAGCGGTTGCAGGGGGCCACCTCCAGCACCCAGCGTTTATCTCCCAGCTCCCTGCCGGGGCCGGGCTCCCTTCGGTGGGCCTCTGTCCCGGCGGATAAAGGACACGCTTCGCTGCTGCCTCCTCATTTGCACACCAGAAATGTGCAGGGGTAAAGCCTCCAACTGCTGCCTCTGCTGGGGCAGGGAGGGATGGGGAGGCCTGCCCTCTCCCTCCAGCTGGTTAGGACACATGGTCTTCTCCTCTCCTTGTATCTCATTTTCCCTACCTGTGCAGAGGGGCAGGGATGCTCAGAGCACAAGCCTCTTGGCATTGCAAAATGCTTCTTGTGCAAAGCCCAAGCACGGTGTAGGAATGTTTATTGCACCTTGGAAGCAGTGCATGGTACCAGACGCTTAGAGCACAAGAACCACCTGTGGACTTTCGGTACTGGGGCACGGTAAAGTCACACCCCAAGACTGGGCTCCTGCATGCACTGGTCCTACAGAGGTGTGGGAAGGATTCATCACCTAGACATGCACCAGGCTGAGGATTGTTATGATTAATCTTTCCCTGATGTGGAAGTATTAAGGGACTGCAGCCTTTGGCCAGACTGGCAGGAAGCCATATACTGGGTAAACAGACCCAAAAGACCATTTCTGTCTCAAGGTGTTTATAACCTGGGATGCTCTGCAGAAATCCTATACGCAGCAGTGGAGAATCCAAGGAGATGGCGTAGGAGTTAAACGTGAACATAGAAAATATTCTGGGCTGTTGCCAAGCTGACTTTGCATACCATTGCAAAGAATTTGTGGGTGATAAAGCTAATGGTAGTTTGTAATGCCTGTGTAGGATGCACCCAGCATCCTTCCCAAGCTGGGGCGGCGCAGTCCAGGATTCCCAGTGCATTCACAATACGAAGCTCTACTTCACCCTCCAGCAAAGCCTGGTTAGCATCCACCTCTCGCAGAACATGCCCAGCCAGCTCTGCCCTCGCACGGCGGCTGTGTGACCCCTGTCCCCAGCAGCCCACGGCGAGCACGCAGCCACCCTTCCCACCCAGGAGCTACCTCGGGGCGCTTGGACAGCACAGTGGTGCTCATTTAACAGCCAGCTGCTTCCCACCAGCCCCAGCACAGTGAAAATACCGAGCCAGCCCTGCACAGGGGAGCAGAGAGATCTGAGCGCCCCTCTGCCCACACACCGCAGCAGGAGGACGAGAGGTGTCCTGCATGGCCTTGCCAGCCCCTGTTGACGCCACCACCACTTGAGCCACACAGATAAAACAGGGATGCCAGAAATCAGCACATACAGCAGTGAAAATGCAGATGGAAAACTTTCTTCATCTGCAGCATCTTCTGAGGTTGTTACAGTTCTAGGCATAGCAGGGCTCCGTTGTTGTTAGGTTCCTCTTGGTGTACTCTCTTAAAAACAATCCCTTAATTACATCCTAAGTTGGAAAGTAGAGAGGAGGGGTTCAGAATAGGAAAATCCAAACCACTTCTGCTTCTCAGTTGCAGAGAAACTCTTGAAACCCTCTTTGGGCTCTAAAAAGCTGACCGACCCAGCTGGTGCGCTGCCCACCCCTCACACCAGCCTCTCGCTCACGTGGCAGCGCAGGTGGCCGGGCTCCCATCCCTCCTCCTGCACACAGCTTCTCGGCATCGAGCAGCCCAGCCTAAAACCCAGTCAGTCACTCCATCACTACGGGGAGCTTTGTGTTTATTTATTTATTTCACTAGGCAGTGATTCATGAGAATAGTTCTGTTACCTGGTGCATAATATTTGCAGAGGGTGGACTGGCTGTCAGAGCTGGGCTTCGCTCCTCAATCTGCTTTCAGCTTAGTATAAAATTTATCTGCTAATGAGCAAGCTACTTTTTAACCTCTCCTTTGTTTATCTACTTATTTATTTTTGATGGTTTAGATCATCTTGCACTATCTGCTTCTCTATAATGGGGCTGGGCTGTGGTCTGCGGAAACTGCTTTCCCTTTTCAAAGGCAAAGTGGAATCGGGACCACAAATTAACACCCCTCCCTTCTTAAAAGGTCATAAAGCTTCTTAGTTCTGCTCCTTGGTGAGCTGGGTGCTGTTTGCTGTAAAAAAAAAATAAAAACATAAAATGAGCACAGGCAGAGGATAGATAGGTGAAAGGGTACTAAAAATCAGTGAAGTGGCTTTTAATAGCTAAGAATTAGCTTGGGAGGGCTGTGTAAGATCGCTTGTCCCCTGTGCAACGGACCAAACCTCTCCTGAGCAGAGATTTTAGCTGTGCTCCAAACATCCTCTCTTCAGAGGAAGCTCTGTTCATTAATATCCTAAAGGGCATAAAAGCCTTTTGCTTGTCTTTCGGTGGGGTGGAGATCAGAAGTTGTTTCAGTTGTATAAGCAGGATCCCAAGATAGCTGTTTTTTCCATAAGGAAATACGTGAGCTCAAAGCTTTTATTTTTAATCCAGAAGGAGCCTAAGACTATATAACACCATGGAAGATGAGAACAGCCACCCTGGGGAGAACAGAGGTCCCTCCAGCCCAGTGTCCTGCCTCCAACAGCTGCCCACAGGGAATTCCTGAGGGAACGTGTGGGGCTACACACGGCGACGTCTAACAGCCCTTGGTAGATCTTCTTGAAGTTGTCTCACCAGTTTGTACCCGCTGGCCTCCAGGACCAGACCAGGTTTCCACAGCTCAGGCACAGGTTGTGTGAAAAAGCCCCTCTTTGTTTGCCTTGAACTTGCTCCTTGGCAATACCGCCAGCACCCCCGCTGCACAAGGAGCCAGAAGCACCCAGTCCCAGCGCACCTCTTCCAGAGCTCTCACAGCACCTTCTCCCATCTCTGTCGCTGGTCTGGGCTGCAGAGGCCTGGTCCATGCGGGACCTGCTCCATAACCACCCACAGTGGGAACCAACCATTTATCCCCACCTTCTTGTTTTGCCTCTTTTCACCACTTCTTTACCCAGGAGAGGATGTTTTCCCTTATCCCCTACCTGGGGTTGAGAGGTGCTGTGGCTGGCAAGGGGAGCGGCTGCTCTGGGCTGCAGGAGCCAGCTAACAACTGGTGAAGAGGTAAAAGAGCAAGGGCAGAGGAGCTCTCTTCAGCTGCTGCCTTCAGTAGGAACTGAAACGGGTCAATACAGAGAAACTAATGAAAAATCCCACCCTTCATTAACATTTGCTTATGATATTGGCTCATCCTGAGTCATGACATAACTCTACCTGGTAACCCACATATTGTACACAGGTTACGTTTGCACTGCAATCAAAGAAATAATCGGTGAGATGTTTGCTGCAACCAGACATTATATAATAGCTGTGGCTAGTCTTACTGGCTACATGGGTCCAATAATTTAATATTTTCACGCTGATAACATAAGAGCAACAGGAAACAGGCAAGCAAAAAAAAAAAAACCACAGAAATCCCGTCAACAAAATCCTTTCCAAATAAAGTTGCACTGATGCTGCTCTTCTACCTCAACACCTCCTCCTGGGTATCTCAGTCAGGAACCCAGAGCACGTGCTGGGAGCATCTCTGACCGGACTTCAAAAGCACTGAGGGGCAGAGAGGCAAAGCAGGCTGTCCAGTCAGGGCTTGTAAAGCACCTTCCAGATTAAGAAACAAATACAGAAATTTTAAGTTTGGGTTAAGCTCATCGAAGGGCTCCATTATTAGGTTGGGATTCATCTTCTGCTTGTTTGCTTGATGTTTATGAGTTTGGCTTTCTCCAGCTCTCCAAGCTCCTAAGCAGAGGTACCTCAGAGACTGACTTATCCCATCTTAAGAGAGCAGCTAAGAGGATAAGGTGGGCTGGCTTTTATAGCCGCTTCCCTCCTTTAACTACAGGAGGAATTAAACCACTAGTTTACACCTCACGATTGGGTGATTAATATTAGGTGAGGAGAATCTCATCGCTAGGTGCCCACATCTGTGTCTTAGGTGTGAGTTGAGTACCGAGAACTTCTGGTAGCGGGACTTTGGTTTTAATATGATTTTGGAAATGTTCCTGTGACTGTGTCTTAACCTTGTTTGTGGCAAGAGGCAGGAAGCAGCAGAGCGATGCTCCCTCCCAGCTCTGCCCGGGAACTGCTGCTGTGTGTTTCAGCCCGTGGTGTGAGCTCCTGACGCCTCGGGATGCTCGAGCACCACCAGGCCTCGGGTCTCAGAGTGTCTCCGCACGCCTCAGCCCGAGTCCTTCTGCAAGCAGGGAAGAGTTGTGCATTTTGGGGCCTCCTCCGCCTCAGTTTGGGTATCCCCAGCAATGGCCAAACACCTCCAGGCCCATGTTGCAGCATCCGACCACCTGTGTTGTATGAAACACCTACACCTGCTGGGGGGGCTGCCTGACACATGGTAACTCTTGGGCCCGACACATGAGATCACTTCGTGTCCCTTCGTTTAAAAACCTAATGATTTCAGGGCTGAGACACATGCTATTCGAAAACTGCTGGGCAGACTAAAACCTTCACATTGCATCTTTTGCCCACCCAAGTGTCCTGAGAAAACACTCTGCCTGCTAACTACGGGCACACACGCAGGAGCGCTGGGCTTGGTTTTGCTGTGTTATCACAACGCTGTACCTGGCAGGGCGAGCCGAGGGGTCAGGGCTGCGGCTCAGTAAACAGGAATGAAACTGGGAAATCTCGAAGACAACTGTAGAGAGGAGTTTTTCCACTCAAAGTTGGATCTGTTATTGTAATGAGCGTTGCATCCTGCGACAGGAAGGTGGAAAAATAACAGGAAGGATTCCAAGGAGAAGAGGACAAACCTGCAGTCAGAGAGAGCTGGGCAAAGAAAGTCTTTGCAAGCTCATCAGCTTTGACTGAAAAATGGTTTTCAGCTCACCCTGCGTAATGAGATTTGTGTGCTGTTCAGAGCAATCATTAGATAAGGCAGTTAACTGGCTCTGTTATGTATTATGCTACAGGTGCAAGGTCTGGCATCCCACATAATTGATGCATAGATCTACATTTAGTTTATCATCATTTTTTACATCAGCTTTCTAAACGAAAAGAAGAGCCTTGTGGTTGCCCTGGGCTGGGCTGCGAAGCCAGAGTCACTTGGCTTTGGTGCTGATCCCTCGGCCAGGGGACGGGCTGGGGGCTGGCCAGCCTGCAGAGAGGGCTCGTGGCTCACACAGCTGGGCAGTGCTGTGCCCAGCTGCAATGAGCCGGGTCCAGATTTCAGGAGAAGAAAACAAGCCCAGCACTAGGAAACAGATACGGACTGCCTACTAGCTAACCCTCTGAGGGTATGTGGGGCACCTTCCCCTAGTGGTCCCTGGACTCTCCTCAGCCTTGTGGCCCCCCATAGCCACACCCAAGAGTATCCTGAGGAAGACTGGGGATAGAAGCCTTTAAGAGAGCCATGCCCTTGGGGCTTATTTGGACATGTGCACCCCAGGAGCTGTTTTACAGCAACCCAGGACCTTGCCCATGCTGGCATTGCCCGCTGCATCCCCGCTTGCTGCATCCCACACACAGAGGGAGGCGTCCCCCTCCATGCAGCCTGCCACCCCAGCTGTGCCTTGCTTTGCCCAACGATGCCTGTGTTGCCTTGTGCCCGCAGCACAGGCCAGCCCCGGCTCGGGGCGGTGTGTCACAGCGTCCCACTGACCGTGGCTCACCTGCCCTGGCAGAGTGACCCACACCGCTCCCGTCTGTAAGTCGTGCAGCCCAACGCAATCCCCAACCCGTAATTAACGCCGCTGCCGGGTGGGGCGTGGGGTGGAACTGCCGGGAGAGCGAAGAAAATCAGGACACTGAAACCAGGCTGGTGCCCTTCAGCACCACAGGTCCCTGCGAGCAGTGGGTGGCCAAACAGAGCTGGGCAGCTGCTGGCGGGGAGCTCCCGTTCCTCTTCGAAAGGGATCCCCCTTCTTGCTCTGCATGTGTGCAAGAAATAAGGCACAAGGTGTTTTTTTTTTTCCACTTGCATCACCCGTCCGCCTTTAAGGCAGCATTTTTATGCTCCCTCTAGAAAGGAGAGAATGAGAACTCTGGTCCTGTACCGGCACTCTCGGTGTTGGAAGAAGGTGACACCACGCAGGCACTGCCCTGCCAGGCTGAGAGCAAATGCTCGTTTCCATTTTCATGGCAGAGAAGGGCTCTCTCAAAGCAGCATTAGACACAGCACCAGGCATATATTAAACAGCTTTAATTGAGTTCATTTTCTGCAGAGAGGCCTGAAGGAGCCTCTCATTTCCTCTGTAAATATCACGGGGAGTTTGCCGAGGTCTCACCAGGCTGCGCATGGCTGTGGCTCCAGCCACCCCTGTGTTTCCATCCCGGAGCACTCAGGAGGGATCATTTAGCATGATGGCATTTGCAAAGACAAAGCCCTGCTTCCTGTTGCAGTGGCACATTCAGAAAGTGTTTGACTTATGGGAGGAAGGGGAAGGAGACCTGCTGCTCTCTGCCCTCCATAGCTGCACAGCTGGGCTGCGACGGGACAGGGCTGTGGCTTCTGCGATGGACCAGGCTCACCTTAACTCTGCTCATTTCCCTTAACTCTGCTCACTTCCCAGTCCCTTGCAGAAGCTGGGGAGAAGAGAGCACTCAGGTGTTCAGTTTGTAGATGCGCTGACATTTAAAGCAGGTTCTCCACTGATTCTGTAGAGCTTATTTTCCCCTTGTCAAATTAGAAAAAAAATAAAAATAAAAAAGTGGGAAAAAAAACTCATCACTGTAAAGAAGCAAAATTTACCTTTTCCACCTTGCCAAGAAATCAGATACAAATGAGTTGGGATGCGGCTTTGCTGCCAGTTAAGTGTGGCAGCAGATGCCACGCACAGCAGAATCTGGCGCTGGTTCACGGGCTATCATGTCACCTGTCTTCAACTTCCTCTGCTATGTTGGAACCACTGCAGCTTCGCGAGCGGCCGAGTAACGTATGCAGGACCTTGTGTAGGTGCTGGTCTAAAATCAGTGGAGGTTTGTTGGTGCTGCTGCTCCTCGGGCAATAAGGGAAGCTACCGTTGGCAGTGGAGCAGCTTGCTTCATCTTCAAAAGCCACGTTTCAGGAGTGCCAAAATGCAGGGGATCGGTGAGGCAAGGCAGGGTGTAAATTCAGTCTTGAGACCCTGTGAAGAACAGCAGCCAGAGAAGTCCAGGGGAAATGACTGAGCTGTGGGATGTGTTAGTGGTGCTCAGTTTGTGTTTGTGTGCACCGAACTGTCCCCTTCAAATCCGACACCATGATGGCCCAGGAGAGTTTGGATATATACTAAGGGGCATACATTTCCCAAGTTATCGAGTCTTTCCTGTTTGCAACTTGTCTTCTTGCAAAAGGGAAATCATTTCTAGATTACCTATGAAATTAGTTGTTGTCCTATTGCTGCTCCAGAAATAAAGTAATCGTGGAGTAAAGCAAGAGTCCTGAGCAGTAGGTTTGAGAGCCTGGAGCAGAAGTCAAAACAAAATATCAGTGGAAGGATTCTCTTTAAAACAAGGGCACTGATTTTGCTCCCTGGGGAAAAGTATTCCTCTGTAATAATAATAAAAAAAATACTGCTTACATTTTTATGGCTTCTGCAAAGCTGACTCACCTCTGATACCTACGTGATAGAGTAGAAATGTAATTTCCCATCCTGAATGAGGCTTCACCCCAGACATTCCCAAAGCGTTTGGTTATTTTTTTGTGCAGGCTCTGAAGGGTGGTGGTGAAAGGCTGGAGCCTGACCTGGCAGCACTTCTGGAGAGCCAGCCATGGACACCAGCAGCTGAGAACCACACTGCACATCTTGGACACATTAGATACACTGAACCATTAAAACCCAGCACGTTGCTTTCTTAGGCACCTGCTCCCGTTCCTGTACTCTTTTCCATAGTGTAAGGCAAGTGTGAGGCCAGAAAATTTGGAGGACAGCTAACCTGACCCATTTGGAGTTCTCTGAATTCCTCCACCAGTCTCATTTTGAAATCCAAAGTGTGTTGCTTACATCTAGCACTGATGATGCAAGTGATAAGTTGCCACTTTGAGCAACCTACAAGTTTTGCTAGAAGATCTAGCAAATTGCCAGATGCTTTCCTGGACGGGGCCTTTTTTTTTTTTTTTTTTTTTTTTTTTAATGTTGTCTGAGGATACCAGACCAGTGTTTACATAGGGAAAATGTCACATTAGCACAACAGTGCTCCATTCACACATTATGGGCCAGGCTAGCTGGACCAGGACCAGGTCACACAGAAACAGCCCACCCTGTGGTCCTGTGAGATTTTCCCCAGGAACAACCATCCCGTTCCAAGGGCGTGCAGATTTCTGCGAGGGCTGGGGCTTCCTCACCAGCACTGGGCAAAATTCTGCATGGAAACCTTCCTCCCAGGCAGGGAACTGCAAGTGAGCTGGGGGGAGACGGTGGTTTCTGAAGCAGGGTGTTGTACCTGTGTCAGGGACAGGCTGTTCCAAGGGCAGCCAACCTGTCCGGCCTTACTTAAAAATGTACCCAGGGCCATAGCCAGGCATCCTGTCTCTGACAGCAGCCACTGACAGATGCCTAAGGAAGATATAAACCCCAGGAAAGCCTGTAGTGACACTTCCCCAGAAATACCAGACACTTCCTGACCCAAAGATAGTGCCTCTGCGTTTAATAGCTCTCAGTGGATTTTTCATTCAGCACTGTGTGCAAGACAAGTTGTGTGGAGAAAAGCATCTTCTATTGCTTGGTCTGAAAAATGCTACCTGATATTTTCATCCGATTCTCCTTAATATAACAACTGCTCCCTCTTTGCCATTCTTGTGCCACCCAGAAGTGACAGAGCTGTGCCACACACCCCTCTGGTGTGACAGGTCCTGGCGCCCCTTCCCAGCTGGTCAGACTTTCCTACGCCTCTTCGTACAGAAGCTGCTCTGAGCAGTCTCTGCCTTTGCCAGTTCGGCTCTAAACCAACAGGTAAGCCAACCAAAACCTTCACCAAGCCAAGAGCCACCTGGTGTATCTCAGCCGTGAGGAGGGAGATGGCTCCAGGAGTGGTTCGGGCCCAAGACGACAGCAGCTCCTTTGGTTGTGTTACAAGCCAGGATGGCACCGACCAGCCTCCTATCGGCAATCTTACAAAAGAATTGGGCTTAAATATAGAAGGGAGTGAGCAGCTGGGCCAGGAGAAATGCTTCTCCTCCTTCTGTGCTCTCAGATCTGGTAAACTCTGGAGGAGACGTCCCAAGAAAGCCAAGGAGAGACCGTGGCTGACCTTGCCTTGCACCAGGCCCACAAAGCAGGAGGGGATACGCTATAGACCAGTGCTTCCCAAACCAGTTTTGGTAAGGCTGGGCACAGCAAGGTCTGTGTAACTACATATCCCACTGAATATTGAGAATGTTTGTCTATGATGACTACAAATGAGGTCTCTGATACAGAAGCTCATGAAGGTCAAGCTCTAAAAAAAATCTACCAATTTTCTACAATAGAAAATGAAGGAGATGGACGAAGTCACCAATGTCTGGAATCACAGACGGCCCCAAGCATCCCCCAGAAGAAAAGAGCCCTGTCTGTCATAAGCCAGGCAATAGGTGATCCAGATGCAGGCAACCATCTTTTGTTTCTTCTGACTTTAAAAACATTGAGTCAGGTTTCAAATCAGCATAACTTCTTGCCATCTCTTTTTGTAGTGAGTGGAGATACAATCACTCAGCACCAGAACAATGACACAGAAACCTGCAGCAATCGTATGTGTAATAACAAATTGATACTGGAGCTGCCTCCTACAAAAGCTGTCTGCTGTTAGTCATTTCTCCATCCACCTCCTGTGATCAGCCCCAGCTCTGCTACCCCTTCCATAGCTCCTTTCCCTGGCATGTCCCGGACATGGCCTCAAAACATCCGTCTGTGCTCTCAGGAAGCTGCAGAACCAGGGCAAAGCATGTCTTGTTGCTGAGCCCGCTCTGTGTGCACGTGTTATTTTTAAACCATCATGCAAAAGGATGCAGTTCCATCAGCCAGGGCGTGTTGGAGCTTCTTCGAGACAAGGCTTTGCATTTCAAAAGGCAGAAAATGTGGCATGTGCTACTGCTGTTGCTGTGGCAATACCCTTGCGTAGTGTGTGCTGTAGCATCAAGTCACACGATAAATAAACACACAGCTACAACACAAATTAAACTAGCCCAGAGCAGCTTTTATTTAGATGGTGGAAATTTTCTTAAATTAAATGTTTTCTTTCAATATTGCTATGCGGAGGCAGAGTATGCTTGTTGAAGCTGCGATTGACTTAGCTGCTCTCTCTGCTGCTCTGCAGGGCTGGATCACCATCTGGACCATCTAGACCCAGAAGAACCAGGCTTCTGCTTGCACTAGCATGAAGGAACTGACTTAGTTCCCATGCTTGTGCTCTTGTGGCACTAGACTCTGGCAACCCTCTGTGGTGTTGGGACTCAACAGGTGGCACACACAGCATCACACCACACCGCTAAATATATGTGCTCAGTGCTCGTGGACTTACCTCGACCCTTCCCTCCCAGAACAGGACACCCATGGTTCTTCTCTCTGCAGCAGCTCTTTGAACTCCCATTTCATTTCACCATGAAGTGTCTGAGGTCACCAGACACATCCAACCCCAAGGCGGCCAGCAGCTGCTTACCTTTAGGATATGCCAGTCTTGCTTTGCATGTATCAGATGTGACCCTCAATAAATCTCCCTGGCAAGACCACTCCATCACAGAGGCACTTCCTAAAGTCCAGGGACTGAGCAGGAAGGAGGATGTTGCACCAATAAGGAAGGCGAATTCTCTTCCACGGGGAGAAAGCAATGGGGTCGAGATCCTTACACTCCTTACGCTTCCTTCCCTAAGCTCACAAATGGCACTGGTTTCCTCTCACAGCATCACTGGTCTCCCACCAGCCCTGCTCTTCCTCCTCTGAAATACTCCCATGCTATCTCTAAACAGCCATCTTATCCTGAATGGCATCCAAAACCTTTTTCCTTTCCTTCCCTTCCCTTCCTTTCCTTTCCACTTCCCATCAGCCTCTTCATTTCAGCCCCCGTCTCTTCATTACTTTTGCATTTGCTCTGCCTAGCACAGGGATTTTCAAGGATGCCACACAGCACAAGATGTGTCTTTGCAGCAAGTGAAATCCCCAAGGCACATCTGGGTGTCACAGCTACACAAGCAGGTGCCATGGATAATGCAACAACAACCCATTAAGTCACTCACCCACAGGTGTGTGTGTGCATTGATTTGCATCCTTGCTTTGTATTTTACAGGCAAAAAGACAAACAGGCTCTTCTTTACTAATACTTCCTAAAAAGAGTCCTAAACAACAGCCTCAGCCTGCCTCCTTCCTGCTAGCACAGGCATTAGATCATCAGCCTCGTCCTGCCAATAATTGTGAACTGCCCACAACCCCCTGCTGAAACAGGTTGGAGAGCTTCAGGACCTAAATCCTCCTCTGGGGTTTTGAACAAGTTTCACAAGACGGTTCAAAGATTCAGCAGCTGGAACAGTGATACGATGTCATGCGTTGCAGATGAAGTGCTAATACTTGTCCATAATGGATTTGCTGGGATATATTTCATGTTTCCTCCACCTGTTCCCTCTCTCTGGTGGAGTCCTTGCTTCCCTGGGGTTTTGTCTTCATAACTTAGGATGTCTGCTTGCGAGGAAGCAGAGCTGACAGTGCCTGTGGTTGACCTCATTCCTTTGTACCTTACACTGAAACCTCATGTCATCCCAGAAGAGAGCAGGGATACCGTGTCAGCTTTCCCTGTCGACGGTGATAAGTACCCACAGCAATGCACAAGCTGGTCCCCTGTATGGAAGCTATCCCACACACATTTCCCAATCATCATGGGAAAAACAGCACAGGCACCACCAGGAACAGGAGATGCTCCGAGGCACTGACCGTACACCTTCTGTGGCAAGTGTCAGACGCCCCGGGAGCACTTCGGCAGTGACTCATGCCTTGGAAAGGTCAGGTGCAGCAGAGGGCATGTGCCCCATCACCTCCTGACACTGGGGCTAGGCAGGTCTCGGGGCAGGACGCGTGGTCTGGGGAGAAAGAAAACAGGCACAGCCTCCTTTAATACTGTTATGCCAGCTAGCTAATTAATAGTTAGTTGATTGCACTCTTAAAAGAAGTACAGTTAAAGGAGGACACGCAGCGTATATCGTCTTTGCCTTAAAAGATGGTTGTAAACAAATGTACATATTACACAAAGCAGGACTTGGCTTGCCACGTTATGTAATTACTCGGACCAGCTGGCAGGAAGAAATCATAACCAACATCGAGCTCGGGCTCCACTGCACAGATAGGATTTCTCTTTTCAGCCCCACGTGCTCAGTCCTGGTCCTGGCGTTTTGTCTACATACTCAAAGTGATGTGACTTTCCTGCCAAGCGTATAAGGACCTCCTAGAAGTTTACAGTTAGGAGGAGAGAAGAAGAACGGTCTGCACTGCAGACAGCTTGAGGGGGCAGGCGATGAAAGTTTAAATAAAAGGTTAAATGCTAAGAGTTCAGGACACCTGAGTCCTCTTTCCTGCTTGGGCCGCAAATCTCCTGAGCAAGCTTGGTTTCTGGCCTCAGTGGGTTCTTTTTATTATTGTTTGTTGCTTTGTTTTTTTATGTAAGAACACACACAAAAAAAATCTGATACTTTGTCCAAATTGTCCACGTACCGCTAAAAACTATATGGGATCTGATATTCCTTAGATTAACTCCAGTGACAGGCTGGTACTTTAAACCATATGTAGGGACTTATGGCCATATTTAAAACAAACGAACAAACAAAAAAAAAACAGCGAAGGCATGTAAGTGATGTGACAAAGTGCGTCTGTGGTCAAGCAGAGATTTAGCTCCATGCATCTAGCTAACGCACAACTTACTTCTGAAAAGATCTGTCTGTGCCTTCGTCTCCTAAGTATCAAACAGGGGAGAAAGGACTCCACATCTCGCAGGCATGAGGCAAAGCCAACCACGACAGGTTATCCGCTGTTCAGGTTCTGCGGTGATGCATAAAGGACCGGGGACTGGTAGCACTATCAAGAATCGCAAATCAGTGGTTAAAATGACTGTTAAAATCAAAATAAACCACATTACAAGGAGGGACAACACTCTTCAAAGCTCAGTGGCGTAAAAGCCTGGATTGCCATGATGGCTGCGACAGAAACGTTTTGGGGCCTGCTCATTACGGCAACCAGCAGTGAAATGAAAGCCAAGATTGCTCCCACCTTAGAGGGAGGGCCTGTGAACTTCAGGTCACTTAGTCCGACCTCCTGTAAGGTATGAGCTTTGATATTTCACCAGTGTTTCCTCTCAAGCCTCATAGCTTGAGCTTGGCTAAAGCGCAGCCTCCAGAAAGTCTCAGCCTGGTGGGCCAAGGGAGGACCTGCCACCGGTGCCAAAGGCCAGGCCCCTCCGTGCGAGCGAGGGCCACCACACCTGTCATGGGCGGAGGGGGCGATGGCCTCCGCTTTCAGAGGAAGCTGCCTGCCGCGTTTGTCAGCCCTGCTCGCCTCAGCGCCTCCGCTGCCTTTGTCACGGCCACGTCAGGGCAGGCCATCAGGCGGACGAGTGGGGCCTCCCGAGCGCGCAGCCCACAGCACCAGGAGCACGGCAGGAGCAGAGAGCGCACCACACGCCTCAGGTCCCGTGGCTTTGGTGAGGGCAGGGTACAGTAGGTGGCACATTGCCGCGGCACGAACAGAAAGCGAGAGCCAGGCTGCACAGCACGGCTGATGTCATGACTTACCAACACGGAGTTCAAGGAATCCCCCTCGCTCGCCGCGGCAGGAACAGAAAGCGAGAGCCAGGCTGCGCAGCGTGGCTGATGTCACGACTTTCCAACACGGGGTTCGAGGAATCCCCCTCGCTCACCCCGGCAGTGTCCCCCTTGCCAGTTCCTTCCCCTGCTTCTTCCCCCATCCCCAAATCGCTTCCTCTGCTGCAGCCAGCGTAAGCAGTGGTGGGGCCAGGCTCTGGAGCTGCTCAGGCTTTGCGCACACAAAACCTAGCCAAACCCAAGCCACAACCTGTTTTTTTTTTTAGCAGGGCTATTTTCAACCCCAACGGCACACAGAAAATGAAACGACACGTCATGGTGGAGCCGATCCCACAGCCTGCTGCAGCCGATAGCGGGAAAGGCTCTTCCTCCCCCTGGTCTTGCTCATCCCTGTCTGCATCCCCGGCTCCAGGATGAAGTGTCCATTGCCTCCCTTGCGTTGGCTTTGGGGCTTGTAAGACTCCCTTCAGCTCACTCATCTAGCAGATAACGATCTCTCTTAACTTGCTAGGTGGGTTTATTTGTTATTGTTTTTTTGGTCTTTTTTATTATTTATTTATTTCTGGGAAGCTGTGTGTACCTGCGTTAAACCAACCTTTGTAACCTCCCAAAAATCCTTCCAGTGATTGCACTGACGGGGGTCACAGCAGAGGCCACCACAGCACTCAGCAGCAGATGGGCAGGAAGGGGAGCAGGGCTCGGGGCCAGGGGACCCTCTCACACCAGCTTCATCTCCCAAAGGAAACGGGGTCGAACAGTGGCCTGGATGCAGCACGAGCTGTAATGATCCCAGCCGAGCTTTTGTTTTCTGCAGCAAATGAGATGTGCTTCACTCTTAACAACAGAAGGAAAAACAGCCAGACCTAGAAAAAGCACAGACAATATAGCAAAGCTAGGTGATTTCTATTAAAAAAAAAAAAAAAAAAAAAAAACTTAAATTTGTGCTCAAATATGTGCATTTAGGTGCTGCATGTGGCATGCCTGGTAAGTCAGTGATTCTCTAGTGACCTTTGCCAACCTTCAAATTTTCCATGGGGTCAGCATATCTCTGCACGAAGCCAATGGTTCTGTCAGCTAAACAATTTAATTAGGCTCCATCGACCAGTTGTGAAGACCACAGCTCAGAAACAATTGTAAAAGGTAGGCAGCAAGTCACTCTGAAAAAAAAAACGTAGCTTTTTTATTTTTTAAAACTGCCACAGAGTGAGGTTAATGGGGAAAAGGCTTGGAAATCTTAATGCTTGGGAGCAGAGTTGAAAAAATGGCCAGGATGATCCACAGAGAGACTTGCAATGCTGTGAGGAAAGGGGACCTGCATTTTTCACAGTTCTCAGTGCAGCAGTAAAATACAGAGGTTTTTAGAAATGTAAAGGATAAAGTTCATGACACGTCAGTGCAATAACTGACAAGGCTCGGTGCTTTTTGCAGCTTGCTCCATCAGCAAGAGGAGTTTTGCACACACGGAGCTGGGATTTGTGCCCTGGCCATTTTGCACAGGGGAAGCACCAGCTGCCCTGATTTTCCTGTGGCAGCTCCATCGCCTACAAATAACGCGTGGCCCAGCTGGGTGGCCAGAGCAATTATGTCTCCCAGTTGTCTGATTTTCCCTCTGGGTTATTTCTGAGCTGGAAAGCCAAAAATACACAGCCCCTGCAATACGTTCACATGGTTGCCACATCTCTGCTCGCCCCAGCAGAGCACGTGGTGTGTACCTGTGTTGGAGCACCATTAGTGGGATGGCCTGGGCATGCGACCACCCCGTGGGTACCGCTCTGGGATGCCCACCAGTGCACGCTGCAATCTGCTGTAGGTGCTCCTGGGTGTTTGGGTCCTGCAAGAAAAGCTGTAATTAGCTGTCTAGACAAAAACCCTAACTTCCCGCAGGGTCTTGAAATTTGATTCTTATGTTGGCTTCTTTTGTACTGCAAGAGTCCACGTGCCCACCTCCCCCAAACACCACAATGCTTTTTCTGTTATAAAATTGAAACGCCCCTGCAAAACCCTGATGTTAGCTTGCTTTAACCTCATCGATAATTGTTGAATAATTAAAAAATCAACCTGAAGAATGTTGAGTGCTCCTTTCTCTGTCCTCTTCCTCCTGTTTACACAACACATTGATAAAATCATTAGTAGTCATTTAACATCTGATTTGCATGTTTGTTGTTGCTGTTGCTGTAATATTTTTGCCTTTTAAAATTCCAGAACTTGGCTTTTCAAGAGTGGCGGAGGTTGTGTGGGAGAGAAGTTTGCATCCTTGCCAGGGCCCCAAGGATATGTTTTATATCTGGACTGCTTAAAATCTCCCTCACCATCAAGACTCATGTTGCAGCTACCACCATTTCTACTTTGTTGTTGCATACAACCTTCTATTTTTATTATCATGTATGACCTTAGTTGAGCAATATCACTCTAAAGCAGAGAGTGCTTTCTTTCTTTTCCTACTGGAAAACTGCACTTAGTAATTTTACTGCAAAGGTCTTTCCTGCACTTGAAATCTGTGAACTGGGACCACATTTCTTACCTGACCCAGAATTTCACTGTGTGGCCAATAACAAAATAAGAGGAGAGGATATAGGACTCAAACACTGTGACTCTGAGGAGCTCCTGTTTGCTCTTTATTCCAGGTGCCTGGATGGTGCAGTGGCCTACTTGCCAGAGACATAGCCTGATCATCTGATGACACAACGGGTTTTATTTCATATAGTGATACCAATTATTTTCAAGCTCTGCGACAGACCTTGCTGACCCAACCACAACCCAGAGAGGAGAGGAACTCTTGGAAGGGAACTGCATCACAGAAAAGCTGCACAAACTCCAGAAAGCCCCTCAGGAACCTTACTGAAAGTCTTCTAAAAGCCTGGTACAAGCAGAGACCCTTCCCAGGAATCCCTTCAGGACAGCAATCTTTCTTAGGAGGATTACACTAAACCACTTACTCAGCTATACCAGACTTCTTGGTACAGCACTGTGCCAGTCCTCACCCAGGAGATAAACACCTCCTGGAACGGGAAGCCGGTGCGATGTGAGTACTCTGTGTGTAATCAAATCTGCAGTAAAACAACACTGCCAATGCCTTTTAAGTCCTGTTATAGATCAATCTTGCAGCTGCTTCTCAAGCAGAGATGTTAACTCAGGTGACTGGCTTGCATCTGAACAAGACACAGTCAGACACCCACAGAAGACCAGCTCAAGAGCTCTCTGAAACAAATCCAGCTGCACGGCCAGCATTCACAGCAGAGGTCCTCTGCCGCTGTCACTTCTTGGCACATGACAGGCTGAAAGGTCCCAGCTATGCTATCGCAAGCAGCGTTACCCTGACAATGTGGAGATCCCATCCCTTTTCATCGTAGTGGGGTCTAGTCGTTTTCAGCCAAGCCTGAAAAATCTCACCCTTCATTTTATTATTCAAAACATTTTCAGTTTTGTGGAGGAGGGTTTGCTGATATTTCAGAAAGGAGAAGACAACTGCTTCGTGATCTTGTAACTAGGGAGCAAATGAGAGCTCGTCACCAAATGGGAAAGGATTGTGAGGGAGTTGCACACTTCCCACCTAACTGCTGTGTTTTTTGCATTACAATCCAGTAACTCAAACAAGGCTTCTGCCACAGATCTTGTATCACCCTCATATCTTGTGATAATAAGGTGTTTTCCAGAAAACTCATCTTCTTGGGAGTCAGAGCAATATCTAAGATCCTCATGAGCTAATAGCAAGAGTAAAAGCATAGGCTTCGAGTTCACAGGACTGAAAAATGTAGGTAGGCAGCAGGAAGACTCAGAATTCAGAAACACGCCACCCATCAAAAAACACCCATCTTGAAATTTTGGCTTTTTGTTGTTGTTTTCAGAGGGCATAGCCATGGGCTTTTTATTGCTTGGGCTCCATCCCCCATCACAGTGAGCAGTGTTACAACGAGCAGTAATCAACTTCCCTGCACACTGCCTTGAGAAAGAAAACGGGTGATTGTCCCATTGGGGGAAATTAGCCTCTAAAGGTAATGCTTCCAGTTCCTTACATTGTAAGGCCAGGCGCAACCACAGAACCAAGCAGCTGTTCTGGTCAAGCTACGCTTGAGGTGTGTGGGTGGCAGCAGAGCAGAGAGCCCGCTCGCTTCTTAGGTTAACGTCAGAGCTTTGCCTGAGCAGCAGTCACAGGCTCTTTCTCAGGCAGCGGCACCTCCTTTGGAGAAATCCTGCCCAACTCTGAACCTTGTTCCTTGCAGCATGCTCCGTTTTGCTTTGCAGTGCCTCCAAAAGCTGAGTGTCCAGAAAAGAGCTGTCAGAAATAGGCACCGGAATCTGGGCCCTCCATCCAGCATTTACACTGTTTTCTGTTAGAAAACAGGGCTTCAGAAGACCAACAGGGTGCCTAAAATATTTATATTTGAAGCAACAGAAATGAAATAAAAACCCCAGTTGTAGATAGTTCTTTGTCAAGTTCACTATCAGTGCTGAATATGCTCTTTTCTAGGGAGTTATTTTTGTCTCATGGAAAATTTAAGAGAAGAAACATGAGGCCTGTTAAATAAAGCTTTTCTATCCAATTGTGAAATTGTCTGTGATTTCTTCTAGTGATGTAAAGCCATGCTGGACTGGTTCCAAACTCCATTATAAGGAGACAATTGTTAACACTCACCTTGGAAGTAATTCATATTATCTAAGAGTTTAATTGTAAAATGCATGAAATGATAATATGCTAAACTTAAGGGTACTTAATTTGCTGCTGAAAGCTGTTAATAGGATAGGGTTTGTGTCACCTTATCGATCTCTGTTTACATAATAACACTGAGTAGACAAGCTCAAGGAAAGGACCACATTTCCTTTGATAAGTGCTGTGCCAACTACTTCCCAACAGCCTGACAACAGGGAGGAAGGGAATGGAGTTGCTCCCTTTGATTCAGAGGTGTAGGTTGTGCAAAGGTCTCCTTTTCATTTAAGATGGAAGGTTTGCAGGCTATATCCTCCCCTTTGATATTCTCCCTCGAGGGAGAGCGCCCATCTGAGCAGAGAAGACCAGGGTTCCGTCTTCTCCTTAGCCCTGGCCACATGCCCCTCCAGCTGGCATTGCTCTGTCTCTCCAGAAACGAAGCACATAGGAAATTAATTATTTTTTTCCTCATAACATTACTTCTTTGCCAGCCCAGTTTCCCAAACCGCCTCACTTTCCAGCCTCACCAACGCTATTGTTGGCTCCAAGGAGGGAAGAGCACTAGAGCAGCCTTGGCATACCTCTGCCTGAAGATGATGTGAAGCTGGTGTCTCATTGCTGAGTCTGTGAAGGCTGTGCCCATGTTGGGTACTCAGACACCCCAGGATGGAGATGAGGAGCTCCTCAGGAGGAAGGACCACATTGCCTTGCATGCACGGGTGAGCCAAGCACACAAATCAGATGCCAGTGTTGCTCCAGCTAGCAAACAGTGGGGAGAGAGCTGGTCAGTCACTTCTAACTGAGCAGTGGGGGATGTAAGAAAAAAATGCAGGGGAAGTCCATTCATTCGCACACACTGATTCTCTCTCTCCCCCCTCCCTCTCCCGAGAAAGTAAATGCCACATCTTTTGTATTTCTTAAAATATCCCTTGTTAACGTAATGAGGCCATTGACAGTAACCTCAAGTCAGCATCTTATGGTGATTCTGACAATTCAGCAGCATCCTCGCTGCTCCAAGGAATTGGAAAACACAAGCGGTGCGGAAAACATAAACATCAGCGTGCAGAGCAAACACATCTGATGTACCAGAGCAGCAACAAAGAGCCTCCAGAGACTGCAGGGAGAGCACCTATTTGTCGGGGAGAGCAAACCCGGGGGACGTAATGAACAGGCAAAGCATGGCTCGGCTTCTTGGGATTCAGAAAGTAATTAAAGGAGGCACAAGTCAGCAGAGCAGAATATTACACTGTGACTTCATTACAGTCATCAGCACTCACCCCCTGCTGAGAAGCCTTCTCTTTCCCTCTCCCCCCGCCCCTGGCACATTTTATTACCAAAACCCAGAGTCATCGCACATAATGGAGAAGTTCATTTTAAAACTTTCTCAAAACGCAACTTGGAAGCTTAGACTTTCTACGCGTGAAGCGTAGAGGAAATAAAGAAAATCAAGTAAGAAGGAGGTTACTCAGACAGTGAGATGAAATGAAACTACAGCTGCAAAACTTGATGGATTTTTATGGCTGGGGAAGCCCACGGCATAGGCAGTGTCATGAAACCCACCACCGCATGGTTACGTCAGTACACATCTGCCACCAGCTCTACCGAAACCAGGCCAGATATCTGGCACTAATACAGATCTGTCCTGAGTTCAGAAAAAAAAAAGAAAAAAAAAACTGTTTATTTTAAACATCAATAAAGAAAACTTGTCTACAGTAGGTTGCTACAATATACTGATTGGAGTGGCACATACCTGACATTAAAGGATATGCAGGGCTAAAGGCTGGCTTTCAAGCAAGCACGGTTGTGTACACTCACATCTCAGGGTCCTTGGAGGTGGATTTGTGGTAGGAGACCTTGTTCTCTCTCATTTGCTTTTTAATTTCGTTTGTAGCTAGATATCCTGTGTGTGGCCAATAGCAAACAGAAATTGTCATGAAAAGGAGCGATCTCAGGGCATTTCTCAGCAGGCAGGGTACCTGGGCATTGCAGCAGTGTGTTGGCATTGCTGCAACAACCAGAATATTAGGGGAATTTTCCAGAATGATGTAGTATGGAGAACAGCAGGCTTGTCTATGTCGCCTTGCAAGGCCAGCACCACATGGCCCAGTGCATCATCCCAGACAGGGCCAGACCCTCTTTGTAAGCTTACATTTCCAGAAAGGAGGAAGAGATCAAAGCCGTGGGAGTACTTTTAAATACCAGAAGAACTGTCTCGCTCTGTTCTGCTGAATGAGAGAGAGACTTCATTGGAGAATAAATTGCTTTTATGTCAAGACAGTAACCTTGCACCGCCTCCACCCCATTCCCAGCCATACTGACCTTCATTACACCTTGACTCTTTTAGCACATCTGGCTATAAATTAGGACAAATGGTTTACGCCCTTTCCTTCTCCTGTAACAGCAGTGCATTACAGCAGGGCTGTTGGCACACAAAAGCTTTTGCCCTTTCTGTTTCCCTCCCTTGATAATGAGCCATCTATTAAGGAGGCAGATGCAGTTTTAGCTGGTGATATCTTATGTAATTATGTGGGTGAACAACAGAGACGGAGAGAACAGAAGATGGTGGAAGCGAGGAAAAGCAAAACCAGCACAATTCCCAGAGCCCTCACCAGTGCCCTTCCCTTTCCTTGCACCCCTGCTGCTGGAGCCTACTAGGAAAGATTTGCTTCCCACAACTCCCAAGCAGCTCTTTTCCATGACTCCAGTTTATCAAATTCACTTTAAGTAAACTTCAAATCCAGCTTATCCCACCAGTGTCAAGTTCTCATATCAACAAGCTTGGGCCTGGGCCCCCAGAGGAACAGGGTTTTCTTTGGGATGCGTGTGCCTCGCCAGTCTCCCACTAGCTGCCAGCCAGGTCATATCTTTCCACTTGCTTGATTTCTTTGGTATAACATTCACCGGCTATTTGCTTGCCATTCCTTAGCCTGTACCAACCTGGACTTCCTGATGCTCTCCTGTCAGAACTGCTGTGACCAAGGCTGCCTTCCTTACTCGGCCAGTAAATTTGCAAAGAAGTCTTCTGAACAGAAAAGCAGTAATGCATGTACCATACAGAGAACATCAAGCCTGTAGTAAACCGAAAAATCTAAAAACTTTTCCCAGACTTTGGGGAAGTACGGATAGAGCAAACAGTCACAGGTGGCAGCTGGACTTGAGTCCCAAATAACGCTTTACCTCAGTCCAGATCTGTGGTTTGTTCTGCAGGGGCGTGCAAAACTTCCCCAGGTCTTGTAGCCCTCTGATTTGAAAGGTAAGTTTGGACTTGTGATGAAAATAAAAGGTGTTGGGTTAAATTTGGGGCAAACAGTTATTGATCTTACCGTTTTATTTTGTTAGTTTTACTCTAGTTACTCACCCATCCCTGCCCTAAAGCTGACATAAGCTTGGTTCACAGACCTCCCCTGTGGGATCCACTTGTAGTTGCCGCCTCCTCCGCCCTCCTTACATCTTACCTAATGATAATTACCAGGGGACTGGGACATTTAATTTGCCTGACAGCAGCACCCACCTCAAGGAATGAAATAATGCTTTGAGGCTGGACACAAATGTACTTAACACAAAGATACCACAGTTTACCCCACGTGACAGTCATTGCAAAGCCCGTGCACAACATGAGGAAACAGAGGTAGGAGAAAAAAGTCCCCTATGGGGTGAGGCTGTCTATTAACCCAGTAACTGGTAGGTTTTCCATGAAAGATATTTTAGGACTACAGTGCATGGCTGGGAAGAAGTACTGCTATTTTTATATTGCAGATTGGAAATGTAGGCACAGATATGAGAAATGATTGCACAAGGTTGCACAAGACCTTGGTGGCAGAGCCACAGACCCTCTCTCTTTTGCATCTACTTCTTGATGCTTTACCTACAAGACTTTCCCTCTTACTGGAAGCCTGTGAAGCCAAAGAAAGTTCAGAGAGGGAGGATTTGCCTGCACAGGCATGCCAGGAGCGCTTCACCCAAACTTTCAGACAGAGGTTGGAGATCCTATGTGGACATGCTGTCTCTGGCCTGAGACTATATCTGAGCCCACAGCCCCAAGAAAATTGGTGCTCTCCTGGGATACTCAACCAGGGAGCTCTTATACTGCCTTCTCTTCTACAGCAAAAGTAGGTACTCTCGCTTCCCTGTTGCGTAGCCACAGACAGCCTTTACATCGAAGGAGGCCATGTCTCCCTGTTCTCCTCATTTTTATTTCATGCTGGTGAAAAACACCGGCCTGATCATCCTGGCCTGTACTTACCCACATGCTGGAGCGAGGAGACCTCTCCTTCACCTTGCCTGGCCAGCGCACCTGTACCAGGATGTTCTGGGAGCAGCTCAAAGGCTGGAGGGGCAGTTTAGTTTCCATTGTTCACTCCCCTATTGGTCTCTCAGTCAAAAATGCACAGAAAAGCCTGCCAAGTTGAAGAGGTCAGGGAGCCAGGCGAGTGCTTGTCTAACCAGGTTTGCTGTGACACTGCACTTGTAACCCACAGGCCAGTGAACACGTTGCTGCTGCTGGTGCAGGGGTGGTTTTCCTCTTGCCAAACTGATCTCGGTTTATGTTGGTAATCTTTGTGCTGAATCTGCATTTAGTAACATGCTGCAGCGTCTTTGCTTCTAATTTCTTGCATGGTTGACTCCTTTGCCTACCGTACTAGAAGCTAATCCATGCCCAAAACGTGAAAGAGAATCATGCAGAAGGCAGAATGACACTGGGCAAATTAGCTCAGGATCCTGTAAATAAAGACCACACGTGAATGAATATTCACAAAAGGTTTTGAATCAATGTATTATGGACAACTTTAATCAGCCTTGTAATGCTAGAATACCTTAAGGTCAGGTTTTGGAAAAAGTTTAAATAGGTACACAATATAGAAATGAATGTTTGCTGATCTTTAAAAGGGATAGGCTATAAATATCTTTTAAGACCCATGAAAGCATTCAATGAAGACATCAAATTATATTTATCCCTCAAACTCACCACAAAATGGTTACAGACTTTCTTTTTTTTTCTTTTTTTTTTTTTTTTCCTCCTTTGAAAAACAATAGGAAACAAACTGGTTTATCTTACCATACCTGCTGTAAATACCTTTATGGCACGGTAATTGCTAAGTGCATTGTGTTGAACAATTCGTTACTTTGTTAGAGGAACATTTGTCATGCCCTTTAGAGATGGCAGAAGAAAATTCCCCTGTGACCTTTGGAAAATGAAATCAGTGTCATTACTCAGAAGTCAAAGTTGGTAAGTTTGTTTTTAAACTTAGAAAGGGTTTCCCATGCCTCCCGAAAAAAAGACACAATTTGCACTTCCACAGAAATGGAGCCAACCTAACTTATTCCAGCCCTTTTAGGCCATTAATGATTTGTGCCTAACTAGCTAGTAGGTGATTCACCGATTAAAGCACTGCGGGCTCCCTGTCCTGTGCGCAGCCCTGTGCCTGTCATCGCAGAAGTACAGGGCATAACACCGTGGGCTGCCTGTACTGGAGGGAAGATCATGAGCCAGATTGTGTGATACAAACAAAGGCAGAGCCATTATCAGACGCTGCCTCGCCAGGCTGCATGAAAAAACCGCCTCTGCACAATTGCATAATGCCCTCGGATGTTCCCAGCTGTGCCACGGCAGGCCCACGGGGCTGGCGCTCGGACAGGGAGGAAGCTGGATCTCCTCCCTCCCTCCCTCCCTTCCAGCATGGGAAAGCTCAGGAGAGCTGTTGTGTAGGCAAAAAACCCTCACTTATCTCCTGGGAAAGAGCCGTGCTGCTCTGGAGCGACGTCTGACGCACAGAGCTGCGGTGATGGATCAGAGGGAGCCCAGCACCGCGGCAAGCACACGCTGCGTGTGTCACATCCCCTTCCCGAGCCTGCGCTCGTCTTGTTCGCTGGGACAGGAGGTGCACGTACCCCGGGTTTGATCAGTTCCTACGCATTACGATAGGAAACTGTTTAAGTGAAGAGGCAAACAGTGTAAATACAAAGCTGCTGTATACGTAAAGCCCCATCTCGCACGCTGAGTGTGAGAGGCGCAGTTTAACAGCGCAGCAAGGCGATGCGGTGCCCTGTCCTTTGCTGTTCACAGGGCGGGGAGTATCTGCACCCACACCAAGCAGGGATGGGAAGGAAAGGGGGGATAGACCCAGGAACTGTCAGACTGCAGCGTGTGGCTGAAATCTCCAAGCAGCCGAAATTCCCACCAGAACAGCAAATGGCGACTTTCCCAGCCGGCTTTCAGTGGGCACGACTTCACCACGAGTGAACGTGGCCGTGGTCAGCAGCGTGTGTGACCTACCCGGTTTCATTTCACTTGCCTGGGAGCCCATCTGCTTGGGATGCCTCCTCCTCTGCTGCTACCGGTGGCAGCAGAGACTTACAAGGCAGCAGGGAGCATTTCCTAGTATCGGTGGGGTGTAGCTTTCCAGCGTGACGGATTGTGCTATCAACTGCGGCAAAAGGGAAGAGCACAAGTGGGCAGGGGAGGGAGAGCACTTCAAGGCCTGGAGTTGAATGGCAAGTGATATTAAATAGTTCTATGTATGCAAAACAAATGTTTGAAGCTTGCAGGGATATTGCTACAGACGTCGCAGTGTTCATTAGAAACGGGGAAAGCTGTTTGGAAAAATGGAGCCTACACAGAAAAAAAAGAGATCTATGTAAACAAGATAGAAAGGAGCTGGGAGCTATGGAGTTAGAGTTGGAGGAGTGTTTTAAACTAAAGACTGGGGGGAAGGAAGAAATATAGAAGAACACTCAGTTTGGTTGAAGCTTTTACATCTCTGTGTTAAGGAAAAAAGGTAAGACAGTGCAACGGAGTTGAAGTGGGAAACAGAGAAGACAAGTCTCTATAAATGAAGCCCCAATTAAGTGAGCCCCTTAAGCAAGCCCCTTCGTACTGCTGTATCTGTATGTGATTCACCAGGTATGACAGAGCAACTCATTTTCAGGCAACTTAAATGTCTCATTTTTGAGCAATTAGAGAATCTGCAGGAAGAGGATAAATTATACTCCAGTTCATCCCATCTGGCAGGCAGAATCTGTTGTAAGACGTAGCTAAGGAAGAATCACCTCTTCTTGTCAAAAATATGTCAAACACAATGTTTACCTTTAAGAAGGGGAACCACATAAAATGAGGAAATTCATTGAAGTGAGAAGCTAAAAACAGTAGAGCACCTGAAGATGATATAATGTTGTTTAAAGATGCTGTACAGCAGGTCTGGCATCAAATAAAAATACGCAAAGGGAAAGAAAAAGTAAGCTAGTGCGATTAAAGCGTGTAACACTGCTGAGGTGTAAAAAGAAAAATGGAGGGTTAAGGAAGATGGAAAAGAACATGCAGTCTGACAAAGTGGATATGAAACTATAATGAAGTACAAGCAAATGAGAAACAACTTGCTAAGGGCATAAAACTGAATGATGAGAATTTTTCAAGCACAGCAAAAGCAGGAGGCCTGCTGGAGAGATGGTGGCATGCATGGATGATCCATATGTAAAACGAGTAAGATAAGGCCATAGCAGAAAATCAAAATGAATTCCTTGTGTTGGTGTTCCTGGAGGAACTTCCACACTGGATTACTCTTTAAGGAGGAATGGTTTTAAGGTATAGTTTCACTACTCCTTTAGCTAGAGCAGGCTGAGGCATCAAATAAAAGTGTGATTTCCTCCTCTTTAGTAAGGGTCCCCTGCCCCCTTCCTTGCGTTGGCACTGGTCTTTGCCTGATCCCATGGTGGGTCGGCTCTGGCAGCCTCAAAGAGTCACTGAGAGTAGGGGGAATGCTGCCCACAGCCTGGGGTCCCGGGAGGCACAGCCAGGCTCCCCAGCCAGAGCCCCCACCTCGGTGTTACCAGCCTCTGGCTTTCCTGAGGAGAAGTATGATGAGGGACCTCCAGGACCGGGGGATGTGGAGTGAAAAGCCAGCAGCTGGAAGCTCAGCTCAACATGCAGCAACAACATGAGGTTCTGAAGGAGCTGTGATTGGGGCTGAGACCTTGGACAGTAATAAACGTGTTTCTGGGTCTCCTCTTTGCCAGAAAATGGGCATGTGCTGGAGGAACTCCAGGACTATGCCATAAACATACCTGGGTGCAGAGCTGCATGCAGGAGCCAACAAATCTCCCCTCAGCGACCACAGAACCAGCGCAACCCGTCAGGTTTCCTCACCACACTGTGCCTGGTAGCACTCAGCGGGCACGAGGTGCAACGTGTCGAGGATGAGAATAAGACATTTATGAGTTGTATGGTTCAGAGACAAAGCAGCTGGATGTTCGTCAGCCCACTGGGATGATTCATGGAGGTTGGTAAGGGCTGGTATTCTTTACCTGATACAAAACTGACACAAAGCAAAACATTTACTCTTCGTGCCTCACTGAACCCCTATATAAATTAAGATAACGACCACCTCACGAGGTTGCTTCAAGAATTAACTGATATGGCCAAAGCCCTGACATTCTTAGGTGCACATACAAATTATTTAAACAGCTTTTAAGCAGTTCTCTTTTAAATGTGAAACAGACACTGTTACGTCAAGGTCCCTTCAATTGGATATGTGACCAAGATGAAAGAGAGGGTCTGGAGCTGATCATCTTCAAAGTGAGAGCACCTGGGGTGGCTGCTCAGCGTGGATGCCAATCACCAGACAGGCACTGGAAATTCAAAACATTCCAGCTGGTGATTTGTTACATCAACCTTTTTCATCTGAGCTAGATCAGGCAGTGAATCAATATGGCACAGACTTCCTGCGATGGACAGAGCCATGCTGCAGTCATTAACGTAGGGGCACACTGGAGTTGTGTCCTCCTTTCTCAACATTTCTGCTTATTCAATAATTAAGTAATTTAAAAACTTTCAATGTTCCCATAACCATCTCCCACAAGCAATTACATTTAACCATGTATCGTCAGGTCTTAGTTCCACAAGCAGTTTTTTTATGACCATTTCTATTTTTTAACGGTTGCTCTCCAAAACTTTATCTGGAACCATGTCATGCTGTACGAAGCAGAAAGGGAGACTTTAAACTTTATCCAGACCCAAGAATAGGGTTCTCTGAAACCAAGCATAGCCAGCAATACAAATAGATTACTTTCACAATATCTGACATGCTAACACTAATTAAAACAAAATTTAATGAGCCCTTGAAGATTACCTCTTTTCCCTAAATTCGGTTATTTGGGATTTCCTAATCACATGGCTCTTACACTTGATTGAAAATTCCTCTTCTTCTAAAAGCGTCAGCATAGTCTAAGGGCACTAGAGACTTCTCAGGGAGATGTGGTTGGAAAACCTCTCCTATCTGTCCCAGCCAAGCTCCCGAGCCACAAATGGAGGTCAGGCAAGGTCAGTGTCCAGATTCTTCTTAGGGAAGATGGAAATCTTGGCAAATGCTTTGGATGCACTGGGTACTTTATTCCTTACATCCTACCTGAAATATCACATGATCCACTCATGCCATATGGTCTAACAAACAAGCTTAAGGTTTAGGCTGTTGTTGTTTTTTAAATCAGACCTTAGGTCACTTACCATTAGGCTTTAGGCACTTTGAAGCTCAGGCATGTAATTAAATCCAGTTAAATAAAGGCTAAAACTCATCTTGCTTTTACACCATCTTGAATGCTGACCTGAAATAAGCTGATGTCGTGTTTGCACTTTTCAGCACTCCACAGTGGAGATCAAAACCATCCCATTTCTCACATTGGGATTAATAAGTGACTCCCAGCTTATTGAACTTTTCAGCTTCCATGATACCAATACATCCAACACTCTACTTTCCAAATATTTTAGCCACTTCCAAGGTTGCCATTACCGCGGTCTCAGACCAGTCTCACAGTCTCAAATGCCTCCATACCCACCGCATCTCTGTGGCCAACAGCTGCACTTCGGCCAAGTGCATAAACAGGGATCTCAGGGCCAGAGAGGAGAACACAAGTCCCACACAGCTTCCAGCACTTGGGAGTCCCCAGCAGCCAGCTCAGTCACTGCACCAACTTTTCTTTCCCATTTTCCCTCTAGTAAAAGGTATGGTCTAAATCCCATGTACATCTACGAGCGTCTTACCACAAGACTTCGTAGACCTTCTACTGCCTTCAGCAAACTTTGCTCAAACCTAATTGCTCCTGCCAACCTTCCTGTGTTCCTGGGCTTCGCAGGGTAACTGTTAAGGACAGAAATAAATCCTTTGTTTACTCTGGAAACTGGAGAGCTGCTTTAACCTCTGGCTAAAAACAGGTGCATTTTCCTATCAAGTTCGTGAGTCACTCATCCCAGCACAGACTGGTGAGCTTGGAAAGCCCAGTGGTCACAGAACAACAGGAAAGGATGACTTTTTAATTGAAAGGTGGCAAATTTCATCATCCGGCTTTCCTGGGTGGCTTTTTTTCTTTTTAAGTCATGTTAAATCATTGGTTTAACACAGCTCAGGCCTGTTCCTCGTAAATTCCTTTTCTGTGTGGTATTTCAGCATCATATCCAGTTTGGGATGGAAAACACTACTATTGTTAGACTCCTAGGGGAAATAGCAGGTGTAATGTGTGACTACATAAACAGTGTAGGCAATTAATACCACTGTAATATATTTTGTGTTTGGTCCAGCATAATCAGACCTTTCAGCACAGGGACTTGTATTTTTATTTTATTATTTTATTTTTCTGTGAAAACAAGGTGTTCTCTTTCTGCAGAACTGTTTTCACAGAAAACAGTATTGTTTCTCACATACCACATGGCCAGAACAGCCAAGGAATTCTTAAAAGGTGACCTTCAAAGGTGACTTCTTTCTGTTGAACTAAAAAAAAAAAAAAATAAGCAATACCTTTCCCCTCCAATTTTAACACTAGAAATTCAGGTCTGATTGCCCTGTTTTTCCACAACTGAAGGCTCACGGAAACATCCACAGGAGTTGCTCTGGGGATATTTCTCCACTGCACAGTTAACTAACGTTCTGACTCAAACCAAACTCAGTGGCTCTTGTTATACACACAGGAGAAATGTCTGACCTGGCCAAGGTGTGCTCCCAGGCCAGGCCAGCTTACCTAGCTGGCTGCTGAGGGCAGGTAGGACTGGAGCCCACCTGTTTTGCACTGTGATTGCAGACAAGAAAATTAAATAACAGAAAAATCACAAGTTTTGTTGGTTCTCCAGTGCACCTCTCCTAGTTTCCCTGTGGGAGCCAAATAGAATCCTACAGCCTCTGAGCACAAGAAAAATGTGGCTCCATGGCCAGAAACACTGCATCAACAAGGTCACAGAAACATGGGCAGGTCTGTGCTTGAGGATGGGCCAGGTTAACTGTGCAGTGAAAATGAAGTCTGGGGGGGGGGAAATTGATTTTTGCATTAAATCTCTGACAGTTTTGATAGTGCCTCACTTAGTTAGGCGTCTTTGAAATAAAGAAGAGAGTCACCTGGTCCCCGAACGGCAGGGATGTTCAAATGAGTTCGCTCTGCACGTCGGTGTCCTCTGAGGAAGATCAGCAAATGAGTGGTGAAGGAAAGGCTTGACATTTTTGGCACTCAAGATGAAGTTGGTAAATGTATCTGCAGCTTAATGGAGAAAGACATATATAAATCCCTCCCAACAGAGCTATAGAGAGAAGCATACACTGAGCATCCCCCCTTAACAAAAATCAGTCTTCAAAGGCTTTTTTCTTTGCTTTATCTCAAAGCACAAATATTTCCAGTTCCTGTCCATCCCCACCCCATTCCACCCACCTCCTCCCACCTTGCCCCGCTTCAGGTCGCTTTGAGTGACACCAGCACCACTTAGGAAAACAACAGAAAGTCAATTACCCACCCACATCACTGCGGGGTTAATTTTTAACCTCTTCCAGCTGCACATTCAGCCGGCTTGCTAAGACTCTTCCTCCAGCCGGGGATCAAGTGAGAGCTTTCCGTTCCTGCGGGCAGGACTCGGAGGCTCCCGCGGGAAGGCCACGTCCTCACCTCACAGCCCGAGCCCCAGCAGGTCGAGAGCAGGAGGCCTGCAGAAGCCACACGTCCCTGGAGGGCTGAGGGGAGAGACGTGGGAGGGATGATGAGATAAGTGCAACGCACGCACCTGAGAAAAGTGATGCAAATTTGGGTCGCTGTGAGGCTTTTTGGCCTACAGGAAGGGTGCCAGTGTCGCAGCAAGAGGCACTTAGGTGCATGTGTGCCCACCTGGTTATGGCAGGAGGTAACGGCAATGATGAAGAAAAATTTACACCTTGATAAGAAACATTTTGAAAAAGCGTGTGATGTTTTGCCAAGGCTCTTTCTGTAGTTACATCCACGGACTCTTCAGTTATATTGAAAAGCAGTTTTCTGTTAGTGCAGAGTTGACAGAAGAGGTACAACCAGTTCTGTGAAACGCCCCCCATTTAGAAAGGCCCGGAGTGCAAATAATTGTTACATAGGTGCAGCTTGAAACAGAACAGGACCAGAAAAGCGCGATGAAAGAAGAGTTCAAAACAACAGTGCTGGTGATGCCTGTGCAGGCAGGCCTCAGCCTCCGGCCCTGCTTCCAGTGGCCAGTCTCATGCATGAGAGGAACCCTCACAGACAGATAAAGCTGGAAGGGGAGATTTTAACAATTAACCTATCTAAACAATAACCCCGGCGCTGCCACCCCAAGTTGTATGAGCAGTCGAGAGCAAAATTCAGTCGTGAGAGAAACAGAAGCGGTAGCGGAACTGCGCTCAGTGGCCATATGTTTAACTTAAAATTAATTACTCCAATCCCAGCTGTTCTCTATACCACCAGTAAGGAAACCAGTTATGTTTTTATGTGTACCCGTTTATAAAAAATTGAATAGTGCTACTATTGAAAATACCTTCACCTCAGTGACGATTTAATCAAGGCTTCCCCATTCTCCCCCTCACTCCTGAACCCTGTGGGATTAGACCACCTTTAGGGCAGCCACTGCAACATGCCGTGCAAGCACAAACACAATTATTTCTGGTTTTCTGCTTAGAGGCCAGTTTCCTCAGAAGCTAGCTCAGTCTGCTCTGGGTCTGATTCACTCCAGGCGCCATGAACCAGATGTGAGAATCCACTTCTGCTTTCACCACCCTCGTTGTTAAACCAGCACGGTCTCTCCTGGCAGCAGAGGAAAGGGACCAGTCAAAAGCAGGGTGAAAAATGATCTTCCTGCCCTGCCAGCACTGCAGGCTGAAAGCTCCAAAGAATGGGAAGGTGATATTTCAGTATGCTTTCACAGCACAGAGGGAAAGGAGGTCAATAATAGAGGGAAATGTACCCTGCAGCTCTTATGGTACCCGTCCTTTAACATGCCTGCATTTCTGGGCCACCCAATAATAGCACAACATCGATGAATGGAAGGCTGGGAATAGGATGGACAGCGCGTGGAGAAAGCAGTGACGACAAAGGGAAAGCTGACAGAGGAGGAGGCAGGGGCTGATTGCTATGAGAAGATGAGGAGCATGCAATTAGCTCCAACATCAGCTGTCCACGCGCAGGCGAAGGACAGAAACGGGCAGGCTGGCCAGGGCTTTTACACAAGGGCTGATTTAACAGGATTCTCCGCCTTTTGCAGAATCTGGTCCTTCCGAGGGCCACAGGGTGAGGCCATGATGTAAGGGAGCGCTTTGCAGTCAGAGAGGGAAACTCCAGCAGTGGGGAATCCTCTCCCTGAGGAGAAGCAGCACGGCCTCTCTCTGCATGCCCACAGCTGCTTTCTCCTGGGAAGTAAATTGCTAGTAAATAAACCACCACGTGTCACGGCTCGGTTTGGTTTTTTCAACCTTTTCAAGCATTTGGCAGCTATGAAGAGGGATGGAAGGGTCTGGTTTTGGTTAGGAATTAGTGAAAATCTCGCAGTTGTTGTTTATGTGTTGGGTTTTAAGTAGTCGGTGCCGCTGTGCACGGCCATAGGCGGGCCCCAAGCAACTCAACCACTGCAGGGGATAGTGGGTTGCAAAAAATCCCTTGTGCATTCCCAAAACGGCCACCAGCTGATCTGGTCCCTAGGTGACTAATAACGGTTTGGAGCGATTTGACACTTGGTGACTTTACTGGAAAGTTAATTTATTTTTCTTTATTTTTCCCAGCATAAAGAGGTTCCCCCCCCCTTGTTGGGTTCCAGAGAAATAAAGAGGAAACTCAAAGTAACATTTTGCTTCAAAGCTGCAAATGTCACAGCGACACTGGCAGGAGGGAAGTGGGGAATTTCATTCAACGTGTGCTGAAATGTCCCAGCTAACTAGATCACGCTCAGATCTGGCATCTCAAATACACCCTGCAACAGAGGCCCAAGAGCAGAGAATGCAAACACACTCTGAAGAGAAGAAGTTTAGGCTAGTCTTTAATAAAACATAATGTGAGCTAGGCTTCAGCGCACCGTGCTCTTGTTCAGCTTCACTAATTAGCCTTTCTGGGTTGTTTGTCTGTCTCTAAAATGTTATTTCCCCGGTCTCTGGTCGAGGCCTATTAGGCCTGCTCCCCAGGCTTCATGGAAGCACTATCAGCCTTCAAAACCTCCCGCATTCCTCTTTCCTGCTCAGTTCCTGCACCGCGTCACCCTGCAGCAGCCCAGAGGTGTCAATTAGAGAACGATCCCAGGGCACTCACACCATGCCGTCGGAAAGCCACCGCGCAAAGTCCCTGTCACTTCCTCACACAGCTTCCTTGGCACTTGTTCCTACAATTCCCATTTTGCTGGAAGGGAGGAGCAGGAAAACAACTGTGACCTGTGCTTCTCCAGGACATGCTTGCAGCGCAGCAGCTCTTTCTGACAGATTAATAAAAGGCACTGGCAGAAAGGAGCCTGCTAGTCCAGTTCCACCGGTCACCCGGTGACAGGAGCAATTGATCTCAAATGCAAACACGGGGTTACGAAATGAGTAAGAGGCAGTTGTCCTTGAAAAAGGTTTGCAACCAGAAAACTGCATTTTGGCTTTTCTTAGTAACGAGTTCTGAAAACAGAAAGAAATTTGTCAGCTGAATCATCCGGAGGTGCTTAGTCTGCAAGTTTCTTGAAACACAATAGTGAAGGCTGAGATTTTGAAAAGTTGGAGTCGAGTTAAAGAAGAGGGATACAACCGGGCTGGCCCCTTCTTCCTCCCCTGCGCTAAGCATCCTTACTTGCCTTATCAGCAGAGATACAGAAACATAACAGAGGGAATTCGGGAAGCTCAGAAACATTAGGTTGTTTTTTTCTATTACATTCTGAATTTTTCAACATGAGTCTTTTCAAGTGGGATGAAGAGAAAATTCTGCTCTTTTTGGCTTTTTCCTTATGAAACAAACAACCAAAAAAGCCACCCACAAAGCATAACACCACAAGCCATACAAGTCATGGTTTCAAAGTGAGCATTTCATGTAAACCTAATTCCTGGCTTCGTGAAATTGCTCCTGAGAAAAGCTCTAACCCACAAATAACTCTATTACAACATTTTCAGGCCTGAAGTTCTCAGGATTCATACTGCTTTTGGGAATTTACATTCTCCCCCTCCCTCACTTACTACTCTGCTACAGCAAATATTTCAGGGAAGTGTTCAAATGCAGGTAAAAGTCCGCCCTCAGTGCCGACTATAATTTTGAAGTACACGGTATTGAATAGGCAGGGGAGGAGAATCTATCCTGATTTTTTATGGCTTTGTCCTCAGTCACAAAGACCAGATGGGTAATTTCAAGCAGAATGATTTTTACGTCTGAATGGGAAACACAGAGAGCAAACACGCACAAAAGCCAAGCCTCCTACGTAGCAGGTCCCTCCTATGGCAAGCCTCAGAACTCAGCACAAAAAGCATCCCTGCCCCTGCAGACCCCTCGGAGACAGAAAGCCTCAGAACACCAGGATGGCTCGTAAAAAGACCTGGCATAGTTAAATGCACCAAATTTATAAACCAGCCTCTTTCTTCACAATGTAGGACGGGTGAACAGTGAAAGGCAAGGCTCTCGTTCACCCTATTAATATAAACACGACCAATCCTTTTTTTTTCTTGTGCAGGGGATTGTGTGCACATACTTGGTGTGCAAATAAGGCAGTGCAACCTTATTTGTGCTCAGTCTCTTACTGAATGGCTATCATAGGGAATAAACATTTCTACGAGTATATTTTGCTCCACTCTTCAGTATTTCTTCCCACCCCTTTACTCTGACATACTTAATCAATTATTTCTACACTTATTCAATCCTGATGCTAACTGACTCACCTGTACGGATTACCCCATTGTGAAGGGATTACCTGCATTTAATCCCTGTTGCCCTATAGAAACAAATTAGAGCAGCATTTGAAATGCACACAAGTCGACTCAGCCTGTGTGTTTAAATTCCAGCTTCCTTGCTTGTCAAGGTGTCTGCGGCCTCCCTTGCCTTAATAAGTATCTTCCAATTGCTTCCCCTTCCAAAATTCAAACATGCCATCCAGACCTATAAAGCCCTTCACAATCCATCTGTGCTCCACCGTATTCCTTTTTCCTCTGTCTGCTCTCTCACCAGACTCCATGCCTTTTCACTGCAAATACCTCTGAGCATCCTGGCACGCTGAATGCTGATTCAGTTTGTTCCTGCCCCCTCGGTACAACCAGCAGAGCATCCCTGCTCCACGAGCTACTGCTCTCTGGGCACCCACTGCAACCAGGGCGCAGGGAGGAAACAATCCGTCCACAGTGGCAAGGCCAGGGTGGTTTTGATTGTGAATATTTCTTGCAAATTGGCTTATTTAGGAAATAACGCACAGGCTTGAAACTGTATGACCACAGTCCCCTCTTCTGTACCTTTCTCTTTAATGTATTACATGTCATGTATTAGATTGCAAAATTTTTGATTTCTGCAATGTCTTGAACCCCGCTTTTATACAATTTGACACGAGCTTCCAACGTTGGTTTCAGTCTGACTGACATAATAATAAATAATCTGTAACAAATAAACTGTTTTAAATAATTTAAACAATCAGTAACAAACTGATAAATAAATTTCCATATGCTTTCTGAGTACATATGAAGGATATAGGCTGCATAACAGCATCCCTCGTGACAGCTTGAGAAGAGCAGATTTAATACTCCAAGACTTCTCTGGGTCTAGAAGCAAACAATCTCTCCCCACGGCACCACCCCGCTCCCCACCCACCAACTCTACTTTCAAAAAATAATGGGCGGTGAGTGAAAATGAAAGGGTTAATTTCTCTCTGTCTGGTTAACCTTTCCAGGCTATTCGGTTTCCTTTCAGACTCCATCCCATCAGAGGCATGTGAGGTGAAGGATAGAATTACAGACTGGGCATGTTTCCTGTACTTAGTGGGTGGATAGAGCACAACTTCCGCACTAATAATGTCAAGGTAATTAGGACATCCTGCAAAACCTGTAACAGGGAAGAAATAACCATTGTTTATTGTCATTTCTGCTGCTGAGGTGGTGGGCTCTCCTCACAACTGTTCTTGCCTTTCATTTTGAGCCATCTCTACATTATCAAACATATAGCCAGGCCAAATCCAAGAGCCCTGGGATTTCCAGTACAGCCTTTGGCTAAAATCTGATTTTTATTGAATAATCACCAGAGAAGAGTAAAACAGACCTACAGGTCTGAGTATGTGTGATATTAAATAGCAGTTCAAACTGGGACCAAAACTGGCAAATTTAGCTCATCTGATTACATGTGCATGTATCTTTCATGGAATCATGAAACAGCCCAAGGTGGAAGGGACCCACAAGGATCATTGAGTCCAACTCCTGGCTCCACAGAGGGCCCCCTCAAAGTCAGACCCTATGTCTGAGAGTGTTGTCCAAATGCTTCTTGACCTCCGTCAGTCTCAGTGCTGTGACCACTGCCCTGGGGAGCCTGTCCCAGTGCCCGACCACCTCTGGGTGCAGAACCTTTCCCTAACCCCCAGCCTGACCCTCCCCTGTCCCAGCTCCATGCCGTTCCCCCGGGTCCTGTCGCTGTCCCCAGAGGGAAGTGCAAAGACTTTCGCACCACCCAGTGCAAAGACCTGAAGTTAGACTATCTTATTAATTTTACCCTAATGAAAGGATTGAAGGTGCCAAAGTCAAGCTTCGTTCTCCAGCAAGTTACCTAGATCCCAAAGCTTCAGGCTTCAACTGCCCAGCTGCAGTCTGCTCCTGGAGCCCAGAGAGACTTTGACTTGCCTTGAAGTCCACCCAATAACTCAGCTTCTGCTTCTGGATAGCCCAGACATCTGCCAATGGAAAAGATCCCACCACAGCTTGCAAGAGATGCTGCTCTCCCTCTATAATGTCAGCTATGTTTTTAAATTATTCTGCAATTATTTTATATCAAAGGCTGTGCCCACTAAAACTCAGGCATTTTGGTGTTTGCAGCACAACCTCCCAACCATCCAGCCACCACTGAAGCAGGAAGCACCTCTCCCGAGCAGGCAAGCTCAAGGACACCAGCACTGACCTCCAAGCGGTCACTTAGGGTTATGAAGCCCAGCAGCCCCTTTAGGCTATGTGGGCAACAGAGCGGGGTAAATCGTTTCCTACTGCCCCCTTTAGGGTTTCCTACTGCCTCCTTTAAAAAGCTCCTTTCTTTGGGATAGGCTGTGGTGGATGCCATTTAGAGGCATGGAGCTCTTCCTCTGCCCATTGGGAAGTCAGATTTTGGAGAGAAGCAACGAGGTTTTCTTGGGGGACAGGGAATGTAGCTGGAAAAAAAACAAAAAAAAACAAAACAAAACAAAACAAAACAAAAAAAAAACAAAACAAAAAAAAAACCAAAAAAACAAAAAAACAAGGTTTGGAACCTGAACCTTTTTTCAGGTCTCTGTTTCACAAGGTTTTTAGCAGCAGACAACTGACCCTGCGTATTTCCTATGAACCACTTCTCATCTCACTAAAACCATGCCCAGGACGATACGGTTGCATGGGCACGAATCTGGGAACCAGCCCCAGCCCAGGTGTCCGCATTCGCTGTGGGGGATGAGTGGGAAATGAGACAACTGCAAGACAATGCGCAAGCCTTCGCCTCTCAGAAAAGATCCTTCGCTCGTCTTTTCTGGCTGCAGTCACCACAGCCTGTGCAGGCACGCAGATGCCAGCACACGCCGTCCCTTACCACAGGAAGCGGCTACGTGGTCAGATGCAGACAGTCGTATGGCAGCTCAGCCTGGCCGGGGAGCTGCTGGGCTCCTCAAGCCATTTAGATGCATTAGCAAGGACCATCTCGGTATCACTTAAGCCTTGGCAAGGGAACGTGACTGCGCAGGCATACCCTTGACTGGGGCCACTCTAATTCATGTCTGCGCTGCCCAACCAAATGGGCCTTATGTCCATAACGGAATACAGATAATGATCTGTTAAATTATTGCTCTTTCCTTTCGTAAGATTTCCTGTCTGCTGGGTGCTGATGTTCGTAAGCACCGCAAGGAAAGCAACATCGATTTTTCCTCAGGTGGAGGATTTCAGGATGCCGCGTGTCTCTTGTTTGCTGTGCCAAACATATTTCCGAGCGTCGTGGTTTTGCACACGTTGCGAGCACAGCCTGCATCAATATCCTGAAGGGAACTGTGATTCTTAATTAACGACAGAGTCCCTCCAAAGGTGTCTCAATTAAACTTGTACATAAGGGCAGTATGCTAGGCAATTTCCCATCCCTCTCACGTGGAACAAGCTGTTGCCATCTGCAAAAGATATTGACAATAATGCTGAGCCTAAATTGCTAAGTGCACTGCTGCTGGGCTTGTGGGGAGAGCCACATGTTATACAAGCCTTTTCTGAAGGGGCTTGTGTGTAAGGAAATTCTGCACTCGCTTTTCAGAACTGCCAGGTTATCAAACTGCACTCGTCATTGCCATCAAATTCAGACTGTGAAAGAAAGCTGGGCATTTCAGGTGGGAGGGAGAGGAAGGGAAAGTGGATGTCAGGTCCTGAAATAATTAAAGATGACTCTGAAAGAGTTTAAAAAAGTGAGATTGTGAAAATAAGTAACAGCACAAGTCAACACAGAATTGCTAGCAATCAGAAGATAATGGTTCTGACCCTCTGACATGACATTGGCGTCTAAAGGCTGGTCTCCACTGAGAATTTGCTAGCATAATTATACTGCTAAAAACACTGGTATAGCTCTGTTTGGACACACTTATTTCAAAATAAGAACATTCATATAGGGTAGAAATACTGGTGTAACATAAGGTATAATTATAGTGGTAACCTTCCCTGTGCAGACAAACCCTTAGGAAAAAAAGTTTGTCTGGTTCGTTGGGTGCACCGAATTTAGAAGCAACCTCTGAGCACACCCACCCAAAAGGCAGGTCCCACAGCCCGTGCGCTTCTCTATCGACCAGGCCAGAACAAAAAAGCTGAGATATACAGAAAAATCTACCTTTCCACAAAAGTTTGGAAGGAGGAGGTTGGTGGCCAAAGTGACTAAGTAACAGCAATGCCTTTGGTCCAGCTCACTGTTTCCTCTCCGCAGCTCTAACGTGGGAACAAAGTTGTGGGATAACTGGGGGTGGGAGAGATGCAGGCATGGTCGGTCTGGGCAGTGCCTTTCCCTCAGAGACAGCGGATTCAGTACTCCAGACAGCCTGTGCTCCCAGCCTCCTGCAGCAGAGAGGGCCGGAAGAGGTTAACGATCGACCCTAACCCTGCTGCCTGAGAGTGGGCTGAACTGAGGCAGAGGCAGCAGAAATTCCTGCTGACGGGTCCAAAAGGCTCACCTAGCGATAGGCTTAAGCCCTACGCACACTCTGAAGAATGTCCCTGACTGACAATCTTGCTCAGGCCTCTGAAAAGGCAGGGATTTCATTGGGCTGCTCGGCTGTAGGATTTTCCACCCGGTTTTCCTCTGAAAAGGAAGATCTCAGCCCCTGGATTTAGGCGCTGTAATCCTGAAGGTCATCTGTGAGTAGCCCACGACTGTTTCCTGCCTCAGCGCTTTGCTCGGCCCAGCCTGCAGTGACACAAGAGATGGGTTTCAACCACTTCCTTTGCAACGCTGCCTCATAGATCTTCCCACAAGGAATGCCATTTCCCTTTGCTAAGCTTTTCATGTTATTTCTAGTCATAACCAAGTAGTTATTCTCCCGTCTGACTTACTCAGCCCTTGAGGACACACAGCTCCTACGAGAGGCAGGTGCCACAAAGCACTCAGAAGGAGCTCAGCATTAGGATGTGAGCCATGAATTGTCACAGGCCTTTAAGTCCCAGGCGTGTTGCACCAAACCCACTACCAAGTACTAATAGCAAGGAAAGAAATGCTGTCTCTGGCCCTGGAGACTTTCCGCTATTTGTTAGTAGCAGGGGACTGTTGAAACAAAGCAGAGGTGTCAGGGCCCGGTCAGAGACCAGAACTGGTTCTGCTCACTGACCTCTCCACCAAGGCCTTCCCTTCCTCCCTCAGCTGGCTTTCGAACAGAGGAAGGCAGCTGCCCAAGATATGAACTACTTCAAACTTTTGTATAATCTGTTCTCAAAGCTGTGTCTGCCCGCGGGCACTCGGAGATGATGGGTGGGCATAGAGGAGAGGGCCTCTGGCAGAGGGAGCTTTCTGCCTGTGCTCGGAGGGGCTCTGCAGCGTGCACAGAGCTGCTGGAAAAAGGAGTGTGGCAGGACACAGCGAGTGAGAGAGGCCTACAAAATAAAACTTAGTCATAAATCAATAAAATTTTGTCTGGTCATAGTCACTGTGAACACGGTTTTGTGAATTTACCAGTGGAAACCCTTCAGGAGAGAACCGAGTCACCAGAGGGTGACACAGCAAGCTACAGACATCGGCCAGCTGTCACAGAGGAAACAAATTCCCTTTGTCTTACAGCGCCATGCATCCAACATGTTTGCAACTGGGGTCCTACCTTATGTCAGGAAAGAGCCTCTAGAATGGATGACTGGCACAAGCAAAGAAACTGAGGTGCTTTGCAACGACACAGTTTTAGAGGCCCTCTCACATTTTGCAGGGCTCCATAACATCCCAAAGACATCACGTTGTCTGTGATGCTGTCTGATGGAGGAGAGCAGCTGGAGCACTCCAAACTACACGGGGTCTCACTGAGTGGCTGGGACCACTGTAGGTATAACCTGTGCTGGTGCTCTACTGCCAGATGACACTGGGACTTGCATCAGACAATCAAAGGTCACCAAAACTATGCACATATTTTAATATAATCATTTAACACCCTCAGAACAGAGGTGGATAGAATTCTATACACAGTTATTACAGCTTTGGATAGCTCCAGTTGGTGAGAAAAGCTTAAAGTGCTCTTACAAAAGCAAATAAAGGAGAAAAATTTCCCATCACAGATATCAGGCCATGATCACCACAGAACTCAAACCTTGCTTATAAGACACCCTGGATGTCAGAATAGTAGATCTAGCAATTCCTCTTTATCATGCCCCCTGGCTCTTCAGAGAAAACAGCAGTCTCACTGACGACATACTGGTCTTTGCTGTTGAAACTCTGTGCACAGAGGAGACAAGAAGCAGAGCCATTCCCCACCAGGTGACCCTGTAAGGGACATCCTGCACAGTCATGCTTCCAGACCCTACTTCAGCTCAACAGACAACTTTCCGTTATCACCAACCCTACAGGAGCCTCGCTTGCAGTTTGCAGGATGCAGCAAACAGCAGAGATCCCTCCTCCCTCCAGCTCTGCATGGGAGACTCGTGAAGTCATGTCTGCACGGAAAAGCAACCTTTCTTTTTTTCTTTTCTTATTTCACCCTAAAACAATCCCTTGACTTGATCCTAAACCAGTCCCATCCATGTGAGGACACAAGCATGTTCCAGCGCCATCTAGCCACCTGCCGCAGAAACTCACCGCAGCACCTGGAGCACGAAATCCAGCGCAGGAAGAAGGTGTCCCTAAAAGTGCACAAACCTCTTGCCACCAAACCCAATGTCTAAGGTCATGCTGCCAGCTCTGCCCTGATGTAGGACAGCACCTTGGCTTGGTAAGTTTGTGAAAGGCTTTCTGAACCACTTGGCCAGTCACTTCACCGCTGCTTGACTTTCAGATGCCTTTTCTACCAAAAGAAAAAAGAATGAGTGACCTATCAGGGTTTCAACTAACTTTCGTTTCAGGCTTTGTAGTTCCTCTGAAGCAGAAGCAAGAAGTGAAACCTTAGGGTGAGGGTGCAGTGTAAATCCCCAGATAGATCCATTCAGCTGAAAACTGGAGTCTCCATTCAGCTCCATAACGTGACTTGAGCTGCATCACACCTGCACCTTGGAGAGAGAGGAGACCTCGTAAACAAGTCCAAGCAGGAAACCCAACCAGCACTTGAAGATAGGAAGGCTATGACATGCATGGAAGGCGAATCAGTGCTAACACAGACTAGCAGCTTTCATTAAAGGGTTTAATGATCAGTTTAAACCAATCTGAGTCTGCTTCCTTCCTGCCATACATTGCCATCAGCTCTCTTGTGTGGTACTGCTCATCACAGGGTTTGGTGCAGTGCCAGACTGGCCTGATGATCCAGTTGAAAACCAACCCTGAAAATAAAAAGCCTTCATTCAGAGTGGCAGCAAGCTAATCCTCTCCAGCCCAAGTGCAGGAAGATGTGGCCAGATGCTCAGGGGAGGACAGGACTGCTTCTTTAGGCAACAGTGCAGATCTAAAGTATTAATCCATACTCCTAGCACTACAGAGAAATCATTTAATTCATAACTGCTGGCTAGAGTATATACTCAGTGTTCCTGCTGAGTACACTTGCCTCACAGGTGAACTTTCATGGGAAACATTAGAAGATGACATAGAAACAAGAAACTGAACTGTAGTAGCAACATAAAGTACCAGCTGTAAAGTTACAGGTCTAAATGCTGACCTTTTTACTGAAAGTTCACTCTGCATCTGTCACATCAAAAAATAGATATTTCACTTGCAAACCAACCTGCTTTGTGTGTACTAAGCATCCCCAGCTTTGACATGACACAAATAAAAAAAAATAAATCAAAGATAGAGTGGATTACTTTTTTAAAAAGTGACTGAGACAAAAACTCTGGGGATTTTATTTATACATGTGTGAGTAAAGTATATATTTAAGTAAAGGCCACTAATTTTTGTGGAAGAATCTTAGTGATGTCAGGTCTTTCCTTCACAGCAAACACTATAATGGATGTCAATGTAGGCAGTTTTGTAAGGCTGAGCTCATGTGAAGCATCAAACATCTCAGAAATGGGTTTCTGAGATTCCAATCTGTGAATGCCTCATTTTGGAGAATGTGGGAGTGGTACCATATTCCACTCGTCTGAGTGGCGTCAGTTTATCTCATGAGTGTTCTGTTCTTCTGAAAAGAAATATCAGTCTCAAGATGCTCCAGCTTGCCTCACTGGTCACCAGAAACTGAATGCAGAAAATTGTATCCTAAAGCTGCATGTCCAGCCAAGACGTACATTTGCTTCCCAAATGAACAGTTCATCCTCGTTAGAAGGGAAAGCTGTAAGTTAAACAGAACAGCTACTTTTTTCTGTCTTTTGAAACCCTAAAGAAATACTTCAAGCACTCACTTCACAGCCTTGAGCATGATGCCCTCCACCTATAGGGTTCACTCTCCAGAAGCGTAGCACCAGCAGAACGAGAGACATCCTTTCAGCAAAAAAATCAGCCCTGACTGTGTGGTCTGTCCGAGCAGAGAGCGTGCTTAGGCAGGAGCCATTCAGGCATTTCCTTTCAGACTGCTAGCACAGATGCCAGTCAGTACAAGGGGCACAGATGGTTTCTTGCCGTGTGGAAACGCTGCTCCCAAGGACCTCTGCGGAGGCCGCTTGCTCATTTCACACATCAGTAGGCACTGCCAAGTCATGGGAGAGTGACTGGACATGGCCGGCTTTGCTTGTCCCTAGGGTCACAGTTTCCTAACTGCGGGATGTGGACGAGACTGATTTTAGCAGACCTCCCTCCAGAGAGATAAGGTGACCGCTCAACTCTTACCCGTCGCCCAGCTCACCCTGTCCGGAAGAGTTTTAGGACTGCAATGGCGTGACAATACTTACTTGGCTTATAACCTACTGCACATTTGAGAATTTGGCCTTTTGATTTGTGAATGTTTTTTTTTTTTATTTTTATTTGGAAATTATTTTAGTGCAATTTGAAATCTGTGCTTTCCCTAACGCTGGGAAAGCAAAAGGCACAGAGCTTCAGTTCAGGCCTGTCTCTGGTGAGGAAACTACTGACAGGACCCAGCACCTCCAGTTTTTCAGATCTAAACACTGTCAACAAACCTTCTCTCCCCTCACAGACATTATATGGACCTTGATACAGTTGCTTCAGCTGGCACAAACAAGGTGGGAGCTGAATTGCAGGTCTTCCTGTGAAACCCCTCCATCACCTGTGCCTGCATTAACCACAGCAACAAATGGTAGGGCTGGACTCTGCAGCTCTGGATTTTCTGAGGATGTATTTCTGAATAATGTGATATTTATATATATATATATGCCAGAAGTTATTGAGCTCAGTGCAAGGATAAGTAAGACAAAATTCTGCCTGAAAGCACATTTCCACTCTGAACAGTCACAGATCACCTCTGTGTTATAAGCAAGGATAAAAGGATGATAGGGACACTAATGGGGTTGCTTCTGTGAGTGGTGCAAGTCCATGCCACTGGAGGAGAAGGAGGAGAGCTCGACCCCTGATTTTGCCATGAAGTTTTGAGCCCATCTGGTCTGCAACGCCAAGAGAGACGGGAAATCTCTCCTGGTCACCCATTTTGCTACCAGCCCCCCCAGCTCATCACTTGAGGTAGCAACATGACAAATTAACAAGGGATTCGGTGTCACACGATGAATCAGGTAGAGCCATGAATCAGGTAGAGGTTTATCCAGGAGGGCACTTGTAAACAAGTAAGCTACACCAGAGCAATTCTTTTAGGGCCAATTATTTGAAAGTTACTAAGAAGATCGGTGAACAGATGCAGAGAAAGGCTGACATTTGGGTAGATTCTCTCTATTTAGCAAAGAAAGATACAGAAGAGTTGGCCTGGCAGCAGCTTTTTCAATATAATAACATCACAGTGGCAGGAAATGCATGCTGTTTTCCGGCATTGAATTTCTAATTCTGGCATCTTGCTTCCCTCAAACAATTTTTGTCTTCTATGTAGCTGCACTAAAGCATTATTATCTTTTGAAAGCCCGGCTTGCAGCTTTTTGTGCTATAGTCGAACACGAGCAGTTTTTTGGCTTTGTAAAGAGTAGTATATTATTGCTCTGTCATCAGGGAAAATTGAGAAATTTCTTTAGAGACAGAGAGGAGTTGCAGAGGGAGAGAGGGAGGAAGTATAGCTCTGTAGCTTGTTATGGGCTTGAGAGAGAAGTTCTGCTGGTTTTGTCAGAACTGTACAGCTCTTATATAATATTTTTGGGCAATAGCCAGCTCAGCCTCACAGAACTGTTTTGGTCAATGTTTTTGGAAAGTAGGAGAATATTTGGATATATCTGATATCTATGAGTAGTGGAAAGAAAGACAAAGATGTTGCAGTTAGAGCTGCAGCCCACATACACGGCTTCTGAAGGCAGTCCTTGAGAACGTGATTTTATCAGTGCTTCTTCCCTGGCTATGTATGGTAAAAGTACGACTGAATGCTTTGATGGCTAAGGATCCTAAAGAGTACCCAGTGAGCCTCTACACAAGGAGATAATACTTTGGGTTAACTGGCCCCCTGTACAGTCGAGGGAGTCCCTCTGTACCCAGCACAGAGGCAAAGTTTGCAGAGTTGGACAGGAATAAGCATCATGTAATATAAAGGAGCAGCATAGTTGCAGGAGGCTTCACAATATTACAGCCCTCCTGGTTAAAAACAAAACAGAAGAAACACGCATTCCTAGTCAGTGTAGTTACACAATGTCCCCACCTCTGGTTTTCCCCCATCTGTAACAATACGCCAGGTGTGGCCAGGTGAGCACCTTGTGGGGATGTCTGTGATTCGACATGCCAAACTAAGTATTTGGAAATTGCTGGATAGCAAGAGTCCCGAGCTCAGTGTATGCCAGCCACCAGAGACAAAAATACCCCAGCATTTCATAACACCTGCAGTATTATTTATGGCTTGCATACCTAGAGGGAAAATGGAGGTTCTTCTGTTGTGAAATATTTTCCTACTTTAAAATTACCACTGTTCCAGTAAATGCAGAAAACCTACTTGAGCTGCCCCGTTGCTGTTCTTCTCTGTTAAACCTGTTCTGGTGCGATAACTCTGGCTGTCGCTGTGTCTGAAGGTGGTTACTCCCTTCACCGGCCCATTCAGGCAAACTAAGCATATGGTAGTATAATTTTGGGCTTGCTGAGCAGATGACTGATTTGAATAGCTTGAAATCTGTTTCCAATAACTGCAGTATCAGTATCAAGTTAGATTATTCCAGGATATACCCTAAGCAACCAGCTGCTTTCTTGAGCAGGTCCATTCAGCTGCGCCTCTGACACAACCCAGCACGCTTGCCGTCATTTCACCTCCTGTGCTGACATGTGCGTAGGGTGCAGTGTCATCGGGGACTCTTCAGTCCCCAAACATAGCAGCTGGCATCAGGAAGGAGAAAGGATGTGGTGAAAAGCCATTCCTTCTGGTGGCACTGAACCTTGAGATTGCATCATGCGAACAAGAACAGCCTCGTAAGCCCCTTTGTGCCTGCCTGGGGATTTGCGATTTCAATTTTTCATTTATGAGCTGTAGCCGAATTTAGTTTCAACCTATGACATTCCTTTCTCTGATTCGTTCCCATCTATATTCTTGGTTCACCCAAAATTAGCCTATGGCCCAATCTCGACTGTAACAGTCAAGGACTCAATTACAACTTGTGTTGCAATCAGGTCTCGGAACAAACGATTTCCGTTTTGTGGTATCGATGGGAACTGTGCCCATGAAAACTTGAACCCCGAGAAAGCCAGATGGTCCCATCAACTCTCTTGATGGGAGCGAGGAGCTGTGCTGGCAGAGCTGCTTTTGCGCTGTTGTGCTGGACTATTATGAGAGCAAATTTCGTTCTCCATCCTTTAACCCAAGCTCACATGCACATTTTTGGTGGGTGGCACATCTGGCTCTCAAACTCATTGTTTCTCTGACTGACAGCTGGCAGAGGTTGGTGGGTGATTTTCATGACAAAAAGGCTTTTGTTTGGTGCTCCTTTCCAGCTAGCAGATGAGAAGCAAAGACACACAGCAATATTCAGTGAACACAGCGCAGCTCTTTCCAGGGATATTTTCTTTTTGATCTTTTTCTGTAACAAAAATAGCTTTTCCACTGAAGTGTACACATTTCTGGAGGATGAATATATATATACATAATTGGTGTTACTCCTCCAGAATAAACACAGATATTTTACATTTTCCCTATCTGCTGGGAAGACTGTTCAGTTTGAACAGCTCCCCAGTAGAATCTCAGAACCGAGCTGAAGTTTCAGCCTCACATCCCCCTAACAAGTCCACACAAATTCAGCTCAGGTGTGAAACTTAGAAATCTGAACAAAACAAACGTGCCCATAGTGCTCTGAAATAGGTAATGACCGCCTGCATTGTACAAAAGACTTGCAAAGAAAAACGTTTGCCCAAGGTCGCAAAAATATTCTGGCAGAGGCAAGAATAAAATAAAAAATAAAAATAATAATAATAAAAAGACCCCACTTGATTTCTTGTCTGCCAGTCTGCCCTTTAGGCAACTGAAACCAAGCAAGGACCCTGGGGATGGAGACATGCAAACCCCACACCAAACTGGGAATAGGGGGGGAAGAGAATTTGACATTGTGACAGGACAAATATTCTCTTCCTCATGGGAACTGTATCTCTAAGGCCCCTTCCAGCAGATGCTGGAGCTCAAAGAAAAGGCTGATCTTTGTTCTTTTACCTCAGAAGCACTGGGATCCCACAGTCAGGCCGTAAAAACCAGAGCACCGGCATTTCCCACCCCTTCGCTGACATCCCAGGAGAGTTCACATCTGACACCAATTACTCCATTCACTCCAGATGGTTTTCAAATACATATCAGCAAATATTTAAGGTGTGTTTTTTCCTTTTTGGGAAGAGTTTTCTCTACTGCTTAAAGAAATCCCCATTAGCAAGTGGGTAAAAGATGAAACCAGCAGGGAAGTCAGAAGAGCGGGTGATTTGCTCCCACACCTCGCTTCCTTAATCACCTCAGGATTTTAACTGGGAAATGATGCTTTAGCACATGGAAACGCATGAAAGCAAAGCTCATTTCCAGGTGTTAGCTGCCTGGCAGCGTCCCCTCAGGGCTTCCAGCCCCCAGCAGTTGGTGCCCATCGCTCCAGGTTCTCCCATCATCACTGGCTGGCAGCACCCAGCTGGCTCCCCGTGCCTCCTTCCCTTCACGTCTGTTCACAGCACAGGTGGAGCTAAAAGGGAGGCTGCCTTCCTGAGAAAGGCCCTATGGGCAGGAAAGGGCTTGCACCTCCCGAACCCAGGAAGCCAAGCAGTCCCCGCAGCGCACCTGGCTCTGTGCTTCTCTCACAACCCAGCAACAGTCCTACTTTGTACCGGGGCCCTCGAGGAGCAGCTAGACAACTCCACTGCCACAGTAGTGCCTGAAAGATGTATTTTTATTTGCCTTTCTCTGAGAAAACCTACACACGATGACCAGGCTGCACCTGGCTGCTGAGAGGAAGAGCAGGCTGATAAACCTGGAGCCCCTGAAGAAGCCTTTGACAGAACTGCCTGGTACTGACAGCACTCCGGTTTTACTGACAGCACTCCGGTTTTACAAGTCTGAGCCCGGGAGCGGCTGAGGATATGCAGTGGGAGGCAACAAGTGTCTAAATCTGGAAAAGGCTTGTGAACTGTTAGCCACCGTGCTGTCAAGTGATTAATCAAGACCATCCTGGGCTTGTCTGGATTACCGCTGTTGAAGCAGTGCCCTACAAAAACCAGTCCCGGGCTGAGCTGCCCTGTGCTCCCAAACAGTGCAAACACAGAACAAAGGCCCCCTCACACACTGCTCTTAGCAGAGGATACCATGTGTGCACCCTCCCCAAAACCACAGCACCAGCACAGCCACTTACCTCCAGCTGGCTTGTTCAGGACAGGAAAAATAAAAAAAAACACATCTGTAATAACCTGTTGGGATCGCTGGAGAAGACCCAGAGCCCCTCCTACACTACATCTGTAAGAAAAAAAATAGACCCCATTGCATTGGTCTCAGAGGATAAGTCCTCATACTGAAGCCTGGGCCTGCTTAACTTAGCAGGCATTAGCACTGACAAGGGCTCAGGGTTCAGGTCAGGCCAATTTGTCGAACGTTACCCAGCTGTTGCTTATCGGGGATAATCTTTCCTCCTAGAGGGCAGCGGCAGGCTAACTTACTTGCTCCTTCTTTGTGTGAACTAGTTTTATCTACCAGCCTGTGCTCCTAACGTATGATAGCATTTCTGTATAAAGGCGGTCACAAAGAGGGGAAAATACGTACCAGGGCCCTTTCAGTCTCCATTCCACGATGCACCAAGGAGACAAGGAAGGCTCATTTTATTATCAGCACTGTATCTGTTCAGTTTCGACAGCAGAACAAGTTGGTATCACGATAGGGTAAAACAGAGGGTTTGGGAGCAAAATGGTTGTGAAAGTTGTTTTTGATAGCCATGGTCTTCGTTTATTTTCCCAATACACACTTGGGAGAAGAAGTTGTGTGGGAGATGTCCTTGCCTCTTCCATCAGGAACTGGGAAGACTTTTACTCATTGATTCACTTGTGAAATTCTCCAGCAAAAACAACTGCCTGAAGCCTTTCAAAAACAGAATGTGCAATATTAAAAGGAATCCGAAAATAACTCTTCCCTTGACAAAGCCTTCAACGAAGGCGGAGTAAATCGTGAGACCAGACTGCTTTAGCAGGGAACCATTAATGGAAACAGAGAAGGGGAAGGGCTGAGGGACTGTGCGTTCACTGAAGCATATGGTTACCAATTTGCTGGACATATGTTGCGTTCCCCACAGGGCACAGGAGGACTTTTGGATTAAAGGGTGTAAATCATTGGTTATCAACATAGAATTAAGTTCTATTATAAATGCACAGACTCTAAATATATACGTTTTTCTCCCTGGAGATCTCTTCCCCTAGTTGTACTCAAAAACCACAAATCACAATGTGCATTGCTTTTAAGAAAGAAAACGAAAATAACCGTTCACACAGACTTTTTTTCTCCTTTATTATAACCGCTTACTTTTTTTGGGTGTAGGGAAGGACAGAAAATGGGAGGCTGTGGGGGAGAGCAGGGAGGAAGTAGAAAGATAGGAAAGTATCTTGGGACTTTTTATCCTATAATTTCCCGTGGGAGCTATTGATCACAGATGTGCTTTTGCACCACAGCAGCACCTAATTATTTTTCAGGACCGTTGTAATACATGTTTAGGAATCTCTGAATAATAGAACCATATGGCAACATTGTCAGAAGGGGAAAATACGAACCCAGTAGGCTGGGGGAGGGAGAATGCATTAAAAAGTGCTGGCTGTAAATAGAAAACAATTTATCAAAGAAAGAATGAGGAAAAGGAAGAAATGTGATTTTTTAAAAGATAAAGATTTTCTTCACGTTCCTTGGAGAAGATTCTAGGAATCTCATTCTTTGTTTCCCAGCCTTTTTGCTAGAGTTGTTCCCAGGACATCTGTCCTGTGAGACTGGGTATGGTGCCATTGTAAAATGCTTGGAGGACTGAGGAGCTTTACACCAGTGCAGGAGACGATACACACTGGGAGTACTGGATGTGCCATTAGTTGTGTGAGGTCTGAAAGCTTCTCCTGGTGTCCTGAAATGTGCTGACATACAGACATACAGGAAGGTTTCCACTCAGGACAGGGTCTAACAAACATGCTGTGAACGGTGGCTCGCATGAGGCAGAAGCAGGAGAGGAGCATTCTGGACAGGCAGGCTGAGGACAGCACCTCGGGAGCTGGCTGTGCCCTCAGAAGCACATCCATACAGGAACCTGGTAACCCTCATCCTGACCAGGGCCTTCTGTAACACCGCCACTCACGCTGCGCTTCAGCAGAAGGTGGACGAGCCCGCTGCAGAACATTATATCTGAAATGCGATACCACATTTTGTGCCGTAGTGATGGTTCACCAAGAGCCTAAGACTTTCTCCCACTGCACATTTCCAGCTGGGCTGTGGGATATCCCAAAATCCCAATAATTTGAACTCCTCAAAATCTTCCTGGATAAAATACTCAGAAAGAAGAGGACTGCCTGAGGGGGGAGGAAAAAAAAAAAAAAAAAATTGTTAACCATTAGGATCATGTGGAAACATTATCAAAGCTAAGCTCCATTCCCCTGACTTTAGCTACATCCTTATTGCAAAGTGGGCAGGTCGGAGCTTAGCTTCAAAGACAACCTGGGTTATAATCTGCCTTGTCAGATGGACAAAAAAACATGCACTACAAGTACGTGAGCATAAGGGTTCTTTGTTTAAGTTGTTATAGGATTTGGGTTAAGGTAGGTTTCCAGGAGAACAAGGAGACACACACACATGCAAGAAGAGCCTTTTTTTTTTTTTTTTTAAAAAAAAAAACACTGTGTTTGGGATTAAATGGCTCCACATGCTACACATCTGCTTGGGCATTGCCCTGCAGGAAATCCACCCAGCTGAAATCAAGGCATCAGAAGGTGACCGGAGTGGTGCACGGCAGTGGAAGGAGTCTCTCCTGAATAAATGGATACCACTGCAGTGATCACAACGTCCCCAGCATGAGGCTGGGGCAGTGGTAATTGCGCAAAGTGCTCTTTATTCATTATCCTTTACTGAAGCTGTGTTCTTGATTGCGTGTCTCAGAAAAACTTCAGGGCCACTTCTTTCTGGTCCTTAGTGAGATGCAATTTCCTCTCTCCTCCTGGAGAGTACATTTTAATCAATCTGCAAAGGACCAAGAAATTTAATTGGCCCAATGAGCTAATTTTAGATCCTCATTCCTGACTTCAGATTCACTTCAAATACACTATATAAATAAGAAATATAACTGCTAACAGTTTTAGATTCTCATTTTTCCAAGGGGCACAGAGATCGTTGTTGCAGCTATGTTCTTCCGCATATGGAAACAACTAAAGTCACAAATGATAATTGTTAATTATCTTTCTAATGTGCAGAGAGCATCAGGTAGCTGGATCTCCAGAGGGCATTCACTGCAACCACAGCTGACTGCAGGAACAAAATTGGAAATTGCTTCCCACACATAGGCCCGTAATGTCACTGAAGCACTGAAAGGAGAAGGAAATGTGAAGACCTGCATTCCTCACCTTAAAAACAAAAATAAAAACACCATAAGACAAAGAAAAGCCAAGAGAACTAGCTACCTAGCTTTTGACAAAACCAAAAATGAAATGACTACCCAGGCTATTAAAAAAAACAAACAAACAGCTACATATGACATTAAGATATGTTGCTATTATCCTTTTCTTAAATAAGAAAAGAGTATTCTTCAAAAGAATAAGAACAACTCTTCATGCTTATTTTGTTTTCCTGAGATACCTATAAAATAGGTTTTGGGCACAGAGAATCTCCCTACACCCCAGCCTGGTTGACCCTGCTAAGATTCAGTTTACTGCTGATAATTAAAGCAGTGAAATGTTGTGCTTAGACCTGTCTTTAACCTTGGCCCACATGAGACCCTCTGCACTGCCTCAGGTGCTGGCTAAGGAAGGTAGTGACCATGACATAGCGAGACCTAAACTCAACCGTTTCTGCCTGTCAAGGCCCAGACCTATTCCTCTTCCAAGCCCTTTCCAGTTCGACATTATCTTCGTTTTTGCACACTGTTGCCAGCTTAATCTCCCAGTACCATTTACCTCTTTTTAGCAATTACCATTTGCTAGATTTCTTTTTCACAGCATGATTTTTGGATTATTTTCTTCCTAGATTTAGAAGCCTGCCTAAGCCAAACCTGAATGTTGTTTTCTGCCCAGGTTGTTCACCCTCTGAAATGTATTTGTATTGCCTTTTGTCAACACTAGTTGTCACAAAATCTCTCCTATCTTACTGTGATCAGCTTTATGCATTGTTGCTCAGGACAGAAGAGGAACATTTTAAATTTCCATCTTGGCACCAGAAGAGCCCGGCACACTGCTTGGGGCAGATGTGTTGCACAGGAAATACATTCCCTATAGACATTCTTAGGTGGTAGAGTAGAAGTTGCATGTGACAGACCAAACTGTTTTCTTAATGATTCATTGAGGATTTGCATTTACAACAGACACCCAACATAACAATAATTACATGCCTACATCCTTAACAAACCACACTACTGAGAAAGACTTCCTAGATGCATTTATCATGAAAAAGGTTGAAATGATAGCTTCTGCTGCGGCTGTGTTTATAAACCTGACCTACAGACACTCCTTTGAGATTAAAAGGAGAGTTTTAGATTTCATAGCTTGTTTCAGCATTGACTTATCACTTATTCTTTTAGAAGGGAGTCAACACAGTGAGAGGATCACAGCAAATGCCAACAAAAAGGGTATTTTCTCTAGATGTCCATGTGAACAAGACTCAGTGCATCCTATGAAAAAGCATATATTAATAAAGAATCGTTGTTTCTTTTTTTTTTTAATTACCTCATTGTGCCTGGAGCAACAAGACTGTAGGCTACAAGAAGAGAAATTCATTAGGCACTTTGTCTTTTTTAAGTTTCCCTGTCTGCTTGCAGAGATAACCCCATTGTCTGAATAATGGATCTACACAAGATTGCTTTAAACTCTGCAGCTGTAACACAGTCACCCTAGATAATATCTAAGGCTTTCTGGATAGACAGCAGTCAGTCATTCTTAATAATGATGTAAATTTGAAAACATGAATTTCTTCAAATGGTGAAGGTGACAAGTGGATTCAATTAATTCAGCCTGCGATGTTTGGTTAGCAATCCTTGGCCCACATCTGCCACCAAATTTTTCTGGGCACAAATAGCCTCCATGGTGCTGAGGCTGGGTGCTTGTACATGCTTCCTTGGGATGCCAGTCTCGGAGTCCAACCGTCCCTGAACCTATTCCAGCACAGCTCACGTCCCAGGGAGATAACTTGAGGCTGAACTCTAAGAAAAGGCCATGTAAAAGCTCTGTAGGAGAGACATTTTGAGTCTGCCATGACGTTAGTGGGTGTGCAACAATGGATTCACATTTCTAACATGTCAGCTCTGCTTAATAACTTTTCAGTTTCTTTTTTGTCACACTGCTGACTAACCTGGCAGAGTTTAATAAAGCATGAAGCAGGGTAACATGATTGAAGAGCTTGAGAAATATTTCATCAAATACATTGTGATGGAAGTCATACTACTAACTGCTTTCACTCCCTCCCTTTATTTCCTGAGAGGGGGCGGATGGGGAGAAACTTGGTATTCAAAACCAGAAAGGGCCTTGAAAGCAAATCACGTGAATCCCACAGTCCAGTAACTTGAAAGTTGGGCTTTATTTTAGAAAGTTTCCAGAAGGGCCACAGAACTGAGAAAGAAAGGAAGGGAGGATCTTGGGCCTAGCCACGGCCTTTCCTGCGCTGACTGGTAGGCCCTGCCACGGTTCAGTGGAGAATCCCTACAGATGGGGGTTAGCCTATATTAGTTACAATCCTAATTTTCTACCCTCTATGCTAATCCTGAAACTGCTTGCTCCCTAGAACAAAATCAGAGTTGGGCCCTTCCCTCTCATTTCCTCCCCGTTCCCTATTTTGAATGCAGCTATTAAGGTATGAGGGCCTAAAACATTCTCCTCACATGTGCACAAAGTCATCTGCATTTAGGGGCATCAGAAGGAAAATGATACTGCTGTACGCAGCTTTCATCTGCTTCCCCTGACCCAGGTTATCTAGTGCCATAGCTCTCCCTTTCATTCTTGGCTTCTTGGATCAAAGAACACTGGCTATGATATATTTTTTTAAATTTCTCTGGTTTTCTTAGTAGGCCTTTTGCAGAGTAACTGCTAATCCTCTAATCTTAGGGTCATAATGAAATTGCCATTCACGAATTTTGAAAAGGAGAGAGAAAATAAAGAGAAGGAAAAAGAGAAATCAGGATACAACTTGTTTAGCGTTACTACCAAGATGTACTTCAAAACTACAGAAACGTTCACAAACTCATACCGAAACCTGCCTATGATTATCCAAACCAAAGCTGTTCCATGGGATTAATGACAATAAGGAATAAAATTACAATCAAGTTTCCACTGATAGCAGCTCCACTACTTTGGTATCTTCACGAAGAAATCTTACACACCTTTTAAGAAATAATTAATTTTTCCACAGAGAAAATAATGAAGAAAAATCTATGATAGTTTAAATCAGTGATAGGTTTTGTTTTCTCTTATATATTCTTAAGAGATTTCTATAAAATTAGAAATAGTTGACAAGTGTAAATTGCTACTTTTTTGCTTTAACATAAACGGGGCCTACAATATCTGTGGGGACACAAAATATCACATTCTGTACCAATAACATATACCTTCTCATTTTTCCTCTTTTTGAAATGATTTGCTTTCTAAGTCAAGCCTACCTAAAAGATCTTTCTACTTCTTGTATTTTAGTTTGCCTGAAGTTTCCACGTGTACCCTTAACTTCCTGATTTACCCTGGATTTTACATCCCTTTTGAGGTTTCATGCTAACCTACTTTCTCACACATTACTTCAGACTTTTCCCACAGCATAAATATATATATATATATATATTTTTGCCATTAGCAGCTCAGAAAATCTGCTGGTGTTCATAACATTAATTTCCTCAACAGTGACTCGCATATGTGACGTCCACTACTATCTGTTCTGTCATCTCTAATTCATGCCTTACGGCATTATGATGTGTGTTCCCTTCCACACAGACAGATATGGTTTGAAAGAGAAATGACATTAAATAAAGGGTCACTCTACTGATCTCATGGCAACTGGGTAACTCCACGATGACACATCTTTCATCAGAACCTCTACCAAAACCAGAGGAGACCTCTGTTCCCACAAAATATCACCCTTTCTTTAACTGGACTTTCTTCATCATCATTTGTTAGTTTGCTACAATCCCACTCAGTGCTGTTCTATGTTTTTGTATCTGTGTGGATTTACTTAGTGATCAAAGGGGAAGAACTTGGCTATTAAAGCGTTTTTAAAACATGCTTTTATTTCCAAAATAAGTTTTATTGATCTGAGGACCTCTACTCCCATATAACTGCATTTGCTATCAGAAGGATTACACCATGCAAATATGCCCACATGTATACAGATATAGCTGTATTGGCACAGACACCGTGCATAGACCAGGCATAAGTTTATGGCCCGCACCATTTCTGGCCCTTGACCCCTGCTCTCACAGAGCTGAAGGTGTTAGGGGTGCCTGACCCCACTCTGTCGGGCTGATCAGCACATTCTGCTTCCCAACAGCGGCTGCCAGATGTGCTGACAGTGTGCGAGTCCTTTCCTACTTGCACCTTGCTTCAACAATCACAGTTCTTCCTGAGGGCTCTGAAGCCACAGATCTTGGTAACGGACAAAATAAATAGCTACCTACACTGAGATAGTTGGCTAAAACCTACCCATTGGCCTTGGTAGTATCGTATTTCTTGGCAGAAATCATGTTGAGTATCTGTGTTTGTATGGCTGTTACCAGAAAACAGACTGAAGGTTCTGCCTCAAGGAACAGCAGTGCACTAAACAAGGTGTTCCTTTACATTAGATGAGTGGATAATAGGTGGTACTTAATAGACCTGAAGCACGTAGTGAGAGATGTGATAAAAAGGCATTATTTATGGACACACAAATCAGTAACAGCAGCAATGTAAGGACAGATATCCGGCCCAGGAAATAACAATAGAAACACATTTTATGTTGTCACCTACTGTTCCTGCAGTCTCCTTAGGGCCTCATCTCACTGTCACAAGCAGCAACTTGTGCAGCTGTTAGCACTGTGTCTGTCTCAGCACTCTGCTCCCCATTTCCCACTTCATTGCAACGAATTCTTCATGCTCTGATCATAACCTGGTAAGGAGGTACGTTGCTCCCACTAACCCTTCTGACAGAGAGCACTTTCACAGGGCTGAATATCACATCCACGGATATAATAATGGAAGGAATTAATGATAAAAAAAAAATCAAGTAAAGTCTTGGTGACCTACAAATCAAGTCTAAGACATCACCCCTTCTCACCGACCTACAGCCATGGGGAGATAAGTTATTATGGACTAACATCGCCTGGCTCTTCCAGTGAGCTAGTGGTAGGAGCATTGCAGAGCTAGGGACATCAGAGAGGAAACTGGCAACATGCAGTCCACAAGTGATGGCTGCAGACCCCCCATGAGGGCAGGTCTGCCATGGGGAGAGTTTCTGACCTCCTGTCCCACACAGCTCACGGCCGGTTGGTCAGCACCACCACGCAGCCCCCTCTCTCCTCAGCTTGAGCTAAAGCAAGGTTTCAGCCACACCTTTCCACGCTGCTCCAGGTCTGAAGAGCTGCCTGCTGTTTTGGGAATCTGAGAGCAAGGGAACCATCAACCCTTGGAGTCAGGTCAGAAATACTGATTGATACACCCAGACAACTGGACGGATCCGAGACAGACCTTGACTGGGAAAGGGAAAACTGCAGGGAATCAGCTCTGCTCAGCAGCAGGTGATGTAACGTCTCTGGAAAGCGAGATGGACAGACAGCTCTGATGAATCCTCTCTCTGTCAGAAGAAGAAGAGCTGAGGATGGAGGATATTCACACAAATGTGGGAAAAAGCAGAACAGAGGGAGGAAGGAACAAGCAGACGGGGAGGAGGAGGTGCTGAAAAACGGCAGGGGAACAGCTCTTTCTGGGAGAGAGTAGAAAGGATTTTGCGTTGAGGAAAGCTGTTGCCAGTTATTTTTGTACAGATTTTAAAGTTCACCGAACCCAGCTCTGGAAGTTGCATGTTGTGTTTTTGGCTGGCAATATCAACATACCATATGGAGAAGCCTCCGTTTGAGCTTTACAATATTGTTTGGATTTGATATTGACGTATTTTCATTACTGAACCTGCCTGGAATTGTATGTTCTTTTCTTTTGATGTATGATGGATGAAATAAACCCACAAAGCAAAGAACCAAAACCTAAAAACAACAAAAGAAATGCACAGGGAAAGTGCTGTAGTTTGAATTAAACCTGAAATTCATTGGCTTTAGCATCCTGTCATTAACAGCATCTACCAGATACAGTAGATTCCAGACAAGAGGAAGAGGCAAGAAATACTATGCTACTGTGGATATTATAGACACAGTTTCTCCATCTGTTCGTCCCATTATTACTGGACTGCTTCCCTGTTTAAGGGATTTAGTAACTACTGGAGGAAAGGGTGGAATGGTCTAAAGATAGTCCTTACATCTACTGATATAGTAAGCACTGCTGGGCAACAGCTCCCACCTTCTATCTTCTTAGAAGATCCTTAGCAGAAAATAATCTGGAACAAAAACTTGGATGGAAGTGTAGAGGCTGTCAGAAATTAAATATATGGAAAACAGAAGGAACCTGAAGTGTCAGAAACGCAGGAGTCAAAATGAATTTCTGGTTTTGTACGCTTAGCTTTAGAAATCTCTATTTGTAAAGCTTTTCTCTTGTAATGTTTTATTCTTCTGCTGAAATTGTGACAAATTTACTTTGAAAAGTTTAGGGCTTCTCTCACTCCAATGACCACATGTGCACGTGGCTACCCTGCTGAGCTGAGCAGAATGCTTGGTGTCAGAGCCTGAAGACCTGATCTAAGGCGAGGAGAACCACCATGGCCTTTCAGGTCAGCCCCACTGATGCCAGAATGGAGCTGCTGAGTAAAAGCCAAAGTCAGGACGGGGGCACAAGTCTCCAGCCATGGGATGCACTGTCAAGAGAAAAGGGCAGCTTACTACTCAGAGCCAGCATGCAGTAAGGATGTCCATTAATTACACAGACTGCTGCCCAAGAAGCATCCCCTGAGCTGCTCTGAAGAAAAACCTAGGAAGACCAGCTCCATCAGGCCCAAACTGGCATCTGGGTCCATGAACCATATTTTTAAGACTGTATTAAGACTGCAAGCTTTTTAGAACATGAACGCTGTTAGGTATGCTCTTGTTGTGCTCAACACCTTCAGTCCTCATCCTGGATAGGGTCTCTCATTGCTATTGTAATATGAAAACCAACACCCAACAGCATCCAGCAAACCCCTGTGCTACATTTGAACCTGCACGCTGGGCAGTGATAGGTACTGCCTTTTGTAAAACTTTCTTCAGCCAGCCACTGTCCCTAGCTGATGCTTTTTGCTACAACCTGCATTTTAATAAACTGTACTTTCCTCTGCTAATTACCGTCAGCAGCATGAAATCAGGCAGTAGTAAGAGGCCCTCCTACGCATCTCTTCCCCCTCCTTGCAGCCCATGCCACACCAAACTGCATATTTGCATTTTCAGAGGCTGCTTGCCTGAAATGTAATTGAAGACACACAGATCATCTGTTTACAGTAACAAATTACAGTAATTTCAGTGAGGCTTTCGTGACAATTTTACTCCTAACATGGCTATTTTTGATCTGCAGTTAAAACACAAGAAAGATGACAGCGAGAGGATCAGAAACCCTGCAAAGATGTTAAACAAAGAAGGAATACTGTAGGAATCTTTGTTATAGATATAAAAAAAAAAAAGCTATGCTGAGTGATACACATCTCTTGCTGGTATAGGTCATGGGAGCCTGCTAGCCTTGATCTTGCTCTAAAACCTGCCTTGAGCATCCCTCTAGCAGTGACTCCATAATTCCCTTCCCTTGGCATTTCCATCCATTCTTCACCCATTCCACAGGCAACAGAGTAAGTCTATCTTCTAGGTAGTATCAGGAGCCACACAACAAGTTCAAATTTCACCGATCCATCCCATGCGATTTTCTACTACTGGTTCCAGCCTTTGGCCTGCATTTCATTTATTAGAGTTTGGTGACACGGGCTGCCCAGCCTTCTGCTGCAGAGTCAGTGACGTGGGAACCTTTGGCACTGGTCTCTGGCCATGCTGATTTGCAGAAAACATAGTGTTGGTGAAGATTTAGAAATAAGTGTGGATACAAAGGTAATTATTCCACTATAAGTAGAAGCAAAGGCTCCCTGGAGCAACATCTTATTGATTACAGGGGGCACTGGCAGGGAAGCTTAGAGACTAGTGGCCAACACAAAAGCAGATCTCTGCAGTAGATATTCACTGAAGGGAAAAGCTCCATTGGATTTAACGTTTTCAGGCTTTTCTTGTACAAATGGGGAAGAAGGGAAGACAAGAAGCATAGACTTATATTTAAATTGCACTGAAGGTCACAACTAAAAACCTGAAACCATAACTTCTAAAAGCAAACAAACAAAAACCTACTGACCTTGATGATGCCACTGTAGTTGACGTGGTTGATATCCCACTACCCTGCCTAGTTGCTTCTCAGTTCCAGCTCTCTGCTGGTTAAAAATTTCTACCTCTGCTTGCGCTGGAGTTAGAGTAATGGGAAAGAGACAAGAACTGCTGCCGAGAACTCTACACCATCCCTGTGCAGCTATTTCTATTTGTCAGAGCATTTGTGCAACACTAACCCAATTCTGTCATCTCGTAAACTTTAATTATTGTCACAAGCACTGCTGAGGTAGGAAGCATTCCTATCACCCCCAGAGCAGACTGAACTGCTGAGTGACCAGCTAATTTCCCCAGTGACACCTGAAGTGGCGGTGCAGGGTGGTGCCCTGCCAGCTTTACACTGGTTAAGTAAGCTGAGCTCTGCTCCTCTATTTTATTCCACGTTCTCAGCATATCTGCTGTTTTATTTTCAATTTTAAAAGAAACTAAACCAAACATTATCAGCACACAGAACATTTTTTCCATCAGAAATCACAGGTGCACACATTAAATCTCAAAAATATTAAAATCATTCTGGAACACAGATTCTCCTTGAATTTCCCTAAATGCCTGGTTGCATCTCTTTATTCAGTTCTCCTGTAAAATATCTGATTTTCTGGCCTGAGACAACTTGAGTACCAGATGAAAAATGATTATTTTTTTTTAAACACACAAATTAAATTCACCAATTTTTCAATTTTGTGTTCAGCTCTACTAGGTAATCGTTGGCTGCAAGGGCAACCTCATGTTTGGAGGAACACTGGAAATGCTAGCTTTATTCAGTTGATATGGTTATCCTCTCCGAAACCCAGCTCTCTGCAAAACCCTGACCTGATTAAGTAAAAAAAAAAAAAAAAAAAAAACTATTTCAAAGGGGCCAAGACAATTTCCTGTCTTCATTAATGAAGAATGTCACATTCACTTAGACGGCATCTTCCTCTCTGTGTGAGGATAACAATGGGAGACCATCTCTGCTGTCTTCAGTAGGCAACTATGAAAGGGAAGAAGCCGGCTAAAACAGCTTGAAGTTCTTAAAAATGGGCTTTAGTCCAAGTCCTGTTAACAGATTACTGTTACTAGCAAAATTCTCTCTCTTCATCACGAGGAAGAATATAAGGCACTGATGAAAGCATGTAGATTAATAAGATATAGCAAATATTACTCAATCACTTTGATCAAAAAAGTCCAGTTATTTTTACGAAGCTGTTGATTGAGGTGTGACAGCTAGAATACACAGCTGACACTGAACACAAGTGTCTCCCGTGTGCAGAACAGTTGATTACTATAAGATGTGAAATGTACTTACAGATTAGTGTTCTTGCTTGGGTGCAGTTATAATGAACCAGGAAAAGCTTCTGTATAAAAGAAGCAATAACCTGACCCATAAAAGCAGCATCTTAAGTGTAGAAGACAGTTTTGGAGATACTGTTTCACATCTTTTATTCTCTGAGGAACAACAGGTTATATGGAGATGTGATGTAAACACAAAACTGCTACCGAAAGCCTGCAGTCATCCCATCTAAAAGGCAGACGAATTGACCCAGGGGAAATTCAGGTCAGCAGAAAGAGTAAAGCAGTCTCTCAAAACCGACTTTACCTTTTCAGCTTGAAAGATTTCAGTTTTATTTCTGAGCTACTTTTCCCCCATCTCTGACCTTCTGGCCAGGAACAAATGCCAATTATCAGGAGAAACAGCAGGGTCAACCCACCTGAGCTTATCCAAAGCCCTTCAGCACGTGAGAGGAAGGATGCGTCTGTGGTTGAGTTAACTGAGAGATGGATTCTGTTCCCAGCCTCCTCTGTGACTGTGGGTACCTAAAAATTGATAATTCCTCTGATAAAGGGAGACCATAGAGGAATTTCATGCCTCAGTGTGTGAGCATGCTTGGATACCTCAGCTTTAGCTTATGACAAAGTCTCTCTGTGCAAAACATCTGTGTGTTTTGGAGGTACAACCACCACTGTGTTTGAATTTAAGACATACAGTTTACACCAAATCTCAAAACCTCCTTGTAGTCAGATATGATGTTGCAAAGACAGGGTCAATCTGCACTGTGGGATACAGCATGGATTGCATTGCAATGCAATGCACAGCATGCATGCACAGCATGCATTGTTTTGCACAATCGGTCCCAGAGCTCCCATTTGGTCCTCATATAGGACTCGACTTTAAAAGTTACTCAGGAAGGAAGAGAGCATCAAGTAGAGGGATCAGCCTGGCAGCCAGGGCATTGCTGTCTCCAGACAACAGTGCCCATTACAGCCATGGGAAGCAAGAAGCTGTGAAGCACGCGTTGCTCAGCTGTATTTTTACCAGCAATGCCTACAAGCATTTCAGTTCCCTATCTCATGCCTACTTAACGCTGTGTCTACAAAAGTATGCGAACTGCTGGTAAGCCCTGCTACCTGTCACACTGGAGTCAAAAAGAAATTATAGGCTCCCCTACAACTAATAAATCGAGGTGGATAAATCCTTAAGATAAGCCAGCACCTGGCAGACAGAACCAGAAAATTACTCTATTTCTGAAGCACACCTTTAAAGAGACAGCTCTGCTCCAGTCCACCTCGCAGCTCGTTAGCAAGAGGCTACATCATGCATCAGAGGTAGGTGTGCATGGGAAGCAAAGTCAGAGTTTCACAAAGTGTTTTGTAGATTTTGAAAATGCTTTTCTAAGCATATGTAGCACTATTTGCCTCAGAGTCTGCTCAAAGCCGTGTATTCAGAGCTCTGCTCAAGAGAGCATTTCAAGCCACAAGAAAGATCTAATTACAGCATAATAAATACTTCTGCTAAGAAAGCTAAGTGAATTCTGTGGAAGTGAAAAGAACCAAAATCAACTGACGTCTCCATGAGCTGAGTTCCCTGGTTTACTTACAAAGCAGTCCAAGGGCAAACACAAAGCCATTTTTCCTCCTACACAAAGTATGTCAACGTGAGGAACCTTCCAGGGAAGTCAAGGAAGAATGCATCCATTCATTCATTAATTCGTTCATTTTCCATCCTAGAGCAGCCAGCTAAGAGACATAGCTGGGGAAGGGAGAAGGAAAGAATGTACAAGTTTTGCACCAGGCAGACCCCCGCCTATTACAGGCTCGATAAAGGCCACTGAGAGATTTTAGATGATCTTTAAACCAAAATAAACAACAACAGAAAAAAAGGAGGCCTTCACACCAGGCTTTGTGGTAGGGAAAGGATGTGCCCTCCTACCTATTCTGCCCTTAGAGGCTTTCTTTAAGGAAAGAGGTGGAGTACAGCACAAAAAAGACTTACTGCGAGAGCCACATGAACCTTTTCAGTAGCAGGAGTGCCTCCATCTCCAGATACGTTAGGAGGGAAATGACATTTATAGCTCCATTGAAAGCAGAAATAAAGAAAGGCAATGAAGAGGCCAGTTGTTTCCCCTGCCTTCCTTCCTCTCGCACCTCCTAGCTCATATACCCTCCAGGAAGAAAGCTTTGACTCTCAGAACAGCTGGCCTGCCTCTGACAAATGAGATATGCAGAAAGGGAAGTTTAGGAGTGATTGAGCTGCTAAAGAGACCCAGCTGACCTCAGGGTGTCCTGAGGCCTCCCCTCTATTGGAGAGACCCACCAGATCCTAAGAAACAAAGTGGAGGCATTTCCCCACAGCAGTTCAGGGAAATCTGTTTCACAGGGGATTGCTGATGCTGCTCATCATTGCGCCAATCCTGCTCTCGCTTTCATTTGAGGAATCCAGCAACAATCCTATCGCTGCTGCTCTGGCCATTATACCAGGGACAAAATGCTGAGAGTCTTACACAGAAGAGACTGATTTTAGGCAGGAATTTTAAAGTTGTTGTCTCTAACAAACTGTACTTTCTAATTTCTTTAAAAACATTTCACATGCGGTTATTTAAGCAGCCTTAACTTTCCTTCCTCCAGGCAAATGGAAGTAAGAATTTCAGATCAGCACAAGAGCTGGTGCATTTCAACCCAGGCTCATACAAAATGCTCTCATGTTAAATGTTGTGCGCAGCCCAGGCGTTCTGCAGAGCCAAGACAGACCTCCAGAGCGAGCACGGGCCTAATAGCGATGGCAGGCTATCTGCGGCATTGCTCCACGTTAGTGGAAGTGCAAAATGAGACCTATGGAAAATGCCAGGGCGAGCAGAGGGACGCCGTGCTCACTGAGAGATGCAGATGGTAGCTAAAATCCATCCGACAGCAAAACGCTGAGCACATTCCTTAAGCAACTCGAATAGCAGCCACAGAACACCACAGGGATGGCACAACCCTCAAGGTGTTTCCAAAGCTCTGGCCTCAGCTGAGACCAGCAGACCAAAAGCTGGTAACAAATGAGCTATGTGCTCAGTGTCAAAGGTGGTATAGCAGCAATACTTGTGAGAAACGTCATCCTGCAGGCTGAATGACAAACAGAGAAGTTCTAATTATTACTGACAGCAGCCACTTTTCGTAATTGCTCCTGAGTTTCTTGATACTGTACCCAAAGCCTGTAGGCTGTCTAGAGGCGCTCTTTGAAACGCCTCGTCATGAAGCTCCCACCCATAAATCTGCCTTGACTGCCCCTGCATCAGGTGGAGTGAAGGTCTCCCGGTAATGACAGCTTGGACATCATTGCCTCGCGTCACTGGACTCTACACCAGCTCTTGTTAGAGGAGGGTTGGAGTCACAACCACAGACCCTCACGCTGCTCTGAACTGGCAGATCCTCAGAGGCAAGACCTGAGCCCTGTCTCATATTTCCAGCAGATGTGTAAAAAAGCTTGAGAGAGTTAACCAGTGGCAGTCTTTAGTTCAAGCATGTGCTGCCGTAATACACCATGAAATTATTATCTAGCAATGACTTAATTTGTGACCTGGAAAGCATCCCCTTCCCCAGGGGGGAGATGCAGTGCTGCCCAATCAAAGGCTGTCACTCACAGACCCGGTGCAATTAGCCAGGAGCATGTTGCTGCTGATAACGGCTATAATGAATCCCAAGCAGAGACACCTTCCCTGGCAGGCTGCTGTTTGGGCTTGGAAAACAGTTGCAGAATAAATAAAACAAAAACAGAAGCCATCACATTAGCTGCTGATTTTTCACCTCCTACTCAAGCGCTCCATGCAGATCCACTCGGGGCTCTGTCAAAAGCACGCAATTACTCCCAATCAGAGAGACCTGGCATGGAGGGAGTGACTTAGTGCATTCCTCGGGGTGGGTGGGTATTTTTGTACTAATTCAGATAATGGAACTGGCTTGCCGAGTGGGAGAAGACTACTCATTTCCAAGGCTACCTCCCAGCCCCCCCCCCTTCCACTCCATTCCTTGATCTTTAACATCCTCCCACTGCTTTATGACTGGTGCATTACACATAACCAGCTCCTGAGGTGGCTGCTTCTGGGTAAGAGGAGAGAATTGCTCACATTCCGATGTTGGGTGAGCTGAGTGAGTTGATTTATTTTTTATTTTTTTTGGTACTGCATACAACAACATGTATATTACACTGCACTGCAGCAAACCACAGCTTCCCCCCAAGTTACACTATTCAGAAAGGTGACTGAGAATGCCAGGAACAAAGAAGCCAGATGATGCCCTTGCTGCAGAAGCAAGGTCTGGGCAGCTGGTGCCCAGCTTTGCACAGCAGGTCTCGAAAGGTGCCAGACTGGTGACCGGTTATCTCAGCCAAAGCAGGACAGGAAAAGAACTGATGCCTGGCTTCCAGCTGACGTTTCTGACACCTCTGGCCAGGGCCTCCAAGCCGATATCCGGGGCTGACAGCCTGTCTGGGCATGTCCTAACTCCTTCCTATTTTGCTAAGCCAGCATTTGTATTTCTGGTCCCTTTCACTTCTTGTCAGGTGATAAAGTGAGTCAGGGGAGAGCCTGTGCTGTCAAGCCGAGACCATTCCCGGTGCATTCCAGGCATTCCGCGGGCACAGGCAGCTTGTTCCAAAGGACAGCCAAGACCTGGAGCCTCAATTTCCATTTCCAGGTACCCCAAATCTGTTAGTCCCTGCTTGGGTCCAGTAGGCTATGTGTAAAGTGATGTTTTATCTCTACAGCGCTGCAAGCATTTGGTGGTGGTTGCAAGAAACTTTGTTGTTAATAAAACACTAAAAAGCAGCGTTGCACAAAGTAAACCTATTTGCTGGTAATTTGCTTTTGTAATCGTGTTAGTACAATCCAGGAAAGGAAATACAAGTGAAATACATCTACTTTATTCGCTGATAAGGTATTCCCCCACTAAGCACATGAGGAGAACAATGCCACGTTATCACTGTCTGCCTCATTGCCCAGATGGCACAGAGGTGCTTCCTGACAGATAATGTACCAGGCTTCTTCAGTTTAACCCAAAGGTTTCCCTCCCTGGCACTCTTGAGTACAAATTCTTCAGAACAGAATTAAAGAAGTATTTACCCCAGATTGCTGAATGATAGTATTAGTGAAATCTCTTTCTAGCCTTATCTGCGCTAGACAGCTGGCTCCTGTGGGTGACCGTGGCACCGAGCAGGGACATTCTTGGGCTGCTACTGACAGCACGCTGCGGTATGACAGGCTGCAACAGAGCAGGGAAGATTTTAGTACAGAATATATCTTATAAAAAGAATATAGCAAAGAATATATCTCAAAAAAAAAGCACGTCCCTTTCCAGCATAATATTGCCCACCACACAACTGTATAAGAGCAAGCTGCAGAGGCACATCCAAATCTCAGAATTCACTACAAGGAGACCTTGCCAGCAAACTTCCCCTACGGGATGCGTAACGTGGTCTCCAAATACATTGTCACTCGCAGCAGACAGCTGGAAGTCAAACTGCAGCTATAAAAACCTTTGAGACGTGACAGTCACATCTTACAAATTGGTATTGTTCAACACCTGTTATTATTTCTACACTTTATTTTTTCCCGTTATGAATCACACTGACTTTCCCTGGTATAACGCGCACACCAGGCAGGTAGGGGAGCTGGCCAGAGGAAGCAAATCTTAGCTCCGGGTAATTCCACAATGAAGGTAATTAGTTACAGCCTTGCTCTTATCATTTAAAACAATGCAGAAGAAAGGAAGGGCCTACTTACCCCTGCAAGTTTATTCAGATTGAGATAGATGAGACTTAAAGACAATAGGGATCCTAGAACAATTTGGTGTTCAAACTTAATCCAGAATAAATGAACGAATGTTGCGATTTACCAACTTCAAATATTTGCCTTCCAGGTAAAAGAGGTTAAACTGAAGGAGGTACCATTTCTCTAAAATAAGCAAGGCCATGCATTAAATTATTAAGGGACATTGTGCAGATAAATCCTAAGGTTTTCAGAAAGAAACACAATCCTTTACCACAAAAAAGAGAGGAACAGTTTCTTCTGAGTTAGCAAGAGCAGGGAAACAGGAGAGAAATACAATGGAGAAAGACAAGAGGTTTTAAATTTGGCTGTGCATTAAGAAACAAAAATTACTCACTTCTCTCAAACTAAACTATGCCGAGTTTTTCTCTGTTATATATATTTAGGCTCCCAACCCAGTCAGACCTACATTAGCATCACAACACTGAGTCACTCGGCTGACTGACGCAGACGTACCGAGCTCTCCAGCTGAAGAACTGAAGCCTTTCCCTACTGACAACAGGAACAGGGAGTCTTCCTTTCTTCTTCTTCTCTTTTTTTTTTTTTGTTTTGTTTTGTTAACATATTCCTCCTCTTAATAGTATCAACAGCTTTAAAACTGTAGTCTAAGTGTTGTCTAAGTGTTGTAACACAGAATCTAAATTATCTTCTACAATAAACAACCTGGAACCTGAAAACAAATGTTACCTTCTGTGAAACCCTGGTTGATTTAAAGCTCAAAACTCTCTTCCCATGCAGCTTCCCACGGGTACAGCAGAAGCCTACCCCATGAGCAGTGGCCATGGGAAAGGCCGCTGCTGAGGTACTAGGATGCCCGGCACTTCCACGTTATTTTTACTGGGAAAGATTTAAAAATATTTCCCCAGCGCACAAAATATTCCTGGAACACCTGAAGCCTGGGAGTTTGTTAGCTGTGAAAGGCTAATGAATATTGAAAGCCCTAGCAAATACTGTATTTTGTAACTTGTTTCAAGAAGTTCTGGCCACAGAAGTTGTCACAATGATGTCTCACGTTACCAGGTATTTTAAAGAAAGAGGATTTGAACAAACGCAAACCAACTGCGTGTCTCACCACTGATTAACCAGTTTGTCTCTTAAGCCACTATTAATAAGCAAAAAGTAGCTCTTCATCATCCCAGCAGATGAGAGCATTTTACCATTAAAGAACTCCCTGGCCCATAAATCAGGGCTTATCTAAAGCCACGTTTGACGTGCTTGCAGAGGAGTAAGAGAGGCACTCGGTGAGCAGCAGGCTGAACGCGCGCACAGAAGCACGCCGTGCTCGGGACCAAATGTGCAGATCCCCCAGAGCTCCAGCACAGCTAATGACATCCTCCCTTGCAGGCGCTGAGATCCCATTAACTGGTGAATCACTCTGCCATCTGCAGAGAGCAGGTCCTCCCACCTCGCCCTCCCCACTCAGGACAAGTAAAGGGGAAGCTTGAAAACAACCTTCAGCTCTTCTAGTTCGTCTTCAGGAGCAGTTTCATTGGTAATCCTTCCAGTTTTCTCTCAACGGGGTTTTACTACAGCGTCTCTATGTACCACATGGAGACCATCGGGTTTCAAAGCTGCCCGAACACCAGCATTAAAAATGACAGCCACAATTGTCGCCTTGCAGACAGCTGCACAGACAAATAGGAGGTTTCATGTTCGCTGCCATTAAGCAAAGCAGCACTCATTTAAGAGCCAGAACTGGAGAACTGTGAAATATCACAACAACATAACCAAGCGTTAACTTGGGAGATTTCAAACAAGGCTGAATCCAGCTACCGGCTAAGGCCCCAATCATATCACAACTTCCAGAGACCATGGAAATCTTCCGGACACAAAGGAGAGCGATTTTATTTGCAGGTCAGTGCCTCCAACACCAGCTTCACGTGGTGGCTCGGTGCTCTGAGGCCACACAAAAGAAGGAGCTCAATCCACCTGCCTCTCAGGCTGCCAGCTGGTAACCCCATGCCAAGGCCTGTTCTCCTCCTCGTGCCAAGGAGGCCGATCAGTCGCTCAGCAGGAAGGCCAGACCCGGACCCAGCACCGTCACAGCAGTGAGTTACTGGCTCTAACTTACTGCAAACGTGGTTCCCAGGAATTTTCTTAGTAGCAGTCCATATTCCGCATCACTCCCATCAGGGAGCTGGCACGGCTGTTTGGACACCCACACTGGCAACCAGACCAGATAACCGATCCAGATGCAAAAAGAAAAAAAAAAAAAGGGTATTTTTTGCTGTGCTAGCAGCACAGGGAACGTGGCATGGAAGCTGGTTAAGATGACTTCAGCAGCATTGCCATAAAAAGCAAAATCCCTGCCAAATGATCTGCTTTAACAAGTCTTTTTTTTTTTTAAAAAAAAAAGCTGGTTTTCAAAACACTTAAAGCTGAAATTTAAACTCTGTGTTAGATGGTATCTCCTCCCTCACCATATTTTTTCTTTTTTAGCACTCATCTGGCTTCCAGATCAGAATGAAAGCACCACTGATGGTCTTGAAATTAGCTTTAAAAAAAAGTAAAAAAAAATTAGCTTAAAAAAAAAAAAAGGCAGTTCAGACAGTCTAGCTGATTTCGTAAGCATTTACAGAATTTTCAGCACTGAATTCAGATGTACAAGCAACAAACACCCCAGAGCAATCTCTTTTCCCTTAAATTATCTCTAAATCCTAAAGCTGCTCCCTCTCCACACCTGGTCAAGAGCTATGGGTTTGGTCAGAAAACACCCTCTCACCCGTAGGCTATTATTCACATTCAAGCTCCAACTTCTACCAAGATAAAGAAGAGAAGCGCATCACAGGGCTTAACACCTAGTTTATCGAGTAATTTCTTCTAAGTCCCACATTTAGATAGATAAGAAGGCTCACCTTGCCTCTACACCAATTCCACGGGCTTCATGCTGAACTGAACATGACACAGGAAAATTGTTGATAGCTTCCTGGGGCACCCTGAGGATCATTTCTATCTCAGTGATGACTTTTGCAGACCTTGTATTTATAAGGCTTCCTTTGTTTTTCTGTATATAAGAATATCTGGAGAGACAACAATTGATTTAGCAAATTGTACGTACTATTTAGCTAACGTGCAAGTCCTTACGGCATGAAGCATCTAATCTCTTCTTCACTTCTCATTACAAAGAATACATCCGTGGTGTTTTTTTTTCCTTTTGCTTTAATGAGAGCATTAAGTGCTTTGCCGAGAAACCTGATTAAGATACTATTTTAACTTGTATGTTCTTCTAAAGCTAATATCCAATTGACAGCCTTAAGTGGACGACAAAAACACACCTTTAAAATTTTTAAAATCCAAGGGGTAAACCAATGTTCCTCTGCAAGAAGACAAAATTACCAGTTCCTTAAGACTGGTTTGGGATACATCCATTGAAGAAAGTGCTCAACAAAGCAATGCAGATTGTCACAGCTGTCATAAGCAGCAATTACAAGAGAGTTATCCCGAAGGGCTATCCATTTACTGATAGGAGTTATTCAAGTCATGTTACTTCTGCCAAGCAGGACAGCAATGCACTGAGAGTCTCCTGACAGGTCCTGCACATCTACAGCAGCTGGAGATGACAATTTTGCACCTTCTGCAGAAAGCTTCTGAGACCCAGCAGTGCTGGGCACAGTGAGCTGTGCTCAGAGAAAAACTAAACATTTACTGAACTCTCCAAGAAACTGGGGTTTTCTCCCCCCTGCCTTTTTTTTCCCACTTATTCTAAGATTCCACAAATAGCCCACGAGCAATTTATTCACTGATTTAAAGTACTTTTCCTAATCACCAGTTCTGTATTTTGTTCTCTTTCATCCCTAACTTCCAATGTTCAAATTTCAAGCGTGCTGTTTAACAGCAGCTGGTCAAGCGACTCAGACGATGCCGTTTCCACTTTCTGATGGGATGAGTACCTCAGCACTGCATTTTATGGCAGTCATCTCTAAAGAAGCATCTGCGGCATTTGCATGCCAAAGACATCATCTCTCCATCGGATTTCTTCCTCGCCTTCCCTGCCATGCCCTCAATTACCTACGGCTTGTGTACCCTGTCTCCTCATTTCCAAATGGTTTCCTCACCATGGCCGTAACAGCAGATGTAGGAATTTAGGGGAGAGTGAACACCTCTCTGTGTATCAGTACTTCCCCAAGTCACTATTTTGTTAACTGCACAGCAGTTAGGCTAATGCCTCAGTATTAGACTCATGGGATATTAGAATTACATATGGGGAAAAGGAAATGAGTAGCAAGAGGAAGTGTTAACATGGAATATTTAAAGTACGTCTTTCTGTCCTTTTGCATCAGGTATGCGTTAGTAATCCAAACAATATTTCTTGCTTAAAAAAAATAAATAAATAAATAAGTGGAAAAAACAAACAGTTTTTGTAAGAGAAAAAAAATACTGCAGGGAGCAAACAAACAACTTTTTGTTTAAGTGTGTGTGGCAGCTCTCCCTCTGGGAAAAGTTTTATTTTTCCCTTCATGATTTATCCGCCAGTCAGACCTCCATGTACTCCCCACCCTTCAGAGGCTGCCAGTTCACATGGAGCTTTGAGACGTCACTGTCACTGATGCATCTCACGAAGCTTTATAATGTCACCTTAATTTTCCACTCTGACCAACTCTCTCCCCCTTAGACTTCCCACAGGGTGAGAATCTGAAAGAAACAAAAGAGGAATCAGTCACCTAACTTCACATTTCAAGTGAGCGGCGGCAGCCTGAGCTGAATCAGAGCTTTTTGAAATTGAGTCATTTTGTCTAGCTTGCTGTAATGTGATAAGCTAGATGGAACAGAAATTCTATATGTTATTAACACAGAATTATTTCAAAACATGGAGTTAAGATAAGAGGAGAGTCCAGGGAGGGCTAATCTGTGCCTGGCAGCCCACACTCTCATCACATGCCGATTGCTTTGTTAGTCATCTCTTCATCAGTGCTCTCAGCCCACTCCTGCTCCTCCTGCAGTAAACTTTAATTAACCAAAGAAACACTGGACTTACTCACTGAAAATGGAGAAACAGAAAAATGGAGAGGCTGAATGTGTCTCCTCATAGGTGAGAGCAAACCAGTGTGGAGGTAGAGGAAAAGTCAACTCTTCGAACCAAGCCAGCAGGAATACCTGTGAGTGAGCGTTTTGAAACGATCCAAAAAGAAGATTTTTGTGGCCTTGTGCTTTCACATTTCTTTCCCTGGCATGCCTTTCAGGATAGCAGCTGGTCTTTTGCAATAAATTAAATCGACAAAAAAACAAATAGAACAACACATGAGTCACCTGCGTGGAGAGTTCAATAAAATCACCGCTCTTCATCTGCTATGCATTATCCCTGTTCCGATGGGACAATTGTTAGCTAAATGACAAAAACAAGCAAGTCACATAATAGCAATGTTTGTACTTTAGGGTGAGCCTTCAGTTCTTTCTAATTTTAGTGAGCTAGCACCACCCCTACATATCATGCCAGTTACCACAACAGGAGCAGCATCTTGTCATGCTACCAGAAGTAACAGCTGAGGTGTTATGCTTTTGTTATGCTCTTATGGATGATAATTAACCACTGAGGGAAAGGAAAGCACTTCAGCAGAGCACGATCCCCCTGTACGACTGGTTGAGCAAGTTGTCATGACTTGACAAAGAGAATCCTCGGTGAGGAGCTAAGGTTTTATCCTCCTGCATCCCCATCCTCACATCAGCACTCGCACACTTCCTCACCACACCGAGCCGGGCAGCATGAGGCCTGGAAGAGGAACAAAGGAAAACAGGGTCCTGGCTCGTCAGGGGGGCACATTTCCATATCAGGTCTGGAGAGCATGGCCTGAAGACCCCGTTAGATTACTTCAGCTGTTAGGTAAGGACTGGAGAAGCAGAGCAGACCGGCAGGTTGTAGACTCGCCTGGATTACACCAGTAGCTAGCACTTTGTGCCACATGGAAGAGCTGGGCTTTGGGCGCAGCTGCCCACTAGCCTCGCATGCTCATAAGGCGTTCTGCATCGTGCCCTGCACCCAGCCCGCACCTGGCCCATTTGCATAATTTGCGGTATTGCACTAGAAAGAAGATTATGAAAACAATGACTGAGGCAACACTGAGCTCCAAGTGGATGTGCTGCTGCACTACCCGGACATAACAGGCCGCTGACAGAACTAGCTCGAGGTAGATTTGTCACTTCTGCGTCCTCGCTGTCTCCCCTTTCTTCTCCTAAGCACTGTATTATTTCACTAACGCCCCTCCCAGCTCTTCTTTCTTCCCAGTTTTCACCACGATCTACACTTTGCCCATCTTTAGCACTCTGCCACCTCACTACTCTCTCCCTTTCTCCAACTCATGATGAGATGTACCGCTTCGTGCCAGCACCTCTGCTCAGTCACAACAGACCAAGATCAACTACACCAGGGTCCTGCTTTTGACTGTGACTACAGGCAGATACCTGAGAACAATGGTAAGAATCAATCTCTTTTTACTCCATTTGTGGACCTTCTCCTCCTCCTGCCCCTCACCTTGCTGTCAGACAGCTCTTACTCCCATTCCTGACCGTGTGAGGACACAACATAACCTAGTAACTAGGTCTGAGAGGAACAAGAGAGCAAGGCTCCTCAAGAGCTCACCATCTGGACAGTGTTTGGTCACTCGGAGCTGTCACTCGGTGCCACATCCACGTGCCAAGTCAGATTTATTATCAGCGACACCTGGAAGCGTGGGCTTTATTCACAGCTGATGCAGGGCAAATCTCAGTGAATTAATCTCCACTTTTACATACCCTCATCTCAGGCAAAGCTGTAAGAGCAGTGTCCCTGATCTGGCACTTCAGATGCTACTATTGCATCCCAAACAGCAAAACAAGCACCAAAGATAATGAAGGCTTGCTCCTCCTAAGCACAGTGTGAAAGGCAGGAGGTTCTTACCATTAAGACTCCTGTTACCTCAGCCAATTTCAGTTTTGCTCCAGCAAACTGCTGTCTCCCTCCCCTAATCAAGGAGGCACAGCGGTAGAGGCACTTAACCACCTCTCTGTTTCACAGAGTAGAAGAAGAACGCCTGGTGTTTTAGCACAGGAAAGACATGCAGGCAGCTGCTCACAGACTTGCTGACCTGGCACAACGTTCACCTGTAATGCACAACTATTTTCCCTTGCAACTCATTGTTAACATCCAATTGTGAACACTGTAGAAAAGGCTACCGGATTTGGAGAGAGGTTATGGGAAGCAAAGCATTAGCTGGGATGTTGTTCTGCTCTCCAGTGAGCAGGCAGAGAAGGACAGCAGAGGCTGCCCAGATAGAAGGAGCAGACTGAGAAAAACTAGCACCACGCAACAGTCTACCACCAAGAACAAGTTTGTATCATCATAGAACCAAGTTTCACAGCTTTTCTCATGCCCGATATAAAAGGTATATAAATTACATCAGTCATAGATGAGTAATAATCATGCAAGGATTAATTGGATTTGGAGAGAGCAAAGGTAAAATTCAGCATGGTGTTTACAGCAGTCCTGAAGTCCCTGACTACAAAAGGGTGGCTGAAAGAGCTTATGTTTTTATGAGCATTCACTTTGACTTCTAACATATAGATGTGCAAGTTATGTGACTCAATACAAGCACGTAAATCAGATCAAATGAAATTCAAACCTGAATTTCAGGAAAGTCACATACTAATGTAAATCAATCAGAATGTAAAGAATTGCTATCTTGTTGTCAATTAAATCATTTTCAGTCCTCTCTCTGAGTTAGGGCTTCAATTCAGATACAGGTATGTCTTATGGTCTGATTTATACCACGAGGTCTCCTCTCCTCTAGATTTTAGAGAAGAGGTATGGTAGTTGAATAATTACCCTCACACTGGAAGAACAGACTCCATTATGCCGTCTTTCAAGATGTATTACAGCCCTTAAGCCCAAATCACTGATAAATGTCGTATTTAGTATGCCTGCAACAGCTGAGGAATACCTGTATGCCTTCCCCATTCTTTCATACACTCACTCACTTTGATAACAGCTCCAAAATAATAACACAACAACCAGAGGTGGAGATCGAAGAGAGCAGTTTTAAAAGCACAGCAACGACAGAACCCCCAGGTCTTCTCAGTGCAAAAAGTTCTTCTGAGCACAAAGTTCTTCTGCAGGTTTGGTTCTTCTGCAGGTTCCCCTTTGCACTTGTCTGAAGTCACTACTCATTTCTGAAACTCTCATTTTTTGCTAAGCTACCATAAGACTTCTTAAAAAGAACTGATGTTTTTTCTTAAATCACTATATGATACGTAGATGGCAGAAATCTGTATCTAGACATTTAAACCTTCCAGCTGGCAGAGATGTTATTCTAACACTATGTAAAGTTAACAACAAAAAGGCTTATCTAAGTTTCACAGCCCCTTTAATACAAACATGCTTCACTATACCATCCTGACCATCATAAGCCCCTTCCTTTCTGCTCAGGGGAACTCTTGAGTCCCTCCTGATATCAGTTTCCTACCAGGAGCTGTAATTCATCATGTCACCCAGCTGGAACCCTGCTTAGAATATTAAAAAACAAAAATATATGCTTCTCAATAGCACCCTCTCGATTACCTAATTGATATTTAAAAATTAACAATAATAATGCTAAAACACCCAGCAGCCTAATTATCAGCTGCTTTTCATTTGTACTCCCATTAAATCCACAGCTGCTTTGCAAAGTGACAGGCTGCTGTAGGAAGGCTGCCTTGTGTGCCTCCATTCAAAGCCATTTATTCCACGGAGAATGACGACACAAAAAACTCGAATGCCTGCTTGGTATTTGGCAGATGCAATTCTCACATGACACACTATTCAAGGAGCAAACAGCAAGAACTACACGATGTTCTAAAGGTATTTTCTTCCTCTTGAGCTAATAAGAGAGTCAGTTTACAGGTGTCCCCTAATCTCTTTGTTATCCGAAGGAATTCCTCTTTGAGTCAAATGTCTCAGGTTACCTGCCTTAAAACAAACCACAGCTGAAAACTTGGAAGCAGTGAATACAGCCACTGATACTGAGGGGTTGAGGCAGGAGAGGACAAGCAAGGCCTTCATGACAGGCAGACCCATGACAGGACACTGAGGTGTCCAAGTCCTGTCTTGTAAAACTGATCCAGCTGGAAACCCCTCTTGGCAGGAACACCTCAAAAAGAAGAAAGAACACGCAATTACATTTGGTTGGCTTTGAAACACGCTAAATTGTCCGACTGTATGTCAACTTCATGCAGCGAGATGCTTCAGCTTCTTAAAAATGTGTTTTCTGGTGTATTTCTAATTTTCCAGGGCTTTCCTCTGCCAAGTGCGGAACACAAACCTGTGCCAGGAATGGGCCTGCACCACCTCGGCAGAACCTGGGCAGTTCTGCTCGGCAGGGCTAGGCCCATTTCAGGCCGACCACTGTGAGGAAACCCAGACAAACGTACGGTACCCATGTGTTACATAGGAGCAGCCTTGGTGTATGGCACCCGTGTGTTATATAGGAACAGCCGAGGTGTAACTCACTCTGCCGGTGCGTCGGGCCCTGAATTACAGCTGCCACAACTGCGGTGTGTTGAACACCATGCAGGTTTTACACACATTCCTGTCCTCTATGAAGCAGGCTGGGATTTGCCTGCCTGTTTCATCTTTAGCAAAAGGCCTCCTCTGTAAAGTTTTACCTAGTACATATATCAGCTGGAACCATCCTGATGACCTAAGGAAAAATATTTTTAATAATCAGCAGACAACCTGGGGCACTCTTTTTCCAGGATCAGCTAACCCAATCCTGCTATTCACAGCACCTGAAAGCTTAACTCAGCGCCTCCAACTATGCTGAGAAGTACAGCTGAGAAACCTTCAAGTAATAACATTTTCACAGCAACCTAACTTATCACCATGTATAAAGAAGTTATTTCTATCCAGTCGCACTACCCATAAACAAAGAGCCAAATAAAATATAGAACATGTGAAATATTGTTTTTAAAGCAGCCATCAAAGGCTAAACAGCACCCTTGGACTAAGCTGATGTTTGTCTACTCCTGATTTAGAGCAGTGAAAAATCAGGATATTTGGCCTCTGTTTAGGTTAAAAGCTCTCTCAAACAGACTCCTCAAAGCCACATCAACAACACAGAGAACACAACAGGTAGGCTACAATGCTGGACGTGCTCCGTTTCTGAATGTAGGGTGACACTGGCGGTAGGGGGATGGTTGGACAAGGTGATCTTGGAGGTCTTTTCCAACCATGATTCTATGAATTGTATTTAAAGGAGAAAAGTTATATTTAAAGGAGAAAAGCTTGTCATGAAAGAATAAATACGAAGAAAATGTACTGGACACAAACAAGCTATAAAGTAATATACAAAACCAGTTTGACAGTATCAGTTGGCACGAGAGGTGAAAATCCCACCTTTTAAGTGGTTTAAGGGTATAAAAAAGCATCCTCAATGAGATTAGGTCCCTTGCACCTAGAGAAATACTCCCTGTAGGAACTCCACCTGAGGTTGCTATGTTTGGCACACATGGGTCTTGGGACAGGGGCAGTTTATAAACAACAAAAGAGCACCAAAGTACAAGATGTAGCCTTAAATTCTAATTTGGAGTGAATGCCACCACCTGGGCCAAACAGAGCGAGGAGGAAAATGTGCACCTGTGATTTCAGGGGTTAACTCAGCCAAAAAAGCCAAGAAAATCCCACCTCAAAACCATTTTTGTTGAAATTTTTGGATTAACTCCTTTTTGTTTTATTGTTAATGTTACTTTCAAAGACCAATTACATACCTGAAATAATAAAATATGGAAAATTGTAACAAACCTAACATCCACATGGAAATTTGTGATAGGATTTGCATGCCTTCGGTTCATGTTTTAAACTAAATCAGATGTCAAGCTTGACTCCAGCCTAGGATTTTGCATTTCATATTTTTTTTATTATGGGGTAACCAATCTATGAATAACGTACTTATTTATTTTAAGGTCTGTTACCCAGTCCATCAAAAAAGACCGTGTGCCTTGAAGTCCCTTCTGACTACCCTCAGCCAATATACACAATTTTCTGATGATTCCAACCTGATGAGTTACAACTGGTTTTGTCATCATACAGCTCACAAACCACAAAGCAGGCCAAAAGCATGTTTTTACAAAATAATCGGGAGTCAGTCAGGTTTCAGACTTTTAAGATTTTTGAACTGAGAAACATGAAGAATCAGGAGGAAAACACATGAATTTAAGGCAAAGGGCATGTTTACTATAAACGATGTTACCTCTCTTGCACAGCTATAAACACTTGGATGGTTTATTTTTTGAAGGGGTAAGGAACAGATGACAAAATTAGATTCAACGACTCCGTTTGTTACGCAAAATAAGTTGTTTTTATTTATTGGTTTATAACTGGGAGCTCTGGGACCTCTTCTGATAATAGGCTTCACCAGCTGAGTCACAGCGTGCGCAGGATTAGTCACGTCTTTAGAAGTGTCCCAAGGTTTCATTTCCATCGGCGTATTTACCTGATGTACATTCTTTTTTTTTTTCTGTAAGTGGCAAATCTCTGAAGTTGTGTGCTTCGGGACCTTCTGGCTGTGTCCCTGCCCAGGGCACAAGGCGCTCCATCCGCCGGCGCTGCAAGACCACGAGGCTGGGTCAGGCTGCGACAGCAGGCAAGGAGGAAGGCGACGGCTGCTGGACGTGGGGAGAAGAAGAGAGGGCTCACAGCTCGCACAGCAACATATGCTATGTGGGCCACAGCAGAGCACAGCATGCGTCACGCTGACTTGAGGCTATTTTAGGCAGCGATGGGTAAACTAAATGACTTAGATGAGCAACCGAGCACCCTCCTTTCACTCTGCGCTCCAGATGATGAGTCTGAAGGTACTGCAGGAGGTACGCGTGCTTCCCTCTGCCCTGTGATCTTCCCTCTCTGCAGATGTGGAACAAGGATGAGATGGAAGCAACTTTTCCCAGGATTGAACAGCAAATCCTTGGCAAAATGAAAACCGTATCAATGCCTCAGGCCTCCATGTTTTCATTTACCCTCTCCATGTAATCCCCGAAAATCTTCTGCCTGGAAGATCTGACCTGGCAAAACCCGGCTCTCCCACAGGAGATGCCAGTTACTGCCTACACCGGCTCACCACATGAACGCCAGGGAGCATATCTTAGTTATCTCACGTACCTTTTACAAACACCTTGAATGTGGCCCTAATTAGACACAGATGCCTTTCCACTGGGGCCCACATCCTTACGCTACCCGTATGCTGCTCTCTCAATGAGCACTCAGGTCACTGTCCGACCAAGGGACATCTCGGACACTCGTCTCCCACCAAGTGAACTGCAGACACTCTTGAAGTTATCTCGAATGGAAGCCTATCTTCATGGCAAAACAGGAAAAGAGAAAACATACAGTAAAAATTATTTAAAACTGCACTTAAAGAACATGTTGTTGCAGGGACAGTCCCCCAATAAACTTGCAATCTGTTAAACAAATTTTCACACAAAAACAAAACATGGTTAGCCAAAGATAGTTTAGTCTACAAACGACGGCACGATGGCACTTCGCTGCTCTGTGTTGGCTTACACTGCTCACAGCTTCAAGGACAAACACAAACAGCCCACTGAAAACAGACAGCTCCATGAGACCATTCTCTTTCCTGTGAGGTTAACATGCATTTCACTCGGTTTTGTTCCTCCATGGGGTATGGGCTATACATTGATTCAATTTTACATTTCTTCCTGCAGTAAAACCCAAATCGTTAACTCTCATCTGTAGGTTAAACCACCCCTAATTTCCTTCCGTCTATTATTTCTTATTCTCCCTCCTCTCTTCCTGTTTCTGTGTTAAGGATATTGCCATGTACTTACGACAAAATTTTCCTCCTTTCTTCTACCAACAAATTGCTTTAGAAGATTCTTAACCAGTCTTATTAGACATACGGAATTTTTTTAATGCCATGCAGATGGAAATACACTATCTGAAAGCTTGACCAGCTCCAAAAGAGAAGTGCATCAATACTTATTGAACACTGTATACTAAAACCACTCATAGTATTAATACAGCTGATGATAGGAATAATCCACAGAGACTTATCAAGTGATTGTAAAGTTCAAAACCAATAGTGATTCCCTGTTCAGATCTGTTCAGAAATGCCAAAGAAATCTAGAAAGATTATTTCCCAAGAGGTTTCACTAACAAACCACCACCAACAAAAAGGATTAGTATAGCTGATCTAATATCTCAACCACAGCTCCTGACAACAGCTCCCTCAAGGTTAGCCTTAGAACTGTATCACAGCCTAATTTACTCTTGTTTTACATCAGTCTGAAACCATGTCTATATTTTATTGAAACCTGATTTTGTTACTGGTTTTACATATTAGCCAGATTCAATTTTTTAAGATGGCTTCATGGCTTGAAATGCACCATCATCTACTGCTGGGTAGTTTTTAGTACAGCAGGAAATGGAATTAGGAAAGATCTACTGACTTAATTGAAGACGCCACTAAAAGCATTTGTCAGCTGCGAATATTCTGCCCTCGCGCTTTCTGCAGTGGTCCTGGGGGAGCGTACTGAGCAAACAGCCACCCTCCGAACACAAAGCAATTCCACTGCAATGAAATCTGTGATGTAGACCTGGTCCACGCATGTATATCCAAGCAGGGGGCGCATTTACTGCAGTCAATATGACTTTGGGATGTGCAATGATTTGATTATGATAATTGTGCTGTGTTGTGCCTCTTCTCTAGCTCCAAAGGAAACCCAAACTCTGAAAAAAAACAAAATTCAAACCACAAAAGCCTCTACCTTCTCTGCTGCTGTAATGTAAATTTGAATCCCAAAAGTGACTAGAAGAGAAAATTATTATGAAAACTCATCTAAAGATATGCAAATGAGTATTTCCTATGCTCACTATTCTGATTTACCAGGTAGCTACTGCCTCCATTTTATTTCAATAAAAGGGGAATGGTGAGCCCAAGTGAATGTCCTAAATCTAGAAATACTAACACTTGAGTGTCAGTGAAATAAGTCTGCTTGGAAATCGCTCTGAAAAGAGGCAGAAGAAAAAAAAAAAAAAGGTACATTTGAGTTCTGCTACCATGTTTTCTCCCTGTGGCTTAAGACATCACTGTCATGACTCACACCAAGGATTGGGTTGCTCCCTGGGCGACACGGCCTCCTCATACCAGCTTTGTTCCTCATCCCGGTACAGATTGGTCATCCGCTGACACCAAATGAAGAAATTTCCTTATTAGTCATATCTGGATCTATAAAACTAATACCAGAAAATGATGTTTAAACAAGCCCACTGCTGCTTCAGGTATGCGGCCTTCCAACATTTCAAAGCTGAATAGTTTCATTAGGTGTGGGAGGAACGGCAGAAAGAGAAAAAAAAGTTAGATGCAAAACTGCTTTGGGGCTCTAGGTAAAATCTGTGCAGCAGCACTGCTCGCAGGCAGTTTGGATCCATAGTTAGCTTTTCATGTTCATTTGCTTGACTGGCAAATCCCAAGGAGATTCTGAGGCTGGTGTTTTAAAAACAAAAAACATAAAAACACACTGAGCTTTAAAATCCAGAAGGCTCAGTCAGCTCTCAGCTGCACTTTAGCTGATTAGCTGTCCATCCCTAGGCTGTAAATCACTGCGTCTTCCCATGATGCAATTAAAAACTACACACCAGATCACCCTGCCAAACACAGGCGCAGGTGTCAGCCTACACATGCTCTTGCCAGCACCTGTCCTGTAAAACCTCAATACATTTCTGACCTGGTGCAAACCCAAAAACTCTGAGAAAAGCAGGCTGCATCGGAATAATAAGTGTGATTTTATACCAAGTTGCTTAATGTAAAAGATACAGCAATAGTACCAAAGCAGACGTCATTACAAATTACATTTACAAGAGACTTACTCCATTAGCATGGCAGGCCAAGGCGGTAGCAGAGATGCAGGGAACATTGCAGAAATAAACTTAGATTTTCTCCAGTGGCAATATGTTTGGATCTGAGACAGCACTTTGCCCACTGCTGAATACGATCATCTCCTCTGTCAATCCAAAAATTATTTCCCTTGGAAGAAATCCCAAGAATATAACACGAAATGTTATTACATGGATAATGCCCATTATAATGGTCACTGACAATAATTATCTTCATCTTGTTCCCACTGACATTGGTTGCTTTTCATTTTAAGCTCCCTCCCCTGGTAACAGCACTGGGTCCAGTGCCACCCAGCAGCACATTTTACCCTCTCAGAAACTCTTGCCAGTACGCTTGACCAAGAAGAGGCCAAACGTCCCCATGTCAGGGGAGCTGATCAGAACCCATTACCTACCCCGAGGCAATAAAGTACGAAGCCAAGCTGCAAATCCTCCGACGGCCCTGAAGCTTTGGAAAGACTTTGGATCTATAACTACACCAAGGAACTGAAGTTTTTTTTCTCAAAGGAAGCCTAGCACAGGGAATCGAAACCTTCAAGAAAAAAAAATGCAATGTATGAAACCATGTAACATACCTACTGTACCCTTTTTTCCTTTGTAACTAAAGGATGTTGACATACTAAGTCAAATAAAATTGCTAAAAACCTTGAAATGATTCTTTTTTTTTTTTTTTAAAGCAACCAAGAAAAAAGCTCCCATAGGTTTTCAGTCAATACAGGGTGAATAGCAATTATCCCAGAGCCCAGACATGGCGTTGATGCCTTTGTGAAAACAAGAATCCTTTAGTTAGGCTTCCAGATCTCCTACATCTTTGTATACCCCTGGTAACAAGTCATCTTGGTTTCCCCATCATATTAAGACGGATATCAAAGTAGTTTTACATAAAATTTATCATTTAGAGAAATATCAGCCAGTCGCAACCACATCCTCTTCTCCTTTAAGTGACTTACAAACAGGAACATTGATAAAGAGAGGTCTCAGTGCCCATCTGATATATCCTCGTTTTATTATTAGCCTCTAAATAGGGACATTTGCTTGACAGGGATCCGAACAGACTTCATCTGTAGACAGCTGCAATGACGTGCGGGACGATTACGGCAAGAGAAATTTCAGTTTCATTTTCAGAGGAAACATCTGTAGGACTTTCAGTTTCCCTAAGCACTGTGCCAGGTGTAAGACATGAGACAACAGTGATTACCAAGAACAGGATGCTAAGCCACACGAAAGCAGTCTCGCTGCTCAAGTTGTGACTAACATGCTGTAGAAGGGAACATTTCACAAGTTCGTTCACGCAGCAGGATGGGTGGCTGCCATATCTCACCGCTATATGCACGCTCCAGAAATTCTCTCACTTCATGAGAATGTGTCTCAAAGTCTGGCAGGAAAACGAAGGATGGGAGACTTCGGAAGAGGGATGTGCATATTTTGGATTTTATGCAGGCTGTGCGTGTTGTTTATGTTGGTGGAGAAGGCGCACGGCTGCATGTGAATTCTGCAGCTACTATAGCATAGCGAATGTTTCCCAGGGTTCACGTACAGAGTAAACAGCAAAAATAACCTTACCACAGTCCGTTGCTAGAAATGTTAACTGTGGGCAACTTCTAGGTTCACAGGATAGAAGCAAAACATGTCCTGGCAAAGTAGACTTGAAGAGTCCCTAATTCTGTTCTGATGCTAGATGTTCCCAATCTGCTGCAATGTCAGCAGAACTCACCAGAATAACTTAAAACACTTCCACCTTTTCTGTTCAGATGAAGTCTTTGCCAAGGACCCCTCAAATTCTGTTTTAAAAAGAGAATTCTTCATTTCCTTACTGGCTTTCCCTTGATACTCATCGGTACTGTGTCTCAGCATTTTTTAAATACTAATTTCCATAACACAAGGCAGCCTTATTAGCCCCTATTCTACAGGAGGGCAGAGCAGCAGAGATACCAAAAACCAAAGGTGTCTGAGGGACTAATTAAAGTTCCGAACTCATTAACTTCAGAAGAGGCAGCACATAAACACTACTCTCGTTATAAATAAATTATCCTGTCTCAAATTGCTTGTTTCTATTTTTGACCACCCCCAAACAACCACCCACGTGGCTTACCCAACACTGATCGGGAGTGGGAGCTGTTGCGGGTCAAGACGCTAGGATTTTTCAGAACCTAGGAATGTATGACACAGTTCCCAAAAGCAAGCTTGCCATGCTCCAGTGGCAGCAAAATTACCTCTGGCTGAATCAGAGCTGCTTCGGTCAGTTTTCAGCGCCAAGACCCATGGTGCAATTTGTTTACAAATTGCAAAAAACTCTGAGTTTACACTCTGAGCTTTCTACTTGCCATACATTGCTGCTTGCTCATTCATGCTGTGTAGACACTCCTGCAGGGGTAACTAAATCCAGATCTTTACAGTGGCACTCGGTTGCCCTCTTGCAAACCTCACTTTCCCTTCTTTCAGCTTACTTTCCTTTAGAATTCAGGGAAATGAGATGCGGGACCTGCAAAAACAACACCTTTTTTTTTTTTTTTTAAATGTTTGTTTTAACTACCCGTCCTTGATTACTGTAAATCCTGTGTTCTGAATGGAACAGACGCTAAGAGGAAGAGGATGAAGGCATTTGAGAGTGTAATTGAAGACTGCAGCCGAAGGTGCAGGCAGTTCCCTTCAGGGCCGAAGCAGAGGAGCTAGGGGCAGAGGGGCAGGCGGCATCTTTCCCTCGCCCCTAGGCACTGTTACCTCTCCTACCAGCTGCCACCGCCGGACGCCTGCCTCCTCTCCCCCACACCAGTCCCACAGCTCACCCCAGCAGAGCTCCTTGTTCCTGCCTCCCAGGTCCCTCCCGCACAAACCCATGCCGTACCCCCGCCGTTCCCACAACAACCTTGAGCTCCTGCCTCCCAAACCTCCCACGCTGCCTGCTCGCTGCTTCAGGCTCTGCCAGGCCTCCCAGGCGCCTCTGCCTGCTGCACCGGCCCTCGCTGCCTGCTTTCCAACCCCCCTCATCTTCTCACCTTTACTGGCACGCAGCTCTCGCCTGGACACAGAGAGCCTCAGCAGCAGGCTTCCCAGCACCCCGAGGAGAGGAACCAGCACCCCCAGCTGCCTTGCAGAGTCCCCAGACAGCCCGCACTGCCCCGCTCACTGACACTGAGGGCAGAACGCCTCGCAGGAAGCCGTGGCACCTGCACTTGGCCTGTTCCTCCAGCCTGGAGACTCACGTCGGGCTGAGAAAACACCTGACAAACAGCGTGTTGTGTAGGCCTGCTGAGGGTCCGTCAAACAGACCTGCTGCTTGCACCACTAAAGTGAGCGATCGTACTGGCAGGCTGCCATTTCCTACGTAAGGCAGCGTTTTGTCGGGTTTCACAAAGTTGTCAGCAGCAGGAGAATGGGAATCCCACAACCTCTGACTCTGCTGAAGCAACTGATGTCCTAATGGCTGCAGGCTTTCTGTCCCTTCATCCCAGTTCTTTTTCTTCTTATCTCCATGATGTCCCACCCTGTCTCCTAATCCTCATCCAATTCTGATTCACTTCTCCTCCTCAGATTGAGTCACTGTGCCTTTCTCACTGATGGAGCATAATGACTGTAATCATTCAGGGCACAGAGCGTGTTCGAGCTCTCAATTTCTCTGCGTAGCACCACAACCCCCGTCGTGGGCTACCGGGGCTGTAGGGAGTCTGCGTTCAAGAACATGCTCACTTATTTAACTTCACAAACTCCTTTAAGAGCAGGTATTTGAAAAACTAATAATTAGGCCAAATTTCAGGAGAGTGGAACAGCAGAAAATATATCCTTAAAGCAAAAAGAACTTCCCCATGAAGTTTCAAGCCCGTGCTTTAGAACAAAGAGGCACTAGAACCTCTCAGTGACAGAAGTACCTGCATATTTTAAGTATAAGCCTGGCCAACCTGCATCTTTTCTAGAACTTGATTTTATAAGTTGGAGCTGCTGAAGTTTTCAAAAGTCCTGCCAGAACCAAACAGCCAGCGAAGAAAAAAAATCACCCCAAAGAAACAAATTTTGCAGGAGCAAGAAGAACAATGCCTCATAATAGCAAATACCACATAATTGTGTCTATGGACAAACCTGATAGCTCTGATAACAAACTGTTTAAAAAAAACAACAACAAATTTTGCTTAGAGGCACGGGTCAACTAAAAGGAAAAGATATATCTTCAGGAAAACAACTCTCTTAATTGAAGTATCGATAGATATTTCCTTGACGGTTTGATCCAAATGAAAATACCGATGACGCTGAGGCCCGACACGCTGCCCTACTAACAGGGCAAGGCCTGCCAGGCTGGCAGCCCACCAGAAAAGCCCCAAAAAGCCCGGTGTCTCCATTTTGGCCTAGATTCGGATTGCAGTTCAGCTTCAGTGACTAGCACAGACCGCTTTGTTTGCAAAAGCCACATTTTTGCTAGGGACTGGGTCGCTGTGCTGAGCGAAACAATCTGGCCACACAGATGAAGCTGAAAACGGAGGGCATCAGCTTTGGGTACAACTGTCGGCTGTGTTACCTGCCGCTGAGCACTCGGCTCACTCCCCTCCCATCCCACCGTTAAACGCATCAGGGTTTAACATCAAGGCGTGCAGGATGGTGCTGCTCTTGGTGTACCGCTACAACAGAACACCCGTACGCGATTCACAAGACCGGGTAGTCCCAGATAGCCTCAAAAACAACTTCAGATATACGTCGCTGATAGCTCTAACTGCAAAAATAACGCAGCAGACCGTGGAAAAGAGGCGTAACTTCGGTCCTGCCAAAGAAAGGTCTCCCGGCGGCCTGGGTAATCGTGCCGGCCGTGCAGGCGTTCGCGCAGCAGCGGCACCGCCTGCTGGCCGAGGCAGGCACGCCTCCAGGCTGGGCTCGGGGCCGGGCTCCCAGCAGGGCCCCTGTCCCCGGAGCGCTGCAACGCCCCGCGGGCAGCTTCGGGAGAGCCCCAAGGCTCACCATTAAGGGAGTAAGAGTAATCCAGGCGCCTTTTCTTCCTCTTACTAAGTTAGGGTAACAAATTCGATGGCGTTTGTGATGGAGGACGGTCTTAAATTCACTTGATTTGGCAATAAACTGCACAAAATTCTACGCATCATATAAGATGCAATGCACAAATTCCTATAATCGCATCAGTTACTCTGTAATAACAATATAACTGTGGCACAGCTGTACTCTGTAAATTAATATTGCTCAATTCTATGAATACCCTGTAATACCAAATGACAATGTATACACAGCTCATAAAAAGGGATTATGAAGAGTGAAAGTCCTCCTGGTAGCTACTCCCCTGCCCATATATAAGATGAAAGTACTGGCTGCAGTTAGAAACATCCAGATATGGCTGAACCATACCTGAACTTGGTTTGAATTCCTCCCATTTACAGATCCAACAAAATCTTAGCAACTAGATATCATCGTTTTAAGTAGCAAGAGGTCTGGCTTAGATCGTGTTTTTTCTCAATGTAGTATAAAAGATCTGTTTTGTCAAGCATAGAAAAAAAATCTCTGTTTTTGGGTGAAGATAAATCCATTTTTAAGGATACAATTAATGAGAATTTCCAATTTATAGGAGTTAAAGATAAGTGGTTTCAAGAGTGGGATTGTTTTCCTATCTGTAGTAGCATGCACTTGAATGATACCATGTGATGAAATGGCTTCTAAAAAGGCTGAAGAAACCAAGAGAAAAAAAATCCCCTCTCCCTTGTTTTTTGTAGTTAGTTCCAAAGAAGCTATTCATCTTCATTTATTGAATTTTCTAAAATTCTTCAGTGCACCATTAGCTTTCAGTCAACTGGGCCTCTCTCTATGCTTTTACATTTCAACTACTTCATATTGTTTTCCCTTCAGATTATTTACATGTTGCAATCAAGTCATTCCCGAACTTCAGTTAACAGATAAACAGACTGGGTATTTCAGCCTTTCACTGAGAGAAAGGCATTTTCTGTAGCCACTCAGCAATTTGATGGACGCTTTTAGAAGCCTGCAGATCGCACAGAACTCCAGACTCTAGAACCACATATATTATTGCAGCATTAATTCTCAACAAAACCTATAAAAATAAAATAATCTCCTTACTCTTGCTCAGGCAAGCACAAATGTTTTCTTCTTTTGCTACACCATTGCCTTTGCAGAGATCTGGACACCCCCACGGCTCCTCAGTCCTCCTCTGTCACTTCCTTTCCAGAGATACGGACAGGGCTGCTTGTTCTGAGAGGCAAAGCTAGTGTTAATTGCAGTAACGTGCATTTTAACTCATAGACGTGCTCACAGTCATTAAGATTGCTCTGTATCAACAAATTTGCAGGTTTGTTTTCAACAGTCACTGATTTGCTCACAAAGTTGCATCAGAAAATGCTTTTATATCTATTTCCAGGTTAATAAAAATACCAAAAAGATGCTAGCTAGTATCTTCATTGTTGCTCGTAAACATGGTCCCATCAATCAGTCTGTGAACAGTGTCCAATAACTTCTGTATTTCAATTATCAAACCTTATGCCAAGATTAGCCAGAAGCCTGGTTTATCCTCCACGAGGATATCCTCTCAGGACATAAATTAGGCACTGCAGGGTACAGTAGATGCATTTCCCCCTTTGTACATAAACAAACCCAAACGAAGCCCAAGTCATCTCCCTGCGAAGCACTGCACGCTGCCTGCCGCGTGAGACAGGATGTTTGCTGGAGACACCGATCCTGGCAATATTAAGAAACACTTTGGGCGCCTGCTCAATTTGAGTGGCTCACGGGCTGGAGGTCACATTAGTCATCAAATTTCTGCCAGGAATGCGTTCTTAATTCCTGCTCTGGGCTTGAGTGGTCCACTGAATTTTCCTTTCCCCTTTCCTCTGTTGGTGTAGGACTAAACATGGAATTACAGAGGCATTAAGGTTGGGAAAGACCTTCAGCATCACCTGGTCGTGTCCCCAAGCACCACGTCCAGCCTTTCCTTGAACACCCCAGGGGCGGTGACCCCACCACCTCCCTGGGCAACCCGTCCCAATGCCTGACCGCTCTTTCTGAGAAGAATGTCTCCTCATTTCCAACCTGAACCTCCCCTGGTGCACCTTGAAGCCATTCCCTCTAGTCCTACCACTGGTTACCTGTGAGAAGAGGCCGACCCCCAGCTCCCCACAGCTTCCTTTCAGGCAGTTGCAGAGCGCAATGAGGTTTCCCTGAGCCTCCTCTTCCCCAGACCGAACACCCCCCCGTGCCCTCTGCCGCTCCTCACAGGACTTCTGCCCCAGACCCTAACACTGGGAGTCACTCCTCAGACTATTTGGCACCGAGTTCCACACAAATAACCAAGCAACACAAATACGCCAGAAGAAACTTGTGTTTAATAGAGAGAAACACGAGGACGCGAGGCAAGGATCACAGCAGCGATGGCGGCCCCGAAATGGCGGCGGCCACCGCCCTGCGCCTGCGCCTCACCGCGCCCCCCGCGCCTGCGCCTCACCGCGCCCCTCCCCTCTCCTTCCTTCGCGCGGCACCGCTCACTCTCCCCCCACGTGACCCAGCCCTCTGGGCGCGCTCCACCAATCAGCGACGCGCAACGCCCGCACGTGATTAGCAGGGGAGCTCCCGCGAGCTCCGTTCTCCCTCCGGTTCCAGTTCCGGTTCCGGTTCCGGCCCGGCGCTCGGACGCGGAGGCGGTGGCGGCGGCCTCGGCTCCCCCGGCACGGCGAGGTGAGGCGGGGAGTGGCGGGAGGCGGCCGGGCCTGGGCCTCGGCCTCTTGGGCCTCTCGGGCCTGGTGGGGCGGCCCCGGGGCTGGGCGGGCAGGGCCGGGCCGCGGGGTGCTGGGCCCGGGGTGCTGGGCCTGGGAGCGGCCCCCGGTGTGTCCCGGCCGGTAACGTGTGTTCCTCCTCCGTGGCGCCGCGCGTGTGCCCCGCAGATGTCGGAGGACCTGGCCAAGCAGCTGGCCAGCTACAAGGCGCAGCTGCAGCAGGTGGAGGCCGCGCTGTCGGGGAACGCGGAGAACGAGGACCTGCTCAAGCTGAAGAAGGACTTGCAGGTGAGGGCGGCGGCACGGGGTGGCTGCGCCGGCTGCCGGTGCCGCGGCTGAAATACGTTCCCGATAGCTTTAGTGCTTCATTTTCCCGTGATTTCATATAATTGTTGTATGGTTGGGTGGGGGAGTAGCACCGACAAAGTTTGACCTACTTACAGTCTGTCCTGTACATTGCCCAAAACACACACGATTTTACATGGCAAACTTTTTTTTGCTGAAAACCCCAGCTAAGGAACGGTGAAAGATATGCCAGTGCTGTCTCTGCTATCTTTTTGGTTTTCTTTTAAGGTGTTTCTCAGAAAGGTTGGACTTAACTGCTCACCTTTTTCTGGGGCTAGTTTATAATAGCAATAAATCAGAGAAGTAGAAAAACTTAAACCTGAGAGGCATAAAATTATTCCGATGAAATTACACATTGGTTAAAGGGTACCATTATTTCTTGTCACTGTCACTGTGCTGAATTCTAATGGGTGGGCTCAACCTGCTGCCTTTCCGCTTAGCTTTGAGTTGTCAAATCATTGATCCAGAATCTGTTTGTTCATTACCTGCTCTTGCAATGATGCAAATTTTAGAGTATTTCAGAATTCCTTATGCATCTAAGCATCCGTTGTGTTAAGGCTTACTTACGAAAGGAAAAAGATGCCCTTCATTTGCCACCTGCAGTTTTTGAAACGTTTGCCCATACCGCATTCCAAAGAGCTCAGGAACATTTCTGGTCGTTAGGCTGCTGTTCAGTGACAGGAAGACCACCAGTCTCATGTTAAACTGGTAACTGGTCTCTGAGGTTCTTGTCTATCTAAAGACACCTTGGCATAGGCGTGAACAGCAGTACTGCTGAAACCTCATGTGAGAGTGCAAGATGCTGCCTCGTTTCTGTTGTGCGTTGCTTTAGCTCTCAAGTTTTAAAATATGTGCAAGTATGCAGTGCGAAATTCAGTGACCGCTATTGTGGATGGAAATAACAGCGATAAAATGAAGCTTCAACCAGAATACAGGTAGTGCCTCAAATCGGTGATCTTTAGAATTCCTTTTAAATTGTGAAGGCTTTGTGCCCGCAGGGCACTTTATAGATCACCTTAATGTCCTTCGCTGTACGCTGTTAAAAGCATGTGTATATTTTTATATTTTTAAAATGCACAGCAAAACCCATATGCGATGATATTTCCAATACCAACACGACCTTGGCTTTGATGTGCAGAGATCATTGATGTGAAAGGACAACTTGCACACTTTTTAGTAAAAGCTTTCTGCACAGAATGGGGAAGATGTTTACACTTTCGTCCCCAAAAGGTTTGCTATCCATATGTTCCACCTTGACAATGACGTAGATAATGTTGTACAGACTTAATATGTCAACCAAACAACTGTAGAAATGGGCTGAATGCCTTAGTGCCCTGACTAAGTAGCTTTTTTTTGTTCAACCAGAATGTTACTATGTAACTGAAACATCTTTTTCCACCATAAACAGGGATGCGCTACTGCATTTCATATACTCGGCTTATCGCTGAGTAACAAAATTAAAATAAATATTGTAAGAAACTTAGCTTTTTACCTTTTGTTTCACTGAAGCACTTCTTAGGATGCTGTCCATGCAGCCAAGGACCAAACTTCACCCTTTGCGTGCGGCAGAATTGATGGCAGCTGTCATCTTCTGCAGTTAGGGACGATATTCATGGGTGTTGCATGCTAGGGTGTAAAGCTGTGTCTGGGTTTTAGAGACCAGGTGGTGAGGAGAAATCCTGACAAATTCTGACTAGCATTCTCTGCAGGTCACACTCTGTGTCACGGGGCCATGGCAGCAAGCCCGGTTGTTCAGCTCAGTTGTTCAACTTGGTAAGCTGCTGCGGTAGTCGCTGCTGTTCAGAAACTTTCTTTGAATAAACTGTTCCCTTAGAGACTGTGTTGGAGCTATCTCGTGAGTTGCAACAGAATTTCTATCTTGTGTGCTTAGCACTGTATTTGCGGATATCGAATGAAGGCTTTTTTGTTTATTACCTGAGCTAGTCTTTTTAAACCCACAGCTGCAGCGGGATGTGAAGCTGTGAGGAACATTCAGGCTTCACAGAGCCTCAGTTGAATGTTGTTTGTCTGTAACTCCTTTAAATGAAATATTTCCTGCTAATTAGGAGGGTGACAGTGGCTCATACTGAGATACTCTTAAGAACTGAAGGTTGTTTTTTTTTTTTTGTGAACTGCAGAGTTGCCTGGTGTTATGCAAAAAGTTCAAATGTTCTTTTAGGTGCTGGCTCCTAAGTCTGATTTTTAATTCTAGTCAAAATCAGTGGTACTGATCTTGGAGAATACAAATATAATATGGGCGGGAAGTTGAGGAGGGTAGCATGCTCCTGTCTGTGAGTGAATAATATTTAAAAGAAATGGAGAAACTTGTTAAGTACTTAAAAGCCTTTTTCTCTTGTTTTTGCCTCGCTGGATTAGCAAGGGAAGGCCTGACCTGAAATCTTGAGGTCATGGATTTTGAGAAAAGTGAACACTTCAATTTAAGTGACTTAAAGAAATCAATTTCCTAAGGATGCATCTGAATGCTTTCTAGAAAAGAGAGGGCTTTACTGAGTGGCAGTCTTGGAAGGTACTGGCACTGAGTACGTCAGTTCAGACAATGCAGATATTTGAGGAAACACTTTTCAGTTTATTCAAACTTAGAGATGTTACATTATGCTTGCAGCAGTTGTTTGTTTATAGGTTATATAAAGTACTCAGCAAGTCCCAGCACAGAAGAGATGGAAGTAACTGCTGGCTAGACAGAGAATAGAAGAAGTACATGCTTGACTTTTTGTCTTTCTTAGAGCGCTGTCCTGCTGATTATTTGCTCTGCCACTCGTGTGCTTTTTGGGCAGTAACCAGTATCATGTGCAGCCATCTGTACAGAGAGCCACACCGCTGATGTGTCTTAATCTTACTTCGCCGTGAGGCTGTCTAGCTGTGTCTTTGTGCCTATGGATAAACAATTCCCCTAGAAAGAAATCCCATAAAAATAGAATGGGCAACTTTTCTGAAATTTTGTGGAAGGCATGGGGAACGTTACAGGGAGGACTATGGATCTTTTTATCTACATGGGCAATAAGTGAATTTAGTTAAATGATTTATAAAATAAAAAAAGCACCCCCCTTTGGTCCACTACATCAGCTATGAATTCATCGCAGTAACTTCAGAAAAACAGACCTGTAAGCTTGGGGTAAAAAATTCGTGGTAAGAGTTCTGAGATATTATTCTGTGCTATTTTTTCTTTTATAGGAAGTCATAGAATTAACCAAAGATCTCCTTTCGACACAACCTTCAGAAACTCTTGCAAGTTCTGACAGTTCTGCTTCTGCTCTGCCCAGCCACTCCTGGAAGGTTGGGGACAGATGTATGGCAATATGGAGTGAAGATGGACAGTAAGTGTAGAAAACTTCTCTAACCGTTACGTGAAATAGTTCAATGGTAAGAGACTTTCATTCAGCTTGTACTGCCCCTAGGGCGACTAAAAAGCAAAAAGAAACACGCTATTGGCTATCATACTCCTCTTATTAAAGGTCAGTAAAGTAGGTGAAAAGCAAAGAGCTGTGGGGTCATTTTCTAGGAATGCCCTGTTTGTCACTAGCCTTGTCAAAGTAGAGCACCTTTGGTAAATTCCCATCTGTTAATGTAATAAATGGCAGACTTCTGTGAATTGATCTTAGGGCAGCGTTTCATAAAAGTTACATAATACTAATATTATATTATCATAATAATTGATCAATATCAAGAAAAATGCTTGTTGTATCTCAGTGTGTGTCAGTAATTGGAAATTAGTTTTTAACTGGAAATATTTTTTGGCTATGAAATAACTGGCTATGCAGTGTAGTTAAAGAATTAACTGACCTTTGGAATTTAGTCTCCACTGTGTTAGCCTTTGAAGTTCTGGGGACCAAATTAGTTCATTCTGACTTCTTAATTTTTGAAATAAACATTCTAAAATTAGGAATGTGGTTCTATTAATATTTGTATTAACCACACAAATTTTGGCATAACTGTTAATATTTCAGGTAGAAAACAAACCTAATGATTAACAATTTTTCTGTCACAGATTTTTAATAACTAAAATGCCTTTGCGTAAGAATTTTAAAAAGATAATGTTATATTGTGTGTGTTTGGTCACCACTGGGGCATTCCTCTTACTCTGATACTGGGTTAGAGGATCAGAGTTCGAAGAAGAACGCGTTGGAGTGTCCACTGAAGTGGCAGGTGTTTTGGCAGCTCAGCATGCCAGTATTGGACGTCATTTGTATGACTGTCTTCTTACTTCACGCAGTTTGGGTTTCCCTGTATGGTGCAAGGCATTAACATTTAGCTCAGCGTAAGGCGTTAGCCCGCTAAAATTATAGAGACTCATTTAGTAGATATAAACTGGAATACTGTCTGTAAAACATCTCATTTTGTTCCTCAGTTTGTCTCAGAGATAACCTTTTGCTCTGAATCCAGACTCAAATTGTTTTAATGTTCTTGGAAATGTCACGCTTTCTCCCCTCTTCCCCATCAGGAGGTCCATTTGATTGACTACTGCATTTCATACGCATAAATTCAAAATGGACCTGTTTCTGTTAAAATTTCAAAATTGGGATTTCAATTCAATAAGAAAACTTAGAACGTTGTAAATGTTGAAGGGGAAATATTTTTGAATACGTGAGTTGTTTTTCTTTATTCTTTTTTATATGGAGGAGAAGGGAACCAAACCTTTTCTGCCATGAGCTGACAGTTCCTGAAACTTCCCAGTGAATTCCCTGAAAGCTGTGTTCTTTGAGTGCTGGATCGTGCTGGGGCTTTTTCCAGTCCCATGACCTGCCAGAACTAGGAACAAAATCAGAATTTCTGATTAGATTGCCCACGCATTAATCATTAGTCTTGCTAACTGTGAGACCATTGCTTCTCGCTGCCAAAGGTCAAATAGAACCAAGCCCAGTCTTTGTACTCGTGTCCTTTTGACCTTAAGGACATGATCTCTTGGTTTGATTTGGGTATTGTCCCTGAGAAGGAAGGCTGATAGTTGCAAGTTTTTTTACTTAATGCCATTAGCTGGCTGACAGTGTAGGTGTTGAAGGGCTGAGTATTAAACCTTTACTCACATGCTTACAGCCATGATATCTTTACAGGTGTTATGAAGCTGAGATTGAAGAAATAGATGAGGAGAATGGAACAGCTGCAGTCACTTTTGCTGGATATGGCAATGCTGAAGTTACACCGCTGTTCAACCTCAAGCCTGTGGAAGAGGGAAGAAAAGCAAAAGAGGACAGTGGCAACAAACCCATGTCCAAGTAAGTAATATACAGGCACGGGTCTGAAAGCTACTTGGTTTTTTATTTTTTCACCCTCCCTCACAGCTATGAAAATTGGCTGATGAAATAGAATTTCTCTTTGATATCTTCACATATTTGTGGTGAAGGATCATAAATCAGTCTGGCATATAACGTTTGGCAGATCAGATGATTGTGGCTGGTATTGTATGTGTGATGTATCCTGGTAAGATAACATGATAGGCTTTGTTGTGCTCAGATCATGCTATTTATTGCAAGATACCAAATATCGAAGTGGTAGACTAAAAAAAGGTAGTACTTTCTGGTTGCCAGCAGAGAGCCTGCAATTTTCAGCCCAGCTCCACAGCAGGCTGCTCTCAGATGTGTAACGTGGCGCACAACTGAGTGCACGTAGTACAAAGGACTTGTGCTCCTGCCCCTATCCATGTGTTGGGATAGCTGCGTTGACCCCATCACTGGGGAGATGAGCTTTACTTAATATCCCACTGTGCCTAACAAAGAAAGTATTTTTCATGTTTTAACCTTTTGGGGACAAAAATATGCAGTACAATTTCAGACTTTGCTATAGGCACCTTGTCCAGGGGCTCATTCTGAGGAATGCTGGTGTGGCATAGATTGATTCTTGAACTTCCTTATCTTACTGAAAAAAAACCATCTCTGTTCCTTTCCTTCCATCCCTGTCCAGTACCGGTTAGCATATGAGTGCTGTAGGCATCTAGAAAAATTTGGGCTTTTCACTCAGATGGGCTAGTTAAATTTTCCAAACACTAGATGCTTCTGAGAAGTGCTGGTAGGTTCCTTTCCAGACTCAGAAATGAATTGCATGCATTCCCACGGGTTGCTGCATTTGGCATGGTATTAATCAGGTGGTTCTTATTATTGTGCCCAAATACACAAAGGAGTAATGCAATGCTTAAGCATGGAAAGATATAGTTCTTTAAATTACTACTTTTATTTCCTCTCTCCCCCTATGAAGTGGAGAATATTTACATGGTTTATGTCCTTATGGAAAAACTATTGTCTCTCTTACAGAGGTTTTAGTTTCTTACAGGATGCTCTATAAATATCAGGAGAAAGGCACAAACATAAAATGTATTTTTTTCCCTTTCTTCCAGAAAAGAGATGATAGCCCAGCAACGCGAGTATAAAAAGAAAAAAGCTTTGAAAAAAGCTCAGAGAATTAAAGAACTTGAACAGGAACGAGAGGACCAGAAAGTCAAGTGGCAACAGTTCAACAACAGAGCATATTCTAAAAACAAGAAAGGCCAGGTTTGTTCGCGCTCTGTATGCGAATAGTAACAGGTTATAGAATTCTGTGCGTAACTGGGGAGAGAGGTGGCGGTGTTTTTTAAAGGGAACTTCCTCACCTTTGGCATTTCAAAGTATGCAGTTCAGTATTTTATATACTTTCAAGGCCTGGTTTTGCGCTTACCTTGGAGAACTGGGTAACTGCTCTCAGCTGCAAGGTACCGTTTGTTGGAGTGAAGCTTCTGAGGCCTGTCTAAACCAACAAGCCCGACTTCTTCTTGTGTTTATGATGTAGCAGGCACAGCACTAAATAACTGCCATGGGTTAGTAAGCACACTGCAAAAAAGTTAGCATCTTAAAACTTTACTTAATTTTTATCATGGCTGGACCAAGAGCTGCTGGACATTGTTCTAAAAGTTTGGTCTCCCTTGTGAGCAACAAACAAAGATCATCTCACGAGGAAGGTGACTTGTATTCATTGTCGGTCTGACCCAGGCCAACAAAGTGCAAAAATCACATCCAGTACATGCCAGCCAGGAAGCTCCCAGCTGTTGTCTCATCTGCTTGTGATGTGCCACAGATGAGCTAGCCCTGTTGAAAGCTTGCTTGCTTCTAGAGTAAGAAGTTGAGGATTTTGAAAGACTTCAAATGGTAATATTTGGTCATTTTTAAAAGCAAGTCAGATGTTATTCAGAAACGGTGTTTTCTGTTTCATTTGCAGGTAAAGAGGAGTATTTTTGCTTCTCCAGAGAGCGTAACCGGCAAGGTTGGAGTTGGAACATGTGGAATTGCAGACAAACCTATGACACAGTATCAAGATACCTCTAAATATAATGTCAGGCATTTGATGCCTCAGTAACAGGGGAAAAAGGTGGAACTTCATCTCTGCAGGGCTTTACACTTATCTTTTTACCATTATATTTTTCTAAAAGTAAATTATTTGTTGGCACATAGAAAGTAGTCCATTTTGTCACCATCACTTTGGCTTCAGCTGATACGAGCCTTAAATTTCCAACTATTGATTTGATTTCCCCTAATCATTGAACTTTTTGTAGCTGCATTAAAATACATTCTGCAGGTAAATGCTTTCATGAACTGCTGCACCCTGTTATGCAGAAAGCAGTAGTTTCCTGGAAGCTTGATCTCCAGAATCTTCCATTCATACTGGTGGTAAAGTTTTCTTTTCTTTTTTCTGTCCTTAAGAAAAGTGGTGGTATAAAAATGGCACCGTAACAGCCTCCCTCATTTCTGTAGTCACAGTGCTGTCTGCTGGTCTCGGTGACAGGCCCAGCATTACAGAGCTGCTGCAGTGCTGTAGAGAGAGCTAGGCTCCATCGTAGCTTTTAAGTCACGTGGAATTGCTAAGGAAGTTCTGAGTTACTCCCTTACAAATCCATGGAAGATTGATTTGTACAGCTGTGAATGAGGGCAGAACAGGGCCGGTACGATCCTTATTACTAAGTACTATTCATGTGCTAGAAACAATAAATCTGACTTTAATTCCAGCCTAAATTTCCTGTACTAAAAGTTAAGCAGAGGAGATCTTTTTTTTTATACTCTAATTGTAACAGGAAGTTACTGAAACATAACCAGAAAACCATAGGAAAAGATGTTTGGACTGCAGTTTCAAGAGTGGAACTGTACTTAAAGCGTGCCCCAGGGATTAGAGTTGAGAGACCTCTAGATGGTTGTGCTTTGGAAATGAATCATCACCTCCCCTCGTGTAGTTCTTAGAAACTAAAAGGTTTGATGGTCACAGACCTTGAACACACAGCAACACCTTGTGTCTGGGCTGCCTCCATCTAGAAGAGTAGAACTGAAGCCTAGCAGGTATGAATGCCTAGATCCCTCGTAGTTGTGAGTGAGTGAAGGTTAGTCCCAAGTTTCTGTCCGTAAATAACTGACTGGCCCTAGTGTTCATTGTAACTTCAGCTGTATTACAGTGCTGCTGAGCCCCTCCAATTTTATTCAGGAAACCACGTGTAAAAGCTCTTGCTTTTTTTGTATTTTATGTGATTTGCTTTCCTCTGTTATTTGTCTCTCACTTACGGTAGTGGTGCCATCTCTGAATCCGTAATGTGGTTAAAGAAGTTAATGGGTAGCCCTGTATACAATGTAGATATTATTTTTGTAAAATCTAGGGCTGAGTTAATGGACAAGAGTACATCAGCTGTTTCCCCATTAAATAATTAAAGGGTGTGTCTTGTCCATTAACCCTGACCATTATTTCCCTGTATATTATGTTAATGTAGCTCATTTTGTAATTTGTTACCTAGATCAGGTCACGTCAGCAATTGTTGATGCACTGATTGGTGGAACTGTCCATCAGTTACCTGAGTCACAACTCAAGCTAAACTCTACAACTGGTAGTTTAGAATCCATACATAGAAAAAAGTTTTCCCTATAATGGGAGAAGGTGATTTTTATGAATACAAAGTGTGTTAATTTCAGTTTTGTATGTTTAACTTTTATTAAATAAAGTGTTTAAAATCTGCTGGATATATTTGACAAGGTGAACATACCTAAGTGTGGCATGGGCACAGTAAATGAGCAGGAGGGAGGCAAGTATAGAAGCTGCTGATGTTACACAGAACAGATGGAGAAAAGGGGGTATACTGAATATGATACTCAAAAGTGAATCAAGACTATGTCACTGTCAGTACACATTCAATTCCTCATCTTCACTGCTAGTGTGTGTGGGGGGGTGAGTTTTCTTTTGACTAGAAGAAATAATTTATAGTAAAACAATTTGAGGGAAGACCCTGCTGCTTTTTAGAGAGGGAGTTTGTACTGCAGCCTGCACCCTATAGTGATGTCTCTGCAATGACGGTGGTGATAGTTCTGCAATGCTGACAGCTACTTGAGGAAAGTCACCTGTTTTCTTTTACAGATAGATAGCTTTGATAGAGATTCTGTATCACTTTCTTCAGACAAAAAGGAGCATCTTTGTAAGGTTACAACAAAAAAGCACTAAAGTAGACAGAACTGGGTTTCTCAGAAAGCCATGTAAGCCTTCCCTTAACTCTACCTGATCAGTTTTCTTTTTGGAAAAACACTTTTAGGGAAAGACTTAAACCATACAATAATGTACTCTGGCTTGCAGTAAGTATAACAAATAGTCTATCACAGGACTGTTCCCTAGTTCTGAAACAAACCTGAGGTTACAGCAAGTCACCAGAACGCAACGGCCCTCCCTTATTGTGACAGCCCAGCCCAAGGTGAACTTGGGCTTATGGGCTTGGTTTTTGCTGATCCTTTCCCTGCCCAAATTAACAGAACTCAAATACGGTTGTTCTGGCCTGATGTAGAAAAAAGCACCTCTTACAACCTGGGCTGCCTACTAAACTTAGCTGTAGTTCTGTTGGGCACCATGAAGAAATGCTGCTTACAGAAACCATTGCTACATATACTTTTTTCTTTCTTCCCCCTAGTGCCTCACCTGAAATAGCTTGTGACACACAACAACCACTATGGCTGGGGTGGTCCACTCTACAGAAGAGAGAATAACTTTAAGATCACTTGTTTAAAACCAAACCAAACCCCCTAAAACTGACATCTTTGCTACAGCCATTCCTCATGGTGCTTGATTAAATGGCTGTTCCCTCATTCTGTAGCACAGCGCCGCTAACTGCATAGTCCCAATAATGTAGCTTGAATTAATTTTTTTTAAAGCATCACTGGTGATTGCCAAAACAACAACAGAAGTTCCTTACTTTACAACAGCTGAAGTGGTTTTTGACTTCTGGGCCTCTCAGCAGATTAAGTATCTACCCCCGTGCTAGCAACTGCTACCATAAAGCAGCCAGTACTTCAGAAATACCAAAAGGAAGAAGAGGTAGTGTTAAGCATAAAAGTAAGATGCAAAAATGCTGAGCTAGAGACATTTTGGAAAAGTATTTCTTTTGTCAGAATACAGATTTGTTCCTTTAATGCCCAAGAAGAGCACTATAGGACGCATGTCTCCTCTTAAAAGCAAATTGCTATAGAAAATAGTTTATCTAGCACAATCTTGAGATTGTACAAATGGTAATCTCCTGGGGAAATGAGAACAGCACGAATCTGAGACTCCTAACTCACTGTAAGCATTTAGAACAGTCTTAAGAGTAGCAATATTAAATACTGTGAATGTTGCCATCACAGTTACATTTTTTTAAAGAGATATTACTGATTTTTAATCAGTAACTTGAGACATTAAGTATATAGAGGTAAGAGAGGAATTATACTGACCAATGCAAGGCTCATGGTCATGGAACTCCACTGAGGCTGCTGTTTCACTTAGTTCTGAAGCTGTCTGGCCTCCAAGAGATTTGGAAATACAAAGGTCTTCAGCAACTGCAATTCAATGCTGGAGGTGTTTGGAAGGCAAAAAAAGATACGGTAAACTTCTATATTTCCCCTTGACTTTTCTCTACTAGCCTGAGCTGGCACATTGGCAGTACTTTGTGGACCAGCCACCATTTGTGTGTCTTAGAGCAGTTACACTGAGCACGGGGTGACTGAAAATGCTCTGGGGTCAGGCCCAACAGAAGCATCACTACCTTGGCACTGGTGGTGGTGTTTGCATTGCAGTGTTGGTGCAAGCTTTATCCCATCACTAAAAAGCCTCATTTAAATTACATGGCAAAAAGGAAGGCAGTTTGCATCACAGCTCTGGTAAACATCCATGCCCTATACCCAAGCTAGCTACCTATTAACACATGACCCGATTAAGCAACTTCATCTTGACTCTAGAGGTTCTGACATTTCAGTGAAGGCACAGCTACACAAAAGGACAACTTCCCCTTGTGAAGGAATTATTCTAAACTGAACTCACCTTGCTTTATGATTCCTCAGTCCGTACAGAAGTGCAAAGCTTTCCCATGATGAATGCTGATGGAAATGGAAAGTGCCTGGAAATGTCTTGCTCTCACCTAGATTGAGGTGATGCGAGTTCCCGCAGAGCACAGGTATTCCCTAAGGCAACAAGTACGGTTTTGTCTAGCTGTCCTCTACTCCAGAAGAGCAGAAGGCTTTTACATTTTCCCACCAAGCCTTCCAGAAGGAGATTCAAAACAATTCATTATTTTGAGACAAGTATTTTCGAGAAGGGGTTAAATGGAAAGACCTCCCTAACCTTAGCTACACTAAGCACTAGGTAGTTAGCTGGTAGCCCAAGTCAAGGAATGCGCTAAGTCTGTATGTTCTGAATAGCAACCACATTTGAAAACACCATAACATTGCTAGATTGCTTTGATGGTTTATCCCATTTTGTTGTAATGTCCCTCACAATCAAAACTAATCCTTTCTAAAATGCAGCCCTGCTGCAACGTTCATAAACCCAATGGGGCATTAAAGGGGCCAATTTGGCCCACAGCTGACAGCACACGCATGGAGTGGCTTTCTGGCTCACTAACGTCTTTCAGTAGGAATCACAGCAGGGAAGAGCAGATGAACACTAAACCTGTCTTCTCTCAAGCCATCCCTGTAATTATCACCTTGTGGAGGAGGCACGCAAGAGTTATTGCTAGCTGGAAGGAAATAGGAAATGCCAGTGTCCTCCAGACCCATACCCATCAGTCAGATCCACACGATGAGACATCCCAGAGAACCCTATTGCAAAAACAAACAACAAACTGGGAGCACGCCTGGAGGTGGGATTAGTATTATTGCCTTTTACTCATCATTCCTCTCTGCTTGATCCCTTTACTCAGCTAACACGCTTCCAGCCTGTGAACACACTTCACGGCCTTACAAGCGCTGGCTGGGACCATCCCATGCTCCCCTGAAAGTCACTGAGGCAGCTGCCTTCCCTCACCCAGCTGAGAGCTGACATAAATCCTGTGCAGCGCTTTGTTTCCTCAGAGTAAATGCCACATTACAGTGCAGCCTCGCTGCACGGCTGCAGCACAGCAGACTACAATCCATGTTTTACGGATGAGGGGACAGAACCAAGATGGTGAGTGACTTGTTAAAGGCCGCGTGAACCAGCTCACCCCGGGCAGCAGGATGTTTGGGAGCACCAGGCCACGCGCAGAAATGTTCTGCTATCTAACGCGGTCCCATGGAGCTGGCGTGGAGCCCCTTTCAGCAGAAGCACGGATTTGGATCTGCATCTGGCCTAATTACTTAGCAGAGGATCCCAACAGGCAAAGTTCACACGAGCCCCCTCCGCAGTGGGCCGGCGTGTACAAAATGGCTCCTGCTGAGCTCGGCTGCCAGCCTCCCCGCTCCTTCCCTTCCCTCCACACACGCACAAACCCACCGCGCTACGGAGGCGCACAGAAGGCTCCGCAAGGCCCGAAGCTCTGCCCACACACAGGACAGCCGCTGCCCCTTCCCAGGGCAGCCCTGGCTCTGGGCCTCACGCGTGTGCTACCACCAAAGGGGCCGGCTTTCTCCAATGCGGTAGCATAGTGTTACATTAAAATATCACCGACGGCAGCACACACCTCACAGGGACAGCCACCCTTCCCAGGGGCTGCCCAGTAATTCCTCCTGCTCGGCCTTTTTCAAAGGACCCCAAAAGGAGCATCCCTCCTTTCAGGTAACTCCTCAGCTGTGGTGGACCACAGCAACACCACAGACGGGAGCCCTAAAAACCATGCGTTCAGTAGCACATCCATAGCACCGATACCCATAGCCTCTGTATTCCTCCTTCTGCCTACTACACAGCCCAGTCCTCTTCTCAGGGGGAAATAAACGAGCAGTACGTACATACCATCTGCAGGCCTTTCTGGAACACGTACCTCCAAAGGAAAACACCGCGCGTGCAGTCAGCCACTCTCCTGCCCTACGTCCGTCCTTCCAACCATCGCTCAGCTCTATCGGCCCATTTCAAGCAGAGCTGACAGCACATCAGTATTTGCAACAGCATTCATTTTTGAGGTATTTTGCACAGGCTGGTGAACAGAGAGGAAGAGAGATGCACTCCTCTTCCCCCAGGGTCCACAGGACAATTCAGGGAATTTATCTCAGATGCGGAGGAGTTTCAGTCACTCTGTCAGAGTGCTCAATTTATCACTCACCAGAGAATCTGCCCACAAGACAAAGGCCCAGGAAAAAAAATCAGACTTTATTCTGGTATTTATGGACTTTTTTTTATTATTACCAACCTCCCTAAACTCAGAATAAAGTCGTATTTTTTATCACCATCTTCCAGGGAGTTACCTAAATTTCTCTTTCCAATGACATACAGGTGGTACCAGAAAGATGGAACAACAAAAGCTTACAGTCATGGGGAAAATAAGATTCTCTATTTAGTGCACAAGATGGATCCCACCTCCACTGAAGCCAAATATCCAAATATTTCATCAGTTTCAACAGAGCAACACAAAAACACAGCCTGCAAACAGGGAGCAGCATGTAGAAGCAAACAAAGAGCAGAAAAGCTGGACATTAGGAACCAAACCAAATGAAAGCACAACGACAAAACCTGGAAAATGATCCATATGTGCAGTTAACCCCATTTCCATTGACCTCCAGATTTCTTGAGACAGACAGATTTGCGACCACCTTCCGTCAGTGACATGCCTCTAATGGAAGGGACAGCGAAATGACCTTCAAGTGACAACTCGCCCCGGGAAAACCGTGACAAATGCAGCCCGATAGCCATCTCCACCTTGCGTGCAGACACGAGATGACATACTGTAATACGCTTGTGTCACAAGGAGGGAAATGCTGGATGGTCTTTTTAATGGGTTTGTCTGTAGCAAAAGAACCCATCAGAGATGTAATTTGCAGGGGAAGGACTTGCCAGAATGAGCTTACGAAGGAGGTGTGTATGTGTGTGTGTGCACGTGTGTGTGCTGCGTGGGCAAGCTGCCTGAAGGAAGCACATCTGACTCTCTTTTATAGGGAAAGGCAGTGTATTCCTGTAAAATTAAACAGGTTTAGGGCTCCTGTTTTAACACAAACAGAAACAGACCACAAAAACAACAGCATGCATGAAGAAAACCATAGAAAGAATCTCACTCAATTTTGCAAGGATGAAAAGGAAACATGATTCCGTGCCCACAGTACCGTGTGGTAAGAATACAAATTATTCTGGATGGAGCTACAGTTAATGTAGTGGACCGACACCTAGGGCCACAGGAGACTGGGAGAGAAGGGTTTCACCTTACTCGCACAGGAGCGAAACGGGGCCTCAGAGGCAGCATGAATCCCTCACTACCATACATTAAAAAAATACCAGGGTTGGAGACCCAATAAGCAACATGCTTTCATTATTTTTGTCAGGTGAATGAAAAAAACTGTTTGTTTTATTTTCATTTTAAAAAGTGAGTTTGGACAAAACTGTCCTGAATTCTGTGTTGTGGAATTTTATACAGCACGTTCAGGTGACATCTGGGTAACCACGAAGATGACTTCCACCATCGGTATGAAAGCTGCTTCTTTCCCAGAACAGCACCCAAGAAAGAAGAGAGGGACAGAAAGCTGCTGCAAGCACCTCTCTGAGGAAAACCCATAAATTTGACTTGCTCTATGGGTTCTCTCAGAGTTAAGCAATGTGAGGGCTTCCAAAGGATGACAGACCTGCCCCTCGAGGCTTTGGGTCTGCACCTGTGGATACTTACTCCTTCACAAGATTTCAGAGCTGCTACTAGAAAGTTGAGGACACTTTGAAAGCTGACATGATCTTAAAGCAGATCGGGGACACTGGGCTATTTTGGCTTGCCACAATGGGGAAAATTCAGGAGATTCATACATTTTTGAGCAGAAGGAGCTATTACGATCATTTAACTAATATCCGGCATAACCGTACTGATTGGCCTGTACTATCATCTAAAAGTAACTGATAACGACTTCTCTGAGCCCATCCGCCACCTTGAACGTTCGGTGTAACAGCCCAGAGCAACACATGAACACGATGAGCGTTACAGACCGTGTGGGGTGCAAGCACACACAAAAGGCCAGAAAGCCTGCAGTGCAGTAATGCAGCGCAACACAACCTCAAAAAGCCAGAGAAATGTTTTCATCGAGCAAGAACTATTCAAACACTACCTGAAATCTGCTATGACCTGCCAAAACGAACCCTCCAGCACCAAAGCAACCCAACTCTTGTCTTTAGCAGTTATTATTATAAAGACACTTTCAGGTAGAGCAATAATGAATAAGTCAGGCCTTGTTAGAGCTGAAGTTTTCCTCTCTTCATCACTCAGAAGACTGTCCCAAACTCCTGTCATCTGCAGATAACGTGGACCCCAAACACAGGGGTGCTCTTATTCCAAAACCCTCAGGCCCTATTAATTAACCTGGAGCTCAATTCAGCCTGCGACAGGCTCCTCTTCCTGCCAGGTCACCTCCCAGAAGGAAGGAGAACAGATGTGCTGTGTTACATACGCACGAGTGAAAACACATTTAACAACAGCAACCTGACCCAGACTCAATAAACAAATTAATAAAAATAGAGGAAAAAGAAAAAGAAAACCACACAAAACCAGAAATAGTTCATTACAGCCACAGAAAGATTATTTCTCTACTCAAGCACGGGTGTTGTGCCTCTTAACAAGGGACAACACATTTTGGAGAAGAGTGGGGGACACAGGGGAATATTTAAACAGAGGCAATTCACCGTAACGCATAACTCGACAGCAGAACCACTCAGGATCTTCTCTTCACAGGATCAAAGGGCACGAGAAGAACAAAGGGTCAGCTGAAGTGATACGAATGACCAAGATGGAAGAACACAACTCATTTCGGATACAGAAATGTTTAATGGCGTTAAAGTGCTACTTTAATGGGGACCATATGCTAACATTTAAACACAATTCCACTGCACTGCTAAATATGGTTGTCTTTATTTTTTATTTACTTTATTTACTTCTTTTTGCCCAACCCTACCTAAAACAATAAAATAAAGTCTAAAGGACTGAAATTAACAACCCATTCAAATCAGCAATAAGTTATGAATTTTATAAAGCATTTTTTTTTCCTCTTCTTTTCTTAGTAATGAGGGGTAGTTAAATTACTTAAGGATATACAAAGTTTCAAACAATGCCATAGGTGAGGACTCTATCAAGGTTTTTAAAACTTGGAAAAAACGAAATAATCCTGGCCATTAAAAAGACAAAAATAAAAAAACAGCAAAGCCCTCAAAGTGCAGGTTAGAATGCTCATCTCTGAGAAAATTAGAAAACATTTGCTAGAATAGCTCTTAACAGCACCTGCACAGGTAAGATGGCAAGGCCCTTGGGAACAGGACGTGCAGTCAAAACATTACATTAACGTGAGAGACGTGCTGAGCTTAACTAGGTTAACTACTGGACTGGAACTTCAAAAGTCAGCAGAGGGAATGATTCTAAAAAGAAAACCAAAGGAACCCTCACCGAACTTGGCCTTCTCCAGCTAGCACAGCCTTCATCCATTATGTGCACGGCAAAAAGCATTTTGCATTTCATTGGGTCAAGTGCTTCATCAAAACAGAGATCTTCTCATGGCGTAAATTCATATAAAAGACATCTAAGGTTTAATATGGACAAGCTCTAAAAAGACGCATCAGACTTGGGGTGTTTTCCCTCCCAACACATTTACAAACGTTTATCAAAAAATCTCTTCAAATAAAAAGGTCATAGTGGCTCAGTATCTGGGCACGACTTTCTGGCATATCGCCTCTCGTGTGTGCTGGTTTCTTTCTGCCCTCAGCTGGTTGTGTGCCTGCGCGTGGGCACGCATCTACCGGGAGATCTGCTGTCGCTGTCACAGCACGACACAGCCCATGATGTGCTGGTAGATTACAAGCGTGTACCCCTCGCTTTAGCCACGCGTCAGAGGTACTTGCTTTTTAAATGATGTCCAACAGAAAGCTGAGCTGAATGGTATTCTCTCCTGTACATCTCTTTTCACTGCCCCTCTCTCTGGGCACAGAATGAGACCTTAATCATTACTGTTGTTGTTTCTAGGCTACTTATGCCCTCACAGATTTCCTATTACATTACGACAGCATTGGATTGTGATAAACTGTAGGACATGGTCCTTTTAGGACCACAAAAGCTCTTCAGAAGGGCCTAAACAAGGTTGTTCAACCTGAATGCAGTGTAAGAAATTCTGACATTTCTCAGATCTCATGACAGAAAGAGAGGGATGAGTCTCTAGTATCCTCTTTCAAACAAAGAAATTCAAAACAAAGTGTTTCATCGCTAAGGTCTAGATCCAGGTCCCACAGAAACAAATGGATATCACGGACTTCAATGGGACTAGGGTTTGGTCTAACTTTTGGCCAGCAGGAATTGGGATTGGTAATGTGACCAAATGAACACGTGGGTTTCTTCCCTCACCCCAAAGGTTTTATTTACAGGTCTCTTCAGGACTAGCTGTCAACGTGTCATTTCTGAAAGAGGATACTGGCATCTAGGACCCAGTTTGATCACCCCAGTGAAATCTTTCGCCCTGCACTGTCATCTCACTTGGTTCTAGGAAGCAAAGGAGAGCTTGACACTGGCGCTGGAGTAACCCTCGTCACTCCCAATACTCTGCAAGCTGCTGTGATCATCAATGTCACTGATGCTGGTTGTGCTGATATTGTCCACTTCTCCATGGGAGAACTCTGTGCTTTCAACGTCCACTTCAATCTCTTCTAAAAAGGGAAATGAGAGAAACACACACAGGTTAGCATCACAAACCCAACTGCTTCCTTCAAGCCAGCTGCCAGGACTGCCCTGGTCAGGGCTGCAGCAGCAGCCTGGCAGGAAGACTCTCGGTGTTTTCCCTTGGGGTAGGATAGGCTATGGACATGGTTTGGGAAAGGACTAGCTACCAGCCTGGAGCTTTTCACAGGGACTTTGCAAAGGGGCTTGACTCCTCCAGAATGCAAAACACACTGTCAGTATAAGTGGGCCATCTCATGCACTGAACTTGTTACTCTGCCTCTGTTCTTTGGAACGGTATTACCCCCGTGTTGGAAACAAACAAACAACAACAAGAAAGAAACACAGATAGAACAGAGGACAAGACAGAAAACAGAACATGAAGTCACCCCTAAAGTTACCCCTGCCTGTAACACGCTATTCGATTGATATCACTTTGCCAAAGGTGGGACCACCCATTATAATGGGCATTATAATGCATTAAGATGAGGGTCTGAGTTACTTTCAGAGCTACTGAGTGGACCTAAGAGCTTAAATCCTGTTTTTAAGAGGGTATTAGAAAGCAGATACTTAGTCAATCAGATTATCTTGATTTCCATAGCATTCAGGAATTTTCCAAAAGGATTTTTTTTTCCAAACTGTAGACTCAAACCCGAACTACATGGTGTGCTTGAGCCTGTTAGTAAATATCAAGCTATCTACTGTGCCCACCTGGGATCCACAGCAGAGGTGTTTCAAAAAAGAAAATTATCTGAATTCAGTTGGCCATTCAGACCATCTCTATGCAGTTTTAACTGAGATGAACAGTACGGGAAGCTTGGAAAAGAAAGGGGGTTGGTGGTAGAATGATTCTTGGAGTTTTAAGAGTCAGTTTGCTTGGTTATGCCATGGTAGGCCCAAATACAGGAAATATATTGGAGAGCATGAGAAGTTGCTTTGCAACATCTGCTCCAGCCCCAATAATATCTTTCTTAGATATTCTCTTTGTGTTGCTGAGAGATACAAAAAAGGGACAATGCATATAACATCTTTAACATCAGGTATTTATCTACCATCTTGTGACCACTGCAAATTACTTTGCGTAACTGATGCTTTCGTATTTTAGAGAGCTCTTCAGAGAAGCAGATCACTTTAAATGCCACCGAAATCATCCTGAGATGACAATGGCAACACTTCTTCCAAACTTAACTGTAACTCAAACAAAAGGCAAAACTTTTTGTATATAAGTGTGTGCATATGTATGCAAGTACATGTGTAAGCAAAATCAGTAGCCTAAATACCATAAGTCAGAGAGAAGCGGGTAACTGAGAGACAAGAAATGGATCAGCCCCCTGCCCCCTCTTCTCAGAGTCCCGGGGATTCCCTGCCAGCTCAGTGACACCCACCTCGCTCCGAGTCTGAGCGATCAGAGGAAATGGTAGATCCAATGCTGTCCATTCGTATTCGCTCTATCTCCTGAGACCCCTGTAGTTGTTCCAGTCTTCTCTTTAGGAATCTTTGTTCTCGTTCCAGGTTCTCAAGCTGGTGTTGGCTTCTCCTCTCGGTCTCTTCAAGTTTCTGACATGATCAAATATGGCTCAGTAATAGGTTTCATTCTTTTCTCCTTCCCTCCCACCCCACTGTCCAGCCACCTGCTTTACTTAGATGTTCCCAGGCCCCTGAAGGATTTAAGCTGCAAAAGAGCACTGAAACAAGCTGCTTTCCCCTTTCCAGGAGTTGTGCTGTCTCCTCACAACTCTTCCTGTTCCCAGGCTCTGATAAATCACACATGCATTGGTATCAAAAGGCTTTGAAGACAGAGCCTCTCCAGAGGAAACGATAGGAACCGTAGCACTGTGGGCCATTCTGCCTGAGCTCAGCCCCCTGCATTACCACATCTGTCCACAAAGGGGCCTCGGTGCCCTTAACCAAACCAACCCCGCGTTACAATCAGCTGTCACATAAAAACGTGCCCCGGGAGCTCTGTGTTCCTTGCTGCATGGTTTAGCAGGATTTCTCAGAAACAGTTTTCTATTTAGTAAGTGATTTACATAACCTACTACAGATTTCTTTGATCACAGCTGGGAAATCTACCAGGGCACTGTTCTTTGTTTCCTAGGACAAGCACATTGCATAAGGAGGAGTCATTTCAGGCTAACCCCGTCCCTTCAGCAGGGCTTTTTCTCCTTCGCCACCCATCCTCCCTCCCACTATCCTGGGCTGTGACAAAGGGTTCCAGCCTTTTCCAGATACTGACAATGCTGCGTTTTCTCTTTGTGCTTCACTCTGCCAGGAGTGAAACTAGATGAGTGTTGGGCTGGCTGGCTGGCTCCCACACGGAACTTCAGCAAGCCAGCCCTGGCTTACCCTCCTGGGATTTGCACCAATGTTTTGGCAATGGAAACTCACTGGCACATCAGAAGAAAAGGTGCATTTCCCATCAAAATGGGGTCATTCAACAGTAGGTATGTTTTTCTCGTAAGAGCTGTTGCTGTCAACAACTGATGACGATACAGAATAAGGCTCCTGCTTTCCAAATCAATCATTTCCACAGTTAACAGAGTTCCTTATGGACTCTCCTAACAATGTGGCTTGTAGTAATGATAAATGATTAACCGAAGAGACAATGCTTGCTTGTTGCTTTATATATATATACACACACACATAAAATGTAAATAATAGATATATATGTATATTAACATATCAACATGTACTACGAGTAGTTAAGAATCAGAATGAGTATTAGAAGTATTAGAACGAGTCCAGAGGAGGGCCATGAAGATAATCAAAGGGCTGGAGCTCCTCTCCTATGGAGACAGGCTGAGAGAGCTGGGTCTGTTCAGCCTGGAGAAGAGAAGGCTCCGGGGAGAGCTCATTGCAGCCTTCCAGTACCTAAAGGGGACCTGCAGGAAAGCTGGGAGGGACTCTTTGTCAGGGGGTGTCATGGTAGGACAAGGGGGAATGGTTTTAAACTAAAAAACAGTAGGTTTAGATTAGGTATTAGGAAGAAATTCTTCACTCAGAGGTGGTGAGGCGCTGGTGCAGGCTGCCCAGAGAAGCTGTGGCTGCCCCATTGCTGGAGGTGTTCAAGGCCAGGCTGGATGGGGCTTTGGGCAACCTGGTGTGGTGCGAGGTGTCCCTGCCACTGGCAGGGGGTTGGACTTAGATGATCTTTAAGGTCCCTTCCAACCCAAACCATTCTGTGATTCTATGGCATAAGGTTTGATTTTTGGGTGGTCTTGTGTGGATCCAGGAGTTGGACTCTGTGATCCTTGGGGGTCCCTTCCAACTCGCGGTATTATGTGCTTATTTGATTAAGGAAAGGCCTCGGTCTCCTTCGACACAGAGTTAACCTCTAGGCAGCAAGAGCGAGCTATTGGATTGTACTTCCAAACCAGCCCCGCCAGAAAGCAGCTGGGAGAGGCAGCTCTTACCTTGATATGTGCTTTGGCTTTGTTGAGCAGCCCAAGCGTCGTGTGCCTGGTGCAGTCTGGTCCGAGCGGTATCAGAACTTTCAAGCGTTCGAGACACAGGCGGAGGTGAGCTCGGCTGTAAGGGGAGAAGAGGAGATCAGAGCCGTGCTTTCGAGAAGGGAACACCATTTCTTTCTCTGCCTCCCTTCTAGGAGGCACTTTTCACGCTTCCTCCTCTCTCTACACATCAGGAGATTCCCCACAGGTGCCAGGATGGGCCGCCGCCGACCTATTTACACCGCAAACAGCAGCTGCTCACCAATACTCGCACGATTGCTAACCTCTGGCAGCCGCTGTTTGTTTTCTTGCCGTTTGAGCTGATAATCTGATTCAATGGATGGACTTTGTGCAGAGACAAGGCACAGGCACAAACGGTACGATTACCTTGTAGGCTTCACCTCTCGCTCAGCTAGTTGCTGCTGTGCTGAGAAGGTTTGTGGAGGCACTTGGGAATGACTGCTACCCGCGGCACGCTTGTGCATTGCCGGTTCAGGGACATTTGCTATGATCCAAGCAACATCTCTAGCATTTCTTTGCACAAAATTCGAAGAAGGAAATAGCAAAACAGTTAGCCCAAAGCACCCAAACGATCCCTGCTGGCAATTAAGAGAGTTAGAGGGATTGCGGTTCCCAAGCGTGGCACCCTTACTCCTTCCTTGGACCCAGGTCTCAAACAGTGCTGGGGGCACAAGGTCTGCAGGAACACGAGAGCCCTTCCCTGGGCACTCTGCTGACCTTGGACCACATCTCCAAAGACAATTTCAAGCACGACAGCACTGCTGATGGCCTGAGCCATTTTCTGCAGAATACGAAACGTGGGGAAAATGGTTCCGGAGCAGTGGCAAAGCACGTCGTCCTCAGGCTGCACAGGAGAACTGCTCCTGCCGATCCTGCTCTGCATCACGAATGCAGGGACCAACACCAGATTTATGGAAAACTATCTCGTGGGTTGCCTTTTTTCTCCTCCCTCTCTCTTTCCCAGACATTAATGATTTATGTCCAAACTTGTCATCCCAATCAATAACACAATGACATCAGCTTCACCATTCACATGCAAGCAACACCGGTGCAAAAGAGTCCTGAAAGCCTATCCCAAGCCCCGCTCAGACACAAAGAAACTGCATCTTAGCCCGATCTGTCTCAATGCAGGGGGAAAAAAAAATAAAGAGCACGGACAGTTCATTTCCATTTGTTTTTCAAATTCACCATTGCTCCCGGTTTGAAAGGGGTGGGGGAGAAGAGTCTGTAATCAGGCAATTATGTCAGTGACAAGCAAGGATGATTAAGGGTGGAAGGGTCAGGGGTTTTGCTGATGAACTGTCAGCACTGAGGAGTGCTCGCTGGCGGTGCTAGGGCTGGGAGCCCCTCAGTACTTCTATTATAAATCTCTTTACAAAGGGTCCATCATTCTGTCTCGAGAACAGCCACGGGGCTGCGTATGAGCAGCAAGGGCCTTGACGAACATGTGCTTTTCATTAAATATTAACAACTGGGGAAGGGGGGGGGGGGGGGAAGAACCAAAATCAGAAGAACCAAACAAACAACTACAGAAGAAAATCACATCACTCTCCTCTGTTCCTCCTCGGACTGCTCCAGGGCAAACTGTTGACATTAAACCCATATGGCTGACACAAGTTTGGGTTTTAGCTACCTGGAAGCCCCTTTTCAACATACGGGCTGGTGAGCGGGGGTGCGTGCGCCCAACCCACCCCAGGTGCTTTGCCCAGTACCTGTAGGGCCTGCAATGACAGCGCACTGCTGGGGCACGCCGCACGCGTCCTCCCAGGGGAGACTGCTCAGATGTCTGGCAGCCAGAGAGAGGAGGAGGAGGAGGTCGTGCAGTTAAGGACATTCTGGGTCTCTGAACCGATTTTTGGTTGTGCCACAGATTTCCTGAGTGCCCACAGGCGAGCCACCAAGCCAGAGCTGCCCCAGCACTGCCACCAGGCTGCCGCACGGAGCAGCGTGTCCCCGCACGGCACGAGTGCAAGCACCAGCCAAACGCCTCACCTGCAGGATCAGCCCCAGTTGGAAATGCCGCCGGAGCGGAGCTGGGGATGTGAGCAGATTTGGGGGCTGAGAGCAGGGCCACTGCCACCGCACAGAGGGCTGGGTACGCGGCACCTGCCGCGGGTAGGGCCTGGGACTTCGCCCTGACCCGCTGGTAACAAACGCACCGTGCACGCAGCAGAAAACCAAAGCTCTGGGGAATCAACGCCTGACCAGCGTCGAATTATCACAGCAGCTCCAGAACGCAGAGAGAAACGCACAGCACGTTACGGCCTGAGCTCCGGGGTTTTTACCAAGAACAGGGGAAGGCCCCGCACAAGGAACCAGGCCCTGGGGACCAGAGGTCAGCTCTGGGCAGGAACGAGCACGCGCCGGATCGCCCAGGCACAGGCTGAAAGGATGGCACCAGGTACTGGAAGCACGGCCACCCATCAGTTCGGCTTGTGCCCCAGGACCACGGTGGATCAAAGGAAGTCACCGTGCCCTGCAAACAAGGGCAGAGAGGGGACAAAAGATCTGGAGGGCTTGTCTTCAGAAGGACTGGACAAGCTGGCAGAAAGTTGCCTCCCCAGCACACACGGTCCCTATTTTCCCGTTTGCATCTGGTTCAGAGAGAGAGAGAGCAACCACAAAGCTATTAATCTTTCTTATCAAGTCCCGTAGCTGTACCTGAGCAGCTGTAATCCCAAGGTCACGCCCTGATAGGCACACCTTTCCTTCCCCTTGTTTACCTGGCTTCAGCTGCAACGTGGCTTCAGCAGCGCTGCAGGCTCTTGGGCTCAGTGAAAATGCCGGCATTGTGCAGGCTCCAGACAGAGCCCGATGGCTTCGCCTGTAAACCACTGGATTATGCCAATATTTGACGCATCTGCCAATATCTGGGAAAACAAGCCTAAATGCCCGTATTGTTGTGTAACAGAGGAGCGACTCAGGCTGGGCGCGAAGCGCTGCTGCCTCTCACTGCGCTGGTCCCAGGGAAGGCAGAGGAGGGCAGGAGGAGAACTGCAGTTTCAGGCAAGGCTGAAGCCTCCGCACGCGAGCTGCAGGGGAGACGGGAGAAGCCAGAGGCCTTCCTCCTGCCTCGGCAGCTTTGGTAAAATCAGGCCCCCCCAGCCTTACCTGTCCTCCGCTGAGCACAGGTAAGTGCTGGATGTGCCAAAGCACCAGGCTCACGCAGAGGGAATTGGGGAGTACCTGACAAGAGGAGGCTCCCCCCTCTTTCACCCTGTGCCTGGGTGAGAGCCTCTGTGTTTGGGTTACCTGCTTGCACCAGCCGCCAACACCCCCCATCCTCCTCCGAGCCCCCAGGCTCTGCCCCGCGCCCCTAGCAGAGCAGCCTGGCTCTCGCTCCGCGCCTCCCCCTGCACTGGGCTCTGCCTGGCTGCAGAGGGCTGTAACTTCACAGCCTGCTCTGCTCTCCTCTCCCAATGACATCATCCGCTCCGATTATATAAAGCGCTGGGAGGAAACCTTTATTTCTGCATGCTTTTTGCTCCTAGCCTCAGCTGTCTCACCGCACAGCCCGCAGCCAAATCCCACTGCAGGAGCCCGGCTCCTTTTTGCCTGCATTGGACTGCAGTGCAGGAACGGGGCTGGGTGCAAAAAAAAATTCCCCGTTTCCTCACCCCACTCTTCTGGGGACGTTTTGGAGGGGCTGGGGCAGGGCTCATCCTCTCCCCCACCAGGCACCACAGCAAGCTTGGCACAAAAGCCACCAGCTTTTGTAAACATCCCTGGTGAGACTGCAGCTGCTTTGCTGCTACGGTGAGGGCTTTTTTCTTCCACCACGGGCAAAAGCGATGGAAACTGAAACAAAGTTTCTCTGCCTAGAAGTCACTAAGAGACACGTGCGTGCTCAGCTCTGAAGCAGCAGGTTTCCCAGATTCAGCGCTCTCTGACTCCATCAGACGCTGCTGACAAACTTTGCTGAATCAAGGCTCGAACATCTGCAGAACACCGGCGCAGGCGCGCACCAAGCTCCCATCTTCAGACCAAACCTCCCCTCCTGCAGGAAATAACTCACGAGCCGCCAGCGGCATCTCAAGTGCTGAATTCCAATTCCTGTATGTTGAAAGAGAGCATTGGGGGGAAAAGGAAAGCGTTTCCCAGATACTGTTGTACCACGCCTGCAGGTCTATAGGGCCTGAGTTCAACAGATTTCAGCACGTGCTCAGCGTTAGGAATTCACTCAAGTCCCACCGAAGCTAGATCAGATGTTTGATCTCCACGAGGAGTTAACAAAACAAAACGAAAAAGCAGCACCAAAAGCACCAGCACAAGGAAGATCCTAACACGGAGAAGAACATCAGCACCAGCCTCCCTCTCTGCCCTCCTCTCTCTCCTCCCTCTTCATCTTTTCAAAGTTGAGTCCGATTTAACCCTGAAATTAGATACCACCAACTTTGTTTGGATTTCAGGGCTAATAGATTGCTTAAAAAATTCAGGAGGGATCGCTGCTTAAAGAAAGCAATTCCTGGAGAAACACAAGTGACCCCACATCAATAATTCATTGGACCAGAACGATTTTGAGATAAAAGTAATGAGAAACACATGCAAAAACCGCAGGGCAGGGAAGATGGGGGAAAATATGGTTTCCTTCTATAAGCAACTCGCAGGTCAGAGCCTCATTTATCTTGAGCAGCCATCACATGATGATGTTTTTTTCCTCGCTCGTCTCTAACCCTCTACCAAACCCAACCCTCTCTGCTAAAGGACCTGACCCCCGCCGCCAGCGAAAGGAGAGGAGATTTTGCCGAGTACCTGAATCAGAAACTGAAAGCCAGTCAAGTGCTGAGGACAGAGGCTGTATTTTCCTTGCTGCAGAGCGTTATGTAATTGCCGCGAGCCCTCGAGCCACGAACAATGGAGCTGCCGTGGCTCCCGGCCAGCCTGCAATAAACACGCACGCGCTCGCCCCGCTGCCTCCTGACAGCGAGGACGGGACAAGGTTTAGAAGGAAACCTGGTCCAGAAGCTGATGTCCTCCACCTGAGCTGTGACATCATTCAGAGCAAGCCATTCCGTCCGATTTTAATCCGGGCCTCTTCTCGTGATTATTTGTTTGTCTGCGTTTGCTCCACGTTGAACGAGATCCTTGTGCATTTGCCTCTTTGTCTCCAGTCCGCTTCTCCCCATGGCTCCCTGGCACAGAGGAGCATTGGTACTGCAACGCTAACAAAATGCACCGTGAAGAAGTAACTGGGGGGGGAAAAAAGGCCTTTAGATTTTTTTAATGCCTTTCGATCTTTTAAAAGACACAAAGAAATGAGAATTTAGGAATGACAATAAAAACAAACTCGATGACGCGTTATAAATCGGAATGTTGGCCCTGCACACACCTGGAGCCACGCGGACAGGAGGTATCTGCTTCCAACATTCAAGGCCACACCACTGCGGGCACAGCTGCAAAAAGGACACTTCTCCAAGTCTCAGGGCCCTACGCTCATCTCAGGGGGCACTTCAGGGAACAGGATCGCTTTCATCTCTGAGTTTTGTTTTTTTTTACCTTCCTTTTCACTCTGACCTGGTGCAACGCTGCAAACGCCGAACTGCTTGCTCAGCTCTGCTACCACTGGCCTTTGTCCTTCTGTCTCCACAGGTTTTTGCTTCTGTCCCCCCTTCTGACAGCCTGCAGGATTGGAAACTCTTTGGAACACAACCACAAGTGCCAAATGCGCTGAGGTCCAAACAGGATTTCATAGCTGCACTCAGAAATCCTGTACCAGGCAGGTCCCAAATAATCAGACTAATGCAACATTACGATTCTGAAGCTGAAGTGATGTATTTGGAGCTTTTTGTTTATTCACGCACTAACTGCTGGGCCTCTGGGTCCCATTTGTTGCACATCTTGAAGCTTTTCTCTTTGAACCGGAGGACTGAAACAGAGAATCTTGATTTAAATGAATAAAACAATAAAAAGGAGAGACCATCTGTAATCCCATGCCTCCCAAAACTAGGATGCTAAAGGAATGGCAAAAAAAAAGAAATTTAAAAAATGAATACTGATACTCACAGTAAAAAATACTGCTGAGGAAGTACCATTTTGGAAGGTGCCTCCTCCAGAACGAGCTCTCAGCTGTTCGCTAGGCTAACTGCTCATCCTTTCCTGACACCTTTGATCTTCAGAGGCCCCAATGAGACAGACTGCTTCAACTCAGTAGTAAGAGATCAGATATAAGAGCCTGCAGTTCCCAATGAGAAGGTGATGAGAGCAGCATAGGTGGCTGGCTGCCCAGCAGAGGAACCGAGTGAATCAATGCCTGGCATTTTCTCTTGCCTCTTCATTTTCCTCCAGACCTAGTGCCACGCTCTCAGTGCCCGTTCATCAGTTTCTCTTCTCCCCTTCCAGCTCCTCCACAGCTTTTTGCCTTTCTTTGAAAGCAAGGAAATTTAGACAGTTAAGAGATGTCAAACAGCAACAGATGCTCCGGAGCGGAGTCTATTACTACTTATCAAAGTTAATCTCCCCCTAAAATTATACATTGAGGATCTATTACTATTGATCTTGGCCATTAGCCACCAAGTATTTTAATCCCTGGTGAATCTAATGAACTGAACTTCGGTCTCCTGTAGCACAACACTCGATGCTACCAGCTAAACCCCTTTACGGCTCAGCTGTGCTTACAACAGGACCCTAAACCCTACAGCCATCACAATATATGAATGTTCTACCTCATGTTCTCTTTCTGACCTAAAAGCACTGCCCGGTTGCTGCCAGCAGTCACACCTAGGTACGTCCTGCACCAGACCGTTTGGCACCAACTTTCCGCTGATGCTCACTCCCGACACCGCGGGTGTCGCAGCCCCGCTGCCCTGGCAATGAGGCACGGTCACGATCCTGCACCCAGCTACCAGGGACCACGCAAAGCAAGCCTGCAACACCAACGTGCAGCCCAGTCCGGCTAATTAGAAAGCCCCGATTAGTCCAGCCTAATAAAAACTCCACCTCTGTTAAAAGGCAGTTAAAAATAGAGACCTGCTCTTTGAATAGCCGGCGGTGCCCTGTGCCCCCGCTCTCCCTAATACCATTATAATCACCCTGCCGGGGCCACGCAGCGTGCTCGGGGCCACAAAGCGCGGTGACACTGCTCCTGGCGTCCTGCTCCGTGCCACCAGCGTGCCTGCAGCGCGGCTCTGCCGTTCAGCACACACCCGCCTGGCCGCAGAGCGGCACTGACCTGCTTTGCTGCGACCCACGGATTTTCAGCTTTACGGCTAGAATTAGGTCACCAGCAAAGATAGCTGAGGTTTTCCAAACTCGCCAGCTATTCTTGATGCTCCTGTTCGGGTTTCCTGGCTAAGCACCACGCGTTTGAAGAGAAGTGACGAGGTATTTCAGATGCTGGCAAGCGGCGACGCTCAGCCCAGAACCTCTGCCTGCCTCCGGAGCTGCCGCCCACCACGAAGAGCTCTCCAGTTCGGATCTTCCTGGCCCCTCGAGGAGAAAGCAAGTGTGATACGCACCAGGAAACAGATAAATTAGCTGGGACCTGCAGAGATCCTTGAATGCCACCTGAGACGGAAAGAACGTGAGACACGAGGCAGCCTCCCGCCAGGCGGACGGAGAGCGGCGCCCTTCCTGCCCTGGGCCACTCTCCTGGCTCCAGCAGAAAAGCCACCCAGGTGCACGGGGTGTCACAGCAGCAAAGGCACGGACAGGGTCTCAAAACAGAGCCTCTGTTTCTTCATAATACGAAAAAGACCCTGCATTTAGGTGCTGAACGTAGTCAGGTTTTAGACCAGTGGCCAGCTGAAAGCAGCACGCATTTCTTTTGTCAGATCTACGTTTGTCCACCAGTTAAAGAATAAAGGATGCTACCAATCCGTTATTTGGGAAAACTATTTCCTGTCTTCAAAATAACAAGCAGGGAATACGCCAATACCAAGAACACGTTCTGATGTAGTACCAGTGGTCGCTTTTGTCATTAACGTAGTTCCCTAAATCACACAGCTAAGCTATTGCTACTAAGAAGTATTTTTCTGGTTCATAAGATAGGGCAGAGTTTTCCCACCCCACACAATTCTTTCCTGATACTGTATTCCAGTTTCCTCACCTCATGGAAGAAAATCTTAATTCCTAATGAAAAAAATAGTCCAAGAACAGGACCGTGTGGAATATTTGTTTACGTAAAGTCTTTTCTACCAGAAGGAAAGCATGTGCTTTTCATCTAATGCCACTCTGCACTGTCAGAAATATTTAGGGAGTCATCAAATATCTCCCGTACCTCTCAGGTACAGAGGGCACGCATCTGGAACAGAGGAAGCAGTGCATGTAATTTAACCTTGTAAAATTATTTTAAATTTAACCTCAGACTTCGCTGGAAAAAGGAATTACCAGCCAAGGTCATTACTCGATGTGCGGTTGGAAAAAGGCACTGCAACTAGGAAAGAGAACCTAAGAGCTCCTAGCACTATTTTTCCTGCCGGGTATATATTTTAGCACACATACGGCAGCACTAACGTATTTCAAAGGTCTAGGAGTTAGCTAGCATTAAGTGCCAAACAGTTTTAATTTAACTACACGTGTTATTCAGCAGGAGAACCTGAACACAGATGCCCAACTCCTGGCATTACGACAACAGATGCGTCACGTCCTGGCCTCACACGTACTGACGCCCCAGGAAAGGTGCTGAGAAGAGGTAGTGGAGAGCACATCGCGCTTCTGCTCAGCCGGTACAGCACGCTAACATAACCTGGTTGTATGCCAACACCGTTCTTCCAAAGAGGAGCAGGGCTGATCACCTAGAAAGTTATAACTTTGTAAAGTGCAGGAGAAAAAGCAAACCCAAACCTGTACCTTGCCCTTTCCCTTTAACTACCTTCAACATCTTCCTTGTGTTTTCTTCCTCTTCTCTATGCACGTGTAAAGGCAAAGAGATACAAGACTGCTCAAAACTCCAACAGAAAGAAGTGTAATGCTGGCCACTTAGAGCCCATTTCCTTAGGCAGACCTGCACCCAGAAGAAATGAAAGGGGATCAAATGTTTTTCAGTCCCACTACAAAACTCAGGACGCTGTTCCTAGTGAACTCCTGATCACTCCTGATCAGCTGGAGAAGATCGATATGACCCCAGCTTCGGCCAGCAGTGCCACAGACGGATATAATCCTAATTCCCCCAAACCAAGAACAGCTGCAGTTCAGTAAACTAACATTTGTGCGAGGATTAGCTGCCTTACGCTCACTCGGTCTGTATTCTCCCAGCAGGAAAAGGGCTGGGATCCCACCTGGGAACAAACCAAACGCAGAAAGGTTCATGCTTTTTTTAGGAAAGAAAAAGGAAAAAAAAGAAGGGCTAGAGCTCCCAGTCCTGTGGTTTGGTGGAAGCTGGTTCCCATTTGTTCAACCATCAGGCCAATGTTTAAAAAACAAAACACAAAAACAAACACATGTGAGCTTACAGAAATACTTACAGAAATACCTGCAGTAAGCTCACTGTAATTGCAACCAGACCTCTCCTTCCCTGTTATGCTGTAGTGCTTATATCCCTCACAGGGCCTTGTGAACTGAAGAAAGATAAATTACTGCTTCACGGCCAGGTATTTCCTATGCACTGTTCCATCCTGGGATCTCTCCCTGCTTGTTTCACAGATCCCCAGTGAAAAAACAGTTGCTGGCAGAAGCCCGCCCAGCTCGCGCGCATGTTCAGGGAGAGCGGTGCAGCACCGCAAGGAGCCAACGTTTCAGCCTCCCCACCGCCCTCGGGGCTGGGCCGCAGGCAAGACGTGTAAGTGCCAGCCAGGAGAGCTGCTGCAGGCAGCCTGCACCACCTCAGGTAAATCCCGCGGAGCACCGGCGCACGCACCGCTCATCCGCAAAATGCAGCTAATCCGAATTCCTCCGCGGAGCCCCGCACGGCTAAATCCACCCTTGTTTTGCAGGTGCTCACGCAGCTCAGCAATGGCACTGGTGTTGGAAACGCCTGGACAGTGGGACACTTGAAAAGGTAACTCAGGTGTCAAAAGGGGGGAGCAGAAGACACTTCGCCCGCCGCTCCTGCACCACCGCCTTCCGCTTCGGCCACCGCTAACCCTTTACGGCACGCTCATCCCGCAGCAGAACCCCCTTCCTGCCCTGCGCCTTCCCTACCACGCATGCTTTTCTCAGAGGTCACTGAGGGGGGGAAAAAAAGACAACGAAAAGCAAAACTCAAAGAAACTCCAAGATGCTCCTGGCTCCAGAGGGCTTCAGCATGTTTTCCTGAAGTATATCACAGCTGAAACAAGACTTCCCTTCTCCTCCCCCTTTGCAATCCCTTCGCGGAAGGGATGGAAATGCATCCCCGTATGTGCTTTTTCCAGCGAGCACCAAGCCTGTAAGCTGCTTTTCCAAGCCAAGAAAAGTTTAAAAGAGGTGACGCCCCGCAGAACAGTGCCTGCACACTTCCTTACGGGGTCACGTAACGTAGGATATCCACCAGAGACAGAGTGTTCCCGTCCGGTTTCCCACTTCTTTTGGCATCAACGTTGCTTTTCTGGGTAGGTGAAGTGGCATATGCATGGTCAGAACAAGGAAAAGGATTTTTCTCCTCCATATTCCCTCATCTCAGCCAGAACTGCTCTGCATACTCGTAGCATCTAATGTTCAGTCTTGCTGTGAAAGCTGAGTACTACGTGCAGCATCCAGGGCTCTCCCCTTCAAACTCACAGAGGCACTCAGCTTTGGATGGCTTTTTTTATTTCAACATTATTCTAGAAATAATTTTCTTCCTAGTTAGATGTTAAGGAAAAACTTTCCAGCAGTACCAACAGCCGGTCAGTGCACCAGGCCGTACTGCCTTCCCCGGCAGCCCTTCTCTCACGGGTTTTCAACACCAGTCAGACAGGCACCTGTCAGCTACGGTGGCGATGGAGCTTACCCTGCTTTGGGGCAGAGGGACACACCAAACGAACTACGCAGGCCTCACAGCTCCACCTCTGACAGCTTCACAAAACACCATGCAAACCCGAAGAGCCTTCCTGCCTTCTTCTAGGCGCAGGTCCCGAGCCAGCTGCACAGGCACCGTGCTGAGCCTCGGGAAAGTGAAGGGGGATTTTGCCTCTCCGAGCTACAATCCTGGTGGCAGAGCAAAAGATTTACTCTGGTGTGGCAGCCTTTGCTGCTGCATGCAGCTGGGAAGGGCAGGGATGCCACGTGTGCGAGCACACAGGCAAGGTAAGGGGATCAGGAGAAAGGAAACGCGCAAGGCAGCTCCCACCGCCAGCAGGAGACAAAGCCCTGCCCTGCGCGTTGGGGAGGGAGGACAAGAGCAAAGCAAACACCAGGAGGGCCTGCAGGTAACGTGACAGCACCGTGACTTGTGATTCCCCAGGTCGGGTTTGGCTGAGGAAGGACCAGCTGAAGAGAAACGTGCACGCCGGCAGGCAGCAGGAGGCCGGCGGGAGGAGCAGGCGAGGGAGAAGGCGCAGCAAGGAGCTGATCCTCGGCGGGGAGCGGGCGTCCTGAGCCGTGGGGGGCACGGGAGGAGGCAGCAGGCCTCGAGGATGCAGGCAGCACACAGCTTCGGTTGCCACTGCTCTCGCTCTTCCTTTCTTAGAGCAGTTGTTATTTGGAGGCAGGAGCAGACACCCCCAGCACCCCGCTAGCTGCTCCGCGTGCGGTTTAGCGGCTGCAAACATGCAAAAAAGCAGCCAGCTCCGAGGAGCGCCAGGATCCAGCCGGTGAGAAACAAACACAGATCAAAGCGAAGACCCGAGCTGTATACACAGCTGGGGCTCTGTCCTGTGCTTTCAAAAAGAGGTGGGCACGTAGATTTTAACTGCGAGCTCTTTGTGTGCGTCCCCGCACGTAACTGTGTTCATCTGTGCGAGCGGGAGCACTCAGCCCACGTCTGGCATCCCGATGCTGAAGGGTAGCTAGTGAAGGGTAGCTAGTGAAGGGGATTGTCTGAGCCGGGCAGGCGATTCCCACACAGCTGGGCAAACTCTGACTGGGCAACGCGCAACCCGACCTGCCCCAGGGAACAAGGGCAAAGAGGTGGGAACGAAGGACATGGAAGATACAAAGCAACCTCTTTTTAACCTCTGAGCTCTGTAATGAACTGGATGCTCCGCTCCCCCTTTCAGGGTAACTCATGGGAAGAATTTCCCCGAGTTCCCAGAAGAAGCAGAAGAACCCTTCCGTCTAAGGATCCCGTCCCACGCAGGGTCTGAAGTGTGCGTGCCTGGTGAAGCTGCGGTGAATCACCCCAGGGTTCAACAGGTTGTGTCTTTCAGCAGCACTGGGAAGCCCCTCCGGGGAGGAGGTGCGGGACTTGTCACCCAGAACCTGCTCGAGGTCACGGAGGACCTGAGCGATGCCTCCTGCACAGCGCAGCTTTGAGGGGAAAGAGCAGAGGAACGCCCCGCTGCAGCAGCTGCAGGTGCCTTTACCCGTGTGAAAAGACGTCTGCCTTTCCTCCACAAACAAATACACGTGCTTACTCACATGGAGAGCGGCACCTATCAAGCATCCTCCCTTCGCTGCCGTATCACACGGTGTCCTGGGCAGTACGGTGCTGAGTGCAGGGGCCCTTGGCACAGCCCCAGCACTGTAGGGACAAGCGGGGGGAGCAGCATGTACCCAAGCAACGGCGCAAGTATTCATCTGAGTCATTAAAAGCTGAGCTGCTGCCCAATTAGATGCGTTCAGATATTCCACCCTAGCAGGGCAAGCCCTCAGCTCAGAGCCGGCAGGCTGCACGTGCCTGTATGAGCACGGCTACGTTGTGTGCAGCTGTTTACCACCCCCCGCGATAAACCACACCCGTGTGGCACGCAGCATTATCAGCACGGACCACGCACGAGCTGCCTGATACCATTCACCCAGGCTGTTTCTGTGAAGGTAACGCTGCATTTCAAGCTCGTGTCCTCTTTCCAGGGCAGGTTTTGGTGCACGAGCTTTTCTGTATCAGCTTCTGTCACGTCTCCCTCTTTCCCTCAGCCTCTCCTGGGCAGAACTCCTTCTGGAGGCAGTTACAAGATGGCTTTGCAGCTGCTGCATCCCCTTCCCTTTTGCAGAAGCTTTGCATTTTGCATCCCTGTCCTTTGCAGAAGCTTTGCATTTTCCCCTAAGTAAGTCATGCTGTTTTCTGAACGCATTCTCAAAGGTAAATAACAGGCAAGTGGGACAGAAAACCTTACCCCGCAGCTGATGGGAGTGATGTTCAGGCAGCAACTTACACAAGAAAGACACCCTCAAAAGCCAGCCATTAATTTTTTTTTAATGGACCGTTGGGCAGAAGACCTGACTCATGCCATCGCTCTGGGATCCAGAGACTCCTCTGGACTCAAAGGAATCCAAAACCTTCACAAGAGTCAGTCTGCATCTGACAGCCTCAGGTGCCACCTTCAAAAGCAGAGGCACTCCTATTCTGCAAAGGCACATCAGGGGTTTACCAAAATGAAACACAAAGAATGCTACAGAGAGAAGATCTGTACTTCTACACAGATTCAAACTCTTGGGATGCACAGAACGGGAGTTGGGTAAATGATCCCCCTGGGTCTCCCCATCGCTACGCCCTGCCGTGGCCCTGTCTACATTGCCCAGTGGCTTCACGGGAGGAGAATTCCTGGCCCTTGGTTGCACGCTGCCCATTTCCTTGTTTTATGGCTGTCACGCGCTGCCTGGGGGGAAACCTGCCTGCTCTGTTTGCCCACAGCTATGCAAACTGCTCGGCACCAGTTTGCAGCCAGGCAACAGCCACAGCAACTGCCAGGCGAAGCCCTTCGCTTTCATTTCCCAGACACGGGGCGACGGAAGTGTTGCACACTTGCTCTGCCTACCTGCCTTCCCAAAGCAGGGGGCTGGAAGGTGCTGCACGAAGCCCCGCCACCATCCCACACCAGCAGAGGCCCCTTCGCTCCGTGCCCCTCTCCTCTTGCCAGAGGGGAGAGGGCACAAGGGCAGTGAGACAGCATCAGCCTGCACGTCCCGGCCCTGGGAGCAGTGTTGGGGACACCGAGGGGGACACAGGGAAGGAGAAAGTTGTAAAGGAAGCAGAGGTGAGAAAGGGCAGCCTTTTGTGGAGGGGAAAAGCAAGCACCTGGCTGGAGGGATGGAGCAAGGAGGCCCCAACAAGGAGCGGGTCAGCGCAAGCTTGCTGCACGTGCCAGTGATGCAGGCACTGGCTCTTCCCCTCCTCTCCCCAAGGCATCACAAAGGCACGCAGGTTCTCAAAGCTGTAACACCACATCCACAAATGAGAATGAGGAAGCTCCTTGCCTCTGGTTCCCGTTCCATGCCAAGATTTCCTTTGGTTACCCCAAGCCCACAGGGGCTGTGTTGCTGCAGTACCCCCGGCACGTGCGCCAGCCGCAGGTCAGCACACAGACCGCTGCAGGCAGCTCTCGCTTCTGCCCCGAGAGCACAACGTCCTGAAACTTGCAGTTACCCCGTAATCTGCCTCAGAAATTATACTCCTATTACCTCATCTTCTCTAAGACAGGAGCTCCCCGAGTGGCTGTTAGCCCGTAATGCTTCCGGGCCCACGCGCAGCATCAGCCACTTGAGCAAGACAAGTTGCTGCATCAAAATCTCTGGCTCTCGGCGCTCCAACAAACAGCACCCCAGGAAAAAACGAATACGAAAACCAAACGTGCAAAGTCTCCAGAGACGCGTTTGGGAGAGAGATGGCAAGTACAAAGCCCTGACGTGACTGAAAACTGAGCCAAGAAAGCTGAGCGCTCAACTTCCCACCTAGGGCCAGATTCTTCCCTGGCCCAAGCTCACGGACTGCAGGGTGGATTTGCCCAGGCTTTGTTTTTCAGGACGTCATCCTGAAAGAAAACTGTGGCAACACACCCAGGTAGAAATTTGAGGACAGAAGTTTGGGAAGAGAGTCAAGAACCAAAGCTGGCACTGATGCAAGCTCCTAATTAGGTATTATTTAAGTCCATCTGACTGCTTTCGTTACACATCCACGGCAGTGACCAGACTCCCTCCTGGAGCTCCGAAAACAGTAAAACAACCACAAAGCACTTATTGGATACCTGTTCTGCTCACTGCTCCGCAAATTTCAAGTCCAAGATGCTGAATGCAAGAACTCAGCCAGCACGTAGGGAGACACAGCAGTAGAGCATGTGGCTTTCTAAGGGCAGGGTCTGCTCTGGGGTCTCCATTCCAGGAGGAGAAAGGACGAGTGGATTCTCAGCATCAGACCTTCAACCTTCAAGGCAAGGCCAAGCAGACCATGGTGACACTTCTATCTGCACTCTGGGAGGAAAACACATCAGAAAGCGTCCCCACAACACATCTTAGTTGAGAAGGGTTTTGTGATGAGCACTGGGTTTTGAGAAGTGGCTTACAGCCGTGACTTTGTGTGGCATTACCGAGACATTTTGCTTTGAGGTACTTTATTCAAAATAGTAGCGGTGTTCTTTTTCCTCTTCCTTCTCCATCTGCTATTGGATTCATAGGGGAGGTGGAGAGAGCTGGGAGCAGAAAGGAAGCCGTGTAGGCATTCATTCCTCACTGCATCACTTTGAATAACAAAATACATATATACATACACACAGATATTGAAACTTGGAATTCCGATATGAGCAGTGCTGAAGGTCTTCCAACAAAATAAAGATCATTTTGTTTCCTTTGAATTTTGGCATGGAAACTAACTGTCACTTTTCAGCAGCTTTACTTGGAGTTCAAAATGTTCTGCTACCCAGCCAATGTGAAAGAAAGCCTCTGCAGACTTCTGACTCTGAGTGAGTCAAAGCGCTGCTTCTGTGCAAGGGGGCACTTTGTTTGAACAAGAGCAGTGGTTGAAGAGATCAGATCCCCCTTTTGCAGCATCTCACTGCTGAGTTCCTGGAGCAATGCAGAAAAGTAACAGCAAGGTAGCAAAAGGCAAACTGACACTAAATAATGGTGACCACACCTGGACTTCCCCAGGATGAGCATCCCTCTAATAACCTTGTTCCACAAGCTACAGCCGTCCCTCTCTGGTTAAACCAAACCGGGCACAGCAGTGTAACAGTTACCAGACCTCCTGAACTAGCAGAGCACCTTTCAGCTCCCGTGAAGAATGTTTGTCCCAGCTGAAAATGGATGCATCTGTCAGCCAAGCGGCAGAGCTGAGGACAGCTAGCTACTCCCAGCTCTTGTTCCATACCCGCCACGGAGACAGGAGGGTTTAGCTGCAGCTCCCCCAAGGAGCAAGTGGATCGCGGCGTGCTCTGACCTTTGGATGTGTCAAAAAAAGATGCATGCTCAGCTGCGCTGGCCATGGTTTGCCTGCTGCAGGGAACATCACAGGTTCCAAGTTTTATTAATGAGGAAAATAATACCTACTGTCAACGTCTGCTACACGAAGTTAACACGAAAACAAAGCCCGCTCCAGAGAACAAATGAAATGTACTAGATTAGGTTCTTGCTCCAGCTCTCCTGGATAAACAGCACGGAACTCAACACCACATTGATCAGTTGCTTCACGACAAACGCTGATCACACTGCCCTGGCAAGTACGTATCGCACAACAGAAGCACAGCCAGGCAGTCATTCAGAGGAGCAAGGATTCACTACTCTTTCATTTCCCCTCCCTCCATCTTCCAGCATAGACAACACGGCTGCGCTGTTTAATAACAGAACTACCTAAATGTGCTACGTTCACTATGTTCCGTAGGTAAATGCTTTCCCCTCCCTCCAGCATTTTGCTAGTACAGACGCACTCGAGGCCCTGTTCCGGAGAAGGGGAACCAGGCTGTGTAAGTGCTGCGGAGCCGTAGAAATCTAGCCCCATGCTGCAGTGCAAACTGACCCGGGTCATGGTTCTCTCCTGCACGTTGGGTAGGGTTTTTTCCTTTATCTCATCTGCTTCCTCAAATATGCAACCCAGCACAACAGTCAGCTCCGCTTAAGAGACCACTTGGAGAAATACTCAGCGTTTAACTGTTTCTCTTATGTTAAAGCAAGGATGTTTGGGAAATCACAGAAGCTACAAGGGAGACCCTGAGAAGAGTCAAAAAGGCTCAAAAAGCCAGCACCGATCATTGCTACGTGTGTGTTCTTCGCTTCGTTTCTGATCATCTCAAAAGATACCAGAGAGAAAGAATCTTACACCACTTCACTCTGTGCTTTCCCACTAAGCACAACACTTCAATTTGGCTTAGGAGTAGTTTTGTCGCCTTTAGACTTTGTCCTTCTTCGTTTTAAAACAAGTCACCTTTTGCAGAGACAAAATCCATGAGATCTTCAGAAAATGCTGATTTTGATGGTTCTCCCAGTGACTTTTTCCCTCCTATCTACCTTTTGTTTGAGCTACATTATTGTTATCAGAAGCGAAAATGACCCTACTAATTTCTTCCTCATTCAGTTACTCAGCTTTGTTTCCCTTCTTTCTGCTGTATTATAATGCAATCGTCACCAAAAGCAAATAGGTCAACCCAGGCTATATAACAAGACTTAAATAAAAAAATAAAAATGTGATCAGTAGCCCCAGAAACGTGACTCTTGTTCCACCAGGAGATGCACCGTGTCTGTCAGACCCCGCCACCACGTTGGTCTACCAGAACTGCCACTTCAGAGAGGAGCAGGAAAGCCTCTCGGCGCTGCGCACTGACCACATCCTTCCAAAACTGGCTGGTGTCTGAAACGTTCACAAACACCGGGTAATTTTGCTGTGTATAACACACACGCACGCATGCAATGGAACTTAAACCTGAATTTATACTTGTTTGGGCAACCATTGCTCTATCAGAGCGACTATTTTAGTCACTCACTTTATCGTGTTTTCTTTCAGGGAATGATGGGGCTTTGCTTAGGAGTCACTTTTTTGGTAGGCGTGTTAAAAAGCTAAGAAGTATTGCTTTAGTTACCATAGGAGAGACAGATGCTGGCTTCTTGTCTAAATGCAAGCTATGAGTCATCCCAGGCGGAGAGAAACTGAAACACATACCCATTAAATAGAAAACACAAACAATTTTCCAACATGAGGATTAATGACAGATAATAACTATAAATTAACTTTAATCTTTTATAAATCAAACAAAGCCCCTTATATAAATGTCACTGCAATCTCTCTAGATAAAAAACACAAATCAAAGCAGAAAGAGAAGTCGCTCACACACTGCAGTTAATATTCGGGACAAAATCAAACACCTCCTTCGTGGAAACACCCCAGTGTTTATGAAATATTTCAGTACTAAGAAAGGGAGTGCACCTTAAGACACTGCTTTAATTTCTGAAAATACAATTTTAGTTACTTTTGGACATGAAAAGATAAATATTCTTAATCCCGATGCATCAGAATTTCATGAGCTCTACCATAGTGAAACCAAATTAAGTTGCATATTCAAAAAGGAGGGGGAGAGCATTGTTTTTCTGCTAGCCCTTTGCTGCTGCTTGAAAGAAACCGTGCGATTGTTGAAGGGGTTAAAACGAAACTTCACTGAATGTAAGGCGGCTGCTGTTTGTAGACGGGAGGGAAAGAACCAGAGTCAGAGACCTAATAGTGGACAATTTTGAAAATTACAGTGTGTGTCAATAATGGAGATAACAGTGAGATTCAAAAGGAATAATCTCAAATAATAGGGAAAATGAGCACCTGCCAGCCACAAAGCCATTAGTATCAGGGCTTTTATCTTTGCCACAGTTAAGTCTGGAGACGCCGACAAACTTAACAACACAGCAAATAAAACACGGTGAAAATCTAACTGGGAAGCAATTCTCTTCACTCAGAAAACGCTGCCATGGAGTTTGAAAATGCATGCTTCTAGTAGGAAACCCAGTGTCCGATTGCTGGTAACGAATACTGCAAACTCAGCACAGCCTCCGTGGGGTCCAGCTGGGCTTGCAGATGCTCCGGCCTGACCAGCTACACGCGTCTGCACTGAGGGACAGAAGCAGAGGGCTCCTGACCAAAGGGACCCCAGGTACATACAGGATTTTGCCTGTGCAGACCACCCAATGCAATCAAACGCGTGTCCTTCCCAGAAGGATGAAATCAAGGGCACTTAAAACCGTATCTGAGACACGGACCTGGGCTACTGTGCCTTGGGAACTGGGAGCCCTCTAGGAAAGACCTTGCTGAGAGGGCTGATGGTTGGGAGTCTTCCACCTGGAGCAGGTGGGGATGAGGGAGCGCAACTTCGGTGGAAGGAGAGGAAGAGAGGCAGACGGTGTTACACCAACGGCAAGTGACAGCGTGTGTGGCAAGCAAACAGCTTGTCCATGCTCACAAGAAGGTGGTGTAAGATGAAACAGGTCCTCCACATGCTCCTCTCACTAGTAACATAGGTAACAAGGTTAATTCTCATATCCCCGCCCTAGGTAGTGTTACTGTCCACAGCTGAAGTCAGGGAACAGAGGCAGGAACTGCCCCAGCTCACACAGCGAGCAGGCAGCAGGCACATCCTGAGCCCACCGCTACTCACCAGCCCTCACCCAACGAGAGGTCCACAACATTAGCTGCTCAGACCTCACTCACACAGTTTGAAGCTTTGCTGCCTGTCCCCCATGCCTGAGGGCAGAAAAAGCTGGTCATAGATCCAGGCAAACCTGGCCAGTGTGAGAGGACCACGATGGTACAGGGGAAGATGGGGACAGCTCTGCTCTAAAGCTGCGCTGAGAACAAGCAGTGTTTGCAGTAACAATTAGATATGCAAATAAGTGCATTGAAAATTAGTGACGGTTCACTGTTGTCATGGAGAAAAAAAAAAGCACCCTCCATTCTGGGTCAGACCCAAGCACTGCATTTTGTTTCCCTCACTGGTGAACAAAGCTGCAGAGAGCACTGGAAAAGCCCAGGACCAGCACTTCTCAGCACAGCTCCACCTGGGCCCGGAGAGCTCACGGCTCGGACAGGGACAGGAGAGCAACATCACCTAAATAAAAAACCTCCCCGCATCACCCCAGAAAGGCAAAAAAAGGCCATGACAACTCCACAGACTCCCAGAGCTACCAGGAGGTACAGGCACAGCCGGGAAGAAGCCGCCTGCACCATGCAAAGGGAAAGCTGCTTCCCAGCACCGCTGCTGCCAGGGGGCAGAGGTGTGGGGGCAACACGGCACAAAGTACTCGGCTCCAGTTCTCCGGATCTCCATGGCAAGATCCTGCCTGAATTCCAATGCAGAGTTCACCTGGAGGCTCTGCGTATCCTTGGCCACCCTTGCAGTGTTCCCATCCCCTGTTAAATGGCTGCTGCTAGGAGGGGGCAATCAGCCTATTTAGACCCAGCTTTCCAAGCCAGGGGGTTTCTTCGCAGGAGCAGCTGGCCAGAGCTGCCTTTGCTCCAGCAGCCACAATAAACCCAGAACTCCCCCCCCCCCCTCAAATCCCACAGAAGGGCCATGATAAGTTTCTAATGGAAACCCCGACATAACCTTAACTACAGCATCCTGAACGGCAGCTGATAATCTGAGCTGTGTGTGAACTACCTCCCCTGGTCTCGACGGCATTTATCTTACTTGAACTCCCGTTACAAAAGGGTTGAGTCACGGAGCAGAGCTGGCCAAGGAACAAAAGCGCAAGCCTTGCTACAACTCCAGACTCGAGGATAAACAGGCTCAGTCCTAAACCAGGTTAGAAGAGAGGCTCCACAGGCACGCCAGGCTCCAAGCTCAGAGCCTCTGCACAATGGCATTTGCTTCTGCTGCGGAGATGATCACGGCCCAGCAGAGGGGTGGGAGGGAGAGGGCGTAGAGCACAGGGCTCTGCCCTTTGGGTCTTGGTAACACATCTTACCCTGCGCCCAAGAAACCTGATCCCGTAGCAACCTCATGTATGGGAAATGCCCCAATCAGATTTCACTGTGTCAGGAGAAGAACGGTATTTACTCTGCATACAGATTAGTCACAAAACTGGGTCACTTCTTGCCTTTTCAGAGAGCAAAATGAAAAAAATAAAAACAAGGCTTCTTCAGATCTTTTTGCGTCTCCCCCCCCCAGCTTTTAAAACTACGTGATGGGCTGTGGTCGTTCACAGCTGCCTAAGCTGATCACAGACACCTGCGTGTGGTAAGGTTAAAGCACATTAGCACTCGCTGGCCTCCCATTTCTCAGAATTCAGCTCATTAGCTACTTACCGGTTCTTTTCTAGCTCGTTGTGCGTAGACCTGGAAGACAAACAAAAATTTGGATTAGCCACCTTTGAACTCTCAGCACCAAAGTTCAGTCACTGAAAGCTGCGTACATCCCCGGTGGGGTACATCAGCATAAAGCCGAACACACGTAGGGTAACATCTAGAGCTGCAACCTCAGCCTCCCTGCTGAGGAGAGATTCCTTCCCTCCTAAGTCTGTACTTACCTGCTACGTGCAGATCTGGTGCTTACTGGTGCTGTACAAAACGCAGCCCAGCGGCTTAAAAGCACACAAAACCCCAAAGAGAGGCAACGATTCGGACAGGGGACCTGAAGCAGCCCTTTCCAAACTATTTCTGTCTCTGCCACCAGCTCAGGCCAGGACTGCAGTCACACATCTCTGCGCTTCAGCTTCTCCATCTAGCCAGTAAAAATATTGTTACCATCTGCTAACCCAGGAGCCGGTGGCGCATTCATTTCTGCACGTTAAATACTTGGGGACCTGCCGGCAGAGTCGGTTCTGCGAGGACACCTCTGGAGCCCCTCAGCCTTCACACGCCACATTCAGCAAACTCAGCAGAACTCCAGGTATGGCCGGCGTTCAGGCAGGAAATGGGATGAGCAGCGCTGCCCTGTTTGCAAACACCAGCAGCACTTCTCAGGTGCCTGCAAAGCCCTCAGCAGCGGCTTGTGGCAAAGCAGATGCCCCTTAAAGCGGTGCTGTGACCGCTCGACAAAGGAGGGGGCTTCATCTTTGCACCTGCCCGCCACAGCAAGCGCACTGCCAGCACTCCTTCCTTTGGAGCTCACAGCTTGAAAAGGAGACCGAACAGAAGCACAAGGGAAACGCACAAGTTCACTCTCCCGTCTCTGATGATAACGGCGGCAAAAACAAACCACCAAATAAATGAAAAAGCAACCAAAACCCCACCAAACTTAAACCATTTCACAATTTCTAATCTAACATGTTATTAGCAGCCCAGGGAAGCTTGTTGAGGACTATTTAAAAAGGATAGTCATCTATCCAACATTCCCCTTTAACAGAAGATCACCTTAGAATAAGAGCAAAAGGAGCCCAAAAGCTTAATAAAAAGGATCTATTTTCTGTAATTTGGCATCACATTTCTTCCGGAGCTCTGAGAAGATTATCCTCTATCCCCCATCTGGAGAATCCCGCAGAGATTTCTACAATTAGGGAACTGAATGGAGGATGTGCTCCAAGGGAAACCCTGTCATAATTAAATGCTGCTCCAAAAAGAGGGAGGAGGAGCGCCTAACAGGTGCTAGGACCTCGGTGAAGATGACGAATGAACTGCGGACGTCTGTGAAAAGCAACGCAAGCGACACTTGGCTGGCTGTGCCTGAGAGCTGGGGGTAGCTGGGAGAATGAAAAAAGAAATAAAACCTTTGATGTATGCTTGTGCAATACGCCCTGCACAGCGGGATGAGGGGTGCCCTAAAGTCAAGGCACGTTAGCCAAAATCCTAAAGTGGAGGGAACTCCCACAGCAACTCCTTCCACCCGACCTGCTGAAAACAGGACCCCTGAAGTCTGGCTGCCAGCAATCAGACACAAACTTAATACAGATTTAGTCCAGAAAAGTCACCCCACATCTCCCCCCAGAGCCTAAACCACCACAACCCACTTGTCCCAGCTACTTGGATGCAAGTTAACCCCCCGGAGGCTGAGCTGGGGCCCCGTGAAAGCAGTGCCCGTATGTTCTTTGGAGCATGTTTGCTGATCTTGTTTGCCCTACGTTCCCGCAGGAGCCTTTGCAGTCGTCTTGGCTGTGACATTAGCAGTTACGGAGCCAGAGATATGCAATGGCTTGAATTCCTATATTATATCGAGCCAATTATCAAGGCCAGCACTGAAAGAACAAAGTTTGGCCCACTGCTGTGAACAAAATTAAACCAGCAGGTTCTCCCTCCTCCTCTCGCATCGCAGGCTCTTTATTACCTATCTGCCTTCTGACGAACGCCACAATTGAGAGGGGTCACAGGTTTCTCACCAAGTCAGGAAATTTACGCTCTGACTTTTAACCATATTGGTGGCAGGGAAAAAAATAAAACAAGAAACAACCCCCCTCAAACTCCTTCCTCCTGCAGCTGAATGCAAAGAAAAGGATCCCGGCAACACTGAACGACTCCTGTGGGAATGCTGCCTCCCTTACCTGCCGCTGTCTTACTTAGTTTTACTGGGGACACTTGGAAAAAAGTAATTTTTCATTTCACCTAAACTGAGGAAAGAAACCAAACAGTACTGCTCCCCAGCACCACCACAATTCACTACTTCTATTTGCCGTGCCACCTTTCCTTTGCTCGGACAGCAGATACAAAAACACCTCTCACTTTTCTGTTCATAATTCGTTTCATTTGCTGTAGCTCCTGATTGAGAGATTAAATTTTCTCCCTGTCTTTGGGCTCCACGTGTCACTAAGGTTTATTTGGAGTTAAACAAGGACAGGGGTGTCAGTGAAGTGGTAAAAAGCACGGGAACCTCTACTGACACCACGCTCAAAAGCGATTTATAGGTACAGAACCAAATGTAGCTGAAGGTGTAGCTGAGGCGGTGTCATCCTCCCCTGGGAACCCAGAAAGGATCACTGGCTTTTGGATGAGTGCAGGCTGAACGCCACAGCTGTGCTCCTGCAACACCCAGGGGACGTTCAGGGGCACGCGTAACCCTGCATTTCCACCAGCAAGGAGCTGCTGCGTTCTGTGCGACGCTGCTTTGCTGCTGCTGGTGGTCGGGCACAGTCTGTGCCACGCAGTGAGACGAGGACATCACCGCATACAGCATGGATGATAGGAGAGCTGCTGCCTGACGGACAGGGCAAGCAACTCGCCCTTGCCCCCACCTGCAAGGCTGAGATCAGAGCCATGCAGGCACAGACGTGCTCGGACCGGAAAACAAAAGCCCATTACACCTACCAGCACCACCTCCAGCCTGCCCAGCACCTCTGCTGCGATTTAGAAGGAGCTCAAGCACAAGCTGTCTGCAGGGCTCTCATTTAAAAGCAGGTTTCTACAGCTGTCGGTTCCTTAACGAGGAATTTGAAACACCCGTACTGTTAGCGTCCCATAAGCAGGAAAATACTAATGAATACATTTTGAAAACAGTTGGGGAAATGATCATGAAAGAGTTTTAGAAGCTTAACGTGAAGGAGCCAAGGAAACAACAACAGAAACAGCAGAGCAGTCCTCATCGCAACTTAAGCACCAAAAAGCTGAGAAAAGGGGACGTTTATCCCTCTTTACCCCAGACACCTGAAAGCAGAGACAAACCAGCAAGAAGCAGGGAAGCACAACCGCCCGTCACACCAGCGTCAGGTCAGATGAACCAACCCTTCTGCATCCGTTACTGGGGTCCTGCCCGCCTGTGACACCGCTAGCCAGCCCTGGGACAAGGTGCTGCTGAAACATTAAGCTAGGCTAAATTCCGTCCCTGCACGAGACACTGTGAATAATTTACGACACTGTCTTTATTTAAATGAAGTCCCTCTTACCAAGGTAAAGGCAGCCAAACTTCCTCTGAGCACGGGCAAGGAACGGGCTCTAAAGAGCAACAAATTCATTCGCCACTGGTTTTGTTTGTTTGCTTTGCTTTTACATTGTAATTAAAATCACAAAGCTGCCACATGGCATTAAGCACAGCTGACCTTTCTGTTTTACACAGTTCACGTTGATAAACGGCCCAACAAATGCACGGACAGCACATCTGCTTTTTGTTTCCATTTCTTAGTGAGGTAACTTCTACCTACAGGAAAAACTCGGCAGTCAGGAGCCCCTGTCCTACACGATACATGGAATTCAGACCCCGAGACCCTGTTGTCTCCCCATTGCCATCCTCCTGTCTGTACCTGGCACCTGCTCCTGGGGATCCCAGGGCTCCCTGAGCTGCTTCTCCACCACACCAGAGACTGCAGTGGCTCAGGAGGTGCCGTGGCCACCCCTAACACCAGGCAGGGAAATAAAACCCAGCCCTTCAGCCACGTGGCCTCAGTTCTAACACAGACCAGTGCTTGTCCTCCCCACCACATCTCCAATTCACTCCCCCCACTCCGCTGTAGCAAGAAGTTGGTGCAAACTAGTGCCCCGTTACCTGAATCACATTTAGCACGGCAGCAAGAAGGTCCCTCCGCGGGGCAGGCCGGCCATCTTCTCTGCTTCGTTCTGCCCAGGCTCAGCCCTCTGTGCGTCGTAACCAACCCAACCTCCTCCCTCATTTCACAGCCCTTTCCCACCTGCCTCTGCTGACACCCGTTTGCTTGGCCACCCGGCTGCCCTCCAGGAGGTGCCTTCTCCCATTCTCCCAGCCAAGATCCACCAGCCCTGCAGGGACCGCTGAACTAACCTCCTGCTCTCTCCTTTATGCAAGGCTTTTCTCAGAAATGACTTCTAATGGAAACAGCCAAAACAAAACAGGACAAAACAAATCCTCAGCTCCTTTGTTCCGCCTCAACCCCACCTCTGTCCACACAGCAAAGCCTGCTGGCTGACAAATCTCCATGTTCTTGCCAGGGCTTCCAACGGCAGCGGAGCAGCCCCTAAGTACTCTGTGAAACCAACGGCACAACGCTGGGAAGCTCCAACGGCAGCAGTGGGTGAGGCTTTCAGCCCAGTGGTAAGGCAGGTACACAACTCCTGCACCGGAGCCGGACCCTGCCCAGACGGAGGTGCTCAAGGGCTGAGCTGTGAGGGAGCTGCGAGCCCACCTGGCCTCGGGGAGGTGGCTCTCAGGAGCCCGGCTCTCGGGGTCTGGGGCAGGCAGCAGCTGAGGGCGCTCAGTGCTCCGGCAGCTCCTGCGGTGAGCAGCAGGATGCAGCCAGCAGGAGAGGGAGCAGCTGGAGCAGAAGTGCTGCCGCTGCCGTCCACACACCCGCTGCAAGTCCAAGAGCCTCACCGCAGCCTTACTTACTAGCTAACGTAACGAAACATTTCCTTAAAATACGCCGGAGACAAAAGGTGTCTCCATCAGTGCTGACCCACGATCCCCCTACCCTGCCTGGCCTCGATGGCCAGAGAAACCCTGCTCCACGAGGAGCCACGTGAGGAGAGAGAACGGGCTGCGCTTCGCCTTCCAGCTGACGTCAGGGGAGATGCAGCAGATTAACCTGGCCCCAAAGTCTGGCTGGGCTTTCTGTCGCTCTTCGACTGACACGGTATCAGGTTCCTCCCCAGGCTCTGATCAAAGCTGTTTTCCCAGGATCGAGTCAGGCCACTTCCAAAGTTCACATTCTCCGTCTCCAGCAGAGAAGGGGACAGAGCCGTACTGGCATCTGTTCCTGTTTATTCATCTCTGGAAAAGGAGAAACGGCCCCACAGCCCGTTTTCAGCTCGACAAGGGGACGAGAGCTCCTTCGTGTGGTTCACGATGACTGCAGAAGGGCACCTACCCCTCTGCTTCTACCCAGTGTCCCAAAAGCCTCCTGCAACGTTGTCAAAAAAAAAAAAAACAACAAACAATTAAAGGAGATATACTGCACACCTCCCTTAAGGAAGTGAAACTCACACAGCCCCTCAGTTTGGTACCTACTCCCCATAACCATCATTTCTGTCTGCAACACTTCGGAAATCTTCCCTAACGCTTTCTGTGCGGGGGGAACACCACCAACAGGCAGAGAGCTGAGTGGTTTTCCCGAGGCCACACCAGAAGCCCGTTGCAGGGCAGGGTACTGAAATCGGGGTCCCTAAATCCCAGGAGAAGGACTGCATCAGTGGGTTGCTCCTCTCGGGCTCTGTCCCAGCGAGCCACCCAACAAGGCCGTGTGTGCCATCTGATGCTCATGTCAAAGAAAAGACGCCAGTCACTGCATGCTTCAAGGGGGGAAGTGAAGAACCCCCAATCCAACCCAAAACGAGCCCTCGCATCTCATCCCCCAGCTGCCAAACGAACCAAGCCTGCTCCCAGACACCACGCCACGAGGTGCTGCGGAAGAATCCCAAACGCAGCGTGCTGCCCTGCCCTTGCCTGTTCCGCTGTCCCAGCAGGAGGAAGGAGCTGGCGGGCAGACGGCTCTCACGCTGAGCACCGCGCGCCTCTCCCAGCCCCCGAGCTGGGCTCCCCCACGCCACAGCACCACCCCGAGCAGCAGCACAAGGTGGCACCCTGCAGGGCAAGGGTTTTCCGAGCCAGGCCACGGAACAAGAAGGTTGTTTTGCATTCCCTGCTGCAACCTGGGGCCAGCAGAGCAGCCCCCGGCTGGCCTCCCTCCCAGCTGCGCAGGGGCAGGCCGGCTCCTGCTCCACCCGAGAGCCCACGAGCAGGGGCTGCCCCCAGCTAGGGGCGAGCTGCCCCAGCACACACCCTCCCTCTCGCCGGGCCCTGCACGGCCAAGAGGAACCGGGTTTGCTGAACAAGCAGCTATTCAATATTTTGTTTTCTCCTCATTGTTCAGCGCGTGGCCTCAAGCCAAGCCCTGCTCTGAATGCAGAGCCCGGGGTTTTCTTACAGGCTTTTCGGCACTCTCACCCGGAGCAGGGCTAGGCACTTCCCATGTTTGCTGTTGAGCAGCCTTGATTTCCAAATGGGAAGCTAAGAAATGAAAAAAATCAGAGCCGCAGCTCCTCGTTTCCTCCAGCGTGCCTATGAAGACCCCCCCAGGGGCCTGGTTTTCTGGGCCACTTCACAATTTCAAAGCACCGCTCCCCCCGATGCTCCTTGCGGCTGTGCCTCATCAGCACTTCCGCAGCTCACAGCCCAGGCTCGTACTTTGGAAAAAAGCACGGCATGAAGAACACGCTGTTTGGGGGTCTCCTTTGACAAGACAGGCTTAAAGTGACTTGCTGAACGTATACAGGACTGCTGACAGGGGCCAGGAGGAAACCGTGTTCTCCGGCGTGCGATGCGCTGCCTCATTTGTCTGCTTCTGACTTCTGTGAGGAGTAAAGGTCCTACAGAAACCACCTCCTTCCCTCGCAGCCCGCAGCTGACCACATCAGAAGGGGCTGCTGCACGCCTATCAGACACGCGGGCTGGTGCATGTTCACTGTGGGTGGCCCCTCAGCCATTTCAGTGGGGAAACCCAGGCTCACCTCCCCTGGGCACGCTGCAGCTGACACCTTCTATACTGACTTAGAATTTGGCCAAATTACGGTAGATTCTCACAGCTCAGGAAAAGGTGTTTTCCTTGCCTTCACCAAGGCAAAATTTTTAAACAAACCATGTTTTTCAGGACACGGCGAGGAGAAATATCAGGTGGCTTCACCTTGGCACCTCCAGGCTCCACCACGAATGGAGAAGAACAAGGCACAGAGCAAGGGCAGCGAAGCAGACACCTCCTCCCACCAGTGTCAGGGGGCACCGTCCCCCAGGTCTCTCCCAAACGCTACTTGGGGCAGACAGCCTCCCTGCACAACCACCATAAATAATTCATTTTGCTTCAGATGACCTGTTTAAGTAGAACGATGCACAGATTTCATCCAACTGAATGACAACATCCTCTGCTAACGACATTTTCTCTGTTGAATATTCAGGTGTATTAGGGAGTGGGGTAAGGCCTGACGCTGCAGGAGGCTTTGTGGGACTGCTGTCCCAGTGACTTCCAGCAGGCTCCACGAGTCCCGCGGCAGGGGCAGGGTCTCAGTCTCTTCCAAAGCGCCACCAGAACCAAAATGACAGTTGGTGATGCCTACATGGCAAAGGAACTGCAATGATTTACAGAAAGAGAACAAAAACACGGGGCAATGTTCAAATCTACCTAGAAGACTTAGGATCCTAAGTTTTGTCTTCTTTCAATCCAAAACCCCGATGCTGCCTCCTGAAAAGAGGACTAGAAGAGCGTGTGCTCCCCCGACGTACAGACGGTAGGACCCGTGTGGGTTAGCTGACGTGCCCAGATCTTGCAGCGTTTCTGTGGCAGACTCAGGACGGGATCCAAGGGCCCGGCACGCCAGCCCTTTGCCCTGTACCGCGCTTCTTCCCACACACAACGTTACCCTTTCGAGGAAGCCAGAAATAGCCTTCGCAATGTCATCCGCAGTGCAACAGCCTGTTCGGGGAGAATGTACGTGTCTCTGCAGCCTCTCCTGACCTCAATACTCTGCCTTCAGATGCACCGGGGGAAGTGAGGCTTTTTGACTAAATGCCACCTGCCTGAAACTCGCTTTGTTTGAAAAGAAGCTGATGGCATTTGTATGGCCCGGGGCCAGGCCAGGATTTCTTCACCTACTTCTATGTAAGTTGTCAGCTCTCTCTCACGCTGCAACTACGCTGCTGCGATGCTGTGCCTGCAGATGGAGGGAGGGGAAGTGTACTTGAAAACAGGAAACACAGCAACTGTTAGCTACGCTCTGTCTCAGGGAAACTGAGGCACAAACACTTACACAGGCTGCAGCAAAATCAGGAGAAGAACCCAGATTTCCCCATGCCCGGGGTTACATCCTGCCAACAGGGACATTCTCCGCTAGCATCTGGGAGATCCGTGAAAGGGGAAGGCTGAGAAAACTGAAAAGCTCCAATTTCCTCTGTTCTTTCAGTTCTGGCTCAGGAGCAGCAGCAACTAAGAGGAAGGCAGCGAGGTGGCTACCTCCCACTGCTCCCAGATGGCCAAACGACTTGTGAAGCACCTCAAACTGCTGCAGTTTGTAGCCTGATGGTTAAAGGCAAACCAGAAGTGGTGCCATGTCACCTTACCGTGTCCATACATCGCTTTATGGCTGCCCAAGCAGCTGGGCAATGACCGCTGGGGTAAGAGTCAGCCCAACGTCATCTGTCCCTTCCCAGAACTTGTAGCACTCGGTTAATCCCTTCCGGATGGTGCAATAGATGGAAGAAGATAAATTAGAATCATTTAGAAGACAACTGAACGCTTGATGCTGAGGAACTTGAAATAAAACGGAGGCAGAAGAACTGCTTTCAGTCCGCGGGACTGCTTGCCATGGAGCGAGCAACAACGTATAAACAAGTAATTAAGATAATGCTGAAAATCATCATGTCTACTCCAATCGGGATTCAAAAAGCGACAGAACTGGAGTGAAATCACATCCATCCAGAGAATGGAAGTACAGTAGGCAGCACAGAAACGAGAGATGGGAATATATCCAGCGGGGTGGAAAAAACAGGCCTGTTCCCTCCCCGCTGATCAACGAGGCAGTGTCTCAGAGAGAAGAGATCCAGGCAGAAGCCAGCCAAGTGCACAGCCCCAGAGACCCCCAGCCTCTGATCAAGAGAGTCCAAAACAGTCAACAAAAACAAATCCTATCTTTGTTGGTTCAAAGCGGGTAGGGGAGCAGGAGCCAACTCTCTTGAGAACAAACAGAAGTCAGTCTTTGAATTGGGGCAGAAGTTTGTCAGGAGGGATCAGGAGATAATCAACAGCAGGAACTCCAACAGGCAAGACAATTAATTCAGCAGCACGACACGAAAAGATGGCCTGGACTGCTTGGGTCAGGAAGAGAAATGGATTTGAAAGCTCCACCAGGAGCAAGAAAGAAGCAAGTCAGCGTTACCCACAGAGAGGGGAGCAGACGGGAACAACATGACGGGTGACAACCAAGTCACCACCAAGCGAAGGAGCGGGTCAGGTTAAACAAATCATGAAGGATAAATCCCTGCACGTACTGTGGATGAGGTGTCTCAGAAGACCCGAAGCACCACAACGTGCTGTTCGGCACTGCACGAGCACTGCTGTCAGCAGTGTAATCACCGCCTCTCTACCTGGGCAGTGCCGCAACAGGAACAGTGTGAGCCCTGCCTAACAGCCCCCCTGCTGCAGAACAGCACCTGCCTGCAGGGGCTTCCCCTAAATCTGGGAGGACAAAGGGATCACGAGCCTTCAGCCACGGAGGGAGCCGATTCACAGCAGGCAGATCCCACAGCAGTGAATTGCAGCCGAGGTGCAGGTAGCGTCAACAACTGGCTCTGCTTCTGGTTTGCATAAAGGTCTCTTTGCACAACTTTGACAGTCTAACGAGATTGCAAATTACATTTTACACCTACTGAAGGTATCAAAGTCTAAATTCAGCCCAGCACCAGGGCTCTCTGCAACACAGATCTCCCTACGCCGGGCTGCATCGCCAATACACAAAGGAAAGCAGGAACTCGACAGGATCTTCTGCTGGGAGGGCCATCAAATAAACGGGGTGACAGAGGGGAACAAGGCGGGTTCCCCAGTGGAAACACATCAGCCCTACGGCATCTGGGGGCCTCAGTCCTCCCCAGGCAGTGGGATTAAAGGCTCTCACGCCACTTGCTGGGTTCCCCCTTACTTTCTGGTATCCTGTCAGCTGTAGCACTGCAGAGGCAAACATCACCAAGACACCGCACACAAAGCCTCACCTCTACCGGGCCATTTTTGCCCAAATCGTTGGCAGGATCTCCGCTTCTGATACAGACCAGCAAAGACAAGGAAAGGCACAACTTGGTGCCAGCAGGCTCAGAAACTAGCCATCACCACAGCTTGCTGCCTGTACTTGCAGACTCCAAACCAACTTACACCAAGAGGGCAGCTGGGGGCCTGCTCTGAAGCATGTTCCAGTCCTAACCTGCAGAAAGCAGCGGGGTTTTCACGAGGGGTGATGTGCCTCTTGTGCATTTGATGTAGCTGCTCTGTCACACCAGCTCGTTCCTGACGACCAGCCTTTGGACTGCAGCCCGCTCTGGTGCCGCAGCCAAGCCCCACCAACTCCGAAAGGCCTCTCCTGTGCTACCCGCAGGTAGTGCTGGCAGCGGGGGGCTCGCGCACAGCTTGTCTTGCCAAATCCGCTCAGGAAACAGAATGGACCAAAAATCCGTTTTCCCAATCTAACACTTAAACCACCACTATGTTTTCCCAAAGAGAAGTCATGCTTACACCTAGTGGCAGTCAGCACTAATCCCTCGGAGCAGCTCTACCAGGGAAGCAATCCTTAACAGCAGCTCAGCCTTGTCCACTTTTCCTTCCTTAAAAAATTACCTACGAGATGAGAAGGCAAGGTCCCACCCCCAACTATTTCCAGGCAAGATTTCAACAACGGCATGAGGATTCCTGCTTGCCATCTCCCTGTTTGTGCGTTATCAAAATGCGGCATAAATCAAAACACGGCACAGCCGATCTCACCCATCCTCCGCATCACACGCGTGTGCTTTTGTACTGTACGAGGTGAGCCAAGCCCTGAGCCACCAACAGAGCTCCCCGGCTCAACAAGGCTTGAGACAGAAGCAGTCTCTAGCCCCAGCACGTTACACAAAGTCCGGATCCCAACCCACCCACACGCAGAGAGTCAAAACTCAGCCCCCACTAGCTGAGAAGTAAAGCGTGATCCAGTGTGAGTACAAGTGGATAAAAAAAAATGCCCTAAACAAATAAATATCCTGAAACAAACAACTGCTAGAGGCTGGGGTGGGGGCAGTGAACCCCCTCTGACCAAAAAGATGTAATATATTTACAGCCATGCCTAAGCAAGCGTTCAGGATCCCCCTGCTCCTCCCTTGCACAGCGAGGTACAGTCGCACAGCGCTGCTGCCGTGGTAAATCAGGCTTCCTTTCGCACCAGACAGCCAAGGCTGACTTACAGCTACAGATGCCACATCCTTTTAGTTCTGCACCCATGTTCGTGATCCTGCGGCACACGGAGCCATCACCTGAGGCACGTGAGGTACCTTCTGCACACCTACCTGCCCCCAGCCTCCCTCAGGGGGGCTATGGACCGACTAAGCTTAAAACCAAGAGCACCCGAGGGTTTCAGTAGCTACAACCCCCAACCTCACCCTTAAAAAACAGCTTTAAAGGTTGTGAGCGGAGGGCTACAGAGAAGATTCAGCACAAAACCAAGTGATTTAATTCAGAAGTGCGAAAAAAAGTTTTTAATGGGATGGAGAAGAGACCAACGATATAGAAAAACGAGGAACTGCATCACTGGAACAGCCAGACGGGCACAGAAACCCAGGCACCCAGGCTTTCAGGCCACCCTCTCCAAAACGCCTTACCATAGCCGCTGCCGCTGCCACCTCCAAGCCCTGCAGGCAACCTGCTACCGGGTGTAGGTGCCTGAAAGGCCCCTGGGACACAAGAGAAGATAACGGGAAGAGAGGAAAATGAAGGGAAAAAGAAACTGGAGAGATCGAACCCTCCCCAAGGAACTGAGCAATAGGTTCTCTGAGTGCCCCCCTGGGAGGGCTGAGGGCTCTCCACGCCCCTGGAAGGGTGTTTGGCATTTCCCCAGGATCAGACCAAAAAAATAGCAGGCTTCTCTATATGCCTGAGAATCTGTGAAAAATACAAATGACAATATGATGATGTTGGAATGTAATTTCAGATTCTCTTATAAATCTTACCTTTATTAAACTGATGGTATTTTGAGTGAAAAAAAACACATCGTTTAGCATCCCTGCTGTTTCTTTGCTGCTCATGCAACAACTCAAATTGATTAAAAACTCTTCTCAAATGTTTTTCAAAATCCATAAATACCAGACCTGTCTCAACTATAATGGATTTTTCTAATAACTGGGCCTATCCAGGACTGCATATGGAGGGTCTGTAAGACTTCTACTTCACTTTTCTGGCAAGTTCTAAGAACCCAGCTTCTGTCCCAGAAACGTCTTCGGAAGGAAGAACACTAAATAAGTGATGCCATATGTTAAAATAAATCTCTGCTAATTTTCATCCCCATCCAAAAAATATCAGATACTATTTTCAAGAAAGATAAAGCGAATTTTAACATATACATAAAATTAAATTCTCATTTAATATGGGTTAGCTGATTGGCTTACTTGTTTGGTTTTTGTTTGTTTGCTGTTAGCTATATCTTAGACGGGATATTTTTTAAAAAGTTTCACTTGTTTATTAAAAATTCCAGGTCACGATGACTGTGGTTTCCCCACATTTTTGTAGGTGGGTAATTTTCAGTACCTAAATATCTCCAACTAAAGCCAAGACTGCACATGTTTAAATACATTCAGATTTTAAATCACAGCATGCACTCCTAGTCACTAATCCCAAAAAGGTCTTTAAAACATCCATGCAAAACCCCACGCATACATCTAGATAATGCCCGAGGATCACAGAGGGGGATCCCTGTGCAAGCTGTCAGTTGCACAACTGAAACAAACAAAAGGAAGGAGAGAACCTGAGCCAAAACATCCTTATTTCAAAAAGCATCATGTCAATTAGAAATAATGAAATTATGGGGTTTTTTTTCCCTCTTAGTTGTACGCTCCTATTTGGGGCAGAAGTAAAGTTATTTTGCAGGTGCTGGGAGCCTGTCCTTATTTCTTTAAGAGTAAGATTTGCTCCACCAATGCCATCCAGAGGTGGGCTGCCTGTAAATCAGCAGGTGGGTAAAAATACCTGTAGGTATTTATGCCACAACATCACAGGGCCTGTTGGGAAAAGCCACTGTTTTTGCAAACAGTGAACAGAAATACTTAGATTTAAACTGTGAAATAAAGAGCATCTAGGTTACGTAAACGCTTTGTGTCTCATACTCTTGGTTTGTCTGGTTCAATGAAGAGCAGCAACAGCACTCAAATGTCTCAAGTACTAAAGGTGCATACACTGAAAAAAAAAAGAACAACTGTGCTTTGCCAAGGTTGCTTGAGAGAATTTTTTTTTTTTTCCTACAGGAGGCTTTTCAACGACAAATCTGCACAAGATTTTAAAAGAATAATTTTTCCACACTAATTAAACATTTTGAGACAAAAGTAATCTAAGAAAATCGCTCACCCAGGCCTGAAATGTAAGTTTCATCCCTCATCAAGGGCTTGGTATTTAATTCAAAGTCCATTTGAACCTCACTAGGCAGAGCTTCCTGAACTGTCCCTTTGATTTGACCAGGAAGGGATGATACAGAGCCTTCTTTAAACAAGGCTAATGCTATACTCGGCGTCACACAAGACACACTGCAGTGAATTTGGAGGCTCCCTCAACTTCACAGTTGTCACTTGCCGGCACTGCAGCCATCTGGAAGGCCTGCCATCTCCCACAGCAAGTGCAAGCTGCTACGGCTCGCTGAAAGAAACTTCCATGTCCAACTGCGTGCGTAAGGTCTGAGCGCCCCACAACTGCTCTGCTCTCTGCCTGCACCAGACCTTCCTCAGGCCAAAAGGCCAACGGGAGACAACACACACTGCCTACCGCTTCCGTGCTAACGGATCGTGTTGGTACTCAGGTGTTCCTTGTATAATGAAGGTCTTAAATAAGGCTCAAAGTATAATTTCTGCCTCTCTGTTCCCTTACCCTCACCCCACACCCACCAGTGTCAGCCCGTCATGCTAAATAGCCCCTTGGGCTGGCCTCAGCCCAGAAAGGCACCCCAGGGCTCCATGCTGGCAGGGCACGCTGAGCACCCAGGCCCCAGGGAGTCCCCTGCGTCCCTCTCCAGTCCAGAGGATGCAGGATTTGGTACTAAGGAGCTCCTGAGGGGGATGTGCTTCCAGCCCTCCTCTGGAGAAGGGCAGGTTGCCATGACAAAGGCCTTTGGGAGAATGGTGTGGGATGGAGGAAAGACACGTGAGAAACCTAGGAGGGAAAAACACAGATCTCAACTCAGCATTTGCCGTCATTTCTCAACACCGAGTGACTGGGATTTGGGACTTTCGTTCATGGGAATTAGGAAAGGACTACAGCTGCCCTGAAATCAGGAGAGGGCAAATGAACAAGGCAGACAAATACAAACATGCAGCATAAAAAGAACCCAGGATGTGCTGATCCTGAGGAAGAAGAGTTCCCCACAGCAAGGCGCCCTTACTTCACTTCAAACATCCTTTGTTATCAAAGGCTACCCAAGCAGAATCACCGTAAGCAAAGGTGCCTTTCTCCATGGCCTCTACGGGTCCCTTTCCAATGGCCTTAAGAAAGCTTTAATCACCTGAGCCACCTGCCACCATTTTACGATTGCACAAGCCTCACTGCAGTAAAAGCAAGCTTGCAATTGCCTTTTCAAAACTATACTTTGTTTCTAAAGTTTCTTTGTGCCAGAAATTCTCAGCAAGGTCTGAACACTTCTACAGAAGGGAGGGAAAAACAACAACAAAACAACATAACAAAAAGGCTATCAGCTAGAAAGGAAGGTCAGATCTACCACTGCATCAAGTGTTAGGCCTAATCCGCTTGTCTATTCTACGTTTAACAAGCCAAGAAATATGGCATTGTTTAATAAGCAAAGTGTCAAAAACATGGAGTTCTACAATTACCAAGCAATCAGGAAGCCAGGAAATCCCACTGCCCTCAAAGGCAGAGTGAAAGACAGCTTCAATTTCCTGAACTGAATTTTTAACACGTTGCATGTAGCAGCCAGTCATCTCCCTCTCTCCCATTTGTTGAAGGAGATCCATTTCAAAACATCATTTCCTTGCTTCAAGTCATGCCTGTCATTACAATCCCAAAGCACTCAGGCTGCACACACGCTATCCCTTAAGAGCAGTGACTTCTGGGTTGGAAAGACAACATCAGCCGTATATAATGGGAATAGCTACTGCCTGTCTCCTCCCTACACCCCGCGAACAGATCTCCCCATTCCACTTCTCTCTGCAGCATCTGAGCCTTGGCACAGAGTCAGCTGGCAGTGCCACAGATACAGCTCCCCTGTGTCCCTCTGTTCGCAGCGCCACCGATCCAGAAGGGATGCTGTACTTGTGTGTCCCAGCTCCGGATCCCCCTGTGCTCAGACTTTTCCCATTTTCCCTGCTGGCTAAGTTTCTCTCCTCTCGGCTCATCTCCAGCTTTCCTCTTCAGCTTCGTCCTCCCGTCCAGCCCTGCACCCCGCACCTTCCTGCCCACGTCGTACCTGTTGGCAATACTTGCATTGCTGCCACTGCCGCTGTGTTTCCTTGCCCGGCTCAGCCTCCGCGTGGGCTTTGGGTCTTGTAGTCCAGGACTTGGAACTGAGGGGAAGGTCGAGGCATAGCCATGTTCGCACTCTGCACAAGAATCAACAGGCAGGGCATAAAAAAAAGGATCATTCGGGGAAAAAAAAAAAAAAAAAAAAAAGGAAAGAAAAAAGAAAAGGCAGCTGGCAGGCCTCATTGCTAACCCGTCAGTCTAGCTGGGGAGGCCCCTAAGCACAACAGCACAGGGAAATGACTGCTGATGTATTCAGAGGGAAGTGGAGCGGGAGGTGGAGAAAAGAGAGGAAGGGGAGTGTGAAGAAGGCTCTGCCGGCCTTGGAGGAAGGCCCACATCTCCAATACCTGAAAGCACCAAAAGAAGCCACGACAGCCAAGGGTGCCTCGTCCCTCTCTTCCTGTCTGAGCTATCTGAACCGAGCAAAGCAGACACCTTTCACTCTGCTACCGAGGTCTCAGCAAAACCAGAGCCTCCCACCCCATCTCTCCAGTCCACCGGGAAACTCCCAAGCCAACCCCTCGTCTTCCTTCCAGGAACCGCACTCACCTCCGTCTTCCCTTCTCCACAAAAATCTCCCACCCCAGCCACCACCTCGGGGAGGGTCTGCCAGCCCTGCCCCTAACCTCAGCCCCTGCTCCGGCATTTGCAGCAGCCCACCAGCGTACGCTTGCTCCGATCCCCTTCGCCAGCGGCTCCCTCACCCCTCTGCAGGGATTTCGGACCCTGGCCCCGCTCCCACCACAGGAGGCGGTCGCCCCGGCACCCCTCCTCCCATTACCTCTCTCCCTTCGCTCCAGATACTCGGCCGCCTCCAGCAGCCGCTGGATGTTGATCAGCTGCACCTGCTCCATGCCCCGGGGAGCCGGCCGGGGGGCTCCGCAGGCCCGGGCCCCCCTCAGCCCCCCAGCTCTCCCCTGGAAGGGGAAGGAGCGAGGCAGAGCCGCCTGCCCCTACACCCCAGGGCTCCTCACATCCACACCTCAGGACGATTCTGCTCAGAGGGCCAGGGGTGGGTGCATGGAGGAAACCCGCAAGGAAACCCCGGGGGAAGGATGGGGACGGGGATCCTTCCTCCTCCTCCCTGACGAGGCGGCCAGGCGAGCCCCCCCCGACCGACAGCCGGCCCTACTGCCCAGCTTCGCCCCCCAGCCTGGCTTCGCCCCCTTGCCAGAAGCGGCCCCTTCAGAGGCGGCCACCCTGACCCCCCCGGGGCCGGCACCGGCCCCCCCGCCTCGCACCACTTTGTTTACCTCCGCCGGGCGCTCACGGGAGAGGGGGGCGCAGCGCCACGGGGCTGCCTGGGAAATGTAGTTCCTATCTGCCGCTGAGCGGTGTGGGATGGTGGCTGCCACCGGCCATCACCCCCCTTTCGGCCCTGAGGTGGTGGCATTTAGCCCCAAATGGGAGCGAGGAGGCAGCCTGGCCTCCCCTCGGCTGGGGCAGCCACCCATGGGCGGCAGCGGGCTGGGGCTCAGCACGCTGCCAGCTCAAGGCCTGCAGCCACTCTGTGCTTCTCCCTACAAACTTCCACGCGTGGAAGTACCCCGAGTGGGGCGAGAGAAAAGCAAAGAGAGGCTACGGAAGAAAAAGCTGCAGCCGCAGGGTGGGAGCTTTCTGCGTCTCATCTGTGGAGATGTACGTAAAGATGAGGCGCCAGGCTCAGGGGAGGCGCACCTCGAGTGGTGGATCCAGGGCTCCTGACAGGAGCCAGCAGTACGGGATCCACGCCCTGACCCGAATACAGTCCTTCAAGAATTTAGACAAAAGAAGGCACAGACAGCAAGTCTATGTACTAATGAAAGCATTTTGTATATCTGAAGCACCATATAAGTAAGTGACACTTGACCTCCTCAACATTTTAAAGAACTCTGTCACACCTACACCTTGCAGTCCGACCTCCACTCTTCCCAGTGTCTTTACAATACTCTCACATCCTGACATTCCTACAGATACACACCCTTGTGATTATGTCTGTGACTGAATTTCACCAACATTACTGTTTTCTGGTATGGAGCTTAAAAACTGTTAGTATTTAATTGTATGATACCAGTCTCCAAAATACTTAATCTACCCTCCGAAATTGAACAATAGTCACAGGACATTCAGAGTCAAAATCTGAATCTCAAAGTGATACTGACCTAGAAACCTACAAAGGATTGTTTTACTGGGGTTATTTTTCACAGCTCTGAACCTTTAGATTGTGACTGACCACATTTTCGAACATTCCTCCAATAGAACAGGAGCTGAAAAAGCACCTTTAATAAAATAACAAAAAACAGAAAAGCTGAGATTCTCAATGGTTTGTGTCTGTTAGCAAGAGCTTTAAACAGAGCATAAAATATCAGGAGACTCATGGTAGAGTTGCAAGACTTGGCAGTAGGCCTTGAGAAGGCCTGAAAAAAAGTGTATTTAGTTTAGTGAATTTTTCTTTAGCGCATTTCTCCGATTCACCATTTCAGAGGTTTCCTCAGAAAACTGCAGGCTTGCAGCTGATGGAAGTAAAATAATACCACTATTCAGTCCGTACACAACCCCTTTCATCTCTGAATCTCAAAGGGCTGACTTGGTTTGTTTCTCTTAAGATGGGACAGTCAAAAAATAAAGGAAGTTGGAACACCTTCAGGGCCATACTTCCCTCATTCCGCCTTGCAGAAAAGCAAGGCCCAGTCCTCACTCAAGCAAGACAACCACCACTCATACACACACGGGGCCAGACCAGGATGCTCGTAAAAAACAGCTTTTATCCAGGGGAGAACTTGGGGAAGGAAGTATTCTTTCCGTGTCTCCCTCTCTCTTTTCCATACTGGAAACTACTGATAGCACAGATAATTAAAAGCACATGTTAAGACTCAAATTTGAGTAGTCCCAGGGACTACTTATGTGATCTTGGATTTCTCACAAAGGGAAAAGGATGCAGGTGCACACGCTGCTCTGCAAGAGCGGGGTTAATGCAAGAGCATTTCTGGGTTCTAACTGTACATCCTGCTTCCAAAACCAGGCAGTCATTTGCCTTTCAGGATTAGCAATACTAAGCATAAAAAAAAGGAAAAAAAGCCAACCATGACTCAAAAATCACTGCAAGACAGGCTGTTGTCAGCAACCACCACCACTACCTTTTCACGTGGCGATGCGTGTAGTGACTCTAGGGATTAAATAGGGAAAGCCATGGCTGTAATATGAAGTAGTAATTTAGGAGTCTATCTAAGTATAGATAGTATAGTCCTGAAGCCAAGGTTCAAGACACAAAATGGAAGAGTATGGAGGAGAAGGACAGGGGTGCACATGGTGAATTAAATCAGCACCAGAAAAAAGAGCAGGATCAGTTCTTTGTGCGGTGATGTAGGATCAACTCTTCCATTTACACATCAGCTCAGCTTCCACATCTTTGTTTCCTAAGTAAATAATGTACAATTAAAAAAATGTGTGTGAAACAAAGACAAATTTGAGAGTAAACTGTGGGCCGTCTTCCCAAAGCCCTACAGAGGTAGGCAAGCCAACCATGGAGCCACAGTAGGTCTGCAAAATCTTTCAGTTGTCATCCCAAGTGCTAGTGTGGGCAGGTCAGCCCGTAAAATGCCAGATTTGTATGTGACAGAAACAAAAGTGGGTGGAAAGTGAATGGCACGAAGACGCCTAGTGCTATTCAACTGCTGACCAAAAAACCCCCAAAGTCACATTTAAAATGTGGTTGAGCAATCCACAGGCAATGCTGGGGAGGGGCTAAGGGAAGAGTATTTTAGGGGAGAATGAGATCATTTAATTTAGTGGCTCCAAATGATCTGTAAGTACAGTTTTCTGATTATAAGTGCTTGCTGCTTGGCATCCCTTCTGGCAGCTGTGATTCACTTTCATTGTGTGTTCTGCTGTTTCGCCCTTTAGAAAGGGGCTTTTTACATTTTATTAAATGGCACTTCGGCAGCCCTCCATTTCCAGCCTTAATAATGGATTTGTTAATCTCCCTGATAGCCTTTCCCTCCTCCTTAGCAACAATTTAAATATCCAAGAAGAAATCTGCAGTGCAGAAATCAATTAATATTTACATCTGAAGTGCTGCTGTGCTATTTTAATCAAGTAAAACAGATGTGGTCTGTTTTTTACCAACACCATCACTCACTTTAAACTAGCTGCTTCTATCAGGGGAATCTTCTAGGAGCTTTCCAGAAAGTAATGTTTTAAGCTTCTCAAGACTGCGATGACTTCAGTTTATTTTTTTCTTTCCACTTTGCAGGAAGGGAAACTGAGGTGTAAGCAGCGTAATCGCTCACATGAAGGCGGCACACCCTAAGCTAGAAGTAGAACAAGAATACAGCTCATGAATCAAGATGCCCAACCCTCTGCTTTGAGCACGAGGTTTAGAAATAACACAGTGCTTTGCAACCTGGGTGTTATTTTCAGCAGGGGCAATACCTTTGGTTAAACTGCCTAGTCTTCCATCCCTTGGCTGGCTTTTTCTTAAATCCTCCTGTCCTCAACTCTTTGCAAAATCAGCTAGGAACATGAACATGGCAAAAGTTGCAAGAGTTTCCTTTGCCCACCTTCAAACAAACCCCGAAAATTCTTGATCTTGCTTTCAAAGCCTTGCAACCTAACACCCCTGCAACTAAGGCATGAACAGAGATCCCCATGAGGAACCATTTTCTGCAGCTCTCAGATCAGTAAAAAGATTCACTGGAGTGTGGAACAAGCAAATTTTTGGTGACAAGAGTTCCGTAAAACTCCTCGTTTTTTCTAGCCAGGAGAACAAGAGCTATGGCACACCTGAACATCCCACCTACCAGCACACACTAACAACCACGTCTCCATTCCCATACCCACCTCCCTTCCGATGCCTGCAATACCTTTCGTAAGGGACCTACAGCGTCTACAGGATGTGGCCTCATTTCTCATCTAGGAGCCTCGTTCTTTTGCGAGGCATCAGATAATCCCTCTCAGCACTCCCACTGCTGCCTGGAACCCATCCAACGGTGAGGACAGAAATTGCTCACAGCCAAACCACCTGGATACCCAGGAGTTTGAACAGGAATAAAGCGCACGCTATATACGCCGATTCAAAGAACAAGCTCTACCAATCGATAAGGCAAAAAGCCACAGGTGTACTGGCTCTTGGGGCTGCTGGCTTGCTCCCATCCTCTGGGAGATGTGTTGCTGTTTTCAGACCTGCGCCGTGCCCCAGTTCATTCTGAGTCAGTGACTCATTCTGTGACTTGGGTCAAGTCACTTGACTAACCCAGCCGCAAAATTAAGTAAGAGGGCCTCCATTAAGGAAAAAATACATCACATACAGGATGGGGTCCCTCAGCTAACTAACAGTAAGGTAGGGTTCTCCAGACAATGGCAGAAGGCACTTCGCTGCCAGCTCTGAGGATGCTCTGCTGACAGAGGACACGATCGGTTCTCAGCAGGGCTTCTGGCACAGCCCCACAGTTCCACCTCTGCCCTATCATTTCTCATGCTGTGGCTTCCTTCTGCCTTTTATGACGAGGTCCTAACAGCCTGAGTCAAAATAACCCAACCTGGAAGTGGCTAACTCATGAATCACTGTGGCCAGGTCACGAACCAGGAGGAGTGAAGGAGGTTTATTGTGAGCTGGATGAAAAATATAGAAATGAAGGAGCCCTGCACTGCTCCAAATATTGCATCACCGTAAGATCCAGGACCACCTACACCGACCTTGAGCCCCGGGTTCAGCTCTCATTGAGTCACGGGAGCTCTGCACACAAACTTAAGGCAGCCTCAGCTCCTTCTGCCCTCTCCTAATTATAGGTTTCTGATACATCTCTGCTTTGGCTTGTCAGAAAAAGACCCCAAACTGCCCATAAACAATGGAAGGAGCCACGTGATGAATACAGTGTTGACTCACCCTCAAGGCTCAGATCTCCTCTCCTTGAGACAGGATTATTCAAGAGCAAAGGACAAATCTAGGGTCACCCGTTTGTTATTCCTGGTCAGAAGGTCACTAAACACAGGCGGCACTTGAAAGTCAGACCGCAAAGAAGATCTAGCTAGCTTCTGGTGAGGGGCCGAAGTCCACTGTGCACACCTCTACTAAACACGTGAATAAGGGCACCGCTGTCATGGTGGTTTGCTCGCCTTCGTGATTTTAGAAGAGGATGTGACAGCGTATGTCTGTATCTGTAGTGAGATCAGTATATATTACGTACCACGTCTATTACAGATAAAGCATCATATCCAAAGAATTAATCATGTGTGTTTATGCAACCTTCCACTGACATAAGCATGAGTCCACAAACACACAGGTAATGCTTGGCACATGCTAACCCCAGCTGAATTTACTTCAGGTCCCTCTCTCTAAAGACATCTTCCAAACTTTAGCATTTCAGCTGCTTTTACACACTGCTACCCGCTTCCAGCCACACACAATTGTGAAGAGGCACTGGCAGAGGTTACCCACGCACCAACAGAGCTGCCCTCAGCGGAGCTTTCATTTCTGAAAACAGCCAGAGTAATTTTTCATGTGATGCTTCTATTCCTTTGATACCAAGCTAAGATTCCTAGAAACAGGTCATTTGGAAACCCGTCCGTGTCAGTTAGCGAGGTGCGTTGGGGCTGGGTCCTGTGGTCTTGCCGTGAGAGCTGCATCCCCAGGCAGGCAGCGCTCATTTCCAGAGGCTCAACTGGAGAAAAGACTTCTCTATTACTTCAGTACCTAAAATACCCCGTTTTACCCAAGCAGTCTGAAAACAGGACTCCATCCTACCCAGTCACTGCAGTGTACTCCAGATAATTTTGCAGACCCACACATTCTAGTTTTTAACAAGGCGGGTGAATACCAAAGCAGTGTTTTACTGTGCTGAACGGGCACCGCTGAAATAGTGTCCCACTGCTCCAGACCTGATGGTACGCTGCAAATGCATCTAAGGGGGAGCTGGTAAAAAAAAAAAAATCGTCTTATTTCTCACTGGGCACCACGCAGCTCGGGATCTGATGCCTTGGCTGGAAGTCCTGCCCTGACATGGAAGGCTCTCCTCACACTGCTGGCCTGTGGACAAGAGGCAGGGACCTGGTGTGTTTTGGGGGCTGAAAGGGGCCTCGGAGCTGCTCCTCCACCACCAGTAGCTGCGGCATGCGAGCAGGGAGACAGGACTGCCTCCAGCTCTCGTGGGGCTGCTCCACCAGACAGCACCCACCCCTGCTTGGGACAGCGTTTCGAGGAGGTGAACAACCTGTACGGCCGGCAAGGGCTTGGAAGAACAAATGCAGGCACTGAGCACGGCTTATTAGAAATGGTGTAAACTAAGATCACCTCCCGGGCTCGCCCAGCAGTTACGGCCCTTCCTCAAACACCAATCTTTGGCACCCAAAGCCCTTCGGGATGCACTATCTGCGTGACGAGCAGTGCCATCCCATCAGGATAACGCACGGGCTCCGCTCCCACCCCCTGCCTGCTGCTTCCCCAAAGCTGCGCCGCCGATCCCAGCACCTTGATGCCCGTCCCCAGCACGTGTCCTGGCCAGGTGGAGACAAACATCCACCTGCTACCTCTGTTTTTTTTTTTTAAAGACCGTGTTTCCTTGGGGCAGGGCACCGTCATTCCCCTACGTGCACAGCACCTAGCCCAGCGGGGCTGTGACTCAGCCGCCTTCCTGGTGGGAGTCACGCCGAAATAGCTCCTCAGAGCCCTGCCTAGCGCCGCGGTCGAACGACCCGGGCATGCTGCAGGAAGCAGGCGGGTGCCGAGTCTGCCTGCCGCCAGCCGGGACACAGCTCCCATCACCCGGCTTCTGGGGCTGGACTCCTTTGTCACTGCTAATTGCCAGGTAGGAGACCGCGCAGATAAGCGAGGAGCCATTATCAGCGTCTGGCAGCCAGCAAGGGGTGCAGCGAGCAATCCTGCCTGCTCTGGCAGACTAAAGGGCAGCGTATCCTCCTGGTGCAATAACCTGAGCTGAGCACGCAAATCTCTCCCCAGCCAGGCCAGGTATATACCCTAGGACGTAACCCTCCTGCCTCTGCAGCTGTTCCCCAGTTCAAACCGGGCCCGTCGTGCTCGGAGGTTGTTTTCCAGTTCCAGCAGCATTTCTCTTTGTTTGGGAGCAACACGTCAAAGCTGCCTGTTCTACCACGGTCACGTCTCGAGCAGCACGTTCAATAGCCCAGCCCTGCGCTAAACGGGACTTTTCAACCTAAAACGTCCCGACTGCCAACAAAAAAAAAAACTGAAAGATGTTGCAGAATCTCCTAAGAGAAGCGAGGAGTTTAATTGCTGGGACCGTGATTATCATCAGCGGAAGATTCAGTGTAAACAACTCGGATGTGAACGCTTTCTTTCCAAAATAAAGCAACCAAAATCCCGTATCCCCGTGTCCTGCTCATGCAGCAGAGCCAGCAAGTTACACCGATCAGCCCGTTTTTTGGTCCCAAACACAAAAAGGATGCGTTTTTTACGAAGCACGCAAAACACCCGATGCCATCCACGTCACGGGCAAGAAGAATTCCGCCAGCCTCCCCCAGCAGGAGAAAGCACCGCGACAACACGGGTTTTCCTAGCTCCCCTCCGAGTCGCGAGCGCTCCTTAAAGAGACAAAAACAAGCGGAAGGTCTCAGCTAGGGTTTCTGAAGCAACTGCGGCTGGTTTTTGCTGCTCGCTCCTGGCCTTTCCCTGCGTGCGGCCGCCCCTGGGCTGCTCTGCTCCTCCGCTGCGCGGCCGTGCAGACTCATTATGAAACGACAAATCGTAAACGGGAGGCGAAAAGGCGCTGTTATTGCAAGTTTTGGGAAGGGGAGAGGCTGAGAATGAGGGGCTTGGGGACCACCAGCGGCGGGGTCCCGGCCGCACAAAGCGGGGGTGCCCCGTACGGGGGCCCTGCGGCCATCGGAGCGGGGCGAGGGGGTGACGCTGTGATGGAGGCGTGCCGTGAGGGGCTGCGGGGTGCCGCTGCCGGTGCTGTGCGGAGTTTGGCGGAGAAGAAAAATGCAGCTGGAGGAAGAGGAGGAAAAGGAGAAAAAGGGGAAAAGAGAAAGCAGGGATTAAAAAAAAAAATAGAGAGAAATAAAAGAGATAAGAACAAAATAAGAGGGAAAAATGGGGAAAATAAAAGAAGGAAAAAAGAAAAAAATGAAATAAAAGTGAAGGGATAGATGCGGACGAGGAGGGCGCGGAGGCACCCGGGGACACCAGGGGACACCAGGGGACACCAGGGGACACCAGGGGACACCAGGGGACACCAGGGCACCCGGCGGCACCCGGCAGCCCCGGGCTCACCCCGCCGCCCCCCCGCCCCGCTCCGCTCCGCGCCCCGCTCAGCAACACGTGACGTCACGAGGGGGGGGACCCCGGCGCCGCGCATTGGCGGAGCGTCGCGCCAGGCCCCGCCCCGCGGGAGGCGCCCGCCAATCGGCGCGCCGGGCTGCCTCCATGTGCGAACCATGCGCCCGCGGGGGCGGGGCCGGGGGCTGCCCGCTCGGGCTCGGCGCAGCTCCGCGGGCGCGCAGCGCGGCTCGGCCCCGCTCCGTTCCGCTCCGCGCAGCGCGGTGATCGCGGCGCAGCGCCAGCAGCGCAGCGCGGTGTGACGCCGTGCAGCGCAATGCAATGCAACGCAATGCAAAGCAGCGCCCCGGGGCACGGCGGCCCCTTTGTTCCCAGCACGCCTTCACTTCAGCCCCCCCCCCCCTTAGCCCCTTCCCCGCTCCGCGGGGGGGGGGGGGGAATCGCGCAGTTTGCGCGCATCCTCCGCGCAGCGGGAGGCCGGCCGCCACCCCGCAGCGGCCGCTCGCCCTGCCTTGCCTTGCCCTGCCTTGCCCCGCGGCTACCTGGCGAGCGCCGCCGCTTGCCTACGTGACTGTGCCCATGCCCCGCCGGGGGCAGCGGGGACGCGCCGCCGCCTCCTCCCCCCCCCGCGGACCCCCCCCGGGCTGCGGACCGCCCCCCCCCGGCCGTGGGACACCGACCCGAGCCGTGGGGCAGGGGGGGCACACGGCGGGGGTGCCGGGGACCTGGGGGGTGCCAGCCCCGTGGCGCTGCGCCGCTGCCCCCCCAGCCCCGAGTAGTGCCTTTATGTCCCCCCCCCCCGGCTCGCTCACTCACTTTTATTCTCCTTCTCGATCCGCTCCAGGTAGCTGGCGGCCTCCAGCAGCACCTGCACGTTGCGCAGGAAGGTGTCCATGCCCGCGTTGCACAGCTCCCCCAGGGGGCAGCGGGCCCCGCCGGCCGCCCCCGCTCCCCCCCGCGGCTCCCTCCGCGGCCGGCCGCGCTTCCCCATGCCCCGGCGGCTCCCAGCCCCGGGCCCTGCGCGGCGGCGGCGGCGGCGGCGGCGCTGCGTGTGCGGCCGTGGGGCCCTGTGCGGCGGGGCCCGGCGCCGCCGCGGTCCTAGCGCTGCCGCTGTGGCGCTGCTTCGGGCCCCGGGGCCGCCGCCGCCGGCCCGCCCCTTCCCCGCTCCCCGACGGGGCGGCCCGGCCCGGCCCCGCCTGCGGGGAGCTGCGGCGGCGGGGTGGGGAGGTGTGCTGCCGCCCCGCGCCGTCCTGTGTCGCCCCGTGTCGCCTCACGTCGCCCCACACGTGTTCCCGCTGCTGTGTCCCCCCTCAGGGCTGCCTGTCGCTGTCACGCCAAGCTCTTAGGGCCACCCAGGGTCCCCAAGCACAGCCCCGGCTTCACCCCTCGAGGGGTGTCGACACCAAGCCGGCCGAGGTTTTTGAGCGGTGTCCCCGCCAGTTTTGAAGGGACCCCCGGCCGCAAGGTGCCCCCCGACATCAGGGGACCCCCGGCTGCGAGCATGGCCCTGGTGCCCCCCCACGTCACGTCCAGCCACGTTAGGGAGCGGTAATTGGCACCTGCGGTGTCACGGGGACCTGAGTCACCGGGAGCGAGCTAACCCCAGAGAGCAGTGCACGGAGTGAAGTCCCTCAGGCTCCCCAGTGCTTTGGGGAAGCACGGCGGCAGCATTTCGGCCGTCACACGCGCCTCGTGGGGCATGTGCCAGGGCCGGGCCGGGCTGTGTGACCACATGCCAGCGGCACCGTGTGCCCACCTCGGCCCTGCCTGGCTGCTTGAGGTGACGGCACCTTGCCTGAGCGGGGATTTCAGTGACACAATTCGTCCTGAGCAGGATTTCTGCTGGAAGATGAGGGGCCGAGTCGGGCAGGGGGGGCATGGGAGCCAGGGCTCTGCTGGAGATACAGCCAGGCAGGCCAAGGGCTCCAGATGTACTTTGTTTTATTCTCTCCGCTAAGTAGCTGAGGTAAGACACGGTTTCAGGTCACATGCCTGGTGTCTGCGTCCTCAGTTACCTTCTGCAGTTCTTGGTCCTCCGTGTACACCCGTACACGGCCCTTCTCCTAGGATCTCGTAACGCCCTGTTCGAATCAGGGCTGTGCGGCGTCCTGCTTTTTCCCATGTGACAACGCCAGGTCTGAAGCCAGCGCAATCACCATTTTGAGACGCTTCCCTATTAGCTTAGTTCCAAAACTATTATTATTATTATTAAGTTACTTCCACAGAGAAAAGCAATCAGAATTATAACTCTCTCAGAACGGCTTTGTGCTGGAATTGTTCAAGCAGCTCTTGTGCATGTGGCCAGGCCGCGGGGTGCCCCGGGTGCCCCCAAGAAATGGGGTGGCTCTGTGCAGCTCTGAGCCCCAGTGACAGCCCCAGTGCCCTGCCCGGGGGCACTGCCCCAGCCCCTCAGTGCTCCATTTCTTCTAAATTTCTTTGGGCATCCGTTCTCAGCCATCGACAGCAGCAGGATGCCGAATTGGCCTGGCTGTCCTTGTGCTCTGCTACCCACACCTGTAGCAGCCCCAAGCCACAGCTCCCACGTGGATACAGGTCTGTGCAGAGATGGGTCCTTGGTGGGACTCGGACACCCGTCACGGGGACAGTCCTCGCACCGTGCTGTCTGTATGGACACGGCCCATACCTGCCTGTCCTGCCTGCCGCTGCGATGTTCCCTGGGGAGTGGGGTAGGGAGGTAGCACTGCCACGAGGAGGGCCTGAGGAGAGGCCGGGATGCTGGGTTTCCAAGGGAATGGACCCGGGAGAAATGGGGTTTCCATGGGATATGGCCTGGTTTACATGCAGGGGCATTTCCATGGACATTTCCCCTGCCAGCATTGCCCCCCTGGGCATGCCACATCCCAGCAAGGCCCGTCTCTCTGCTCCCACTGTGCACGGGAAGGACGGGACACAAACAGAGCAGTGAGGGAGAAGGTTTTGCAATATCGCCGGCTCCACACACCCAGCGACCGCAGTCCGGCACCCCATGCACGTTAGCCGAAATGCAGCCAGCTGGGCCGGGCTCCCTTCATTTGCCTTCTTGTTTGCATCGTTTAACCTTTGAGCTCCCCCCGAGGTTTTGGTGTCAGGCTTCTCTCCGCAGGGCAGTGGCGGAGCTGCTTTGCCGGGCAGAAGCGGAGGGGCTGGCTGCACACCTATGGATCTGCTCAGGGGAGCCGGGGCGAGCTGGGGCGAGGTGCTGGCACAGCCCGGCTGCCCACGCCATCGGCAAACCCTCGCCCCCTTCCTCCTGCCCCTGTGGTAGCTGTGCCTGCAAAACGAGGCTGCAGCATGTGAGGGCTCCTTGTCCGAGCCCTCCCCGGGTGGAGGAGGCTGTAAATCACCCCTCGGACGGACTGTGTGGGATGTGGAGGCAGTGAAAGGGTTGGGGGCCAGAACAGCTCTGGGTTTCGGTCTGCAAAGTCTCCTGGACGCACCTGCTCTCTCTCCTTTGTGGCTAACGCCATCGTAATCCTTTTACAAAATTTCACCTGCAGTCTGCTGCTGCCCTTTTGGAAGGACGAACCTGTTTTCCAAGTGATAATTGCACTGCCCATCTGTCAAGGGCAGACATTTCTCACTGCTCGATAGCGGTACCAAGATAGTGGGAAAGAAAAAAAAAATAAATAAAAAATGGCTTGGAGGGCTAGCGCATCTCTTTCTTTTTTTTTGGTGGTGGTGGTGGTGGTGCCACAGTGTGTGTGGTCACAGACTAGAGCTGGACTGGAGCAGCTGGAGGCAAAGCAGGTTTCTGATGGATCTGGAGTGACTGCTAAAGGCTCGATCTCACAGCTGGACCCGGGGACTCCCCACAGCACCGCCTTCACCAGGGCAGGGCAGCAGGAAGCCTCGATCAGTGCTAAGAACCACAGCTGTGAGGAACGACATTTTGTCTTTTAGCATTTCTTTTCCCACTCCAATACCAGTCTTTTCACTTCCAAATACCTCGGCATCCATTTTTTTCATTTGCAACCTGTTTTGCAAAATAATCTGCCCTTGCACGTGAAGGGTTATTGGCATCACTGCTTGTGGTCACCCAAGTGGCCCCAGCCCAAAAGTGAGCGCAGGTGGAGGGTGGCTCCTCACCTGGGTGCCCAGGTGTGATTTCACCAGGGTACAGAAACCAGCCAGCACGGAGCGATGCTCAGAGATCAGTGAAATCCTGGATTTCATTTTTTTTCCTGCTTTCCAGCCCATAAATCTTAAAGCTGCTCCAGAGCCAGTGCAGTGGTCCACCGAAGCACCAGCACTTCTCAGGATGCTTGGGACTCATCCAGCTCTTAGGCGCTCCCCAGCACTCCTTCTTTCCCCTTCACACTCCTTCCTTGGACGGTTTATTTATGGGGAAGAAACCAGCATTACTGATCAAATATTTCCCTGTTCACAGAGAAAGGGGGAAAGGCTCGAGGCAAGAAGAGGCTTGAGGAGATGTTTAAAGACAAAGGATTTCTCCATCTTCCAGTCAGACTATTTTTGCCCACTTTTTCAAGGCACAAATCAGACAGCAATCTTCATTTGGAAGGTTAAAGCAGAAGGGGAGGAATCTTGCTGTTTTCATTTCCTGCACGCTACCTGTTTGATTTGTCTTGGGTTTTTAGGGAAGACCTTTCCAGACCGATCCAGGAAGTTTAGTAGGCAGCACTTTAACGAAGTGTGAGTCCATCTGCGCCTGAGCAGGCCAGTCCGTGCTGAGGGGCAGTGTCACCAGCACTGGCTGCAGGCTGTCCCGTCAGGCCCAAGCCTGCCACCTGCCCTTGCTGCCTGCCTGCCCTGGTGCCCAGCAGGCATGAGGTGGGAACGGGATGTGACTTAGGGGCACCGCCAGAGGCTGGGGCACAGGTGGCCAGGGCTGAAGGGAGGGGATGCATGGGAGCAGCTCCACCCGATGGAGTCCTTTGTCACGAAGCCATTGTAACACCAGCGTTTCACTCCCCCAGCTGCTCCCCAAACTTAAACAAGTTCGCTCTCCCTCCCCGGTCCGCCAGCTTTCCTCCCTTGCCACCACGCTGACCTCAAGCCATTGTCGGAGCAAGCTCCTTTTCAAGACGTGACAGGTAATTCATTCTCCATCATGACTCATTCCCAGGCTTTCTGGAGAATGGAGAAAAATCACCCCCGTCTTCCTGACGTGACAGCGGGTGGCTCGCAGGCGGCAAAGTAATGCAAACGGGTGTCCCTGCAGCGCGGTGTGCTGGGCAGATCTTCTCCGCCAGTTTTGTCCTTGAGTGGCTCTAAAGCATCTCCGTGATCTCCTCTGACAGCTGCCTCAAACTCTGCCTCAAGTTCTTGCCTCCTGCCCCTTACACAGGTGGGAGCTGTGATCTCTCTCTATTTTCACCCAGCATACTAATTGCCCTCCACACCCCTGTTTTTTTCTGGCATCTGTGTTGGCCCATAACTTTTCTCACTCTGGGGCTGTAAGCCAGCGCAAGATCTCCTTGTCTCTTGCTAGCTCCTTGCTGCTCAGCGCGCTTGGTCTTTCCTAGCAGTTGATACATCGTACTGAAATGAAAAGAATGAGTATTTTTTTCTTTCCCACACTTAAGGGAAAAACATGGCCTAAAATTGTGAGGTACCAGCAGAAAATGACATTTTTTGGGGGTGGATTTGCTGCCAGATGCTGCCGGCAGGTCTGGGTGGCTCTGCAGGGAGCAGCCGGGCTCTGGCACCCAGCTTTTGGGGACACAGGCAGCGTGGTGGCGGGGTCCCCTGGGGCATGAGCATGGAGTGATGGGCAGGGACTGCCCCAGGGGATTCAGCAGCAGCTTAGGGATGCAGTTCTGCTCCTCTTCGGTTGCTCGGCGTCGTGTCATTCACATACAAATAGCCTGGCCCCGCTGCTACTCAGAGAGCTTAGTGTCGTACAGGGAGGGTGGAAGTGGAGGGGATCACCCAGCCCAATTCCTGCCGTTCTGGGCAGCCACACCATGTAACCCCCTTCCCAAATTTCCCAGGCTCCCAATGGTCACAACCAGCCGATACCCGGTTGTTCCTGTGCCAGCGCTCCTGCAGTTTAAACTCCTTTCTTCCTCTCCGGTATTTCCCTGCTGCTTGCCCTTCTCCTTCCTCTTCCCACCTTCCGTACCAGAGGACGGGCACCGCACCTTCCTCATGGCTAAACATTGCGCCCACACTGTGGAAGTGAAAAATGGCTTGTTGCAAAGAAAAAAAACAACAGTGAGACTGATTTATTAAAACCTTAACCCTTTTCGCATCCTCTCCACGCTCTCCTGGGCAGGCGGGCACGGCCGAGCCTGGGGCCAAGGCTGGCGTGGAAAGGTTCCTATTTTGCCCGTGTTTCCCAGCTGCCATGCAGATTACAGCTGTTTCTCCCCGGTCACGTTGGCTGCAATACTCGTTTGGTTGGTATTTAATTGCCTCTCCCTAACGACACACTGCACAGGGTGTAATTTGCCACTGCTGGTCAAACAATACAGATAAACGCAGCTTGCACGAAAAGGCAGCGGAGCAGGGAAACTTTGCTATCTGGTTCTGGTCTCCTTTACAGCCGGTGGCTCCAGACATGGGCGGGACGTGAAGAGATGTCTCGGCCTTTGGGACGCAGAAGGAAAATACCAAATAAAAGGCGATGCCCACATACACGACCAGCTTCCCTGCCGGGGTGAACCCAGAAATGCCCCCAAAGACACCTGGGCTGTGCTGGTGTGTGCCAGCTCAGGGCCATGGTTTTTTATAGTTCAGCTATTCCCTTCTCTTGGGCTCAAGAGATGTCTATTTTAACTTTTGTTTCCCTGATTTTGAGGTGTAAAGAACTGAAAGATATTTTAAGATTTTTTTTTTCTTTCCTATTTTTTAACCTTAGGGGTGTGGGTACACGTACAGGAAATGGTAACTTGGTTTCTGCTTGGGAACCACCCCACAGGAGACAAAAAGCCCAGAGGGTCTTTGACGCAGGAGCCAGGAGGGCTGCCCCAACGCCCACGTGAAGTCGCAGTGGCTCAGAACCTGGGCTTTGGCAGAAACAGACAAAAAAGGAACAAAAATGGGAAAGTTTCAACCCCCAGCCTCAACTTCTGGTCTCGGTTCCATTGTACCGTGATGCTCTGAGGCCTCTAGCATGGTCGTGGGGCATTCCTGTGCCAGGAGCTGGACCTGCCCTTCCTCTTGCAGCTGTGCTGAGGCCAGGCAGAGATCTGCCCAGCTGCTGTGAGGCCAGGGGGCCAGAGGGGTAGCAATTAGCCTGCCCTTGCAATGCCAGCGCTGAAGAAGCAAACCGTGAACTTCCTTGCCCTGGCTCAGGGCAAGGCCGTGCATAATGCAGCTGTGTATTGTAAAAAAATACAGAAATGGGCGATACCTAGTATCAATACAAAGACAGTTACACAGACAGTAGGGTGGATTTTAATGCTCCTTAAATATTTATACAAATGAAGCTATCAGTCGGCATCACTTCTAAAGGACTGCAAACACCCAGAACGTAGTGAACTTTAAAACTCTCGGAGAAGCAGTATCACCGCTAAAATTATTGGGGAATCAATAGTCTCCCACCCCTGGACCACTCAGCATCCTCATCTCATTGCTACAAGGCCACACGAGATGAAATCGTCTGCTTCATTGCCACATCGCACACCACCGTATGCACGTACAGCACAGCAAACCACACGATAATAAGGTCCTGCCCTGGCAGTGGCTTGCTGGCAGGGCTTGGGCACACACAGAACAGCGCTGGCTTGGCTTTGGGCGCACGATCAGCACAACGGGGGTACCCAGCAGAGCTGCTGCCTCGGCTGGTCTGTGCCTCGTGCAGCGTGCACAGAGCGAGCCCCGAGCACAGAGCCTACGTGAGCAGCAGCTCCCAGGACAATGTTATATACATGTGTAAAAATTAAATGCATGTAGCCAGGGAAATCATCTACTTGCTTTATTTTTTTTTATTTTTTTTTACACACAACACACGCACAAACATTATTTTCCTCAGGAGAGATGGCTGAGGGAGATAGCAATCCTGGAAAATTGAAATGGAAATGCAAAGTTGTTTTTGCTGAGAACTGTAGGAGCTTCCACGCACGCGTAGATATATTTGCATGCATGTGTATCCACCCCCACCCTCACAAACACACCCTCCCGTTTTTACTCCCCACACTAGGTGTTCCCTGTGACAACCGCAGCTGCATGAATTTGGGCAGTACTCGGGGTTAACGCGACTGGCAGGGCAGCTCATACAGACTGAAAACACAGCAAGAGAGCAACAGGGAGGAAGGAGGTGTCAGGAGCCTGAAGGTTCCTGAAGTTCCCCTTACTGTTGGGAACGAGCCCCATTTAAGTTAAGTTTTCCAGACGTTACGCCATTTGAGTGCCTTGGTCACTGGGGAGCTGCGGCAGGCAGGGCAGCTGCTGTGGCCCGTAGCGGCATTGGGAATGAGACGCAGGGCATTAAAGGTGCTCAACATCACAGGTTTGTATTAACACAGTGTCATGTTGTGGTCTTAACGCTGCACACAGCCACCTCGCTTATCTACTACTGTGTGAGGCTCTGTCCCCACTGCTGCCTCCTCACCGCCCGCCCAGCCCTGGGCCCAGGCCGCTGGGGAGGCCACCGTCAGTTCAGGGCAGCTTCAGCACCGTCCATCCAGACGGCAAGGCAGCACAGTGCCCCGGTCACCTTCAGAGATTCCAGTTCAATTATATTGTGCAATACAGATTTCTCCAGTTAACGTTTTTTCCTCCACGTTCAGTAAAACAGCAATAGCGAAGGCCTCAGTTAGGGGCGGGGTTTAGGGGGCTGCTCTGCTCCCCGGCCTATGCACCCAGAACCATGCAAGGCAAATAATGTAATACCTCTGCATATATTAATTATATGCAGGTATAATTAGCATGTATATACACACACAAACACATACAACATATGTAATTACAGGCATTGGTGTTAGAGGTGTCTGGCCTGACAGGAACAGTCAGTGCTGAACTCCAAAACACCCCGGTGCTGCCTGCTAGAGAGGCGAGCGTGTTCGAAGGCGCTGGAACAAGCTGGTGGCTGGTATTTGGGGAGGGGGTTACTCCCCCAAACAGCCAACTTCTCCCTCTTGTCCATCCACCTGAAGAGGAATTGGTGCTGGGGCGGCCGAGATGAAAGGGCGAAGCACACAGGCTGCTAACTTCAGGTGCTGCGGTACGTTCACCCCATCCTCTGGAGATTACTTTTGGCATCCAGAGAAGATGCAATTTGGGAAACTTCTACTCAGGCCTCGGTCCTTGGAGCCTCTCTGAGGTATGAGGGAGGGATGCAGGGGCTGTCCTGGGGCCCCTCGGCAGGGAGCCTGGTCCTGCAGAGCCCTGAGGTGCCCTGGAAAGCCCTCATGACGGTAACAGCCCCCCTGGCAGCCGACTGCACAGCAGAGCTACGGCCTGGTTTCTGCAGATTCATGTCTTTGGATAAGATTTCAGTAAGTTTACATGAGTTCAGTGAAGCTTTGAAGCTTGCAGAGCCTCTGTTGCTCAGCTGTAACGAAGACAGAGGGAAAGAGGTGAGTCCCCACCAGCCGCCCTGTCACACACCACACGGCCGCTGGCAGGGGGCTGGGAGCGTCCCCAGGCGCCACAGGCTGCTCCTTCCCCTTGCAGCCCAGTAGTGGGGGCTCAGCCCTACGCAAGGCAACCTCAAGAAAGGATTACATGGCTTCTGATGCCTCACACTGGGGGGCCGAACCGGCAGCTTGCTCTTCCACAGCTCTCCCTGGCATCTGCAAGCATGCCCAGCCTCTGGAGAAAAATCTGGGTGTTAAGCACCTAATTTTAGGCAATGTTTGGACCTCCGTGAGGAGATGGCTCAGCAGTGTGCCTGATGAGGAGGCTGGAGAGTGTCTCAGCGATTCAGGAATCCCATATATCTGCATGATACGGATGCACTAATATCACACCTAAGCATAAGAGCCTAGAGGGAAAAGAGTCTGCATCGGTCACATATGGGCTTGAGACTTTGGTTTTCTCTCCCTGAGTTTGATCCAGTGCAAACGTGGACAGGGGACAGGAAGGAGAAACTGGAGAAGTCAGGCAAGACAGTCTGGAAAGGAAGTTCTGCTGAACACATGTGGAAAACACTTGTAGCCACTATTTCTGCTTTGTGTGACTTCTTTCACAAGCAGATCCCAAGTATGAAACATCTGACAACACCTTAGACGTTTTTTTTTTAAGCCAAACCTGCTTTTCTTCTCTCACTGAGACAACTCCAGGTGTCTGTCTCTTTGACCACTGTCTGTTATCTACTCATACCCTGTCTGTTTTTCCCTGCACAACAGTTAACATCAGCATTAACAGCTAAGTCATTCCCTTCTCAAGTTTGGCTAACATGGAAGCACAACTGTAACAAATCAGCAAAAAAGTCCAACTTACCCGGTATCCTGCTTCTCACAAAGATGCAAGGGAGACGCTTAGAGAATAGCCTAAAAACAGGGCAAGCACAGTGATGCTTCCCGACACCTTGCCATCAGCCTCTGAAGATTTACAGCTCAGAGACTAAGATGCACAGAAAGTACAAAAACCTAAGCTGTGACTTTGGCAGGTTTTATTTGCCAAAGAGCAAGGAGACACAAATGGGTTAAGTCAGTGGCAAAGCATGCCTTTCTGTTTTGAAGAGCCATGACAATTCAGTGCAACCCTCAGAACTGTTGCAGCTGAACTTCAAAAGCAGCACATTTTTCTAATACTTTAAAATATCTTCCTTCACCGTAGCCCTTCCTAGATACACAGCTGCCATGATGCAATTTGCCTTACAAATCCCCTGACATCTGGTTCTGCATTTGTCCGTCCATGGCTAAACCCACAGCTGAGCAGGAGGTCAGCAAAGCTCTGCCTCGGCTCCAAGGCACCCAGAACCCTGCAGGCTCCCAGCCACGTCCCGCCGCACGCTTTCCACGGAGCTCTTCTACCCCAGCCATCCAGAAACGCTGAGAGCCCCTGGCCTGTGGGTGAGGTTGCAAGAGAGAAGACATTCGATGTCAGGATATTCTTTAGAACAGTGCAGTAAGCTTCCAAGTGCAAAAATGTATTACATTCTTTGTTGGTCGCTGAAGCACTGAGCTAAGTGGATGTCTTGCTTCCCAGATAAACCCCCTTCCATTTCTGGATTTTGAAATGAATCAATAAAGAAAATGAGTCCAGCATCCAGATGTCTGCTTTCATCTCGCTGCGCTGGAACTGGAATAATGCCCACCAAATCTCCAACAAAATACTTTCTTTGAAAGCTCTTTTGTTAACGGCTTTCCAACTGGAGGGAATGAAATGTAGCAAACGTGAAAATCTGATGCCACCTAACGGCCACTTGAACGTTCAGCTTTCGGAGGTTGTGTTTGACTTTGGGACTCGACCGAAATTTCAGAGTGCGATCCCTTGAATACACATTGCTCCTGCAGACGCAGAAAGACAAAAGGAGTGATTAATTGCAAAGGGACTTTGAGAACTCACTCAAGGAAATGTTTTCTCAGCATAATGGCCCTGTAGAGCCCCCATCACTGTAGCGTGTTTAGAGGATGAAATATCTACACGTGTAGTCCTACCAGGGCTAGGCTGCACGGAGGGGAAACACAAGCTGTGGCCACATTTGCCCTCCACTTCTCACCCCTGACTGAAGCTTTCCATGCTGAGCACTGGTCCAAGTGAAAACTGCCTGGCTGTGTTTGCAGGCACTGTCTGCACACAAAATTTAAAGCTAATGTAATCAAACACTTCCACAGAACAAACCTGTAGAAAAATACAAGTTGCCAGAACGTCAGGTGGAGAAATCTTTCCTTTTAGAAACTTCCACTGCTGCTGGCTTTGCAACAGAGAGTGGAAATCCTGGCAAAGGACTGAGCAACCTTTACATTAGCGATGTGCTTTTTACTATTCCCTTAAAAGCCTGTGCAAAATTTGGCTGATCTGCAGAAGCAGGAGCTTACACAGGCTCTGCGAGAGCCCCGCCAGGAGCGTGCATCCAGCCTTCCAGCGCCGTGCACACGCAACGCCTCCGGCCCGGCTGTCAGCTCTCTGAATGCCCTCATGTGATTGCCACATGGCTTTTAATTACTGCTTTCCAATGAGTAATGTCCAATTTATGCTATGTGCTCAACACTGCACGATCACTCAACTAGAAAGGCAGGAGAATACTGGTCAAAATGGGCTGGTAGCAGCCTTAGCCGTGACTTACCCTGTCTTCTTGCAGCATATAAAGCCTGATCTAAAGTAAATAACATCTTACAACTTTTGCAGCAAATCAGACAAAATCTGTTTTGCCATGTATCACAGCTCCAGAACAGGTGAGTCTGTAAAAAGTCTGCAAGCAATCGCCTGACAACAATACAGGTCATCTTATCAAAAAAAGAAGGGTACAAAGATGTACAACTTACAATTCCTTTGTTTTCCTTCACAAGGTTCTTAGATGGTGGCTTGCATGGAATTCCTCACGGCATACGTTTCTTCTCCACAGTGCTCTGACTTCCTTGGGTGAAGCATCCTAAGAGCAATTATTATTTCCTATTATTTTCCAATTATTCTATAAGCAGGCTGCAGGCACTCCTAGAGACAAACAATAGTAAGAAATCCCTCGAATCTTGGATGAGATTTATTTAAAATGCTGAACCAAAATTATCCTCCCACACAGGAAGACCGGGTTCATGAAACTGTCACCGGACTCGGAGGACTAGATTTTGACTTTCTTGTAAGCAAACAAAAGGTTGATTTGCGGAAGGACAACGGAAACTAACATTTCTCAAAAAGTCCTTAAAGACATATCACAAAGTTGATAGAGAGATAAAAACGTAACGCTTCAACTTCTGCTGCCTCGAGCACTGAAGTACGTATACCATATGCTGGCAGGGCAAGATACAGATGTCTTCAAACAGCTTTGAATGAAAACATTTCCCACAAAATACTTTGTTTTCATCAAGAAAATGAAAGAAGCGGTAATTTCCAGAAGCTATTTCCCTGCTCTGTACTTCCATAGCACTTACACCAGCCGAGCTCCACGTAGAGGCTGTCATGCTTAACCCCATAATGCAGAGCAAAGAGAGACAGATGAAGCAGAAGCCGGCAGCACCAGCACGACCAGGGTTCAAAATCCCTGCTTGATGATGCTGTAGCTTTTTTTATTTTTATTTTTTATGATGGGCCCGTCCTTTTTCATCTCCAGGATCTCAGACAAGGAAAACAACTGTTCTCCAGTAAGATCAGACTACTTTCTTGCATACCTTTCAGAATAAGCCCAGGAAAACCCATCTTCGGAATAAATTCTGCAGAAGTAATGCGCATAATCAAGTCAGCTTTTTACAAGCAAGAGATGCAAAAGCCCTGTATAAATAAAAGGCTGCCATACAAAATGCATCTATTTAAAATACTGTTTATTTGTGATTTAACATTAATTAGCATTACATCTATGAGCAATTTCAGATAACATTTATATATTTTCCACAGGACACAAGAGTTGGCTGGCTCATTCTTTATGCCAAAGCAAGTAAATAGAGGCATTAGCAAAAGGTGCAAATAGTTCACGGTTGCATTTTAAAAAATATTTATGCACATTGCATTCATTTAGATATATTTTTAAAAAAGTTATGAAAAGCGTAGTTCACAGGTTACTGTTTCTACATATGTTGTAATACAACACAAATAATGTAGAACATAAAAAAAAAAACACCAAAGTAAGCAACTGAAAGTTTCCACTATGATTAAAAACACGGATTCCAGTATTTAGTGATAGCTAGAAAATTGTTTCCAGGATCCATTCCAACATTGCATTATCACACTTACACGGTCAAAGCTAACCAGCCCCCGAACATGCTATAATCAACATTTTTGCATGCCAAACCACTCTCCAGCCATATTTAACAATTATATACTGTATAGTATTTCAACTGGCAATTTGGGAATCACATGGATCTTTCAAATGTATGTCCTACTGCAATGACTGATTTACAGACAGTTTGACACAGTGAAGAAAACCCTATGTTAATTTCTATGCTTAGTTTGTATTTACAATACAGTAAAAGTAATAAAATGACAATATCAGTAAAAATGAGTAAGTGGCAGTACCACCCTTACCCATGGCACTAGGCTCTGATTTGCTCTGGGTTCATCCAAAGGACAACACAGACTCACGAGACCCTTTTACAATTCAAATGAAAGTAAGGAACAACAACAACAAAAAAGCGTTACACTCCACATGGATCCATACAAATTATTTAAAACTTCTAATATGGAAATGTCACTTTGCTGATTTAATAAAAATATCCCACAATCCATATCATATATTTAAAAAAAATAATCACCAAACTTTTACTTTCTTTGTCTCCTCCTATTTTCTTACTATTTCACTTTCCCTTTTAACAGTTTTGTTTCCTTCATTTGGTTATGTTAAGAGATTATTTTTCTTCATTCATTAGCAATACCATGAGGAAAAAAACCCAACACTAAGTTTTAAACGTGAATCCAGTTCGATAATTTTGTATGTTTTTCTTTCTGATTTCTAACTCCCTGGATTCCTGAATTATACTTAAGTATACTCTAAACCAAGCATTCTTAAATACACTCTACTATTAAATGCTTGGTTCACATGCCTATAATACTTTTATACTGAATGGTATAGAAACATTTGAACATATAAAATCTTTTTTGTTTTGCCACTTAAACTAAATTATCAATGTTAAGTGTATAAAACCCCCCCTCCTTGAAAAATAAGGGTTCCCCCCCAACTGATAGAATAAAAAAGAAGTCTTCAAAAATTATAATTCACTAAAATGAAGTATTTGGCAAAGAAGTTATTGATGAATGGAATTCTTAGACATTTTTTATAATTCCAAATAAACTTTCTCTTACACAGTTCTTCCCCTAATATTATGTGCCAGTGTATAATATTTCTACATGTTCTAATCTTAAAAAAAGATTTAAAGGTGTGCTGTTAATATGCACCCACTCAAACAGGGGTACAGAAAAATAAAATATATGGTCATAAAATCACAATACAAAAATGCATGACCTGGTTACCAATTGAGACAGCAGGTGTTTTTTTCTTTAAAAAAAAACTCACGTGATCACTCTAAGTAACTTTATTAAAGACTTTACTGTACTGAAAATTTTAAGGTCTGCAAAATACTCCAAGCAGAATTTGCTGCTGCATACTGCGATGGTATTTGATCTTGCTATGATGGTATTTGAGCACCTGACAGTGTAGTTCTACACAAAACTAATGAATGTTTCAAACCCTCGTAGCAATTTTGGACTCAGTTATGCGAGAGATGAATTAATTTTAATTAACATGAAAGTCTTTTTTTTTGGTGGTGGTGTTTTTTTGTTTTGTTTAAAGCAAAACCTCTTCCAGTTCCTTTTTGTTTAGGTTAAAAAGTCCAGTTACTGCACACCCCTAACACTACTCTGTTAATGGTCAACTTAAACGTTTAAAATGTGCAACATCTCCTCACAACAGAACTGCATTTATGCTTCTACTTTCTCCTTCTTTTTATTCTTTTTCAGGAAAGACGGGGTCCGGAATTTCTTCTTCTTCTTTGACGGGGATTTGGAAGGTGACCCTTCAGGGGACAGGGCCTCTTCTATCTTTTCAGAGCTTTTAATGGTAATCTCTACGCTCTCCACAGTACTACTAGTGGTTAACTGACTGACCCTCTTGGTGAGGTCTTCTTCCACATCATGTGCATCTTCCTTGCCGTTCACCACCACAACGGGTAGCTCCACAGATATTAGGTTGGCATTTTGGGTATAGAAATCTTCATGATTTTCTAAGAGAATGGAAAAATTTGCAATTATTTAGGTGCATTATCATGAAAACAAAAAAACAAACAAAAAACCACAACCCCAAAGCTGAAACAAAGATGTGAGTCTGGATTGTGATCCAAAGAACGAAACCTAAAGTGCTTAGATGGGGACTTTTCTCCTTTATCCACATGCCTACTTGTTGTAAACAGACAAATACTTTGAAAACATAATTAAAGGCTATTGGGCTGAAAATGCTAACCTCATCTCTGCCAGGTACATATACATCTCAAGCTGCCTACATTATATTACACATACAGTATACACATATGTACTCTAGCACACTCAGAATTGCACTTTACTCCAGAGACTGCTTTACAAAACTTCAGCAGTTCCATACGGAAATCTTTGGAGCACTACTGTTCTCAAGTTCTTTCTTAGAGCTTTCCGCAAAACCCTTAGGCCAAAAATCTAATCTTAACACTTTTAGTAAAACCAAAATATGCCATCTATTTCCTCCACCTTGTTAATATCTAAAGTTCAATATTCCCCATGTTATTTTCTATTTGTGAGAATTATGTATTTGAAAAAATTGGAAAAGCAGTTTACTGGATAGAGTTCCACCCAGACTTTGGTAAAAAGAGGGCTCTTGTTTTTCCCCCCTCATTTGACCTCATGCAAGTGTGAAGAACCCAGCAAAAGAGCAGATGACTCAGGTTATCAGAGCCATTGATATTTCAGAGAAACTACATGGAATACCTTCTAATTTTTCTGGGATATTTTGCGGGGACTGAGTTTGTGACTGAATTTGTGACACAGATGAACCGTCATCTGAGAATAATTCCTGTTCAGCATCTGCAGGACAAGATTTTAATTAGTAGCCATGCAAAAGTAAAAATAAAGAATGTCAGTACTAGTGTTACAAGATTTACAGCTCTGCTAGCATTGTGCTGTTCATGCTGACAACCTCAAGAAGTTGCAGTACACAGTTTAAACTCTGTAGAATTATGGATTTACACATTTCATCTGCTAACAATCATTATATATTAGTTCTTTAATAGAAAGCATAAAAAGGGGGGAGGGTTGCATTCCAGAAGCATGCCCATGGTTTTATCTAGCTGTAACGGCAGAGTGTGTGACTTACAATAAGCTATATATCCTAATATATCCTAAACACGGTATATAGCAAAGTTGTTTTATTACACAATATTAGTGAACAAATGTGCATAGTAAGTGCTATTGTTAAAAAAAAAAAGAATTAGTAATTCCCTACAGAATAGTAGTACTGGTGAAAAGATGTAAAAAGTGAAAGCAGATGAGTCTTGTACATTGGGAGAATAAAGGAAAAATTAAAGAAGCCAAGATCAAACATCTCAGTAAACTTCTGGAGATAATAAATTACAAATGTGAACTCAAAACCACTGGAATTCGAGGGTCAGAAAATGCAGAACCTATCGACAGGGCTGCACCAAATGTGAAGCATCACAGCGTATTTCATGTTCTCAGTTAGAGCCCAGCAGCTTTTTTTCTGTGAACTCTGATATCTGAACGGGTAAAAAAGACCCTGGAGATCACAAAGATTTTTTCTACCTTACCATATATTTCATAATTAAGTGGCAAAAAATCACTTTTCAGAGAGTCAACTATTCCCATATCATTTAGATATCTTAACCTTCTGCCCTTTGTCAAAGTTTTGTTACAGACTAGCTGCACAATCGTTCTCCTTCCAGGTATTCAAAGCTCTGCTGGACATGGCCCTAAGCAATGCGACCCAAATTGAAATTCACTTGGAGAAGGAGAGTGGACTAGGTGACCTTCACGGGCTTGTGTAAGCTAACTTCTATTATTCTAAGAACCCAATGATTTCTAAGAAAAAGGTCACTATGTAAAAGCATGTTTTTTTTTTCCCCTCAACCCCACTGCTGTGCAAATCCTCCATTGCTTTAATTTCAGCATTTACCAAATTAAAAATGAAAAATTAAGAAATAATTCCATTGCCTCAAGGAACAATTAAGCAAGTAGTTACATTTTTACAGTTGAATTTCAAACTAAGAATGAACTGATGATTGAAATATAAACCTCAACATAAAAACCAAACCAAACCAAACCATGCACCACTGACCTTCCAACCCTTGCTGCTTGCGCTCAATTGTTTTCTTGTACTCTTCCAGTTCTTTTTCTGTGAGATGGCTGAATGGGTTGGGTGGTGCTGGTGGTGCGTGCTCATCATCTTCAAATTGCATTGGCTGGAAGAGAGAAAACCACAAAAATGGACGCTTGAGAGGCAAGCAACATGCATGTGGCTAATAGTTTGGTGACACCAGACCTGCAGAGAGACAGACAGACACATCCATACTAAAATTACCCCATTGGATAGACATTTATGTAGAAATCAGCACCAACTACAGAGCTGTAACTCACCATTCTCTTACAGTGTCACAATCATATTATTTGAGGTGGGGTGTTATTTTTGTGTGTGGTTTTTCATTTGGTCATTTTTTTTTGTACCAAGTATGATAGTTTCAAAGGAGAGACCTCTCTCAAAAGCTTATAGCTCAGGGACCAAGATATTCTTCTGATAAGTTTCTTCAGAGAAGTGAAAATAATTTAACAACAGAGATTCAAGCATAATGCATGATGTTCCCCCTCCCTTTTTTTAAAAAATAATGGCATTAAAACATTTAGTTCTAACAAAGTATTTAGAAAGAAAATGATCCAAAGTGAAGTTTGAAAGAAAGTAAAGTGAAAAAAATATATATTTAAATCAGTGAATTAGTCCTACTCACTGGACTTGGCTTTTTATCCACAACAATCCCAGCGAGCAGCTGAGACTGCGGTCCTGCTGTCTTTAGGTCGTATCGGTTTTGTTCCCGAATCTATATATAGAGAAAATAAACTAGGTTAGAAGCAGTTATTTATGTGTTAATTTTAAACAAATCCTATGTCCATCAACTTTGTAAAGCCAGTAATACAGGTAGTAGCATGTGGCCAGAGGAACAAATTGTATGTTGGTGCACCTAAGATACAAGACGTCTTTCCTCTGCTGAAGGCACTGTGTATGTTATTTAGCCCTTCAAGTACTGCCGAATAGCCACGCTACCCCCAGCTTCTGTGCTTCATGTGAGCTAGTATTTAGAAATAAACTCCAAAGAATAGTACGTCTCTGAATCTCTCCTCTCCATCGCCAAAACGCATGACACACGCTAAGCTATGAGAGAGTTCTCTGTGGTCATAAAGGAAGGCAAGGTTTTTCTTTCTGAGCAAAATTCACTGTTTTCCCCAAAACAACAATCCTAGCACATGGTCAGTGCTTAAGAGATTGATAGATCAGATCTAAACAAAAAAAATAGATCAGATAAAAACACTGTACAGCAGAAAAAATAGGGGCCAGCTAACTAAGGAGACAGTGATTTGCACAAATCTAAAAATCATTGTCTGGGACTTGCAGTATAAATCTCTAGATGATTAGAGGGAGCCTCGCCCGCTCTAAGGAAGGGAGTTGCTCCTTCTGACTCCAGTTCAATCCCCACGGACACTGATATGGTGCTTTCCAAGAAATAAAAGATTCTGTAATCAAATGGAAAGTGTCCCAAATATCTGTTCGTACAGTAATGTCCAGGGTGGAGTGTTTGGTCAGTCTGACAGTCAGCGCCTTATGTGCTGGAAGGGAAAAGCAGTGAGACATTTGTGTTTACAGAGAGGTTTTTTTCCATTGCCATTACAGAGTGGACTAGGACAGAGAGACTCCAGCTTAATAAACAGTAGGAGAATTAGCACAGAGCAGAGCCCATCTGAATTGACTGATTTATGGTTCACCTGATGCACAACTATTTGGTTCATGCTGACACCTAATTATCTACCAAATATAATGCTAAATAGCAGGGCACTACCATTTCTAGAGTTAATGCTCATCATTCACCAAAGTATTGCATTCAAAATGTGCATATATTGCATGTATCTCTCTACAGAATTCATGTATATCACGTTTAAATACACGTTTTTATAATGCTTTTTGGTGCCACAATCACACAAACTTCCTAGTAAAGTCAGAACACTTAAAAATGTTATGTTACTTAACATATAATTATACTTGGAAACGTTACAATTTTACTCATTTCACATCTTTTACCTTATTTCTCTTTTCCAGCACTTCACTGGGGTTTGTGTTTAAAGGAACAAATTGGTTTGGATCTTCAATTTTGATTGGCGTTCCTCCGCTAATTTTCGAAGAGTCATCAGCTTTCATCCACTTAAAGGAAAAAAATAATGCTAAAAACCAGCGTGATGGAGAGGGACAATTCTCAGTTCTGTCTTATGGCTAAAGAACGGAGATAAAGAAAAGCCTTCCTGACTCTATTCTCTATTCCACACGACATCCACAAAATAATCCCAATTCCTTGCAAGTTTGTGTGCTTCCCCAAAGGGATTTAAGTTGACTCGAATATGTACCATCAAGATGACTTTCAGCAAACACCAAAATTTACTCTTGCAAAATACACTGCTGTGTACTAATGAAGTCACGTTTTGGAAGTGTCACGCTTCCTAGCGACTGGCACACAGATCTGTAAACTCCAGAGCCTGTCCTCTCTCAGTCGTACAGTCAACTTCCACCTCTGCTAACTGCACATTTTGTCTGGAGCTTTCTTACTTTGTAGTAAGGTTTTGCATCTGTTGCTGTGGATATTTCTTCCAAACTTAAGTGCAGAAGCTTGCTGGCCTGCCAGCAGGAGGAGCTGATGCTTCTACGGTTGCATTGTGCATCTGGGAGTAGCCCAACAGCAAATAACGTGTTCCACACACACACAACAGCCACCACTCTCCAGGCTGGAAACACAGCGGAAGCAGGAAAAGTCTTGCTCATGTCTTGTTCATCTTTAGAAGTAGTAACATTAGCAGACTCTTCAGTTCCCCCATTTTTATTTTTTTTCAATTCACAGAGGTGAATTAGAATCACAGAACGGTTTGGGTTGGAAGGCACCTTAAAGATTACCTAATACCAATCCCCTGCCATGGGCAGGGACATCTCCCACTAAATCAGGTTGCCCAATAAGAATTAGCACTTGTAGATATGAGAGCAGCCCACATGTGATTTAAAACCTTACTATATTGGGTGGATAATTAATAGCACAAAAAGGAATCAGAGGAACGGGTTATAAAGGGAAAATAATTGTTATATTTTAACAAACCGTTGCTCTTCCAAACAATGGCAAGGCCCAAAACATTGGGAGCCCTTAATACTGGTGTCATTAAATCTCTCACAAATCTATTTCTGCCAGCTTGATTAACTGATTTGCTAGTCCTGTTAAAGATGTCTTAAAAAAATCTGCTTGTAGTTTGCTTTCTCTCAAGTAGCATAAAAACAAAGCAACTACTCGAAGCATCGGCCTACCGTGATCTTGGTCCTGGGACTGGCTTCTCCGTTCCAGGACTCCTCAGGCACATTCACTTTCAAGTACGTGTTGGGGGAGTTCAGCCATCTTGTCTTTTCCCTCTGTTGCTTCTGCGCCAGGAATTTCAGCGGGGACAGTGGGACTGCATCATCTTCAAAGGAAAAGGCAGTCACAGTGGCTGGGATCTCAACGTCACTCTTGTGTCTGGGCTTTTCCCTGACTAACGGTTGCCTATAGGCATAGCCAGTTCTGTATCCCTATGGAGAATGAAAAAGAGAAAATAATTAAAAGGAAAAAAAAGTCAGAAAAAAATAAGCGAAGTAGTCATGAACTTTTTCTGCTGCTCTTTATGCATTGAACAGGCTCACTGAGCTTTTCAGGAAATCGGCTAGTGGTGTTCTCTGTAATTCATTCCTACTGTTCTTTTAACATTCAGGATACCCATTTAAACTACCCTGCAGGTAGGCAGCTGGACGGGTCGTCCCCCACTCACACTTCACCTTCCTCCTGCCTTTGTGAATACACAGCTACTGAGTGACCCTCCTGCTCAGGCTGTGACTTAGTTGAATATCCTCATGAAGTCCTCCTATCTTGCACTATGACAATCCTAGTTTACGACACTCTCCCATTTCTCTCTGTTTTTATTAGAAGGCTGTTCCAGAATTCATAGTGTAGTGAACAGACATTTCAAATAATCAGTCTTATTTCCTAATATTAGAATTATTAACAAAACCAGAGGAAATATTCTACATCTATTTACTAGGGTGGCATTTAAAACATTTTCACTAGTAGGCCACTTTTAAGAGCAAATGTTTGTGAGATGGGTTGGATAAAGTTTAAGATCAAAACATTATAAATTCTTATCAGAGCAGGATAATACTTTCAAATACACTGACATAAGAACTAAATCAAGCAGAAGAGATCTAATATACAATAGAAGCCATTCTGCCTTAATTTTCAAACTCACAAAAAAAAGCCAGAAAGAAACATTTGCTGTACAGAAGTTGATCCTACACTCAGCAGCTTACGAAGGCTGTATGGACAATGCCCCGCGTGCGTGCTCACCAGGTTGTCCAGCATCCGCATGAGTGCTTCGAACTCCTGTTCCCCAACTTTCCATTTCTGTTGCGAAGCCATATTAACTCCACCTCCTCCAGCTGCTGCCACAGCATGTGTGGAAGGCTTGAACTTCTGCAGATCCAGTAGTAGGAGATTGTCTATCCCACCTGCTCCAGCTAACGCATGCACCTACAGACATCAACGAGCATTATTTTGTTTGTGGAAATGCTTTTGGATACACTGCTTCTCTGAAAGCACTGGAGAAGCGCATTTACATACAAGCTGCAGCTGTTTCTCATGCTAGCTTTCTTCTGTGCAAAAATGTATTAAAATATACAGCAAGTGATTCTTACTGGAAGGATGATAGTATCCTGATAGTAATTGCACTCCAAAAGGAATGGGCTCAAACACTAACTCTCAAAGTACCCTAAAAAGGTCTTTTTGCATCACAATACTAAAAATTTTTCATTTTAATACAAGTTTCAAAATGAATGAGTGATTGAATTCAAAATGAATGGCAGGGTGAGGGAGGAGAGACTGCCATCTGCAACTCCCCTCCAAACGTACTCGGGAATGTGCTGGGGAACACGAAAGAGCAAAGTCACAACATTTCTGGGGATAGGCTTCTGTGGAAGGTGAGGACACTTTAGCATTTCTCTCCACAGAATACAAATAATGCCCAGATGGCCAACAGGACAGCTAAAGTTAGACAATAGGGAAAAACTGACCTGGGGACTCAACTTATTTTTAAATACGCAACCCTGTACCTATGCTCTAAAGACCTTTTGTTTATTGGGTTTTACAGTTCTTTGTGATCATAAGGAGAAGTTTCTTTCCTTGACACAACAGTCAGCTTTGATAAATGAGCTGGATATTAATCTATCTTGAGTCACACCTTTTGCAAGACTAAATACAGATGTATTCTTTCTCACCTGTGTTTCACAGGCCAGTTGCACATTGAAAATATAGTGGAATGCTTCTTCCAGTGTCTCTCCTAGTGCTACCACACCATGGTTTCTCAAGACTAATACCTAGTAAATGAAGACACTAATGTTAAATGGTAGAAACTGGCACAGAACATGAAAATTGCCTTTGGAAAGCGTGAATGAGGCTGAATACCTTGCAACTGGGTCCAAGAACTTTCTGAAGCTGAATTCTCTCTTCCTGTTCATCAAGAGATCCCTGATAATTGTAATAAGCAACATCTCCCAAAATCAGAGCCTCTTGAGATATTGGAAGGATGCCGCACTTCATAGATGAAACCTGTTTCAAGAAAATGAAGTAATGATAATTAGGAAAAAAAAAACAACTCTTAAAACACACCTTAACCACCCAAGTCTTTGCAGGTTGTACAATGTATCTTTGCCAGAAAAGAGACTCTCCATAACAAGAGAGCTGAGAAATAATACCTCTATGTTTTAACTGCTCTAACTTGCAACAGAGTGAGAGAGCTGCTGCTACACAACCTAGGGACAGGTTGATTATAGGAAAAGACAAGTTATCTCAAGTTAATTTTTGTAAATTTTATCCTCCTTTAATTTTCAACATAAGCCTCCCACTATATCTTTCTTTCCCTTGTTTATAGTTTCAAAAAACTAGCATGAAAGAACTTAGCCATTACCTTTTTTTGTCTGCAGTCAAGGAATGCTTATATATGTATATAAAAGTAAATAGATACATTTCATATTATTGTATTTCAAAGCATTTTTTTCAAGTCTCCTTACGTTTTTATCATTGCTGTACAAACCATTTTTGACATATTTTAACTATGATATTTCTGTAGTAGGGTAAACCCAAACTGAGCATAACTAATAATTAAGCCATTTAAAAATGGAGTTGCAGAGTGTAATTGATGATGTATACAGCACATTGTACGGTCTGAGATGCTATAAATAAAGCCTGAGTAAACTCTGTATTTTGTAACCTCCTCAACCTGAGGACCATCATATCCGTGCATCAGTTTATTCTTATCCATTTCACTGTAGTGCCCCAGCCCTCCTACTCTGCTGATTTCATGACCTTGCAGAATCAGCTTTAAATAAATAAATAAAGCAGTGCAGAGCTGATGTTACAAACAAAAATAAACCCCCCGTGAGTAGTGATTCAGCTACAGAAAGGCGATCTAAGTTCATAAGGTAAACCTGTTTTCTTTTACCCTTCATGCTAGATGGAGGAAGACTTACAGCTGCTGTTGCAGGGGTGTGTATGTGTATTATACACCTGACATCAGGGCGCGTGGAGTAGATGGCCACATGCGGACTGAATCCTGCTGTGTCAATACTTAGAGTTGTGCTCCCCTGGTCAACTACATCTCCTAGGATGTTTACCTTAACCTGGAAAAGTCAAGCAAAGCAACAATATTTAATAAGTCTGTGACAACCACAATTATTTGATAACTGCCCTCTTCTCACTTGGTACCCAATTTTCCCCACATACTTAGGGCTCAGATCATGAGAAAAAAAGGAGAGCAGCCATCAGTCTGCGTGTCATTAAACCACTCTACCATCCAAGACACTAATAGTATTTGACAGCATTTACTCCTCCTACTGTGGAAGAAGTAAAAGACAAGAACCCAATATACCATATCATACACTCTTCTTTGGTCTAGCTAACCTTTCATTTAAAAGAAAGTCTCAGCAATTTACATACTGGAATCACAATTGGAACAGAAAGCAGCTATGTGAAAGAAGAGATTTTGTTCAACCTATAAACATATTTAGCATGTTTATGTAAGCATCTTCCAACTACGCAAGAAAGGAGGAAAGACACTTTCAATATTTTCCCATAAATGACATACAAATACAAACCGCTACTGATGTCTCACTTAGAAAAAGTCATTCTCATTTCTAGCAGTTTAAAATTAATTTTATTAACATTTCCTGATTTTGAATATGAAGAAACTTTCAGCCTCTGAGAAACTTCCAGTAAGAAAATTAAATGCATAGGGAATTTTCAAAATTGTAGGAACATTAGAATACTAGCACATCGGGTCATATTCTCGCATTTTTATTTTGGTTCTGTGTTTGCTGGTGCAATGCTATCAGTCTTGATCTGCTGCCCCCTTCCAACTGGAGGTAGTTTCTTTACAGATATGTACTGACATGAAGAACATATGGCAGGTTCTGCAGCAAAAGATGTGTGATTTAGCAGCTACCAGTTCCTAAATGCCAACCTGTAGCTTTACCCAGCTCCTTTGTTGGGCCCAGGGAAGATTATTCAATTTATTTTTCCACTTATAAACATAAGAGCTGATTCTACTAACACTACTCCTACAGAGTGATTTCCCCTGCATTATAATATTGCTGGGTTATAAAAGGTTGCCGCTACACTGAGGCTATTTGGCTAGCTTCAGGAGACAGGAGAACAAAACTTTGCTACTCTGCATTGAAGCTGGAGACAAAGCAACACAAAGCAAAGCTAAACCCAGAATGAAATGCTAAGTATTAAGGATGCTGCTATCTAAATAGTTAATCAGCTTTGCATCTGGTGGGTAAACAATAAAACAAACAAACAAACCCAACAAACAGCATTACTATAGTTTAGGCCCGTTTTAGCAGCCACAAAAGTATTTTAGAAAACAGGTTGAGCCTTGGTGGTTATTACTGCAGGTGAATTACATACCAAATTGGAAGCTGAAGCTTCAGAAAAGGACAGACCTCTTGGAATGATTAGAATATGGTCATGTTCTTTGCTTACTCTGACCTGCAACAGAGGAAAAAAACAAATGGATTATTGACATATTTCTTAATTTATATTATCAGGGGGGAAATTAATTTGGCTGAAAAGCTGAGATCCCAAATAAAAACTCTTATTCTCTAAAATACTTACTGTGATATAGGCATTTGGCAAATGTGCCCACCCAAACAAGTCAGCCAATCTGTATAAACTGGCTAACTTGCAACGAGTAAGTTTTTCTCCCTTAACAAACAAGGAGGTATCTATTCCAGGTAGATCATTGATAGGGGTAACCATTCCATGGCCTGAAAAACAAACAGATGAAGATGGTGGCACGTCAGACAATTAAATACCTTCTAGCTATGTCGTGACCTTTCAGAAGCAGTATATTTAAATTGTCAATATAGCAGTAACAGTAATTATTAGACTGGACCTGTACTCCTGGGATTTCTAAGGTTTCTTTCTGAAACCTCTGTTACTTTAGGAGAGTAGGAACCACACCCTTCATCTCTCTTTCAAACACAAGGGAGAGGCAATATATAGGTTTCCTTTCAAGTAAGTACCACTCAGATTTTGAGCTCTCTCCTGATTCAGGATGCTATGTAGGACCTGAACTGCACTTTAAGACATCTGCCACTAATGAACTATTTTTACATTTTGAAAAATACATGAGAAAATGTTCCTGCTGGAACACTAACGTAACTAATCTGAAGAGATGTCTCAGTCTGAGCCCTTTAAAGTTAGTCCTAATGAAGGAATTAGGATTAGTGCAAGAGTTCTCAAACTGCTAGACAGAAGAGATCACGTCTTAACAGAGAAGGAATAAAAATCAATTTATTTCTTTGACTTGTGATTGCACAAACATCTCGTGAAGGACTACATCTCCCCTTTGCGAGAGCATGATACCCCTCTGAGAACTACTGCCTTTGCTTACAGGGGAAGTTACTACCCTACTAGAGTTACTAGTTACTACTAGAGGGAAAAGGGTTTGGTTTGCAACAGAAAGAGTGTGCACTTTGAGATTAGTCATCCTGTCCAAGTCCCTGGGCAAATGTTGCAGAGACAACAGTTGGACCTGCAGGACCAGCTAGAGACGTGGAGATAAGGCTATCTGAGCTCTCTGCTGTTCTTTTCCATTTGTTTTGTTGTAGGAACACCAAAGAGACATTTTAGGACCAGTTCTCAAAAGATGTTGAATGCTGACAGCTGCTACTGTACTTCAGGCTTATAAGCTCCCATATCATATCATCCACCCACAGAGCTTAAATTGACTTTAACACTTCAGTGTTGCAGGACTTGGAAAGACTGGAAGGTCCCAGTGACATCTTTGTAACTATAGTGCATACTAGAAGCTGTTTTTAACTCTGGGAGGTGTCTGGGTAACAATCCAGTCCTGCAGGCTATTCCTCCTTTTTACAACTTATGTGCAAGAGTAGAAAAACAAACAACTTCACATCTCTGTTTATGCTCATGTTAAATTGCTAATAATAGCAAGGCACAGAATTTTGTTCTTTCTCAATGTAACTCCTCTTAGCAAATTCTAAAATAACCAAGTGTGAAGATTCAAAACATTTTGGATATCATACAAATTAAAGCATTTGAGAGAAAGAAGGCCCAAAAGGAAAGTTAAGACCACCATCTGTACTACTTCACAGCTTAAGCAAGCTCTGACGGAACTTTTTTTTCAGATAAAGAAGAGATACCAGCAGTGCTAGCCACTGGTGATGATAAAAGTGAAGAGAAAAAGGGGCCATTGTAGGCATAGCTCACTTACTGAGTGAAGATGAGGAAAAGCCTGCAAAAGAGCTTGCTGTAATGTAATCAGCAATCTGCTGTAACGCAAGCAGTCCGGTTGGGTTATTGCCCTTCTTCATCTGTTCTTGAATAAGGCATTCCAGATCTTCTCTAAAAGCCTGTGGAAACATTTGACAATCATCAAGGAAACCTGGATTTGATAGAAGAAAGATTATTATAGGTGGGGCTGGTAGATTTGCCTGTTATTAATGTTACATGACACTTCCCCCTAGACGTTGTTTTTAGCTGCTTGTAACTTCACCGAACTTCCACCATCTGATCTAAGCTTTGTATGTGAAGTATTGGCAATCTGGGGGGCTGAGGGGGAAGGCGTTTGGTCACAGAGGGTTAACTATTTCCTAGAAGAACACAAGGTAAAATACATTTTTGTAAAGGCTAACAACTGTGTGTGTATCAACAATTAAAGCACACTCCATGTTTTGGAAGAGATACTTGAAATCTGACCAGGATACATCGCTTGTAGTGCTGGATATTTTTTCTTTTAAATTCAGTAATCCTTCTGAAAATCCATCCAAATTTGATAAAGTTATAAACAAATGGAAAACTGGAGTTCATCCACGCTCAAGTAGTATCGCAGACACGCAAAAACTAGAAGGAATGTCAGGAGGTCACCTGCTTTATTTCTTTCCTTCTCCTCAAGGGAAAAGCCCTTCCCCTCTTTTCCCAGTATAAAGTATCCAGAACCCCAACAAGATAAACTCATGCAGAATACATTACGAAGCAGTTTTCACAGTATCAGATTTAATATACTTAACGCTGTGGACAAAGCCTGTTCCTTCCAGAAGGCAGACGAACCACTATTCCTAACAAACGTCTGTTTTAGGACTACTTCAGCCTTGACATTTCTAGACAAAATAAATTCAGCTCTTTCAAACTTTCCTTATAGGTTATATTTTCTAACCCTCTCATTATTTTCTGGCAGCATCCTCGAGCTTTTGTCTGAACACGCAGCACGCAGGGCTGCACACACCACCAGCTAGGTGTATGGCAAATGCTCTTGCTGGTTCATTCCAGAAAGACATTTGGTGTCTGTACAACGCAGCTGACTCCTATTATAACTCCAGGCTATTCCCTTTCTGTAATTGCTCCTTTCAGTTTGCCTGCCTTAGTAGAGTGCTTAGTCTCAATTAAAAAGGAAAATAGTTCTGTAAGGCAAACGCAATTCCTTCGCTGAATTTTAATTCATTCCTCCAAAACACCCAACTTGGTTGGGAAAAATCCACCAGTTTCGTAACACGCTCTTGTATACTCAGAGCTGCTGATGAACAGAGTGCTGCTGCCAGACCCCCCGAAACATCTGCAGGACTCTGCTTGATACAGCCTCTCAGTTGGGCAGCTGGGCATCCACAACTACATTTGATTTTCAAGCACAGCCACCTGTGCTCTTTTTCTCAAAGTAATTTTGTCAGGATCACATGTACCTGAGACTTACCAGACCTCCACAAAAAAAGCCTCTAAAAATCCGTGTGGACTGACTACGCAGTGATCTGCTGCACAGGTCTCTCGGAGCAGACCAGATGCATGAGGCGTGCCCACAAAACAGCTCACCAGCTCCCTGCTAGCCTGCAGATACACGGGCAAAGTCAGATTTTTCTCCCTCGGCACTGGGAAAACCACCTGGTGTTCCTCACTCCCATCCTCCGTCTATCCATAGGCAACTCCCCTCCACCCAATTCAGCTCCACAGACGGCCATCGTCATCCATATTCAAACAACAAGGTGGGTGCCACTCTTATTAACAAAACAGCAAGCACTTTCCCTGGCCCTAACATGGCTGCAAAGCCCACAATGCCAGAGGCCAGGCACTCAGTGATGTTTCTCTGCCCGCCTTGCACACAACCTGTCATTCTACCACAGCTGTCTTGTCCCTTTGCCTCTCTTAGGGCATGGTGGCAAGTCCTCACGAGAAAAGAAATTCATTATTTTTTCCTCATCACGGCTCGGCGCACGGCCCTGTGCCTTTTCAGCATGCTGTTCATACCCTGTTGCGATAACAATTATTACTTATCTGAGTAGATTTTCTCTGGGGCAGATAAGTACTGTAAATCCAAATGCTTCTGAAGCACTGACTTCCTAATCCCCCAAACACGCCTTTAAGGTAAAGCAGGGCGCTATCACCGCTTTCACAGAACAGCAAAGAGGCGGAGGTCAGACGGTTCCACTAATTCGGGACATTCATTTTGAGACGCCCAGGGACCGACCCGCACAGCATGTGGCAGCAAGTGGCTTTTTACATACTCGAAGCCCAATTTTCTCTGAAAATCCGAGTGCAGCTCTGAGTGTTTAACACAGGCTGCTGTATCTCAGGGGAACAGGTTGGAAACGCAAACTCCAAACCTGAAAGGCCAGGAAGCAGGCGAGTCAGCATCGCTTGTGACAACCTGGATGAGATGCTGAGGCAGGTCGGGACCAGGCCCTGAGCACTTCTGTCACGGCAACCAGAGGCTTTGGATGAAATTCAGACATGTATGATCTATGCAACTTTGTATAAGACATAGGGATTTTTCATATAGCCAGAAAAAAACGATTTTGGTGATCAAATAGCTCACAACTGCATAGAGAAAGGAGCTGAGGACTGACCTTTATGCTCTACCAACCTTCTTGAAAGCACAAGAAGTGTAAAATAACAGAGGTACTTAGCCCTTTGCACATCGTATTCCTGGAGTTACAGATAGCTTTACAACAACAAAAAAAACACTCACAAAGTAAACCAACAAGAGATTTTGTGGCAGTTTACCTCATGTAACACAACACAACCGCTGCTCCGCCATAACAGACTTCCCAGAACCAGCCATCCCAGCGCCAGCGCTCTTTTCTCCTAATGGTTCATAATGTGGCTACAGTTTTATGGCATTTTCTCCTCCTGTTACTGTGATCTATTAAGATAGCAGAGACAGTGACTGGCCCATACATTTCATCAACAAGTAATACTAACCCTTATTTTCAGGCTCTGCCATTCCAAGACATGCAATTACTCCTCAAATGTTCCTGAAAGGGGCCCCTGCACAAAAGCTCTGCCACTTCACACTAGGGAAAGCTGAAATACTCTTCTACTCTTGTTTATAATCTGTACATAAGGAAATTGCACATTTGTAGTCTCATGGGGGCCATGTAGAAGACAGAATTCATGAAATTTATGTCAGTATTTGCTCGGGAGGAGATGGAGAAAAACAGTTATCTGTGTTATATTAAATCACTCTCAATTCAACAAGGACTATAGAAAGGATCTGCAAAAACATTCACAGTAAATTCCTATTAGTCATACCCAGACTTTTTTTTTCCCCAACTTGTATGAGAAACGTTACTGCTATTGCAGAAAAAAAGATAGAGTAATGTATTTTGGACAGCTTTTGATGGAACAATTTTATTTTATATTGCATTTTTATTCTTTTGCTTTCTGATCATGCTATTTTCATTCTTCTGCTCTCAGTTTTGTTCTCCCGTGCTAACAGGAGTATATTTTACATGCTAACACAAATAAGGATTTATAGTTTAATCAAGTTGCTCATAACACAACAAACTTTCCTTAGAAATAATTTCAGAAATACCAGACAACAGGTAAAACCCAGGGCAAGTAGCAAACACGGAGGTTTGGGATGAACAAAGCAGGTGTGGGTATGTTGAAAAGAATACAATAAAATTAGGTATGCCATTTATCTACGTGCCAGTGCACAGCGACGTTATCTAGTAGACAGCAGCCTTCAGTGTCACGGTCATGACTCACACACATTCCTCCACGCATATTTAGGCATGTTTCCCCACCTTCCAGTCACTCCTACAGACCCGTAGTACTCCCCTCTGCTGTGTTTAGGCTTCTTCCCACTTTCACGTGCTCCACTGCATGCCCGTAGGTGATCACCCACCGTGCTGACACAGCCGCCTTCTGCTCCTGACAGGCTCACAGGAGGGGCATCACCATCTTCTGGAGAACAATTTACCTCAGCTATTCCCCATTAAAAGAATGACATTTACTGGCACTTCCACTTGCTGTAAATCAGGGCTCTGATTTTGGGATCCAACTCATTCAGTACCAATAATCTGCTTCTGAAAACCCAGCTGTGGCCCCAGGGGCTTGGTTTGCTGTAATTCACAGGGCGGTAACGCGGGCGCTGCGCTGCCCACAAGTGGCATGCGACAGGGGGTGTCTTCCGAAAGGAGACAAAACACTGCTCCGGCACAAAGCAGCAATTTTTCAAGTGGAAAGGTCGCTAGTAATTTCAGATGTAGTACTTGACAAGAAAATGCTGACCCAGGAAAAAACGTACTGCCAGATGAATGACAAATTTATGTTATTCAACTGCATGCTCAGCACCACTCCATAAGGAGAAAGTTTCAGCTGTGGGATTCAGATCTTTTCTGCACTGGAGCACCACCCCGAGCATCCCGATGACAGCTTACACAGAAAACGGCCCCCAGTATCAAAGCTGGGCCCAGGACAGCTGCTGGAAAGGAGGCAAAGCCACCCTTCAGACAAGGTGCACAACCAGCAGGAGGGTGATTAGAGCTGTTAATCACCTGGCACGGGACAGCCTCCCCATCCGACCAGGGCAAGCCACCGGCTGCAAGCCCAACTTCCACACATACCAGCTGAGGTTGTTCTCGAAGCCATGGTAGGTGGACAACAGGAGGGCACCCCTGCTTGGCGCCGTACCTACACCGAGAACCAAAGCCCCTCCGTGCAGTCCAGACAGACAGACAGCCAGCCTGCCCTGTGCTGTCGGTGCTCTGCTGGCATCTCACCCGTCTCCCCGGGGCCACCCCACCACCATGCACTGGGGCACACATTTCCCCATCACTCACAGGTAGAACGACACTTGACTTGCGAACCGGGGCTCCCCAGAGGGTGTCCCTTGGTCAGCTGGATTTGGTACTGCACCAGTTGCCCTGTTTCTAAAGCTCCAGCCAGCTCCTTTGCAGCAGCTTCGTTAGGCAGCCTCACACAGCCCTGCAGCCTGCAGGCCTGATGCAGATTTTCTTGACAAAGTCATTCATTGCACGGTTAGCTCAACCTATTTCTAACACCATTAAATTAATTCTCCAGAAATATATGCAATTGTCTTCCAAATGCACATCACAAACTCAAGCAGCTTAGATGCAAAAGTCTTTTAGCCTACACCTGCAAGGGCTCTCTGAAACTCAGCAGCGAAGTTGCAAGCTTTGGTTCTGACTCATTTACCTCCATTTAGCTCAGGTATGAACTGACAGTGTAAATTGGGGCTTTTAAGAATCAAAGCAACTATTTGACAGCTGGTATTTTTCAGTCAACAGAAGCAGACAACTAGAAAAACTAGCTTGCTAGAATAACCTATAACACTACTGTTCTCTGCTAGATATTTTTTACTAGAAAAGTTCTGTGTTAATCTCTTCCATCTTGGCAGACAGCTCTCTGAGGATGTCATGAAGCATGCAGGCTCAGAAGTATTTAGGCTTATAGTATAAGTAGTATCTTTCTATGTCATTTCTTGTTTGTTTACCATTGATTTAAGAATGTATACGATGAGACTTATCGGCTCAACAGAAGTAGAAACAAAATGAAGAGAAAAAGAATTCCCCTGTGGACAGAGAAATGGCTGGCATGCAGTTTCATCTGCAAATACCCCACATCACAGCAAACTTCTAAGAGGAAAAAGTACGTGTCCCTGTCAGGGCTAAGAAGAGCAAGGTCCCAACTGTTTGGTACCTCAGCCTACATGAAAGGAGCTAGAAAAGATTTGTGAGATCCCTACACTAAGTAACAGCACTATTAGCCTAAAAGCTGCAGAAAGATTCAAGAAATTCCTTTACCCTCTTTTGCCCATTTCTGATCAAAGCATTTATATATATATATATATATATATATATTTTTTTTTTTTTAACAGGGTATAATTCAACTTATCTATGCATAAACGCACCCACAATCTCCAAGCCAAATCACTACGATTAACAAAAAGTTTTAAAACTTTACTGGTATTTTTTGTTCCGGAGAGCACGGAGACCCTACCTATCTCTGGTGCTCGATCGCGGCAGCCTGGGGAGGAAGAGCTTCACCGAGAGCAGCTGGCGAAAGCAGCTCTGCACCAGGCTGCCTCCAGCCCGCCGCGCAGATACAAACAACCCGTGCCCGAGTGGGGAAGGGTGGAGCCGGCCGCAAAAAACCGCCACTGAGTTAAGGCTTGCAAGGAGGAGATAAGAGCAACAAGTGTTTGTTAGCTCTATGAGTTAAAAAAAATAGTAAGAGAGGCTTTGGTGTTGATGCAGAAAGAAACAAGCTTATTAATAAGTCTGGGGAACAGTATACAGCTGCTACGATCTCTGCACTTGCAATGAGGTGTGTGGGTATCTGGACTGGCCTGAGCGACCCGAAGGACAAGAAGAGTCCTGCAGCCGGCTCGGTGTGGGCTGGTTATTCCTGCTCCATCCAGGCCAGGGCTGTGCTCCCAAAGAAACGCCTGCAGGAGGGACACAGGGGTGTCCAGGGACCAGAGCACAGCGTGGGGCACCTCCCGCAGCCAGCAGCCACTGCTCTCTACGAGTTCCCAGGCGCTGCTAGGAACTTGTGCTAAAGAACAGGATTATTTTTATAAACGGAGATATTTTTATAATATGGAGACATTTTCTGTCTCCAAGAAAAAAATGTAAAAAAAAAAAAAAAAAGACTTAAAAGGGAGCACAGCTAAGACCTGTGTAGGTCCTTTTAGTTGTCACTCATTACCTGTGCTGCAGCCCCTCTTCCTGCTCACTCACCAGACTGACTTGATGCCTTCAGTGGGCAGAATTCACAAAACCAGTGAATGGGAGAAAACCGGTGGGTTTCATTACAGTGCTTCTTATTTTACATCTCCCTATTGCTTTCCTGTAGAATTAAGGCAGATCAAATAACATTTACAATTAGTAACTTCAAATACATATAGAGCCATAGAAAAACCATCAGGCAGAAGGCAGGCAGACCTGGCTGCTGAATGACTTGAATAACCTAAAGGACATGGTGCTGCAGTTACAGCAGGATCTGCACCACGGCGCCGCCCCCCCCCGCCCCGCTCCCCCCCAAAGACAACAAAAACCCAAACCCAAGCAGCTCAACAACAGGAAGATTAGAAATAAAAATATATGTATATTTATTCAATCTGGAAAACACTGGCACTTTTATCTAACGAAAGCCTGAGTTCAAACTAAATGGAAAGTAGCAACATGGGAGTAAGAGAGGAGTCAAAGGTAACTTTCTTTTCTAACGTAACAGAGTAAAACAGCACAGATTAAAAAAAAATAGAAATGTTTCAATGAGAGGAGAGTAAGAGAAACGTCCACATCTCCCCAGCAGAAAGCCACGAAGACGTCAGAGACGCCCGAAGCCAGACGAGGGAGCTGCAGAACGAGAGGCTGGTCCAGGCAGAGGCGCCAAGGCACAGAGGAGATGGGCAGCCCTTCGCTGCCAGCAGCGGGCCATGCTCCTGAAGGACCCACAGGGCTTCTGAACTTATGGGGAAAGAGCAGTGTAAGCTGAAAGGCACGAGCAAGTGAATGGACTTTGGTATTTTAAAAAAATAAACTGCCTCAAAAGGGAGCGGTGTTGTGAAAACACTGGATGTTCATCCGATACAGAGCAAAGCAAGCCAGCCAAATGGAAAACCTGGGGAAAAAGTAAATATACAAAACTATCCCTCATTTCTGTCCTGATGGTTTGGAAAAAAAAAACCAACATAGCCAGAAAAAAATCGAGTGTGGGTTTGTTTGCTTGTTTACGAGGAGCAAGATCTGCCCGTACCCTGCACGCTAAGGCAGCCGCCAAGCGGCACCGGGTCGGGCAGGACCGGCCGGGGCAGGCACGCGTAGGGGCAGGAAGGACAGACAAGGGACAGAAGGACGTTTAACCTAAGCATAAGGAAAACGATTTTGTGACACACACAGGCACAACTGAATTACTGCTGTTATGCAACAGCGGCACTGAACCAGCATCGCCCTGCGGGGCCGCAGGGGCCTGATATGCCCTCCCAGCCAGCACAGAAAGAAAGCAAAGCACGATGAGATCCTGCGAGCAAGCTGCTTCTCAGCCTCAAACCAAATGTGTTTCATGGGCAAAGACGGCCAGGGCACGCTCAATGCACCTTGATGAGAAACATTCCTGGGTAAGCTCAAAACGTAAACCAGGCATTTAAATGCCAATAGCCAGGCATTTGTGTGTTTCAACCATTCAGCTCATTGCCTCGTACATAAATTTGACGACTTTTTGCTTGCATAGTAGAATTATGAAATATATCTAATTCTATTTTGTGTATATGCCAAGTAAATTTATGCACCCTCTCTCCCATTTCCACCCTGACCCTACTCAGCAGGCAGGCAGCTGCTGTGCCCCACAGGCCCCCAGAACGCAATAACAAAGTGACCACTCTGCCTCCATACAGGATAGCTGGGCAATCGTGGCTTTTCATGGCCTTTTTTTTTTTTTTTTTTTTTTTTTTAAAAAAAAAAAAAAAGTGGTTTTGAAGCTTTCAGTTGCCATGGTGAGGGCACCAGTGAAATGCCAGAAGGAAAGGAAGGCCAGGAGCACTTGCATACCACAGCTTAAATTAGGGTTTTGATGATATAGCAGATAGATGTTTACTCATTGAAAGAGCTAGTTATTCTGTGTAACAAGCAGAATACGATTATTTAGCATGTAAAATGACAAAACGGGTTTTATTTTTAGAGTTAACTGTGAAGTTTAAAAAAAAAAGCTTTTCCTATTTTGGATATATTACAGGTAAAGTATCTTAGAACCAATGTAAAGCAATGAAATTAGTCTACTGCAGAAATGTATCCTTTCCTTTAAAAATAAGCCCAGTACCCAAACCTTCTGAACTTGCAGACATTACTGACATAAACCTAAATGCTTTTCTGTTAAAACCACGGCCAGTTGTACTTCCAGATGCTATCAGGCTGGACATGGCTAACCTGGCTGAACGTACGTACTTTCCACCAGACACACACAGAACAACACATGCGGGTCCCATCAGATTGTGCAGGCCTTCAGACGCACATGGGTTACACGTAGCATCCAGCAAACGCCTGAGAAATCACTGATAATGTCAGGAGGTTCTTTGTGGGCAGCGTTGCAAAACTCCTATGATTTGTTTAAGAGTTATTACAAACAGGCTCCAAGACATTAGCAAACATCAGAGGTAATGAGAATAGCTTTTCAGTAGCCTTTAAATTATTTAATTTAGGAAAGGGAAATTGCACATCAGAGAGGAGCAGTCAGACTGCACATCAATATGTGCATCAAATGGCACATCAGAGAGATGCAGCAGTTTGATGTCTGAGGGTGTCTGGTCAGGGCTGTAGCCATTACAATAACACACACTGCTCAAAATATACACTGGTTCCTGAAATATATTCTCTAATTTATTTTCGTGCTAAGGGATGTAGATTTTCCTACCGGGAACAAAGAAAAAGGCTTGTTAATTCAATATATGAGTACCAAAGCTTCCTCCATTGTGGCAGCGCTTAACCCTTTAGCTTTATACTGTAATTCTTTGTTTGGAGAAAGTACGTCTTCACTCAAGCTCACCTCGAGTCCATACATGCTCATGTATTTTTAGAAAAGAAAGGCATTATCCTTGCTATGTACTGATACTTGCCAGGAGATGAGTCAATGACTATTTCTCCGATCTGAATGCATACATCAACATGTAAGACCGGGTGAAGATTTACCAGTGAGCAGACTCTTTTTGAAACTGTGTCTGATAAACTCTCTTCCTCCTCTTCCAAAACACCTTCAAACCAATTCCTACTCATCAACTGGAATAAATCAGAGGAGCAACGAAGGTTTATGCAAACTTCTAATACTCTGTAATTCTGTAGCTGTACAACAAAAGCATTATGCTCAATGCAATTCTGGACCTGTGTTAGGCAGACCAGTAAGAAGACAAATGCTTTCTGGTACTTTTGTGAAAAATGCTGTATTTATGAGGAAACAAGATGATAATTTTCAGTCCTGACTCTCAAGAACATTGTGTCACATTGCAGCCAGACTCTGGAAGAAATAATGCAGTTTCTATCTCCAAATCAGTTATGAAATTCACTTGATGGATGTTCAGTCACAGATGTTGTATTACAAATGCTTTTATTTCCTCACAAGAGAAACCCTAACAGCATTCCTTTAAGCTTTCTATTTCGAGAAGAGACGACAGAAGGAGACAGGAGGAGAAGGAAGCTGGTAGCTCAGGCACCTTCTCTCCGGGCCTGCTCGCACACTCGGCTCCATGTCCCCATCTTCTCCCTGCCAGATGCCAACAGCCGCCCAGCCAGCAGGCCCCTGGCTTATTTGGACAACTGTTCCCTTGCAAAACAAAAACTTGCAACTTATTGGCAGCTCCAAACAGTCACTTCCCAAAAGCGCTGGGCTCAGCTTCTCCTGCAGCAGGACACCAACAACCGCCTGGCAGCTCTTCGTCCTCCAGCTGTCTGCTAAAGCAGTTACCTAGAGTCAGAGGTAGCACCTCCTCATCCCTTCCTAAAACCTGCATGCTGAGACTTCACTTCTTAAAAAAAAACCAAAAAAACAGAGACTGCAGCAGAGACATTTATTACACTTGGCAGATGCAGCAAATGGTCCCCCCAAATGCTAAGCAAATAGTTACGCCCAGCAGATTCAAAGCTTCCGTCGGAAGAACCCAGGAATACCACACACGCAAGCCCAAACAAGACCTCTGTAACTTATTTTTACCCTGCCCCTTCTCAACAGGCCGAGGATCTATCTAGTCTTTGCTGTGAGTCCTGGCTACTTATAATGGGAGTATTTTAACAGGAAAGAGCAGGCTGATCACATTTTACAATTGAGCGTTTAACATAATTTTATCATGATTAAAGCATTATGCAATACCTCCTTGGAGTATTTTCTTTATAATAAAGAGGCTGGCTGCAGAACTAAACTTGCACAAATGGACTCAAAAGCAATAAATTCCTTAGTCAACAGGTTCACATTATACCCAGAGCAACGCACAGATCCAAGAGGCACTCCACGACAACACTTTAGCAAACAATCCTGTTATTCATGGATGACTATAATAGGGTGATTACTAACAGCTGTTTGCAATCTCATTACATATGGAAAAGCTTCAGGAAAATGACACAAGAAACACCCCAACTTACAGAGGAACTGAACAGGGAAGGATCCGTGAAGCAGCTTAACCCCTCCGCGCCCCGCTGTCTGCATCACTCACCTTACACCCCCCACCCTCGCACAGCCCTTACTCCCCGTGGCTTCAAAACACCAGTATTACTTTCTAATGCATTCATCAGCTTAAATCCACACGATACATAAATTACAATATGAATTAAAACTAATCTGAGGGCGGTTCAATAGATTTGAGTGTTACGTGCAGTCTACACAAGTACTGAACTTAGACAACCACTAGATGTGTGCTAATATGGCCACGTATGGGTACGATCGTCCCAAAGTACACGAGAAGAATGCACAGTCTAGCATTTAAATGACTGTAGCCTGCATTAAAAACGTTAATTAAAGCATTCCTGATGCAAATGATAGGTTCACACTCCAAACCAGGAAGCAGAACTCCTAGCAATGCCGTAATTTGTTCCTATTTCACCGGTGACTCCTTTACTCTCTTCCCCGAGCCTAAGTTTTTAATTAAGTACCCTGCAGCCAACCAGATCTTTTTGTAATGCTGTAATGAAGCATAAAACCATAAAAGCATCAGGAGGAAAAAAAAAAAACAACAGAAACCCACTCACAATAAAGACTGTTTGTTCACAGACAAAAAGCAATGCAAACAAAACGTTGGATAATCTGCTTCATGGCACTTCTTATAAGACAGTCCAGAGTTATTTTAGCTAACTGTGACATAGTTTTCTTTCTCTAAGTCTCAGCAAGTTAATGAGAAATCTCAGAAAAGAACCTTTTTTAGTTCTCAACCCCCTCCTAAATCCTACTCACAGGGCTCTGCAGTATCTGAGTGACCCTCTTCCTCTGCTCCATCATGTTGAAGTCCTGCCTCAGGTCCGGAGACATGTTTCTCTCCCGGATATACTCCGGGTCGTTTTCATTGATGCGATCGAAGTACCTCTCCTTGTGAGGCATCGTGGCAGGGGGAGGAGTAGTGATCACCACCTCACTGGCATCAGTACTCATGCTTCAGCTCTGCGGATGATGGCCTTCACCTGGAAAAAAGTGAGAAAGGGGCAAGAGTGATTAGCAATTGAAAGGAGGACTTTGAATGCAACTTCCAAGTTCGGACACACATAACAGTTCTCTTCAGCTCTGCAGAATGATGTCTAAAATGAGAGCGGAACAAGTGAATAATTACCATAATTAGGAAGTTAAGGAAAAACTGTAGAAAAGTGTTTAAAAACCATTAAAGAGATCTCTGGTACTTTGTAACCATCTCTACTCGAGCTCAAATAAAAACCACAGCAGAACAATATTAAAAATAATGAAATCCAAAATATACACTATATATTTTATGACAACATTTCCTGTATCATTTTACATCACATTCATCACCCCCCAACATGGTTTTTTATTATATTTCTCCTTCTTGACTCATTGAACTTCAACAGAACACATCCAGAAGACGGGGCCTCTGTTCAACATCCGCTCAGAGCTCACCTCCCAGCTCCAACGACGGCATCCCTTAATTACAGCATTTCCAAAGCATCCCATAGCTTCAGCTTATAGAAATGCTGTTGGCCCATCTGCAGCCTGCCGGCAGATCGCTGCCAGTGCCTGTGCTTGGAGGTCATGCTCAAAGCGAGCAAAGCAGCAGAAAAGGGTGGCACTGGACTGCGGCTTCAGCCGCTGCAGACATCAGGGCTTTAGCTCGTCTCCTCCGCATGCAATTGTAAGCAAGGATTCTCACCAAAGCTCATTACATTAGGAACGAAAAAACAACTTTCATGTCTTGCACTTAAAACGTCATTAAAAAAAGCTGATAAGCACTTGTAAACACAAACAGAAGCGGATCAAAAGCAGAAAATCTGACGCCTGGATTTTCATACACAGAATCAGGCTCAGAAACACGCTGAGGAACACCGTTCCTCAAACAGGCACCAAGAGGAAGGTTTTCTCAGGTTTGAAGAACAAAGAGAAGCAAGATTTGTAGGAAGAGATATTATGAAAATACATTTTAGCATGCAAATACCTACATTCAATAACGTACTTAACATAAGAATATTTGCATGCGAACGTCTTCAGTATATAAATAATTCACAGAGCAGCCAAATGTGAAGGAACGTCGCTTGGGAAGCAGCAGTAAGCAATGTGCTTCAACATGATAGTTTCCTCTCAGAGGCTCAAAACATCCCTTCCTTTGGGTCACTGCGACTACTCTTTGCAGCACTCTGCGAGCATCAAACCAATGTGTGGATCTGAGCTGTGCAGCTAAAACCTCCCACCTTTTCCAGATGAGATGTCTGGGGAGAATCCCATTAAAGCAGCTTCGGCAGCCCCAGCCCTCCTCCCGCCCGTGACGCGCCCCAGAAGCAGGCTGGCAGGAGGACGCAGGTTTCTCTTCAGCCAGTTTCCCACAACGGCGCCCAGCTGGCTCTGCTGGCATGCTGCACAGAGCATGAGAGGCTTGGGGCACTGCTGCACTGCCCCCAGATGTGAAACCCCAGACAGCACCTACAGAGCAGGGAAAGCACTCGCAGATAAGGCACAGCAAAACCACATCCCCCATTTTCTTATATACCATTATCATTAAATTACAACGCTATCCAGCTTCACACCCAGCTTTCGGGAGGGTGCCAGGCCTGCTGGATGAGCGCACCACGTCCTGGGACGTATAATCCACATCCTGGACACAGGCCCCACGAACTTGGATGGCTTCTTTATGGAGGCTGCGTTGCACTGGCTGCCCTGCCACGGGCTGAGCTCACTCAGCGCTTGCTGGCTGAAGTCCGCCACGCACGGCTGGTTGGGGGATGCTGGGGAGAAGGCGAGGAGACACTGCTTGCTTCAAGGAAGTGGGGATTTGGGGGGGGAAAAAAAAATCAGTGCGTGATCTTTCCCCACTACAGACTGTAATTAGTTAATGCCTTTTCATTTAAGTTTTTGCTTAGGGCAATGTGCTACAAGCAGGGGTACAAAAGGAGAGAAGGTTTTCCTAAAGAATGAGCCATTGTCTTCTCCAGCTGAGAGCACTGAAGCAGAAGGACAGACCTCCGGGGACAGCATCACAGCTCAACCTCCCTCTGTTCAGGTTAGAAGAAGAGAGACCCTTGTAAATCTAACAATGGATTACGTTGTTCCTTTCCCCCTGCCCCTGCAAAATAGCGGCGTTTGAGAGAGAAAAGGCAGACCATCATGAGGACACACAAGCCTACCAGCTCGGTCTCCAAGCACCACAAGGCTGAAAGAGCTCAGGACCAGAGCTGTTCGCCATCCCCTGAGGTAACTGCCTCCATCGGGGTCAGAACGGACACCTCCAAGTGCCTGCTGGTAGCCAAGACTGGTCTAGAGCTGCAGAAGGCGAGAACCTTGACCCAAGCGGCAACCACCCCCCACGGCTCCTGTTCATTACTTTTCTCTTGGAAGAGCCGCCTCATCCAGTTCTTTTTGCTAAAATGCTCCTGCAGCCGGCTAAGCCCGAGTGGCAAGCTGCTCCTCAAGTGCCAACCCACGTGGCTGGTCAGACCAACTGCACGCATGTCTGAGCTTCAAAAATCTTTGATTATTATTATGATGATTATTTTAAATAGGTTTACAGGACACAATTAGTTCAAGTCCGTTACTTTACAATGAAGCCTTACAGTGACAGAAAACCCCATTCATCTGGAAAAAGACACAAATGTGGCTGGCAATGCTCAAAAGCCACAAAAGAGATTTTCTAATTGCTCTGGACTTCGTTTTTTCCTCTTTCCTGCCAGATTGGTTTGTTACCTCCAGCCATTAAGATTACAACATTAAAGTCCTTGTGCTACAAAAACCTCCATTACTGGACATAATATGGGTATTGGGTCCAGTTGTTCCTACAAGACCTGGTTCAATGCCTGCTCTGTTGGGCCCAGGCTGACTCTTGCATAACCCCTACTGTTCGGCTGGAAAACTTTCAAACAAATCAGCCATTCTTTTATTATTTGTATCTTGCACTGATTTTTTTCTAAAAAGGGGTCATTTGTTAAAACATGCTCTGCTTCTGGGGATCTAAGAATCTGTACCTCCTTCTCAGCGTAGGACTGGCAACGACACAGAAGCAAGATAATCCCAGAAAATCCAGAAGTTGAAGTCTATGAGTTGTGACAGAGAATTATCACTCTCTATTCACCACTTTTATTTTCTGGGGCCATTCTTTTACCTAGGAGGAAATCAGTTTTGCTGCAAGGCTGCTTTGGGCTTCCACCCCTTCCAGTGGTGCTTCTGAATTACAGAGAGAGCGAGCTACCACCTTCCTGAGCAGTAACGTTTCCTATGCGTGCTATACTGTTTATATCTGGGAAATCTGTGGTCACAGAGCCTGAGATGCAGGTAGGAACGAGAGACCTCATGCCCCTGCAGCAACCAGAGGCTAAACGTAGACTGGTCAGAAGGGACACACATACACACAGAAATCGAACCTGACCTGGGATCTGATGTCCTGCTGACATGATCACTCCTGCTCAGCGGAGACGCACATCTCAGCCCACATTTTGGCCTAACTTGCCAAGCCATCGTGCCAAACAGACTCAAAGCACGCAGAGGAGCAGTTTTGGCACCTGTGGTTCAGCTCCTCTGATGGGGGGCAAAAGAAACCCTGAAAAGCAAGTCAGCGTGCTCAAGCTTTTTTTTTTATATAGGAGTCCCCATCTCCGCTGGAAATACTTTTAAGGGAGCTGTAAAACAAAGAGACCTGAAAGCCCCAGCTGCGGGGCACTCGCTAACGTCACCCTGCTTCCCCCACTTACTGCCAAACTGACCTCTGACACCGCGGCAGCAGAAAGTCGGCCGTGTGCCGCCTCCCTCTGATGCCCTCACACGGCTCGTCGCTTTGGCCTCTTTCTGTTCTGTATTTTGTACCTGTAACTGGGCGACACGAAGCAGAGCACGGCACCTTTGTCAGGCGGATATGCAGCTCTACTTAGTTTTATGTAATATAAGTTTCCAATTAATTGCGATAACTTGGAACCGGGCCTTGTAGGCTGCAAGATTAAGTCCTGATCGTGCCCATCTGACGCTTCGTAATGTCTGAGTAACACGCTGTGCTGCTTTTGCTGGAATAACTGTTTTCAATGTCAAATCACAGAAGCAGCTCAAAAATAATGAGGTCACAGAAACACAGAGTACTGGAGGGGAAAAAAAAAAAAAAAAGAAAACCAAGAGCAAGAAAGAAACCAAAGACAAGGAAAATTTCTTGCCAAAGAACACCCCAGAAAGCACTGACTTAACGTATCCTTCACAACATACGGAGCACACTTATGAATAAATACCACCATAAGAGAAATTCAGCAACAGAAAAGGGAGCAAATGATTAGATCGCCTAGCAACAACTCATTAACCTACCTTTTATTCTGACTTTTTATGGTGGGTTTCAGCCATCCCCATTTTCTCTACACAGTGCAATCCATCTGTTAGAGTTTCCAGCACCATAAACCAAGGGTGTGTGCACCGCATAATTAGCCGCTATGGCTGATTTCGGGTCTGAGCTCTCAAGCTAGACGAGACCGCATCCGAGCGCTTCTTTTAAGGCACATTGTGTTATTCTGCTCTTGCTACTTCTCGCCTGCTTGCTTTTAAGGAACAGTCTGCTCTTTCTTCCCCCCCTCCGGTATCTTGTCTGCCAGGAGACTTGTTGGAAGCAAGCTGGATGTCTCTTGATCTCGGTTCCAGCCTCCCTGTGAAACAGGCAGGTTCCAGTCTGAATCAAAGACTTGGCTCTCGCCAATGCTGTCAGCTACACAAGCGAGATGGCAGAAGGAAACACGCTTAAGGAATATGAAAGAATAGTTAAGAAGGACAGGAAAACAGGTAGGGGAATATGGACAGAGACTAAGGTCACTGTCGCTATCTTTTAGCATTAGGAATTCAACTTGCAATCCTCTCTCCTATAAGTTTTAGTAGTGATATATTATTGAGCAATCACATCCGTTCTAGGACAAGAAAATTCTTGGATAACACCTCAAAACTCATTTATTTTCCCTCTCTCTTTTTTTTTTTTATTCTTTTGATCAGGACATCAAATGCCATAAATATCTGACAATAAATTGACAGATTACATTCCCTCTTACGTTACAAGCGGCTTGGATTTCATTTATCAGTCTCACTTCACACATCAGTAAGAAGAATACGATGTACATTCATACACTAGCATCTTCTAAACATAACTTGCGGAACTGAAAATACTTGTACTAGACTAGGTAGTTAGCATTTGTTCAAAATTAACTGATTTTACTAATATACAGTGATTCTGTACACAGGTACTCAAGGAAGTCAAACTGTCAAATTACACCCTTACGTTGACACAAGGTAGTATTTGCATTAGGAAAAAAAAAAAGCAGTCACACCTCCCACCAACCCTCCCAGCCATCCAGTCCTTCTGCCTCTGTCACCTCTTCACGTTCGTGCCAGCTTGTGAAGTAGGATGGGTGGGAGAAACTACTCATCTGCTGATTTTACGTTTGGGTTTATTTTTTTTTTGGTCAGCCTGAACTTTTGTTTTTAAATGGCTGTTATTTTTGGCTGTGTCAGCCCCCCGGCCAGCTCACTGCACAGCTACCCATGCTGTTCTGGTACGGAGCTGGTGATGATACGGGGATGCCTCAAACTACTCCTGCCAGCACAGGGCAGACACAATGATCCGTCATACTACAGCCCAAACTGGTTACAAACCAAATATGCTAATCCACTGCCATGCACTTAATTTAAGTCTTTCTGCTTTTGAACAGAGTAAGCTAATGAAATAGTCATCATCTCCTTTCAGACACCACATTAAGGAGACTATGTGGCGGCAGGATATTTTTCCTGAGAAGTACGAACTTGAGTGTATCTGAACCCATTTTTTGTTTCTGTACTAAAGCTAAAGCATCATTTTTGCACGCTCATATGGTGCAACACTAAAGTCAACATGAATATGCAAGCAGTTCAACTCATGCTTTGCTCAGTGCGAGCTGGAGCTGAACCACAGCCAGTTTCTTCTCCACTGCTAAAAAGTGAGATGGCATCATGGGCTGCTGATATCCACCCAAAACACGAGGACAGCACCTTCACCCGAGGATGTGAGCCTTGCTGAGGTGGGGACGGTCACCTACTGTGTGCCCACCGCATGCCCCAGAAGCAGCACCGGCCTGCTGCGGGCTGCACTGCCATGCTCTCTGACAGCCTGCCAGTGTTTTTCAGATCGAGCTGGAGTGGGGAAAAAAAAAAAAGAAAAAAGAAAAAAGAAAAAAGCCTAGAATGAGGGTTTGATGCATACAATATGCTCTACCACATGGCCATAAACGCTACTTGCATGTGTTAAGTCTCAGAACTGAACTTTTGTACTTAACCTTGCAGACACAAACTACTTTAGTCATACGCATTCGGGTATCCTTTCACTGTTGTGCGACAGCTTTTAACGATGGAGAGCCCGTGGTGAGCTCCTGTTCTGGGTGGCAGGACTACAAAGAGCACCAACAGCCCCAGAGGAGTGTGCTCACACACCACGGGGCTTCCATGCCTCGCTCCATCCTCTTGCTTGCTTGCACCAGCACGGTGCTACGGCCGTGCAGACAGCAGGAGCACTGAGATTACACTGCTCTTTACACACACACGCAAATTGCGTCCCTAAAACCTCACTTTAAGAGAAGGTCGGTCACCCACAGATACCAAGTCGGTTCGTTGTTTCCCTGTCCCCATACTTGTTCCTTTAAAAGCAAATTTTCTTTTGCTATTCCTATTTCTTTTGTAGTTGCATATTTTTAATAAGTACCCAGTACACTGCAATTCACCAGACAGAGTTTTAATTTAGAGGTGAGTTACGTTTTGCTTGGATGTAAGTCTTATTTACATATGCAAACACATGCATATATTTAGAAATGACATTGAAGTGCACTTGGAGCGCCTGAGAGCTGCCACCTCTGCCTGGGTACACAGGGTGACTGGTCCTACGAAATGGTGTGGAGTCTGTGCATGCAGGCTATTTCTGAGGCAATTTAAAAAAATCACCTCCTTAAACTGAGTAAAAGCACCAGACTGGCTAATAAATTAAACCATTTGTTAAGCAGTAATTAGCTTCTGTACTTACTAGACTTGAAAAGCATGTCAGTCCTACCTCACACCCACTTTTCCTCTGTTTCTCTTCCACCTTCTATACCATGAAGTTCACAAAAAGCACAGTAAAACTGAACTCTGCGATGAGTGCTCAAGTCTGTCTTGGTTTACATTGTTTTTCTGTATTAGCACCAAAACCCACATACAGATGTAAGGGTTCACCCAGAAGCACCTGAATACCGAGCTCAAACCGCCTGTTTTTATGGCGTGGCAAGACGCCTCTCCTGGAGAGGCGTCCTCACTGCGGCACAGGGAAGGAGACCTACAGGAGCTGCTAGGGGGAAGACCTCTCCCTGTGGCACATGCAAAAAGCTGCTCTCACAAAGCACGGCTGCGCTGAACAACAAGGATGGAACTGAAGTTAATTTCTTCTTCCTCTTCTACATTTTTCTGCCTGTTCCCACTTTGATCCAGGGCAAAAACCCAACCGCTGCGCACAGAAAGCATCCTCCCAGCCCCGCTGCCCAAGAGGACTGGGCGAGGACCACAGCAGCAGAGCAGACTTCCAGCCCATCGAGTTGCACGCTTTCTAATAACGCGTTTCCTCGTGGTGTTGAGGGCTGCTACAGAGGATCTGCAGGCAGAGGGCCCCCCGCAGAGCAGCACACAGCGCAGCGATGCCAGCAGCAGCGCTGGCTCCCAGCCGGAGACAGAAGCACGAGCCCTCTCCCAGTGCCACCACGGAGCTTACGCATCCCAAAGAATGAACTGTTCATCCCCATTTAATCACTTACATTAACAACGCCCCTACCACAGCAAGTCATAAATGTGATTAGCAAATATTTACATATTACAAAGAATCTCAGTACTTATTAGTTGGGTGTAAAAGCCTTCCTTTATCCGCTCCCGAGGCTAGCTAGCACTTCAGAGCACCAGCACGGGATACAAGTCAACTTACAGAGCAGAGATCACATTACTGGTGGTTGACCTTACCTCAGGGGACAAAAACCCCTCAGAGTAACGTCAGGGAGCTTTAACCCCAAGTGTGCATTTCCATTTAATTTTAAAACCATAAACACAGACAGAAGACAGAAATACCTATTTTCAACAAGAATAATTGCTTTTCTTTTTTTGGTTTTAAGGATTCTGATGAAACCTTGGCAACACAAGCACTGCAGCACCAAAGCAGTTTCGATTTTTGGTTCTCATGACCTAGCTTATATTCATGCTACAAACTGAATGAGGTTTCGAAAACAACAGTCAGCAAAGAGGAACAAAGTACAACACAGGTGGAAAAAAAAGATTGTATTTTAAAATTGATACTGTTTTAAAGAAAGGTGGGGCTTGGGTAATGAAAAAAATGGGTAGTGTTTTCCAAAACATTAAAACACAATAAAAAGCTATTTTTTTCTTAAAGACTTATCTCTGCTTATCTACATAATCACTTGTGGTTAAGTTACCTAAAATATTTCACGGGTCAGTAGGCAACAGAGAGCTAAATTAAAAGATTATGTTCTGGTAGTGCTTATCCGTACTAAGCTGTGAAAGTACGTGAACACATAACCCACACACATACACAAGCAATGGCTGAAAAACCTCCCTAAATCCTTTGGAAAAGATGGAACCTAGGTTCCTCTACAATAAAAACTAAAAACTTATCTGTGAGAAAAAAAACACACAACAACATTTAATTGGAAAAGCTGATTGCAGCCGAAACCTTTTGCATTTTGCAACACCCTTCCCCTCCCACTCTTGCAGCTTCCTCTGGTGACTGTTTTCTGGGGCTTCCTCTGAGCGGCACTGATGCAGGAAGAAAACAATTTCACTCTTCACGCAGACCTATGCAGCGTTACGGACAGAAGAAAGAAGTTTGATGCAGATTTTTTTTTTTTTAAATCCCAACCTGGAAAGCAGCGTTTGGAGCCACAGGGGCTACTCTGGCAATCCCTGAGAGCCCTCCCTGCTCGCTGGTACAACGTGTGACATCAGGTAGCTGAGAGGAATCTTATCGATCCCAGGGCACATCAGAAGCCTTGATTTATGACAGTTTGATTTTCCTGAGAAGCGTCACGGCCAAAGCAGCTGCCTCCCGGGCCTGAAGGAGGCCAGAGGCTGTGACGGTGGGCGACCCAGATGACGGACACGTGGCAACTGCTGGATTTCACACGTGTTTACACCAGCAGCCCATCCTGGGTACGGCAGCACGCAGCCAGACCTTTTTATAGCCCAAACCACTGGATTCCTCCTCTTCACGCCACGTCCTGACCCTTCCCCTCAGCAGCGAGCAGGCCGACAGCTCGGCGAGGACCCGAGGGCCGCGGACCGAGCACGCCACGCTGCAGCTCACCGCCCTCCGAACTCCTCAGCGAGGAAGGGGAAGCCCGGCCAACAGCTGATCCCGGCGGGGACATTCGTAATCGGAGACGTGAAGAAAAGATGAAATCGTGCCAGGCCTTCGATCATAAAGTCTTCGGGACAAATTGTATCTTTATTTATGTTACGCACCACGCCCTGCGTGATTCCCCCAAGTTCACCTCAGGATCTCTGAATCACTCTACTATAAATTTTAAACATGCAGCAGCAACATAATCCATATTAATTCACTGATCCCAGCTTAGCCATGTAAAAGTTGACTAACTCCTCAAAAAAAGGAATTTCGACACTTTACTGACCCGTACGGATATTTCATGTTACACAGAAAACAATGTCACTTTAAAAAAAGCTGATTTATGATAGTAATAACCAAAAATTAAGTACGTTTTAGATAACGCAACTGCATATACTTATTTCACGCGCGATGAACAGGTATAGAGGGAACGATCACAGATTTTTAATTATAGTTTAAAAACAGTAATTTTAGGAATCAATGAAAGTGTGAAACAAACGATGGCACCAACCCCAGGCCTGACTGTGCAGCAGGCGCGTTGCCACTGAGCACTGGGAGAAGAATGGAAAAAGAAAAACAGGCACCTTGAGAATAAAGCTAGAGATTTACTCTAGTAAATGCTCACCCAAAGACATCTATGAACTGAGGTGTAGAGAAGGTACTGTTAGTAGGACTTTAACAGCCTCTATCATCCACTGGATGGCATGGAGAAAACAAAACAAAACCAACCCAAATCCCATAGTACACTATTACTACAAATTATGCTGACAGTGGCTTTTCTCACTCCATTCAGTCTCAGAAGGATCTTGCTTTTTCTTTTCATTACTGGAATAAGTTTTGCCTCAACATATTGGACAAATTTTCCCCTTCTTGGTCCATTTGCAACCATAAATTAAATGCTAATGCGTGTTAAAACATAACAAGAAGAAAGCAGCATTTAATTAAGGTTGCCAAATACATGCAAAATTCTCATCTGCAGAGGACTTAACTTGATATGCACACTTTATGCTACCATTTTTCATATTTTCTTGGCTGGCTCGGGGCGATCCTACCCTTCCCAACTCGCGCATTTCAGTTCTCCAAATGCCACCCCAGCACATCTGTCCACGAAGCGAGGGTCTGAACTGGATACATGAACACATCAGGGCTAAGAACAATTTGGGAGAGGAGGGCAGGGGAAAGTACGGAGCAGAGAAGGGCCACATGGAGGTTCAGAGGGCAGCCAGGACCTCCTTTATGAAAGTTCAAAAGACAGCTATACTTAATTACCAGAGTTCAAAGCATCTTGCTTTAATTATCCTTCCCTGGGAAATCCCTAGATTAATGGTGGTGCACTAATGCTTTTTTCTGTGTTTACTCACATTTCTAATACTGTCTTTAGCTTGCTTCAAAATAATTAAAAAATACTTGACTAGTAAATCCAAGTTTCTACTGCAGTCAAAGTCTTACCTACATAAATATGCACATTAATCTCAATTGACTTGGCCTGCATTTGACCTGTTTCTTGTCTCTGGCACCTTCTGCTAACAGCACTAGAAAAGCAAATTGAATTTAGAGAGGCAAAGGTCTTATATACCTTCAGGAATGGAAAATTACTCAACTGGATTTCAAGGCAGCCAGTCTGAAGTCAAATGGTCATTTTGGACTTAGCCACAGCGCTGAGCAGAGAAGCAGATGTGCCCAGCACAGCAGCCAGCACACCCCTGAACAAGTGCTGAGGATTTATTGACAAACGCCTCGGTAGGACACACAGCGAGGGGTACGGTGAGTCAGTGCTAAGCGCATAGAAAGTAGTTTTTAAGATGTCAAAAGCAGAATGTATAAATACTTCATAATTAGGCTGCTATTATTTTCCAGTTCAAGCAAGCAATTATTTATGTTCATCACTCCTTTTCCATCATCACCTGCAAGCATTGGAAGCCTGGATAATAAAAGAAGATGCTCCGCAAACTACTCCAGTATCCCAGCACGGATGCACCCTGCATACTGTCCACAATCCTGGGTACATGCAAACACCTGCAGTGGTTGTTTCTAGAATGCAGCCTGACATCAAAACCTGCTGGAGATTTACACTATATTCTCTTTCACCTAAGCAGCTGCATGAAATGTGAAGAAAATTTGCCGATTTTCATGTCTAATGGTCAGCCAGTCCAAGGCACCGGTGACAGAATTTCCTAACAGCCAAGGCGGCACCAGCAAGCAGCTCCACAGGACACATACTTTCTACCAAAACACTGCCATGCAAGTGAAGAAAAGCTTTTCTACAATTTCTGTAAGAGGAAAAACAAGGCAGGCTCCTAGAATGAGCTGCAGCAGCAGTAACTCATGGCCAGTCGCTAAGACCCAGGTCATGATTTTGGATCAGCGTGTGCAGCCTCTAAGTGACCACATACCCAGCACGGCAGGCGTTCCTGCTATTCCTTCCCCAAGCAATTCTTCCATTTTTGACTCCTATTTTTCTTTGTTTATAATTTTAAGAATATTCTTAATCAACAAATACATCAGATGGATCTGTCAGATACAACAATTTCAAGATAATGTGTCAATGATTATGACAGAATTCATAAAATAGCATAAAAGTTGTTTTATTTGAATTTTCTAAGCTCGTTTGTATACCCACTAAAAACGATATTTGCCTGCTTGCAATTAAAGTTGCTTATGTTTGCACTGAAAGCCAGGAACAGGCACGTAACCCACTGGCTGGGAGCTCAGAATCTGTGAGTGCGGAGAGATGTGGGGGCAAGTACTTCTCTCAGTTATATCGTCATGAATCAAAAGCAACTGATTTACAATTTAATCAAAATTACTGTAAAAATGACACTAATTTTACCTTTGGCAATGCTTTTTTTTTTTTTTTTTTTTTACACTACTTAACTCATGGAAATCATCCTAGGTAAACATGGTATTTCAGCTTACGCCATAAGAAAATTATTGATGATACAAAAATGTCAGAGGCTACACAGAATACATATATTACATCTGCTGGAAGAGCGAAAGTAAATCACATCTTTTCTATGGCTTTCAGTTATTTTGGTCACTTATGTTTTGGGTTGTTTTCAACATCTGTAAAAACCTAATACTGCTTTAATTTTCATCAAGTAATTAGAGACCTCTGTAGTAACGTATGACCATGCCAAAAAAACACCATGAAAGCTGATTAATACAGTGCTGAATAATAGGTGATTAGATGCCTGCCAAAGGCTGCATTCACGACAGCATCCACAGACATGCAGGAATGCTGTGTGGGACGGCACCGCACCAGCGGGCTCCGGCTCTGCAGCAAGCACCGCATCTGTGCTGGAACACATCTCCCGCTCCAAAAAGGGAAAGAGGAGGCTGAGGAGGAATCTGGTCCCCCTAGTCTGGTCTCAAAGGCTTCTGGAGGGATAACAGAGGATGCTTCTTTTGGAGTTGGGAAGTATTTAGACTTTTTTTCCCCCTTAATAAAGATGTATTCTTCTAGCTTGCTAAATTGTTGAATTATTTGAGGCAGTGATGTAGCAGGATTTCTGTTTTTCATCCTAATTACTGGGTGGCACTTACTTTCAGTGTGCATTAGAGTAAGTATTTAAGATACCATTTGTGAGTTACTGTAGGTTCTTTTTAATTCTGTAGCACATAGCTATGGGAGTTTGAATTCTGCCTGCCTCATCAGCATTATGTTCTCCCTGTAATAAATGATCAAAACGGATCAGAGTTAGCACTGCAGAGCAGTTAGAAAGAGGTGAAGGAAAGTATGCGAAGTTCTGTGCTGAATGAACAGACTGTTTCCTGTGACTTCTGGCTTCCAGCTCAGAATGCTGGGATTCATAATGAAAAACACTCCTACCTGGTGCACAACCCCTGCCCCTCATTCAGAGCAATTACACAATACGAAACTTGAAGACAGGTTTTCATTACGTGTATCCTGTGTTCGTTTTCATGTCACATTGAAAGTGGTGTTTGTAATCCGGTGATTTTGAGCAACAAGACCTGTGGTTTCTCAAAAACTAAAATGGGTGGAACTATTCCAAGTGGTCAAAATTATTTTTATTTTTTATTTTTTGAAGTTATTCTCAACTGTCACATTAATGAGACATTGGATACAAAGCTTTTAATAATTATAAATATGATACCTAAAATAACAAAGCATGTGATAGAGAACAGTAAGTAAATAAACAAATCCACCTTGTGATGGGGCAGCAAGGAGCCCAGTGTGCTCCACAGCCCAAAGGTAGGTCAACAGCTCTCGTGAGCTAACAGCACATTGCACCCTCTCACTCTGTGGCAGAAACCACTGCCCACAACGGTAACTGCTCTCAGGCAGCTGTCACAGTATTATTTTCATCCATGTACGGGACATACACAAGGAAAAGTAATTACCAAGTGCTGCCTCATTTATTGTGACAGCACAATAGTGACCGTTCTCAAAACTATGTTGTTTGGAAATGCAATCAATGCCTTTAGGTTACTTGCCTGCATTATGTGTACTCCTAAGTTGTTTTGCGCATTTTGCGATAAAATATAAAACACTTTAAATTGAAATTGTCTCTTTGTTCTGAAAATTTGATCATGAGTTTGATTAAGTGCATCCACTTTTACTGGACTGATTTTTTTTTGGTCACTGATCTATAATCAGGTGGAACGAGCAACTTACACCTCATTGCAACCTAAGCATCAAAATCCCACAACCTTCTCTTCTAAACAGGTATCAATTTTTGTAATGCTTTAGAGAATTATTTTCTACCAACGTGTACCACGTTTGGCTTAAAGTAACCAACAGGTTCAGATAGCTACATGGCAGGAATGAATATGTACACAGTGTGATCACAGAAGACCTCAATTTCTTCGAGCACCAAGTGAGCTGGAGCTCTTGCTGACATGCAGTGTGAGCCCAGACACAAGTGCAGAACTTAGTTCAGTCAAAAAAAAAAAACAACAAAAAACCCAACCAACAACTCCCATTAAAATTAAGCTTAACCTATAAAGGAGGATAGCAAACACAATTTTGCAGACAGGGACAGTCCAACGTGTACTTGGATAATCATGTTTCCTTTAACAACAAATAGCATTTGCGCCCGTGGTGGTAATATTTCCTGAAATGTGACAAACAATGCAATAGATATGTTTGAAAATTTAAATATGTAGTATAAAGACAGCATGAGCCATCAAAGCATACTAAACAGTGTTACAACTGGTGTCTATAAATAGCAGAGGTTCACACTTCAGAGAGAAGACAAGCATTCAGAATTCCCCAAGTGCCAGTGAACAATGACCTCAGAGTGTTGGTTGTACCTGAACGAAAAAAGCACTTAACAGAACTGGGAACTGTATTAGTAGAATAGCTTGATTTTTTTTTCTTCTGTGCCCTGTTCTTTCATTTCCCATTGCATCGTTATCACTAACAAAAAGACAAATCAATTCAGATCATATACTCAAGCGATTCTACGTTTTAAAAAATAACATATTCGTTGTTATTCTTGCAGCTCATCTGACCTCCTCAGTACAGCTATGACAAATGCTCAGTCAACAAAAATAATCTGAACAAAATGTGTGCTCAGAGTATCAGTTAAGAAATATAGCTGCTCTGAAACATTAAGAAGAATACAAAAGGGCCTCTACAATAGTATAACCTTTGCCTCTGTGTGCTAGCATCACAGTTTACACGGTTTCCACGGAAACCCTCTGCAAACATATGAATGTTCTTGCTGCGTTAGATGCCGAACAGAAAATCCTTTGTGACCATTCCGGAGGGCCATGGCCAGTGCCAACCTCCCAGTGAAATAATGCCCCTCACTATGCCTTTGCCCAGCAGGCTCATGACACACTCTCTCACGTGGTACAGCTGCTGCCATAGCTTGTTTTTCTCCATCTGAAAAAAAGAGGTGTACATCATATTTTTTAAAATGTCTCTTCCCACATCAAGAGCGTGCTTTGCCCCCATCAAACTGATGGCCAAGTCCCCAGGACTGGACCCTCGGATGCAACCCAAAAGCTGTAAAACCAGGGCACTGGCTGGGAGACTTCCAGCAGGCTCCAAGTCAGGGCACAGGGGAATATATTTACATAATGAGTAGGCAAATGCCCAAAGCGAATGCCACAATTCCTCATTATTAAATACCTTGAGAAAAGCAAATTAAAAAAATAATCTCAGGACGCCACAAGTATACTGGTGCAGAAGGGAAAACAAGTTTCATCGCTTGTTATTTTTTGTAATGGACACACCAACTGACCTACATAACACTCAGAATCACAGAATAGCTGAGGTTGGCAGGGACCTCTGGAGGCTGTCTGGTCCAACCCTCCTGCTCAGCCTGGAGCAGGTTGCCCAGGACCGTGTCCAGACAGATGAACTGCTCAGGTACTGCATGGGCTCCTGCTGCTGCAGCGGAGGCAGAAAAATTTTATCCAGGAAAGAAAGAAACTCAACAGGAGGACTGGTTTCTGGTTTTGGTAGTTAAGGGTGTGTGTCTGAGTGAAGGCTGAGGGATCAAGAAAACTTGTTTCCGTTTTATAAAGGAGGAGCTACTGTCAAAACATCTGAGTGTTGTGTCCCTTGTGAACTTCCTCAAAACGTACATCTCCCCCACAATTTAACATTTTAACCAACACTTGAGATAACAGCGTATCTAATAAAGTGAATTACAAGTGCACCTTCAAGAGACCCAGTCTGTGCACACAGCCGGACAGTACCTTGTTTGTAGACTGAAGCATTCCCCTGTATTCTCATTTCTCTGAAACTGAGCAAATTCACAGCAGAGCAAGTTTGACTCTCTGATCTCTGAGATATCAGTGGTGCAATTTATCAAATTACTTACAGATGTGCCCAGTCTGAGGCAGGACGATGGCTCCAAAGACTACATTGAGGAGAACAGCGAGCCTGCAGTCTGTGCGGCAAGGTGAAAGCCTGACTGTTCGATCCCAAATAAAACAGGAAAGGTCAACACCTTCTTGTTTGTAAACAGGCACTTCAGTGATTAAGCCATTTTCAGACACTATTACAGTCCCAATGACAACAATCAATGCAGTAATAGTTTTGTGGTGAGTGCTGCAGAAGGAATACGACAGAATTTGTACCGGGAAGAAAAACCACGCTCTTGCTATGTCAACACCCTTGATTTCTCCATTTATTTTTGTCCCTTTACAACAGGAAGCCCCGGCAGGAAGCTCCCAAAGCTGACACCGCCACCACCCTCCTGTCTTGCGCCCCAGCCCGACTCAGTCCCGCAGGCCAGCTACCACGTTACTTCTGCGGCCCGGCCCGCGTCTCCCTGCAGCACCGCCTGCGGAACAAAGTAAATATTGGGTTAGCCGCAGAGCTCTCGCTGTTCCCCTGCTTTAACAGCCCATTGTTCGCTTGCGGTTGCCTCAGTGAGATAAAACACCAAAAAGCAGTGTTTCCGGAGGGGAAAAGCCTTCCCACCGTGTGTCACGGGTCCAGGGCTGGGCTTTGTGGGGGGTAGGCCCACCCGGCTGCCCCATTGCTCTTAGTGCTGGGGGAGAGCTGACCACGTGTAGGCCTGCTTGGCCCATGCTCTCCTGCTTTGCTGCCCAAGGGCCATTTCCAGTGGATTTGTTTAAAGTCGTGTTTATTCCTCAGCAGGAGCTGGATGGGACCTGCTGGGGTCCACCCCGACCCATCCCATTGCCCCCCAGCATAGCTTCTGCTGCTACCTCTGTCAGCACCAGGTTATGGGTAACAGCCACTGCAGGTGATATTTAAGCACAGGAGATGATTACAGACAATATTTAAGCACAGGAGAAAGGACACAATAGACAGAGAAATTAATCCAACCATACAGGAAATGATAAAATCGAGAAGTCACTCATTTAATATTTTCAACCATATCCTCTCGCCCAATAAAGAAGTGCTCTGAACTTAATTAACATCCCGCTAATGAGACCTTCGATTGCCCAGAACAAAGCAATAATGAACGTGAGCTCTGTTTCTACCAAATCTACCAGAAAGATTTTTAAGGGTCTGCTTTCCCGCTGACATAAACACATGACTCCCATTAGCCTTAATAAAGGAAGAGAGCATTCAATAAGAGATTAATTTCCCAGGACTGCACAACTAAACTGTGGCATGCCTAAAACACAGTACAGGCTGCTAAGAAAGGGTTGGCTGTCACAAAATCATAGTGACAGATCAAATTCTTTCATAACTTTCCCATGAATTTTTTCATCTCTTGTAGTTCAGAGCTTTTCACCTCAGGATGGAGAAAATGTTCAGAACTTTTCTTTTGACAAAATTATGGACAAGCAAATCAGATAGTGGAATACTTAGCTCATTTTTAGGCTGAAAAATACAACTTCAAACACGCACTTTTTGTTTATTTTAATCTTAATGCATTGTCCCTGTATACTATTTTTGACTATACAGTACGTAAATCCTTACTCCCACAACAATGTAAATTTGTTGACAGGATGATAGGTTAAAGTTTATCTTTCAGGCCGCTTCCCCTGCACCAGTCAGAGAAATCTAGTTATGTCAATTTATGTCCCTCGCAGTGCTCAGCGAGGCGAGGAAACGGAGTGGAGTGCCAGAATGTGGAAACAATGCAAAAAAAACAACTAGTGCCAGAGCTGAGCATCCCATGCTTCAGCTAAGCTCTACATGTCCACAGAAAACTCTGAGATTAGTACTGCGCATCTCAAAGCTGCATTAAAAAGACTTAATTCTGGATGTCGAAAGCATATTTAAGCATCTAATAGAAGTTTTTTCTTAGTCTTTTCTCCACAGCTCATGTTTATGAATTTCAAAATGCTTGAGGGCTTTTCTTCCCTCCCCCCTCCCAAAAATCCAATTTGATAGGCAAAATGAACATATTTCATGATGTGCTTATCATAAGAAATCTACCTGACATAATCTAAGACATTCAATGCTATTATAGTATACATTAATGAACGCTGTTTCACACATTCTCCTATAGCTTTCCGAGAGAATAGACTATCTCTTACTGCAATGGCTGATACAGAAGAATATCTTGTTTGCTACTACTTATACACATGATAAAAGCCCATTAGCACGTATACTCACAGAAGCTGAACTGCTTTGATATAATAAACCGAGATACGGAAATAGAGTGCAACAGTTGCTGTAGCTGCATGACCAGTACCGTGCTGTATTTTAGAACCATATATTAAAACGCATCTTGCGAATTAAATCAAAATTACTTATTTGTGCTCAGCCATACAGAAATATTTGTTTTATTCTATTGAATTAAAACCGAAATCTGTAAGGCCAGTACAACAAACTACGATATTGTGCCACAGCAAGATCAGTCCTATGCTTGACACGGTCACAGCATACACTTGAAATCCAGCAGCCAGTCCTCTCAAAGCTGGCACTCTGTTCCACTTAAACAGAAGCAAAACTAAATCCCATGTTCATCAAAAACCAACTAACCAAAACAAACAAATGCAGAACAACTGAGGCAAGCAGGGAACAGCTGACTTAAGGACTACACAGATACCAATTGCACTGGAAAACCGCACTCAAAACACAAAAATTGTAACTCACCAGCCATGACGCTACTCTGAAGACAAAAATCACAGAAGTTTGAAATAGAAGATAATCAAAATACATGACAATTTTCTTCAGCATCCATCCCCGACTGTTCTGTCAAATACACAACAGCAATAGCACAAAGCATCTTTATGACAGGAATAAAAGGCTCTTTAAATGCTCCTTTTATTTTTTATTGAATGAACCCACTCTTACACAAAGTTCACGCAACGATGTCTCGAGCTCCAGCACTGCTAAGTCATGTATTTGATCGGCCAACCATGGCGTGCAAGTTGCATGCAGAACAATCCAAAACATTTTATTAATTGCACATAACAACTTCATGTGGCAAGTCAGGTGGTTGGTTAAGACAACGAACTTGCAAGCACTTTGGGATATGGAGTTGCTGGTAAGATGAAAATCTTTTCAGGGAGTATTTCACCGTGACTGACTAAACACTTCTCACCTCACAGTCACTGGCTGGCAAAAAAATAAAAGCAAACCAAACAAATACGGGTGTTGAGAACCAAACCCACAGGCTCCTCCTGACAACAGTGTTAGATTTGGTGTGGTTTGCTCTTGTCACAGCACCGTGACTCCTCGCTGATGCTGCTTCTCACTGCACGGAGGCAGGCTGCACTACCCCTCCCCATCACCGCAGAAATGCCAACAGACAGTGACCACTGTTTGAAAAGATACCATCAGATGTGGCAACTCCAGAGAAACCTTCCCCTAAGGAGTGTTCAAGTTTATTCATGAGAAAAGGGTGGAGAAAAACCGCAGCTGCAGGATTCACAAACACGAACCCACTCGCAGGTTTGCAAAGTCCATCGCGCCACTGACCTGTCACGTAACCCACAGGCAAATGCAGCCGCAGACTCTCCGAATCGAGATGTTCCCAACAGGATAACATTACACTGCCCACCTACTCTCTCTGTTCTTAAAACTGCTTTTTGCCACTTTTAATCTCAGTCAGACAGGGATGAGATTAAAGTACATTAGGAAAGACAGGGCACGAAGCCAGAGCAGAAACCAACCTGCTCCTATCCCTTGTTTTAACAGCCCCCTGCACTGGGGGGGAAGCTTAGAGCGCTGTTTTCATACATTGTTCAGTGCCTTGAAGTAGATACAGACACAGTACTGGCCATAAAAACAACTGCAGCTCTATGATTTCTTAAATATTTATCATTCAGACACACCACAGTACAAAACCCAGAGCTGTGTTCCTGATACTCAAGCCTTTCTGTCAAAACACAAACTGAGAGAAGACCTCCTGGTAAAAACAGTTCAGAACACTTTCACGCTTTTGTTTTGAAGTACAGATCTGTCTTTTTTCCCCCCACCCCAACACCACCCACTCTTCCAAACAAGTAAGCAATCCAATGTTGCAGAGGAATTTTAATTGTTTCCATAACTTCTGTTACCTGCCAAAAAAGTGCTCAGTATGACAGAGAGAGGACAGGGTGCCTATGCTATGTGTATATTTAAAATAAAATATGAGCATACGAATATATACATATATAGGCATAATATATGACTTTCACAGCAGTTAACTTGTGTAGCTGTACAGACCAGAAGACTTTGTAAGACCCACCCTTTACTCTTTGAAGTAGCAACCATGGCTTGAGCACGCTTGACTCTTGGGCTCAGATTTACAAGCGAGTTACTACAGCCCAACTCCTGCCTGTCGTGTGAGCCAGGCTGGGTTTGTCGTCTCCATGCACAGTGCTAGCCATGACAGATGTTAGTTAGCAGCAGCCATCTCTTGCACGAGAGGCTAAAGTAAGGCACACAGCTCTGTATTTGTTACAAGTGCAGTCCCCCAGGTCTCCCCAAAGCCTCTGCAAGCTTGGCAGATGTGGGTACTGTGACTGGAAGCCTGCCTCCTCACGAGAGTTGTGTAACTTTTTATTTATTTTATTTTTAAGATCTTGGTCTGTCATCCCTTCCTCACCCTGCACAGTATTTCTTACCACAAATAATGGTTCAGGACCTTTTAAATACTCATCTTGTGATAGGAGTAATTGCACAACACAAGCTTGTGAGGACATTTTCAGTGTATTTGTACAACTTCATTTATTTAGTTATTGCGACCAGATCTAAAAAACAAAAAACAAACCAAACCACTTTCTCTAGCATTTGTTTAAATAAATAATTCATTCTATACATCACACTCTATAAATTTACAATATGTGATTCTATGTATCAGCAAAATCTCTAGGAAGGTTGTAGTTTAGGCAAAAGTGGTTTTGTTACTACAACTTAGAGATGTTCTCTTGGGTAAACTGCATGCCAGCATAAGCTTGCTAATAGGGGAGGCCTAACAATTTCCATAAAACAAATGCATTTAGAACAGTTTAATAAACAAGAGGAAAAATATCTGTGGGATTTGCAGGGTGGAAGCTAGCAAAATATTATCTTCAATGGTAGATATTACACATTTTTCCACTGATTCTAAAACTAAAACCAGCAAGCGGCAGCTCCTGACATCTCTCATGTTCAGAACCTACTTTTGACAGCATTTTGTGATTTGTGATGGGTGGTTTGTTTTTGAATTTTTACGGTCTGGGGGAAGCCTCGAGGCAGATGTGCAGCACTGTTGATAACGCACATTTTCCAACACCATGATAAATTTACCATAACTGCTGGCCCACAACATGACTTTTAGCAGTTTGAATGTTTCACATTTGGATACAGCAGTGTCAGTCCATTTGGTGTGATAGCCTTGGAGCTATTACACCAAAGACATGACTTCCAAAGATGGAAGACAAACATTTTCAGAACTCATTACTTTCAGCGCTCAACTGAAGACTCCTTGAAGCAACTTAATTTCTGAAAAATATTGCGTGTTGCATTCAGAAGGCCAAATCTCCCTTGAGGAACTTCTCAAACTGGAAACCCTAAGTCAGAGATGACTTTTGGAAGGTATAGTCAGAATCTGGATACTGACGTTAGCAGCATTGGCTGTTAGTGCTTAGGAGATGCTTTATCTCACATGCAAACCCAAATAAGCACATGTATTTCAGCACCTCTGCATCACTACCGCTGAGAAGGTCTATGCTGTTTTCAAAGCCTGAAAACCTGCCCTGTCACAGCTGCAAAGGAAGTGACAAGAGAAGAAAAACATGGGCAGCGTAGATCAGCAATTAATTCCAGCCACCGCTGCCCAGCTGCTTGCGCAGGGAGGAATTGGCCTGTTTCCTCTCCCTGCCCCACTGCACAGAGGGCCCTGCAGGGCTGGAGGGGCAAAATCCAGGCAAAATCCAGGCCAGCGTGCAGGACAAGAAGCAGGGCACAGGGAACGGGATGGCCACGGCCACCGCTTGCTGGCGAGAATGAGGTGGGACACACCTTTAGTCTTTCCTCTGAATATAATCCCCTCACCTCCCGGGGATTGCAGGAGAGGCACAGAGTACGAGAGAAGAGGATGGTACCAGTAACACCCACAGACCCCGCTCTCCACCAAGCGCCAGGAAATTTGATCCCACTCTGGAATAAATTCACAAGGCTACAGGCAGTTTTATCTGCTTCCTCTAACACATTTAAACAAACAAGCAAACAAAGCAATCCAAACAAAAGAATAAAACAATACATTTTTTCCTCCCTTAACTGAAGTCAACCCCCATTCAGAAGCTCCAAATCTTTCCTCTGGATTCCTTATCGCTGGGTAAAGCCACACACAGCAGACTCTTAATATACATTACTGGCTTTTTCTTCAGCTCCAACACCACCTGCTCAACAGCTCTTTGCTTGTTAGTAACAGCAGGTCACTGTTTGGCTTGCTGGATCTATCAGGCAGGGACAACTTCTCAAACTGCACAGCTACTCAGAAGAACACTAGTAAGAAAACACCAAACCTTTGGCAATTTTCAGAACCAGTGTTTAAGTAAAAAGTAACTATTGGAGGGCTATCCCTCTGCAAAAAGGCACCAGGAAGAGCTATCTTGCCCATCTCACTGAATAAATTTCGTTTGCTAAAAGTACCAGCTTGGGTACCAGCGTGTGGGAAGAAAAACAACACTGGAGCAGCAGGACTGGGACCCAGCGTCCATATAGAATTACAGAATCACAGAATTATTAAGGTTGGAAAAGCCCTCCAAGATCATCTGGTCCAACCATCCCCCTACCACCGATGTCACCCACAAAACCATGTCCCTCAGCACTACATCCAACCTTCCCTTGAACACCCCCAGGGACGGTGACACCACCACCTCCCTGGGCAACTCGCTCCAACTGCTCTTTCTGAGAAGAAAAACAAGCATGAGAAACAAGCATGAGAACAATATTCTTTTAGCAAGTAACAATGATGAAATATTTCAACACTGCCTCTTTAAATACCAATCTGTGAAGTTTAGACGTATGCTTCAGGAAGATTGTATAATCTCTGCAACACCTACACAAGCACTCAGCGTTATCAGTGGGAAACTACAAAAACAGAGGATTGCAGCAATTTAGAGTTTTCCAAGGAAAGTAAATCCAAATTCTGTGGTTGACTGGAGAGCAGTATTGCATGCATTGTTCAAAATACCTTCTCTTTTTACTTCCTTGGAACGAATGGCTTGCTGATGGGTACACAGAAACAGCAAACTGTTTTTAAACAGAAGTACAGCACACTTTACATTGCCGGTAATCTCACTATACTTTTGCAGTAGTTACACTGCTTACTGAAAGCACGACCAGCTCTCATAAATCGTCCTGTAATTTCAATTCTAGCTGCTCAACACTGGGCAAATCCATTGAGGGACGGTTTCCTACGTTGTTCTCTGTCTGCCACAGCAAAATCTGAGTTTCTCATGTAGGAGAAACACACGCAAAAAGCTTCTTTATACTTTCAATCCAGTTTTACAGCAGGAAGGAAGGCATGGGGGGAAGGAGGGGGATGCAGCAGCACTCACACCGCGCAGTCCCAGGAACTCCAGGGTATAATGCCAGCTCTGTAAGTTAGCTCCTTTCATAGCTGCTGCAATACAAATGATAAATAATAATTTATCATAATTATTTTATATTATATTAAGTACTGGGCAATACAAGGCAAAACTCGAAACAGCAAAACAGACAGTGAAGTTGTTAATTTAAAAATCTCACAGGGAGTAAAGGCTTTATTAGACCTACCTCAAGCTCCGAGGCACTTCAGTAAAGTAGGGGGTGGTGACAGTGACAGGTGCCTCTTAGGAAATCACACAGCCCAGAAGTGATGCCCACCTCACCCATGCTTACTAGAGTGTTTATTAAATCAATGCTCATCAATTTCAGGACTGTTTCTCAAGCTCAGTTTTACAGTGATGTTTTGACAGAAGGCTACAAAAATATTGACACGTCAAGAAGGACAAGAGTAAATGTCACTGCACCAGTGAAGCTCAGCTGAGTACTACAGATAAAAATAGCCCAAATGAACCCTGCAGGTGTACACATGCCAAGAGGTTAACCCAACACGACCACTCACAGACTACTCTTCTTTTTCTGATATAGAGCATAATTTTTCCCCATGCAGCACACCTGCCCAGGACCCAGGCATTGCTTAAAATCACGTAAAATGCCTCTCATAAATTAATGCCACAATTCTTCAGTTCTGTGGGATTTAGCATTTAAACTGAGGTGTGATGCTTCGGGCTGCGGTGACTAGGGCTGAATGCAGATGCAGAGCAGGCTCCAAGCCTGCACACCACTCACATCCCAAAACAGCCACGGGTGACTGCAGCAGCGGGGTTTGAAGAGGTGTGCAGCTCTCAGATGCGCTACACACCGAGCATTTACCAGGGAAAGGTTGTGAAAGGTGTTTAGAGAACCCACAGCTTCCACAGACAGCCACGGCGTGAGGCAGCTAGTATTATTACTCATGCTGAGAAGGCGCCCACACAAACGGGCAGACGATGTGTGCAACATGCCCTAATGAAAAAGGAAAGTGCTCGATGGCACCCAGAAACACATTGCACAGCGGCTGAGGATAAGGAGCACCCACCTGAACCTGCCAGAGGAGTCCAGGTGAGTTACCCCCCTACACACTTGATGGGTAAACAGCCCGTGAGTCACCTAGGACGATTTAAGGTTTTCTCTCTCGAATTTAAACCAGAAACAAAGATGCCCACGGACTTTAAGTTCCCAGTCTGAAAGGAAAATTCCTCGCTCCTAAAGTAACAGAGTTCTCATTCCTCGTTCACATGATGCATGAGCTACAGAAAAATAACATTTCCATGTTCAACTCGTGTCCACAAATCCATTAGGTCCTAGAGGGGGGTTCTTTTGCTTAAGCTCAGATGTTTACAAACATTTGAATTCATTGTCTGAAGCCTCCCTCTAGGCTGAAGTGGATAATTTGCTAGACTTCGCTGCCTGTACTGACTAGACATGCATCACAACAGAAGCACATAATTCACAAGTAGACATCCATATTGCAGACATCTTCAGTTATGCAAGACAAACGCTGCTCTGCCACACTAGCAGGGTACGTGCAAGACTGAGGAAATACACACCAAGAAGAGATCGCTTCGTTATTTTAAATACCGAGGGAGAAAAATGACAAATGGTGGATTTTAAAACAAGAACCTACTCAGTAAACTATTGCAATTCACACGGCAGCGCAGGCAGCACACTTCGGCGTGTGTTTTTCCAGGCTTCTCGCTAACTTCAGAGGTATCGATCCCCTCCAGAAGCTGTATTACATACTGATTTTCTGCACTGCGACACAGAGCAGTACGAAACGAGCGCAGAGCAGCTACCAAGCAAACAGCAAGATCTGGCAACGGTGGTGCGAATGTGGACGTACAGCTAAAATATGCTGCGAGAAAATGTCACCAGCACAAACAAGCTTGCAGAATATCAAGTGCAGGAGCTGCTAACATAACAAGCGCTAAGTGAAAATACATCTGATTCCCTGAAATATATAAATCGCCAAAGATGTCAACATGCAGGGAAGAGAGCAGGAGGAATGGCGACAGGAGGAGGAATGGGAAAGATAGTAATTTACATTTTATTGTATTTTGTGATCAAAATACAGGTTTACTTGATTAGGAAAATGTATTTCCATGAAGACTACTATATAGCAAATAACCTTAAGAGGAAATGGTGCTTAACAAGCTCCATAAAAGATTTTTAAAGCAACTATAACACTTTCCCCCTTGCTTCCCATAAATGCTTGAAGCTAATGTACATCTTGAAAACCAAAATTTCCGTATTTTGTTATTGCTGTCATGAGAGGATAAATGAGCCAAAGAGTTAGCAAATGCATTAAACAGCTCACACTTCTGGACCTCAGCAAGGTATTAAATTCTTTATATTGCACTGTTAGTATGACATGTAAATAAGCGAAGTGATGCTTTCTATCAGAAATCCTTTAGAAGTCCATGGTGAAAGCTGAGTTAAAGCAAAAACAAAACCCACACATCCATCAGCCCATTACAAACATCCTGTTACACTGTTTGGTAAAGGCTAATTTAAACCCAGCCCCCTTATACCACAGCTAGATATTTTGGGGTTGAACTGGTATGATTAATGGCAAGCATGGAACATTATAAATGATGGTGAAGATGAACGGGTTTCGGAATACTTTTCTGAAGCATGCAGGTTTAGCAGCACCCACCTACAAGCATATGCTTTCTTCCATATGACACAACGCGTGCAAGAAAACAACAGCGCAAACTTGATGTTTTAGGTTTTAAAAAGACTAGAATAAACGTATCTGCATATGCATCTCCCCACGGCCTACAGAAAACAGATTTTGTCAAAGAAAATGTTTCAGTGGAAGGAACCTGACCTCTTTTGTGACTTTTCCCCATTTTATGATTCCTTGGTACAAAACTGGTACATAGCTGAGAGATGCAGGAGAAGGCCTTTTTTCTGGTCTAGTAAACCTGTTTTACTTCAAAACTATTTCACCGTTGTTATAGTATTAAAATTTTACAAAGATCAATGTTCAGGGCTTTTTTTCAGTCACTTATCTTTTCATATATCCACAGATCATCAGCAACTTTATATACGGTCGAAATGCAAATCCTTCCTGCTCAGGGTGGTAAGCAGCTGAAAAAAAATCCTCACGGCAGACAGCCTTATTGCTTTGTGCAACTGTTTACTTTTTCAATGGAGATGTCATCAAAACAAGTCTATCAAGTATATCTTCCTTTTCATCAGGTATTTTTCTCTTTTGCAGAAAATGTAAAGTTCATTAAATGTCTACTTTCTCTTTCAGATCATGAATTCATATACATACAGTGAAGCAGGAAAAAAAATGATGTTTAAATCTATTACAAATTTTTTAACATAAAAAAAATGCTTTCAGTCTACACACAAAGTTAGACATCCCAAAGAGGCTGCACCCATAGAAGAGCTAGCACAAAGCCAGAATTAGTCCCAAGAAATTTTTTTCTTTAACTCTTGTACCAGAAACAAGGAAGACACTATACCTTATTCATTACGTATCCTCTTACCAAGAAGCAAGATCAGCAGTACCATTTAAAAAAAGCCACAGGCATCCACCCTGACTCATGCCAATCACATATGAAGACAGCAGAAATTTCAGACTTGGCAGATTTTGTAGGACTCTGCTGACCATGCCGCATCCACCACTCACCACAAAGCAAGTTTTACCTACACCTTGTGGTCAGGACTTGACCAAAACTGAGCAAACATTCACATCTAAATATAGGTTTGCAGTCACAGATTTTGACCACATATAGGATATTTAATGTACTCAATACAATACCGTTGATTTCAGTCCACTACTTCTTATGATCTAATTATTCATGAACATCCACGGGTTTTACACAAAGTTACACTGTGGTATGGCATTAAACTTCTGGTTATTAAGTATGTACGTTCCTCACAAAGGCACATGATTGTAGAATAAATAATTGCTTTTTTTACATTTTATGATACTGGCAGTTTCAATTCTACAAACTGAAGGGGCAGACGAGAACCAGCAAATTGCACGTCCGCCATAAGACTGAAGAGCATCAACCTATTTGAAGCGTACACGTTCACTTTTCCCAAACCACACGATACATGATATATGCCCACATATTTACCGATTCTGTGGGGTTTATTTATTTGTAATGATACATACCAACTCACCTGTATAGACTCGCTGGTCTGTGGTACCCCGACTATTTCTGGAATGCTTTTAAGATACTGAAATTGTGTTTGCCTATACCTCTGATCCTGAGGTAGCTTTAAGCAATGGATCACAGTTGCTAGATCAGCATTTTCACTTGCAGTTACCTTACAATCTCTTGGGCAAATATCTGCTACTGGGCAACTAGCTACTTTTTTTTTTTTTTTTTTTTTTTAAGATTCTAAAAGTGTCTTCTATCAACTTTTCGGTATGAAACCGATTCTCAAGATTCAACCGTAAAGTTCCTGCATGAAGACTTCTCAGGGAAGTCAGCTTGCATACAAATCACCCAGCTTTCATTCTGAGCCTTATCTGCTCTGGGCGCTCCTTTCACACTTGGGCCATCCATCAGCTCTCCAGTCTGTCTGGCAGGACTTCAATTTCCTGCAAGTATCTGAAATGATTCAATATAAATGATTTATCATAGGCTCTCATGTCTTTAGTGAATTGTTTCTCAGAATATCTTTTGGCCAGCCTCATTATACTTTAAAATTTAATTTGAGAGAGGGTATTTTTTTTCCTTTTTATTTTCTTTGTTTGAACACAGCTTCAGCTTTTGAAAGATGTCTCCTTGTTTCTAATAGATTCCTTAACTCTGCTATAAAACCATCCTTGCCTCTTACAAATAAAAAGTGGCAAGAGCAGAAAAAATTGGAATACAGCATATTTGATATATGGCATGTATTTTATCCAACCTCTAATATGCAGTCTTTCAAGAGCTGCTTTACTACCTGTGAGCTTCGATTTCCTAAAAAAACCAGCTCTCTCATTTTTATCTAGCACTTTTTTTTTTTTTTTCCTAAATTAAGAACTCTACCATAATGAACTTTCTGGCTATTTCTGAAAAGATCCTGAATTACAGTATATTACAGCCACGGATACGTGATACCAAGCACTTGAAATCACAGCCCATGCACACAGAATCAGATCAAACTGCTCCCTGTCCTGCAGGTTCTTTGACCAGCTGCACCCCAAGGCAGCCTTTTGGCCCAAGACGTCACTCTTTGTTCTGAGTGAGCGATAGGTACTGCAATACTAGTATTTTTCATTGTACAGAATTAGAAGTGTAACTCATTACTGAAACAAATCCTCTGTTTCACCTTGAAGCTTTCTTCAACATCCAGAAGCTGTCTATCAACAGTCACCTCTGCCTTGCAATTATGGGATTTCTTCCGACCATCAAGTTGTGACACATCTACAGCCTCACTAAAAGACACACATCACCATTTTTAATTATTTCTTCCCGCTGGCATTTTGTAAAACCTTCAGGTGGGAGCAGGCATATATTTGGTCTGTCTTCAGACTCTTCTCTACCCTTCATCTCGCTTACTCTTTATCCCACCTGAGCTGATTTTTTTTGCTAATCTGTACCTTTATTGTTGGAAGATTATTCCCAATTTCACTCCTAGAAGGCAGGACATGCCAAGCTGTCTTCACCAACAGCTGGCTTCCTCTCCCCCTTAAGTTTGAAAACTTGTCCATGAGCTTCTAAAATGTCAAGTACCTTTTGCTGGTTCCCTGTTGGTTTAGCATGAAGTCGTCCTTCCTTTTCAGATCTTTTGATTGAAAACGTTTTTCCTCCTATTCATAATTGAACAAAAGCCTCTTTTCTCCATGCTTTTTCACAATCACACACCAAAGTTGTCTCTGCCTCAGCAATAGTTCCTACACGATCCTGGGAACACCTCAGACCACTTCCCCAAGGGCTCCTGCCTCCGGTCAGTATACATTTGGCTTTTGAAACTCTGTCCTACCCGTACTGCTCGTCCCTGGCTCCTTCCCAGACCTTCAAAAAGATCTGCTGAGTTGCCTCCTGAGGTCTAGGATCATAGCAGCCACAGGTCTTCCTTCTCCCAAGAACACCTGATAACCAACTCACCCTCTGCAGCCTGACTTGTCTTTGATTTGGCTGTGACTTGCCAGTTACCCTGCTTCTACTTAAATTATTTGTCCCGATTACATATCTTAATTGCAACTGCTTACATGGAAAGCAGAAGCACTGGCGTGTACATGGTAAGGAACACAAGTGTGCAGGGAGCCACTTCAGCCACAGTTTGAGTGTCTGCAAGAAATAACTAAGCCTGTCTACTACTAGAACTATCCAATTTTCAAAGCTCCACTTCAGTTCAGCACCTCTTTACCCTTGCCATACTGATTGCAAGTACTAATTTAAAGTGATCATCATTACACGATTCCAGCTGTGCTTCTGTAAATTATAAGCTCAACCCCAATGACCAGGGACTAAGCGAGATACCCTGATGAAGGTGCTTTTGCAGTAATCCAAGTGTTTAGGGATAAGTAAACTAATTATCAGATGTGGAATTTAAATGTGATCACTGAAGGATGAAACTACCACCGACAAAAAGGACATATTAAATGTTTTTCTCTGCCTTGCTGTATTGGATGAACAATTGCTGTTGTACTCACTTCAAAGAAGAGAAGGTCATTTTTACAAGAACTACCAAGATCATGATCAAATAAATTCATGAAAATACCTTAATGTACAGTTTATAGTCCTAAAAAAGCCACAGGAAGTTAGTATTGACTTTAAAAGCTTACTTGAAATGGCAGGTTAAAGAAATAAAATTAAAAACAACACTGATAAGCTGAAAGTATAAGATTTCCAGCCTTATTTCTCCCACAGATTACTTCTGTCTACTAAAAATATTAGCATTGCATTCACCTGTTTGTATTGATAGGTCTATCCACAAAGTGCTTGCAATGTTCTAATTAACTACAGGGCCCTATCGTACTCACGCTGTGAAAGTCTCAAAGCTATGCACAATTAGAAAAAAAAATCTTCACCTTACATCTTACCAACTCTTGATCTTGGGTTTTACTCTGGAAAGCCTGTAATGGGCACACCGGTGTTTGCATCAGACATGGAAATGTCTTGAAAAGGCTTCAACTAGCAGAGGCGGGAGGCTGACATGGGAACTGCCGATGGAATTTGCTATACTAGAGTCCAGTTACCAACGTACTGAAAGCAACACTGATATTTTCTGAAGCTACTTCCTCCTGCAAGCTTGAGACTGGTATCAACAGGCTTCTTCCTTTGAGAGCATTCATAAACTTACTTCCTTCTGCCCCTTCACAGAAGCATACTCATGCTCCTAATATCAAGGTAATTTATTCACTGTTATATACAGGCTTGTAACTCTTGTGATTTTGACTTTTTTTTTTTATACTTTTTTTTTTAATTTTAAGGATCACATTCAAAGAATGCAAACAATGTAAACAAAGGGGTTTGTTTTGCTGCTCAGTAATTACATTTGGGGTCTTGGACTGCTTTAGCTTAGAAGAACTAACTCAATTGTAATTTACAGTCTACATCAAGTATAATGACATCCTTACAGTTAAAGACGGACATAAGTTCAGAACAAACAGATTTGATACAGCAATCACAATTCATCAATTTTATGCTAACATTAATTCAGAAGCATGGATAAGTTTTACTTAAAATCGAAAGTTCTAATTACAGTTAACTCCAAACAGCCACATAGATAAACCTCAATCTGAACGGGTTGATGTGTAACCCTGAGCTTGCTTCTCCATACGGAGGTGTTGACACCAGGCAATAGCAGCAACTGTTGACCACTGAAAATGATTCCCAAACACAGACTGAGCATAAAATAAGCGCACTTGCACTCACCCTACATCAGAGATATTTTTCCCCCCATCCCCTCTTCACCAAGACTCTCATCAGCTTAAAGATAATACAAGACAAATCACGTTTCCTAGCACCCTGTGCTGATAACGAGCAGAGGCTACAGCTTTGGAAAAACTCAGCTAACAGCACAGGCCCTTTAGGAGCAGAATGAAGAGAGCCTCAGCTGCAAACCACTCGACTGGCACTGTTTTACCCTGATACGCCAGGGTACACGCTAAAACAAGTCTTAAAACTCGGTCCACATTTAACAAAGTTAAATGCAAGATGTTCTCTGTGAAGAGTGACTGCTCGTTAGCAGAATGACAGAGCCCTCCTGTTGTTACAACTGAGCTGTTAGGAAGTAAATCCAGCTTCAGCTGAGGCGCAACAAAAAGCAGAGTGTTTATTAAACTGACTTTCTAAATATCAACATTTGCTAAGAAGGTCAGCATTACTATATACAGTCCAATGCACAACGGGAAAAGAATAATCCTAAAAAGACAGGCTGTTGTTGAAATTATTAAATCAGTATTGAGTGGATGGAAGTTTTAAGGCTTATAATTATTTTGGAAAAAGTTCAACTTTTAAACACTCATTCTTCATTCATTCCACTCAGCTTATGAATAAAGCCAAACCAGACTGGGTTGCTAAAAAACAACCCCACTGTAAGTCACAGTGATGAGCCGATACATATCTAGGAACATTTTTTTATGCTCATAAAGATATGGTATTTTTAAGTCATCAAGTACAGGCTTGCTCCTGAACTAAGGAGCATTTTAAAAAGTAAGTACGGTGCAGCTGAGATAGAGTGACACATTAAAATTTCATTAATAGTTTTAATGCTAGCAAAATGGAATGATTTTGCCTATTGGAAACAGTATTTAATTTTAAACTAGATCTGTCCTTTTGTAGTTATAAGCCTATTGATTTAATGTATGCCAGTCTGCAAAGTTGAATGAAAACTTTCAGCTTTAATTCCAGCATCACATAGAAATAGCTGAAAATCTGACCAGCATGTCACAAGCTAGTAATTATATCAACTTATTTTTCCAGAGCTGGTCTTCATTAATTCATCATTAACAGGATAAGATAACACAGTCTGTACTACTAGCTTTTAACAGCCTGCTCTTGTCAACAGAAAAAGCTGAAAACGAACAAGTTTGTTCAAGTTTTTTTTTGTTGTTGTTGTTGTCGTCGTCGTCTGGTGCAATCCAGAGCTCCACTGCTTCCCTCCCACTGCTCGGCTGCATTCCCTCCCTGCAATTCCCTCTGGAAATGACAGCCAAGCTTGCCCGATCCCAGTGCAATCGGAGACTTTCCATTCATGCTGTCCTCTTCCTCTTCCCGCCTAGCATGAAACTGCTTTATTGCACGGCCCAAAGAATTTGACAGGGAATGAGATATAGAAACTTATCAGCTGCCAGAAAACTGTTTCCAAGATAGGGGCATAGGAAAGGGAATGGGAAAAGAGCCGTGAGCCATCCAATGCTCTTCAACACCTTCCAGGTAACTCGTGGAAAAAAAGGGCAGTGCCCATGGTTCAGGATTTTAACTTACTGAAAATAATGCCTTTGAAAGACGTAGTGTCTTTTTTCCTAATTCCACAACAGGAATACTATCTACAGAATTCCTGCACAAACCCTAGATCAGCTACTAAGACTTTAGAAAGCTGAATGAATTTGGTTGTCTTCCTCACAACCATGGATCACAGACACAGCAGCAATCCTGCAAGTACCCTGGGATGATGCTTTCTCCTCTTGTACTTTAAAAGCTTCCTCAGCCTCCACTGTTAAAGCTCTTCTCTTACAGTTTTCCATCACGGTGAGAAAGCGTTAAGTTTAGCCAAGTCTTGCCAGAACAACTTTGACATTGGATCTCTTAAGACAGAAAATCTTCAGCTTGGTGCTGAAGAAAGAACCAGGTCCTATTTTTCAAGTGGCAATCCCTGTTGAAATTGATGTTTCTCAAAAACCTAAACCACACAACCCTTTCATACGTGTAATAAAGCAACAGGAACTACATACAAAAGAAGTGCTTTTTCATGAGAAAGGCAACAACTGCAGAACTGTCGAACAGGATCTCCCTTTGTCTTTTTTATATTCTCTTTGATTACTTTAGCTTGCACAATATATATCCCACACCGCGTTTCATTTGTTTACGAGTATCTGGGCAGAGCTCCAGTGCTTTGATGCAAGCGGTCAGAGGGAACAGCTGAGTTCAGCGCGAGCGCTGCCACCAGCGGGGAGGGCTGGAGAGGTGGAGGAGGTACAGCACCATCACCACGTCCAGCACAGCACGTGGCTGCTGCCACCAGCCAAGCAACAGGGACCGAGCCCCAAAACGTTTCTTCAGCTGAACGGGAAAGCAGTCCAACAAGTGAGGAACTCCAGTTCCAGAGAAGCACAGAAAATACAGTTGTCTTCACACTGCCTACAGATCTCTTTTTCCATTCTAAGTGGAAAAAAATGCAGACTGCAGACACAGTATGAGCAAATATTAATGTCAGCAACTACAAATATTTAGTGAGAAGGTTAACTCAAAGACTTTCCTGCTCTGAAACCTCTCATGCTAAGGAAAAAAAAAAACCTTCAAATTGATTCATGGCAGAGAACAAGACATCGGATTACAACATTATTCTATGTTATGTGCGCAAGCCCAACTGTGTGTTTAGTTTTGTTTTTGTTAATGGACTGCAAGACTAGCTTATTTTCACAAATATTTATTGGGAAGGGTCATTTAAGGCAGAACTACCCTTGTATCCCATATCCTGCTTCATTATTCATGCAGATATGAGTATCGAGTCACTGCTGTCTGAAGAGCCCTACCTGGGAAATAGCCCAGATGACAAAACTGCCCAAACCAAGGAGGCTCACCCTGTGCACAGTGCTCAGCAGGGACAAGAAAGTCATGTTGAGCAGGAGGACCCCACGCCTCTGAGATCCTACAGCACGGCTGGGAACTGATAGAAGGTGGCGATCAAGCTTTTCACGTTGGCCTGAAATGGCACATATCCAGGAGTAAACACTTACTAAGCAGTTTCCATTGCTTGAGACTGGAAAGGGGTGAGGTTAAATGGATTTTGAGTCAATGGTCATCACAATCGCTGGCATGGAAGGGTGAGGGCTGGTAGGAAAATGGAGATGTACGCTTTCCAATGTGAGAGACAGACGTGTCGAAGGATGTGTTGGGTGAAAAAAAGCACTCAAGTACATGCTTAAAATAACCCCACGAGCAACATCTAGTCCCTGTGTGGGCTCTGAAGGCCCAGGGCTCAACAGCACAAAGCCCACAGAGGCCGGGTTAGAGGCACGACCTTCACCCACACCGTCACGGTCACCCTGCAGACTGGGCCCGGACCGTGTGAGTGAAACTGGGAAACGACGGACTGACGCTTATGGAGGTTAGAGCCAAAAAAAATTGATCAGCTCCAACTTCGGTAATAAACAAAAATATTTTGGTAGTTGTCCTAGCCTGCCCTGCATTGACCTCTTCCTCAGTGCTAGGTGTAAGGTGATTTTAGAGCTTTAATTTCTAGCAAAACTAGCAATGCCAATTAGGGCCTAGAAACACGCTTCATATGAGAGAGACATTACCTACTCAAAAAGCATAAAACCCCCCACATTTTCACAAGCATCTGCACCTCCTCACATGGACCATGCAGGCAGAGGTGAGGGGACACAGCTGGCCCAAAAGCTAAGGATCAACTCCCACTTCTATCTAACCAGGTTAAATGCTTCTGGGGAATGGAGGAATGCTGCCGGCCTCTCCTTCTTCAGGGCCAGGCTGAACTTTGTTGTTTTCTTTTTTTTTTTAAGCAATTTAGGCAAGAAATTTGAACACAGATTTACATTCATCTTCCATCCGACTGTATTTTTGTACCATTTGCTTTTAGCTCGATCCCCAGACAAAGCAGCAAATAAGAAGCTGTAGCTTTGCTGTGTTCTCCTACTGTTACAAGGCGGTGCACCAGCCTGGAGTTATTGAGCAAACCCGTAAGCCCCCCAGGTTACATTCTTCCTGCACCTGCCGCCTTGCCTTTCAAGTGAGCCCTGCTCTTATTAAAAGGATCAGAGGCTGTCCTCAGGCATCCCCTCTCTTTGAAGCAGCAGCCCCAGCTCCATTTTATGGAAAGGACCGCTTGGTTCAGACCTTTGCCAAACAGCACGACAGGTTTAAACAATTACTGAAGACAGTGCATTCGGATTCCAAGCTCCTCTTGCTCAGTCTCTAGTTTTAAAAATAATATTTTTCTTTCTGCTAGGGCACTCCTGAAATAAATGCTCCAAACAGCGACCATCCAAAAGGCATTATGGAAAAAATCAAAGCTTACGCGCTGTGACACAGGTTATCAATAAAGAATCTCACCACACATGGAAAAATGAAAAATATTTGTTATTTTTCAGCAATCACAAAGACAGTGGTGAATCCTGACAGCTTCAGACAGAAGGGAATAATAACTCCTGGGATATGTTACACAAATGAGCAACAGCAGAGAAGGGAGAAGGATCCTATAGTTTCCTTTAAAACCGAGCGATTAGCAGTGTTTCCTTAAACTGCTGGGAAAGTCTGCAGCCTGGAGCCAGCCACATGTTACTTATCAATGCTTCGAATGCAGGGCTAGTAAAGAAAGGCCACGTCTGGTTCCTTTTGCAATAGGGAAAATCTCTTTTGAAGTCTTTTAGAGAGACTGACGGAGGAGAAAGTGTCAGGAAAAGGATCTGACAGGTTTTGCACAGTCAGGAGCAAGACGACGTCTGGAATAAAATCTCGTCTAAATTGGGCAAGGAGATAGAAACCTCTCCTTCAGCATGGAGACGCCAGATAAAAACGTCTGAGGCTCGCCTGTATCTCTTTTCCAGTCGCACACAAATTCCTTCCCGTGCTTTCTGCCAGCTCCTGTCTTACCGGGAGCCTGGGGGCGCCTGCGCTGGGGAGCACAGCACCTACAGCACAGACAGACAGCCTGCTGAGCCCCTGGGAACCGCTGGCGCTTTGAACACCCCAGGAACCATAGAAGGCCTCGCCTAAAAGGTGGAAGAGAGCAAAGCTGAGGGACTAAGGAGTCACTCCATTTCTTGAAATAAAAAATACCCCCAATGAACACGCTGATGACGATGCCACTGCTTCGCTGCTCTGGGACAGGATTTCTCTGTGTTGCCAGTTCTGTGCAAGCAACTACGCAGAGCAATTTTGCACCGCCTGCCATGTAAGTGTAATGACCCACTGGCAGGCCAAGAACTGGACACCTTTCATTTTTACCAGCACTGTAGGCTGCTCTGCCCTTCTCTCAGCTTCCCACCCTCTGCAGACACCACTCAAAAGGAAAACACACATTTTTTTCCCCAATCACAAAGCCAAAACAAATGCTTGATGTAATCATTCTCTAAAAGCTGTATTAGAAGTAGAAATTTGAGAGATTACTTCTGTACGAACTGTATTCTTGTCTGTATCAGACTGCTTTTGTATGTGGCGTATGAACAACCTACACAGCTAAAAATACATTAACCTAGCATAAACTCCTGCACAGGGCAGAAGGCTGCAGAGCTCACTACAACAGCACTCCTAAGTAGCAATTTCATGTATTCATATGGGAAGAAGGCAGCTTTGTATCTCAGCACCATTCAGTTTGAAGACCATGGAAGTATGCAGTAAGCTCTTAGTTAATGTCGAAGAATTTATGTTCCAACTAAACATATAATCAATGGGTACAAATAACTTTGTTGTACTCTTTCCTCTCCAGTTTCTTCTTTATGCACATGAATTTACTTAGGAAGATGAAATTCAATAACTAACGTCTGCTATGACTCTATCTACTTATCTGCTCCCCTCTCTCCCCAAAATCATGACAAATAAAGGAGATAAACTTTCTCCAACTAAAAAAAAAAAAAAAGGAAATCTATAAAGCATTGTGAGAATGTTTGCTGCCTATTATTACGAAAGCGAGGAACACAGTATTGTATATCCTAGCCATACCAAAGTAACACTTGTAATTCAAAATAGAAGTGTCTGGAAAAGGTATAAAAACTGAAGAGTTCCTAACTTGTAAAATATCAGCTACTGCTCAGCTTTTGCAGACTTCATACTCCTCCTTTTGCAGCTTTAGGAATCGTACAAGTAACAGTTAAATAACGTGCTGAATTTTGTTAATTACCGTGACGAGGGACCAAGCCGCAAGCACTCTCTTTGCTCAGCTGGGATAGTCCGACTGGTGGGCAGCACCCAGCTGGAGGCCACCCCACTGCCCATGCACATGGGAAGCTCTGTGCGCCCTTAAAGCAAGGGTTAGGCGGTGCTGTGCAGGCTCCAGCACTCATCCCAAAGCTAATGCACAGCTTCTCCCCACAAAAGTATTTTACACAACCTTAGTGAGATTAAAAAGCACAGATAAAAACCACAATTGCTTCAATAAAGCCACTTTAAAGTGGCAGTTCGCTAATTCAGTTATCCCCCACCCCCCAATTAAAATCATTACACTAAATGACCAGCAAGAACACAGCCAAAAATCCACGTAATAAAATGTTTTGGGTACCTCGATTTTTTTCCACAGCTCTCCTTGCTCTATTAATGCAGCTGACCTGTAAAGCAGAAGAAAGATTAATGACTTGTGGTAGGCTTTTCAGTGTTACTGGAATATGCTGTACACTTAAAACTTTACAAATCATTAACACAACATTAGGTTTCTTGAACTCTTTTTCAGAATATTTAATTTAATTATGTTTTACTTTGATACCATACAACGCATTCTTCATTAAAATAATAAATCTCAGCACAGGGAAGTCTCATTTAAGAGTGCCTGGGTGGGGAACCCAGCCATGTGCCTCATGCACAGCAGGCTACAAACAGAAACAAAACCCAGCTACCTGCTGAATTTTGTAAAATAACCCCCATATTCCATAATTCCTCTCCTAGGCCAGCAGAAGCTGAACTTCAGAGCAGTCAAATGCCTGCTGTGCTGCCGGGTGGGCAGACCCTGACCAGGGTGGGGAGCAGGAGAAAGGGGAGCACAATCGGGAACACAATTCCTCTCTTTGAAGGCCGGCAGCTTCATAGCTGCTGGCGTGCAAAGTTCACGCGGCAACCACCGCCTTTCCCCGACCCCTTCCCACCACCGAGCAGCTATGGGCTTTCCTCTCGCCTTCATCTTTTAACATGAAAGTAAAACGAGTAAATAAAACAGCAATTGTTTGCTTCTAGCATCTTTTGTCTTCTCAGTCTTTGAGCATAAACTGTCTCCAGTCAAACCCAACAAAATCTATTTCCATCACCTTCCCTTTTCCCTTAACCACTCCTGTAAGGAAAAGCAATTATTTCCTGGTGGATGGGGGCCAGGCTCCTTGATTTCATACGTGCATACAAAACACGTGCTTTTATTTATTTATTTTTAATTAAAAAGATCAACACATTGCATATTAGACATTTTATGCCTTGCGACATTGAATTCAGTCTACCAGCAGGCATAGTGCTTCTTTCTAACCAGCTAACCATTTGTATTTATTCAATTGAAACAAATTTAACTATCACCAGCTTTGCTTTGTTACTCCTCCAGGACTTGAACACAGTATCCTCAGGCATTACAGGTTTGCTCTTTTGAGTATGTACAAGTACTTTAACAGTTTCAACACTTCAGCAGGCTGGTCAGCCCTTTCTCCATTACTGAAGTCCGGATTGTTCAGTGCTGTCTTGGTTTTAGCTGCAAAGAACTGACTTCCAAAAAAAACAAAAACCAATGTGCATGAAAAGAAAGTAGAATGATACAAAACTAATGTGTGACACTGCTGTCACAAGATATTCACAGTCTACTTTCCCTAAATTACAGCGTTAGAGAAAGCCAGTTCCTTGCTCACTTGAAAATAAACACTGAAAAAAAAAATATCTGGCATTGTTTTCAGCCAGTTTGCACTCGGGAATGAAGGACGTGCTGGCACTCAGCATTACCCCAGGTAAGCAGCCACCACCGGAGTTCCCCTGCCTTCAAGGCCAGCAGAGGCACGAGCTGGGGGCAGGCCTGGGGCATGTTTGCTCCTCACCGAGCACACCCAGAGACCCATGGCAGTGGCTGGGGAGGGCAGGGGACACGGGCTGGCACCAGAAAGCACCATGTTACAGCCGGAGCACTCCACAGCAGCAGGAATTTAGACACTTGAACGTGGCCATTTATTCTTGGCATGAGTACGGTTTATTTTTCACCTACTTCACGCTGCAGGAGATAAGGGAATGCTATTTCTATGCGAGCTCCTGATCGGTTATTTTAAGCATAGCTGTCACCAGCGAGAGGAGATGTCACGTCGCAGGCTGGCAGCTGCTCTGTTAGACCTCAGTGCCCTCCTCAGCTCCATCAGCCCAGGGCCCAGTGGCCCTTACGGTGGTGATCAGCATGTTTTAACGCCCTGGAGCCCACGGCACCCACCACGGGGCCAGTGTGAGCCCTGGCAAGCAGTGGCCAGGCTGTGCCCCCACCTTGGAGGCCAGAGACCCTACAGCGGTCAGCAGAGGGGAGCAGGGAGGAAGGCAGCTGGAGCCAGGAGCCATTAGGCTAGAAACGTCACAGGCCCCTGAGCAGATGCTTTTCCTGCTGCTTGTCACCACCTCTTTGCTACCAGCCCTTTCTTCTTCTCCTTCACATCCCTGCTCAGTAGCGCTGCACGCATTTTCATAATCTCTTCCCCTCTCCCCAGTTTAAAATTCCCATAATCAAACAAAGAAAACCCTCAACAACCGTAAGACTACCACAACATTGGTGTCATGACCTAATTCACTCTGCTTAACCGATCGGGGTCTTCTCACCCCACCCTACCACTCCTCCAGCACGGCTGAGAAATCCTCTGGTGTAGGCACTGCCCAGCAGTTGGCTTCGCCGAGCTTAGCACTGCTTAGGACATGCATGAAGCTTTCTTCACTAGAATAAACATTAATTAAATGCCTCTACAGCCAAAATGAAATTGCACATCTAATACCAAAGGATGTAGATCATATCAAGAATGGGGGGAAAAAAATATCTGAAAAAGGACTAAGAGTCACACAGTAAACATCATCTCAAAGCCAGCTCTCAATTCAGGGAAAATGAAGACATTCTTGGATGAATGGGCTAGGAAGAGAGATTGATTTTAACTCAAGATATGACAGCGGTAAGACAAATATTGAACATGAGCAGCTTCAGAAATTTGGAATACATCTGAATGAATGCATATGTCAAAAATTAGACATATTACACAAATCCTAACAGGATATTGAAAACACAAGTACAAATTAAATGTTAGAAGCCTTCAGCCTGCAAGACAAATGGATTTGTGTGTCAAAGATGCCATTTCTTTTCTCGAGAATTAAAGTGAAAGCCACTTGGTTATTTGAGAGCTTTCCCCTGCTCACTCAGAGAAAGTAGTAATGTTTTAGAGCTGCATCCAGAAAGTATGAGTAATCACAATGATGGATAGTCAAGGAACTGATGGGATATCCCAAAGAAACACCCTCTGGAATGAAAATATAATCTTCAACTACTCACATTATAATGGTTGATCAGCATATATTAAGAAAATACACTTCTGGTTTGAATCCAAACCTTGAGTGTAGAAAGCAAAGCCCTAGTAAATATTTAAGAGAATTTTGAGTTCTGAACCGAAGAGCTGGCAACTTTTTCTTTTTCTTTTTTTTTTTTTTTAAATAACAAACAAAACCATCAAAAGATTGTGCAACTCTAAAAGAGCCCTTAAGGAAACAATTGGGAATTTTTCATAACATGGTATTTCCTTATACCACTGACCACAGGAATGCAAACAGTTCCACCAAACAGAGATTTCTTCATTGGAAACAACTGACAATCTAACCATGTTTCCATCTTTTCCACTCTCAGCTCTCAGCATACAAAATAGATGACATAATAGGATACAGAAGTGGTGTACAATCACTATTAGGGCCATGAGATTTCTTTACTAAAGCTCAGCAACTGAGAGGTACACATGAATATACTTCTAGAAGGTTAGAGAGAGAACTTATGTGGTATTATTGAGCATCTTTGCCTAATGATTTTTTTTAATACAATTTCTACTCCTTTGTTGGATTTCACCAAAATATACCTCTCTCAATCAGAAATCCCAAACCTCAACTGTATTATCAGTAAAAACACTCAGTCCTGCAGCATTCCTCAACAGCAAGGCGGGCAGTGCCAGTGAGGAGCTTTGCCATGAAAACCTGGGTTGTTACTTGAACAGTAGATGAAAACAGCACTAATGGTAGTATACCCCTTGCACCCTGTACAGTATCTCCGATGTTAGTCTAATGAATAGATTTCCTCTACAACTTCTCAGTTCACAGTTATTTCAGTAAAGCTTATCACCACTACAAATCATCCCTGAAGGAAGCCAAAAAAAAGCATATGGGAATGTGCAATGGCACTTCCAGTACTAGAGATCTACTGGCCTTCAGACTCTGTGTGATGATAGCAAGCATCAGAGACACTCCAAGGGAAGTGCAAGACAGACCTCACAAAGGGACTAGATTTTCTTGACAGCTAATTAACAAGTCACTCTATCACAGAAAAAGCAATTAACGCCCTGTGCTGAGCTTCACGCAGGGAAGAGAGAAAAAGGGAAGAAATGAACATCAGCAGTGATAAAACCAGAGAGTATCATCAGAATTCAGAAAGGTACCAGGAATGCAAAGAGGTACTAATCATCAGCACCCTGACAAATATCTGTCATCACAAATTTGCAACTCAATTAAATGAAGATTTTAATCAGGGCTACAACTGAATTTAATTCTCTCCACTGCAGCTGAAGGAAAGCAAGTGGAACAAGTCATAAAAACAGAACAAAAACAAAATGTGCTACAAAGAGCCCAAATTATTTTCAGAAGGAAAAAACAAAACAAACAAAACCCATGAAAGACAGAAAGCTTGATGTTTTTAGTGCGCCAGACAAGTAAACTCAAGAAGTTTGGATGGTAGGAAGACAGACAAATGCCTTAACTTCAGACAGAGATGTTAGAAGAATTTGCTTGTGTAGGAGGTTGTTGACGATCTATGGCAGAGGGATTATTACACCAGTATTCAAGGAATCCACTCTTGGAATGGCAAGATTGGAAATTTTGGAATGTCCCAGTTTGAACTAAACAGATCATGGAAAAAAATGCTCCATGCTTCTCAGAAAGGAGGAAGGGATATGGCTCTGGCATCCCCAGAGGCCCACAGGGCCAGGGAAGACATCTCCACGCGAAACACCAAGCGTGGCCTTCTTTAAGGAGTTACGACAGTTCCAGCTCACAGCTGGGGAAGGGAATGCTCCCTATTCTTTTCAGTTATAGTATCAACTTTAGCCTTCAGAGAAGGCCTAAAATACAAAACCCAGACCTGTATTGTGAGTGTAATAGATGGAATAAGGATTACAGAGTCCCTGGGAATTACAGAAAACCCCTTCCATTGCCAGCATGCTGCTCCCTCAGCCTCCACCAGACCCTTCATTGCTCACGCAACCCACAACGTAGATACCCTGTGGGGGGGATGAACATCAAGGAGAACATCAAAGACACTCGATGTTCGACATTTCCAAGACTCACCAGTTTTAGTTCAGAGCTGCCTGAAGCACTAAGTGACTGCTACCCTCAAGCTACCAAAAAGGGCCTCTGGTCTTAGCTCACCTTCTCTAAAGTTACAAATACATGAGCACTCCCTTCCTTTTTAGTTGATGCTGAAGATCTAAACGTAAAGTATAAAAAAAGCAGGTTGGCTTAATGACAAATAGTACAGCAAAAAAAAACATTTTTCTAGTCATTGCCTTAATTAGATAGCAAAATAAAACATCAGCTGATATGCTGAAGTCTGTACTAAGATTTAGAAGACTACTCGAAAGCTATTTTTTAGTTTTATTACTCTCAGTAACACAGAGGAAAACGAACACTAAAAGCTTTTCAATTTAATCTTACTGATGATGCTATACAGAGAACTACCCTGTGCTTAGACTACCCGAACTATGCAGATTGTAAGGCAAGGCAGTATTTAGAATATACCGCATATTTCCACAATTAGAGCAGAGTAGTATCAAGCTATGCCAGAAATGATTTGCTGGTTTTGATTAAAAACACACAGTTCATTTTTATTTTTTCCTACAGTTGCTGCACCAAGATACATGACCAGAACGGCAAGAAACTACAGAGTCCATATAACACCGCTACTCAGGCTGAGCTTTCACTACCATCAGTGGAAGCGTTAGCATTAACGAGGAAGCAGAACACGATTTTAGACAAATGTGACAAATCAAAGCTATTGAAGAATTTTTAAAAGGCTTAAATTATGAATTCTGGCTCAGCTAAATACATGTAAATATGAAAGTGCTAATTCAGATTTCCCTTACTGTTTATTTGTTACTCCATTTACCTCGTATCCCACTATTAAAGGCTCAGTGCTCAACAATTCAGTGTTATAAAGACACAGCTGCAGCCTGGAATCTATTTTAATTACTAACCCTGTTTAAGCAAGCTTGCAGAAATCTTTTCAGGTAGGGTATTTTAAGCACTGCATTATTACTTAAACTTAGTTCACATAAATGCAGTCCAAGTAATGGGAAGTAGTAGTTTCAGAAATCACCTGAATGGGCCTTAGGGGGTCTGGATGACAGGCACAGCTCTGTAACAGGCGTCCTGCCTGGCCTTGGGAAAATCATTTGAGCATGGCATACCTCTGCCCTGCCTCGCCCCCTTGAAACAAGGTGAAATCCCGACTGAAAGCAGGATTAGTCAAGCTGTGTTCATTCACACTTGTGAATATAGTGCATCTCTTTCAGTGACTGGTATTTCAAGACAGACAAAATACAAGTGCTCACTGTTGGCTTCAAGGTCTGTCAAGGGGATGTGGACTGTGCTCCCTCATCCTTGATTACGAAAAGAGAAAAAGCAGATGTTAAAGCTACACACAATACACTGAAAATAATTTTCCAGTTATGCCCAAGGTTTGGGTAATCATCACCAAAAAGCCATCTAGCATTTTCCAACCGCTATTTAAAACCCCTGCCTACCTACCTTGCATCCTGATCTTATTTTCACAGCCTTCTTTGTCCAGTACCACAGATATTCTGATATTAAGACTCTTTAGAGTTTAAATCTCTATTGGAAAAATAAATCTCTTAAATTCTTAAAAAAAAAAAAAGATACAAATGTGAAAGCCTGTCATGACTTGTCTCTCGCCTTTTGTTATCACTGGTTTCCTGCTTTCTTCTTGTCCCTGAGACTGAATCCCATTTTCCACCAGTCTTTCAGTGTCAACTCCAACTCATTAGCTTTTGCTACAGTCTCATTATGACCACCAGATTTCATCTACTAATATGCTGTACTGCACACTTTAAAAATTGGTCTTGGCTTCTCACCAGAAGCTATCCACCCCAACCACTCCTACCTAGTGGTTTCCAGGACCCTACTCTCAGCAGTGCAGTTGTTCAAAAAATGTCAAGAGCGCTAGAAGCGTGAAGAAATCCCACCCTCCACCCTTCGCAGCTCCGTCCTTTCACGCTTTGCTCTGACTCCTGCGTTCAGTTTTCAATGCACTTAGAACAACTTTATCGTTGGTCCTCTTTTGCTATTGCCACGTGTGCTCTTGACATGAGAATTGCCTATCAAGTATTGCCTAGACTAACCTCCTACGCCTGGGAATCACAAACATACTAGTTTGCCCCTAGGAAACAGCCCTGCACCTATTTAGTCCTTTTTTATTCTCAGCCCGACACGTCCTCTGCAGCATCCTCACCTCAAGGAAGGCACAGACATTTCAGGGAGTGAGACTTCTGCCCCCTGCGTCTGACATGCGATAGTAAGACCAGCACCCAGGTATGTGCATTTGACACGCTGTTCTCATTAGACTTGCACAGAAAAAACACACTTAAAACATTTGCAGTTACAGTACTGGTATAGCAATGACGGTCTGCCCAAGGATAATAAGCAAGGCAAAGTCCATAGGGAATCTTTTCATACTTGTTTTTTTTTTGTAAAAAGTATCAGTAAGATCCAACACATTCTCACGTTAGATGTCATTTCAGAGCATGGTTTCGCAAACTGTCTTTGATGTTTTACTGCAGAAAAACACCCATTCAGGATGTCTTCACCAGGAAATGATGCTTGCTAACTTGATGCTTGGACCACCTACACAGCCATTGATTCCTTTCTAAGCCCATCTTTTCCTTTCATATTATGTTCTTATTTTTAAGTCATCGAATCTACAGCAACCCCACACTTGCTCCAGCACGCAGATTTCTCCTCCAGCTCTGATGTGAAAGCGTTTACCCCCATCGTACTTCAGCAGCGTTACTGCTAAGCAATTCCAGCAAGGTTACTGTGATTGCACATCTCTTTCAGAGACTGTCCGAACTTGTCTCCTACCACACCCAAAACCAAAAAGAGAAAAGAGGAAAGGAAAAGGAAGCCCTGCAGCCACAGACTGGAGGGAGGCCTTTCCCTACACCCCACAGAGTGACTGAGTGCACGGCACGGCCTGCGTGCCTGGTGGGAGACGAGCAGAACACATTTCACAACGTAAACTTCAAGTGCCTGGTGCTATTTTCTTCCAGTAATAATTTCTGGATAAAGTCATAGCTGGATTTGTAACAACAGCACTGCTGCAAAGGTAATAACAGTCAGTGCACACACAGATCTTTAGATCTTTTTCCTCAGCTACAAACACTCATTTGTTGAAACAAACTGTATTTGGAAGTTAAAATTATTTGTTTAAAACTGACCATCTCCACTGCTGAAAGAAAAACAGGTTCTATCCATTTTCTTTCTACTTTATTCTGATAAACAAACAGAAACTTTGCCTCTTCATACACTTTCATTTAATCACTATCATGAAAGGCTCAAACCAGCCCCAAACCTCAGGAAGAGCAGAAACTATTTTTTTTTTTTTGTCTGTAACTGCATTTTCATCTTTCACTTGTTCACCTCTGACTTCTACAAAGCTTAATTCATCCAACCTCCACCCTAACCCCTGGGAGCATCTTGTACTTTCCAGCCATCTGGACTGTATTTACTTTACTAAGAAGTTAAATTTGTTCCTGAACAAAGAAAACCCCTTACTATCTTCCTGTCATGTCTGCACAGTTATTTTCTAAGTTCTTATTTTCTCAAAAAAAAAAATAATTATGCCCTCTGGGAAGCTCTCACAATCTTTTCTGTGAGCTCTACTCGGGTCATACAACTTCTTCATTCACCCTTTTCTAGTGCTGCTTTTTTTTGTAGGAAATCTGTATTTTTTCCCCTTGGTTTTCAATCCCTCTTCACAAGAGCCCTTACAAACAGCACTGAACCTCACATACAACACAACAGAACGATGGCAGCTGTACCAACGCATTCAAAAACCAAATTCACCAAAGTGACAGTTCTGCAAATGAAATCAGCTGTTGCCAAAACATGATCAGAAACAAGTTTTAAAACGAACACAGACCGAGATTTACTTTTGGAGCCCTACCTATTTCGAGGGCCTTCTGCTCTGCCACAAGCACCGCGCCGCGACCCCCGTCCCAGCGCTCGGACACCCACACGTCCACGGAGTCTTGCAAGCCCCCCCAACTGGTTTTTAAGCATCAGCCACATGTTCTTAAAAACCGCCTGCTTTTATCTGTTTTTATCTGTGCTGCTGTAAAATTCTTCCCTTTTAGTATGTTTTATAAGCCTGTTTTTCAAGGCACACTATCTTTTTCTATCAAAGGTAGCCAGCTACAGCTTACCATTAAAAGCTATTTTGCAGCTTTCCTCTACCCCTCTTGACAGGCACGAGAAATCTGCATTAAGTTTCAATGAAAGCCAGACCGGCCCCTTTGTTACTGACAAAATTCATGAAAGCCATCAGCAGCGCATAAAAGGCAGCTAGCTAGCTTTATAATTGGGAATTGAAGGTTCCTGATGCTTTGTGATGCTTGACTCAAACATCTGATTCATTTGAAAACTTAATTTAATGAACTAATTTAATGGCTGTGATAAGGGAAAAATGCTAACATATAACTATACTGTAAAAGAAATTAGAAAATACATACTGAAAGAAAAACACTTTCAGGGGTGACTGCTTAAAGAGAACTACCTGCTGCTGTTTATTTTCTAGCTGAGCTTCCAAATGTAATTCAAAACAAGTGACCCTTCAGAGGAATAATGATTTTTAATGACCACATCAAGTATTTTCTTATCTCTTCAACGGCTCTTCTGGAATACCAGGGAGTAGAAACTCAATTACGAACGTGCAGGAGGCTGCATACCACAGTAAATTCATTAGAGTAGAAAACGCACAGTATATAAAGCAAATAATGAATTAGAAATGCAGCTCGACATGTCCACGTGAGAAATGACTAGGGAAGTAATTCACCAAAATAACACCACGCATAAAACAATGCAAAAGAGAAAGTTAATATTTTGCATCAAACTCTGTGGCCACACAAATGTTTGGGCCAGCAGTATTAAACGGCCAAAGCAGAGGCAGAAACACTTCCCTTGCCAACATTTACCTCTTCCACGTCTATGAAGCTAAGGCTTAATGCCACATTAACAATAACCCAAACATTCTGCCTCTTTGCAGTTGCTGTTTCCAATTTCTAGACTGATTCAACAGTATCCCTTTCCAGCTTTTTCCTCCTCATCTCCAAAACCCACAAAGGGCCACCAGTATGAATAAACATGTTTTGTCATTAAAATCAGCTGAAGCACAGTGAAGATGCAACACATCTCTGTTTTTGGGAAGCATTGTTGTTATTTATCAGAAACAAAACCCCGGGAGATCTGTTACCAATTGAGCAATATCTCCACTAACAAGGACTTTTTTCCCTCTTGTATGATTTCACGCTGTTCAAATTTTCCCTAGAATTTGTAATTTTTTTCTCCTTTTAGAAGTGAAGACATGGACTTGAATAAATTCGACAACTGAATTGCCTTTTCTCAAGACACGAGCTGAATGTTTCAAGCAAGATATTAAGAATGTTTTGCTTCAAGCAATGACATCTCACAACTTTATCAAATGAATGGTGATCACAGCTTAAGTGCACTCTGTTCTTTAAAGCACCTGAGATGGAAAATGATCAGTAAGAGAAGATTGACTGCATTGTCCGCAAAGAAGCGAGGACCAATATATTTGCATTTAGTATGCATCACCTTGATTTTATGTGTTTCTAGTGGAAAGGATGCAAAGCAACTTGATTTTCAGTCTGCAGCTATGGTATGAAATTAGTTTCTACAGAAATCTGACAGAATCCGAGGGAATTTTGGTTTCGAGCTGCTTCTGCAGCAAACAGCACCAGCTGCAGAAGGCACATGAAGCAAAATCCCTCCAAACTGATTAAGGAATTGAATCCTGAGCATCCTGCAGAAGTAATCTGCAGTTCCAGCCCAGCACTTCACACAGCCGGCTCCTCCGCGTGTGCCACCGTTCCTCTGTGACTGCTGAAACATCCAACTACCCACATTTCACAGTTCCTCTTTCAGAGGGAAAGCACATCTTTCACCAGTGAGGCAGAAAACATTTCTTTCCAGGAACTCCAGGAAGGGCAAGTGAAAGGCGCTGGTCTCCAGGAAGGGTTTCCAAGTTGTGACCCCTGAGCCACCTCCCTGTGCAGTGCGGGCACCAATTCCCTGCCAGAGACACTGTGGTGGCTCTGGGTGCTCTTCCGTACCCCAAGAAGACCCTGGCACACTGGGGACACCAGGAGCCACAGCAGGGAAGGCAGGCAGGCCCACGGTGCTGCTGCAGGCCAAGGTCCTGCAGGCCAGCACAACCGGAATCCCTCGGAGAATTTAAAGACTTCAGAGGTATGCGGTGCACTTCCGAAACTTTAAAATGAAACATTCCTTCCACCAAGCACCCACACCACGAGTGGTCAGCAGCAGGTGCCGCAGCACGCACGGGTCTGCCAGGGGCACAGCAAGTCCTGTTCCCCAATATCCCCAACACAACGCAAGGCGGCTTCTCCGCAGGGTATACACAGGGTTTTTTTAAAAAGTTACCTTAAATTCACATTTCCAGGTAAATTCATGTCTCCTTTCCATTCAATACAAAGTGGACAGTGAATTCAAAATAAAATCTTTCTAAAGCAGTTTTGATAAAGGTACCAGTAAGGCTAATTTGAACTCCAGAGAGAAGGCATCAGGTCCTGCTCCAGCTTCTCCTCTTGCCATATGAGCTGTGTTGGCTGGAGCAGAGGTTTTCACACAGATGCCTACTTCTCAAAAGGAAAATATCAGTACACCTTGAGGCATCAGTGTTAAGAACTACTGCCAAGTGTTTGCCCAAAGACCAAGAGCCCAGGGATTTACAGACATGGTTTGAAATCCTGGATATGTCACCACAGGCCAGGATATTTTCCGCACTCAACTCCAATGCAGGCTGTATGTCAATGCCCATCTTAAAAAAAAAAAAAAAGGAATGTATTTTGGGCACAAAAAGCTTCAAAACAAATCCTTTTGATCAACCTCCCAAAATAGTTTTCAAATGCTGTTTTAAAATGCACAGATTATTATTACTTCAAATTTATAAACACCAGCACATGTACTATGAAAGAAGAAAGAAGGTAAATGCTTAATTACACACATTGAATAATCCAGATAATGGCCTGTCACACGCATCATTCTGAATGCAAAGTAGAATGATGTTTTTAGCTGTAAACACAATGCAAAATTGTAAAATAACTTTGTTTTTGCCTTTGGTGAGAACACAATTCTTTAAGATATATTTCTGTTCTCAGTGGTAGATATATATGCCGATATACACACATATATTTGGCTTTTTTGCCTTTTAAATTTTGAAGCCTTTTCTTACAAAACATACCTTTTAAGATATTTCAGTAGAGATGAATAATTATATTTCCTCAAAGAGAAGAACATTGCCATTTATTGCCTTGATTAAAAAAAAAGAAAAAAAACACACACTAGAAGCAACAACATGGTTTTTGCCAAATTACTGTTGTCCAAGAAGACTGTGACTGTTTTCTGTCGTGAAAATGTCTATAAAGGAAGGCTGCACTCAAAAATCCCTGAGATGAGAGGCACTTACTGCTTTGGAGAGAGGAAGGAAGGAATACCCACAGCAAAGAACCCATGCCTTACACAACAAAAACCAGGCAGAAACAAAGACATACAAAAGGAAGGTCTACAGTTGAGCAGGCACCATCAGATGAGCGCACCCATATCTGCAGTATCAGGAAGGCAACACGAACAACGGCTGCTGTCTTTGTATCTGGCACTGAAAAATTCCTTATGCTATTGCCTATGGTATAAAACTAAACTTCTGCACAGGTTAGGACACATTCCAAGTCAACATTATTAAGGGGAGATTGTGCTTTTTATGAGACAGTCACACAACTCAAGAAATTTCAGATAATAGAAAAGAACAAATAAAGAACTTCAGTGTCTACATGATGACAGTAGCTGTTTCAAAAATAAAAGCAACAAGACTTCTGTCTGCTCTATGATACGCAAGTCTTAACTTTTTTTCCTCCCCACTGCCAAGCTTTAGTTTCAAACAACTTTTGCCACTTACAAGAAATACAAAAGATAAATTCCAAGCTGAAAATTAGACTAGTTTTAAGGTTTGAGGAAATACTATAAAATAGTAATACAGGAAAATAAATGCACAGTTTTTTAAATGAAAGATAATTGGAATAGATCTAGGGTTACGCAGTGAAAATACTGCTGCTGCACAGTTTTGTCTGGTTGATATCACCAAGTTGAGACGAAAGACAGATCCTGTCAGATACTGCTGCAAAAGCCATTATAACAAAGTCTAACTGATGCAATCCTAGTTTGTCATTCACCACAGGGATTCCAGATTTCCAAAGGAAAAAAAGGAAGAAAAAGGACCATTAGAACTATATGTAAGTGGTACAGTCAATTTACAGAAGATGTAAACAATAATAATACACCAATTTACTTACATTCGTAATACAAATCCCTACTTTGATGAATGCCTGCAGAGCACAAAGCTTCAGAAGACTGCTCAATTAGTTTAACTTATTTTGCCACCAAAAGCTAAAGGAAATTCTTACGTTTCGACTCAGGAAGAGCCTGCATTTCACAATACACATATTATTGTCCAAGTCCCATAACTCTAACTCCAAGTCAATATGAATGTTGCAGTTTAACATATATCTAGTATTCTTGAAAATACGAGTTATCGGGGTACAAGAACATGACTTGTTAACCTTTCTTTCCCCCTTCAGAAAGGAAGTTTTCTGTTTTTATTCAGTTATGAGACAAAGCATTATTTGCAGCTTAATCAAGCTGACTCACTTAACCCAGGCTCCTCCAGCACACTTCTAACAAAGCTCTTTTGGGAAGGAATTATATTTCCTTTTTCAAAACTGCAAGTCAAAACGGCACTCAAGTGTACAGTAAGAACAATACATATGCACATTATTGCTAAACAAAAAGGATGCTAGTTTTACACGTTCCTCCCCCAAGAAAGGTGGGATGAGGCCTAGTTTGGTTTAAAGATCCCCTCTCAGCCCCAAAGTTGAATCCAACCATGCAGGCCTCCTCCTCCTCGCCTCTCAACACGCGCCTTTCTAAGGGGATCCTGAACTTCTGCTACCAGGATTTATTGTGCACACTGTGATCCCTTCAACAGAAATTACTTAAAAAGACGAAGAACACATGCACTGATCAAACAGAGCACTGCATGAAGTGGCGACGTAATACTGCAAAAGATATACATCACAGGCCAACACCATTTACTGAGTTCAAGTATAAAATAAAATAGCACTACAAGAGTGTAACATTTCCTGACTATTCACATCTCAGTGAATTTACACAAGCCCCTACTAGTCTTTGCAAATCACTCACTTCCACTGCTAAGTCAGCTAAACTCAAAAGACAAAATGAATACAGTTGTTTTCATATGCTGCTTCTAAAAGCTTGCCATATTAATAACTCGTACATCAAATTGAGTTACAAAAAAAGAGCAACACTAGGATAGAACTAATTGACATTTTAACTTGAGTGTGACTGCTGAATATTCTCTTTAATGATTCCAGTCTAATTCTAAGGTTTTATCTAAATTTTTCTTTTTACTATTCTATAGCATTATCTGCTTATTCAGATTGGGTTGGGATAATGCAAACAGAGGCTTGTTATCTGTTTAAACAGAAAACCCATCCTCTGTAACATTGCATTAAGTCAACATGCAACTTAACACCCCCTCCATATTCTTATTCTCTATGGTCTTCCTGGCCACCCAACTCCTTCCTCATCTGTTGTCTTCTGGCTCATTTTATTTCTGTTTTAAAAAATGATCAGGTTTGGGTATTTGTACAAAAACAGTCATAACTTAGAAGAATGTTATAAATTGCATGTTGTAATAGCATAACATCTCAGGAACCTTCCTTAGAGTTAGCTCTTTGTTGAGCATCAACCTATAGGCTTACCAGCAAAATGTTGTCATGTACTCATGTTTCCTGTTTTAATATCCCCCCCCCCCTTTTTTTAAAAAAAAGAAAACTAAGATTATTTTCATCCTTAGAAACAGGAAGTCATTAAATTCAAAATGTTTATGCTAAATGAAAACATACATATCTCCATGACTGCTATTCAGTGACTATTGGGTGGTCTCAATCTGAATCCAGTTTCTGAACAGCAAGTGCTTCCCTTGTAGAAATTATCAAAGCCAGTATCACTAAAACACAGCCTCAGAGACCAAGCATTGGAAAGGTATAAACAATCAGCTATTATAATTACAGTTCAGGATTACAAGATTTTTTTTTTTTTTAAGAGTTTAACATACCCACAAAAACCTCTCAAACATCTGTTTTCACTAAGCATTTAAATCAATGTTTTCCCCAAATTATATCAGAAGTTGGCTTGTGTTGTACATTTCTTGGGATGAGGTCAGTAACGTGCATTAATGCAACGCCTTTGCTGCAGTAACATGCACATTTATTTGTGTTAGCATATGAATGAAGAGGGAAATTCATTATCCATTGGCATCCTCCATTGGGAAGCTTCACAACACTATCTGAAATTCCCCGTGATCAACATCTCCAACATGCTCCTAAACCATTCCAATTTTCCCTCTTAATTTTCAGAAGCATAAGAAATCTTCACTTTAGTATTTTGACTATAATACCCTAAAAGGTGGCAAGCAAAGACTTCCCATACACAAGACAACATGACTATATTCCCCAGCTTAACACAAAAAGCTGCAACTTTTGATTTTAGTTTATTGTCATACTAATCCCAGTTTACTACTGCCTGCCTTCTGCGGATATAAATTAGATTCTAGGAGAAATCAAACTCAAGTCCATCAGAACAAATTCTCAATTGCTTTCTCAACACCATCTGTCCTTATCACAGGAAAATTCACTCCCTCTCAAACTCAAGTTTTTAATCATTAAATACGTGGAAGAACTCTCTTACGAGAAGATAACTGCAAAGCAGTTCCTCACTAATCGTGGGCATTTCCAGAAAACTTGAATGCTCCTCCAGCTCGCCCACTTGCTTTGCGTGAAAAGCAGTATTCAGAATTATCATCTGGAGAGGTCTACAAAAGTGCTGAGAACAGTTTCTGCATATTTTGATGCTCTATGAATCACCAAGAGTGGAACATGAAGCCAAAAACCTGTAAAACATACACACGTACAAACAACAAGTAAGACCTATCTTAGACCTACCAAAACGTATCCTGAACGTATCAGGAAGAGACCGACAGGAACTCATATATTATGCCATTTCCATATGAGACTATTTACATTTGTTTGGACCCACAGATCAATATGAACATCAGGAATTAATAAAGCCAGCAGTACAGAGCAGCTCTCCAGGGACCAGCCACATCTGCTCAGCAGTGCCAAGCTGCCAGCTGGAGAGAGTCCCAAAAGCCTTTACAGGGTCATCATGCACAGCAAAAGCTCGTGCTTGGCTAAAAACCTTCCAGCCTAGCAACAAAAAAAGTAATATGTATTCTGTTAATTACATTAAGTAATTAAGCCGTGTTTAGCTCTGTTAATTAGAATGCTTAATTTTAACAGGTCTAATACCCACAATTCTCATTTTGTTCTAGTACTGCAGTGAAAATCTGTTCTAGACGACCATCATTCTCACGACTAAGTCAAAAAAAATGCTGCTAACAAATAATCTATTGAAAATCCAAAACAAAAGTCAACCTGGATCCCAGGTGAAGACAGTTAATCACACAAGGACATTTTATCTAGGTATAAATTGTCAAAACTTCCTTTCCTGGTGCACAATTGATCAGAGCCTACTATGGCAAGAAATAAACCCAATGGCAGATGATATTTGCCTCCCTCCCCACTGCATCTCTCAAGCATCTGCTAGCCTATATGGCAATTGCTCCTTCCAAACACCTCCAGACAGAAGTACAGTACATCCATACTCAGTCAAACACTCCTCAGTCCACAGCTTTTTCTGCAACTGCAGGTGGCCCAGCTTTCACATTAGAAAGCTACAGCTGGCACCCATAGCTACATGGGTCAGCACGTGCCGATGAGATGTGTGGCTGAGCACTACAATGGGTGAAGCCCCACCACGTAGCTTCCCCCTGCTCTGGGGGTGCTCACAGCTCACTGCCCTTTTATTACAGGAAATCATACCTCTGAATTTCCAGTTCTTGTCTTTCTGCTGCTTCCTAAGCTGAACACAAAAGGTCTGTCCAGGCTGGAGCTCTTTACAAGCCCCACAGGGGTGGCTCTTTTTGTGAAAAAGCCACTTTAAAAAGCATCGTTAAGATCAACCTGTTCAAATTAGTCTGAACAGCTCATGCGAACGACTGCTGTGCGGTCTATTTTATTAAAAGCAGACCACTGCTTCCAAACCTAACTCCTAGCAGCAAGCAGCACCAGGGGCTTACTACTAGTCCTCAAAGGCATGGTGTCTTCGAGGCTTTGTCATCGCTTAGCCTCACCGTTGCTGAATCCACACAATGCTTTGGGAGCATTACCAGCACAGCACTGCCAGCAGAGCATGTGGGGCACTACCTCCAAAGGCACCTGAAATTATCAGGCTCACATTCCATTACCGACTCAGATCCTAATTTTATGTCCCTTTATGTCCCAGGACTTCTTATTCACACCACCCGGTACCCCAGATCGTTCATGAGGGAATGCAGATGTCATTTGCTCACCTCTGTAGTGTGCTGCAAAGTTTTCGGATGAAGAAATATTTCATCTTGTGGTGCTATATAAATAAACAAAGTATTATAAACAATCATTTTTATCTGACTGGGGTTATGTCATATGGTTTGCTTTCTTTATGAAAGAAAACACGTACATAAAGTGCAACCAGATGCTGTTGGCAGAGAGTCCATTTAATATGGACTCATTTCTAAAAAACATGATTACAGATGTGGCCTACATCTTGAACCCAATGTTTAAAGGAAAATTCTCTACTTAATCATTTTACTTGCCATCTTTTTTTTCTCTATCTTTTTACATACATACAAAGTTTTCTAGAACTAAAAAGTTGAAACTCCCTCACCTTTTCACATTTCTACCACAAAAACAATTCACATGTACCCTTATCTACAAAAAGCTGAACATGCTGCTTAGGAAACACTGCTGTAAGAAAACTTTTCAGGAGAGAGCTAAGCCTAGTCTGACTTTCTTTACTACAAACAATGCTAACCTAGGACTGCCCCAACTCAAGTGTTTATTTTCAAAGTACACAAACGGTTATTATAACTCTACTCACATTTGTGGAGACACTTAAGATACTTCAATCAAATATGTTCAGTGTTTTGAGTTAGAAAAGAAATTCAACTAATACATACCCAAGTTTTAGATCACTAATGACATGTTTAACATCTCTAAGCCAATCCATAAAGCTCTTGGCCAGATAACTCAATTTGAGTTAGCTCGAATATATACATTGTATGACAAAATCAGTGTGCTCCATCATTGCTGAGAACGCAAAGTTTAATTCTGATAAGAACCCAATCAATCAACAAAACTAATAGGAATAATAAGTAAGTTCTAAACTGAAAATGGGTAACGTCTAAAGAAGAACTTGGTTCTTCATGCATGCCAATTTACAAAATGCTACCAACTTAGCTCAAGAAAGTTTTATTCAAACTCGTATTATTTTCAAAACAGGTTAGAAACAGCACAGAAAGCTTGACTGTATCATTCCCATCTAAAACCCAAGGACTTGCACCATATAAGATATCCAGATACTGAAGTACTTACGAATAGCACTCTTAATAAGTGCACTCCTGAACTGGATCAGGCAAGTTCATATTCACATGAGTACTGAATCCAATGTTTAAGAAAAATTCTCTCTGTATATAGTCATTTTACTCTTACTCTACATTCATGTTCATATTCATGCAAAATTAAATTAGTAAAACCCCAAGTGGTTCACAGTTATAAAGGTTATTGCCTTGATGATGTATTTATCATAGGAATTAAAGTACTTGAAGTGAGGTTAGTTAACCACCAGTGACATCACTTAAATCAACAACTGAAAACAATCCCTGTCTCCAAATTATCTTCAGGTTGAACCTTTGCAAAAAATAACTTGGCTCTTTCACAAGACATTGCCACTTATGAACACCTGTATTTATCATTAAAGCAAGTATTTGATTAACCTAGATTATTTTCCAAGCAGGGTATTAAAAAAGTCACATGAAACTATAAAGACGCTGAAGAACAAAATCAAGGCAGGGAAAAGCCCAATTTTCACCTTAAAAATACAACGCAAGATGAGACAATTGGCACTTCAATGTGAAAACCCTCTCGCAGCCAGGCAGTTTGGAACCACCAGGTACATCACGGCGCTTGCCTCTGGCGGCAGTGAGACCTGGCAGCATCAGTCCTCCACTACTATTTAAAACGTGCCACCCAAGCTCTAACGAAAACTTTAAACATCCATTGCATCTGAATTGAGTATTTTCAACAGGATTTTACAAAGAAAAGATAGTTGTGTAAATACTGTCCTTAGAGGCGGAATCAGATTAATTTAATGTGTGATTAGAACTAAGGGCTTGTTCAGAGAGGAAGCGTTGGCTGGGATGGATAAAGAAGGCAATCAGAGCACAGAGATGAGCAAATCATTTGTTTCTGCTCCCTGAGGAAGCGATGAATTCATCTGGAGAGCGTGCCAGCTCTCCCAAGCTCAGCAATGTGCCTACTCTCGTTTTCCTGGGGCGGCTGGGAAGGAGGGTGCAGGTAGGCAGCTCTGAAGATTACTTCCAACAAGCTTCAACGCTACATCCTCAGTGAAAAAGAAGAACCCACCAAGGTGTGGGAGCTTAAACTGTTTGTAATAAAAGCCTTGCTAAAACAAAAGGACATGAAAGAAAAACCTAATTGGGAATATTTGTACCTAATACTGAAGCTGACCTACAGATGGGGTGAGGGGGAGCAGGAGAAACAGACGAGGATGTGTGTGTTTGTTTATTTTCTTAAGAAGGAATGCAAACAAACTGAACTGCTTAAGAACCTGAAACCTCCAGGTGGATTCTGACCACACTGAAGTCAACAGCAAAACTCGCTTTCATTTACTGGATGCCAACTGTTTCACACTATGGGCTGTCTGCAGAAAGGAGGAACGCCAACAGCTGCCAGTCACTGGGGGCTTCAAATATCCTAAAAGAAGAATAACACTGCAGCATTTACACAGTCTATATTAAAAAGAATTTAAAAAAAAATCTCACAGCCCAAGACTTTCCATGGGCTAAGCCAATATGCAGATGGGGCAGTCAAATATTACAGCAGTCTGAATGACGAGCTGAGAACTAAACAGAGACTTGTTATCCATTTGTCATCTGTGCAGAGCTGGGAGGACCCAGGGATCCGGACCCCACTGCACAAAGAGCATGTGTGCAGGCATGGCAGTGTAAGGGCTGTATTCACACTTCGCTAACTGGGCACCCTAATTAGCCAGCTAAGTCTGAACTGGGTTTGCCTTGTTGTAAGGCTTCCACCAACAATAGAGTTCTCCAGAAAGCAATTCGAGGCAGGGATGTGATTAAGCAGAAAGCCCGGGCTGGATGAGCTGGGCGGCTGAATGGCTCCTGCCTTCCCTCTGCCTCAGGGACCGAGACAGAGAGATTCTGTGGCTCCAGAGCCGGCTGTGGAACCATGCCCAGTGCAAACCCCACAAGCATCACGAGATGCTACAACAAAATCCTTCAACACACACATGAAAAAATTTCTACTGTTGTGCTTTTACACCCCCCAATCCATCAAATGTGCCAAAGACAGCACTCAAATTAATTAGAAAGCTGTGCAACTGCACACTTCAGTCAAGTCTGCACTAGCTCAGTTCACCACAAAGAACAAACAAATAAAAGATCAGATCCTCATGTGCTAAATACGAACTCAGACCACTCAGGAGACTGAATTTCACACAATTTCAAGTTAACTGAATAATGTGAGGATGTCCACTGGAACGTTTACTCTTGCACTGAGTTACACAACCTTGTAACCCTCGCAACCCACAGCCTCCTGTAAATAACTATGTTTTTCCAACACATCCATGCTCACCTCGCTTCCGGTCATAAGTGGACATTGCAATGATCTCTAGGCAGGCAGACAGACCCTACTTTTCGAAATGCTTTAGTAATTTAGGCACTTCAGGGCAAACTTTTTTTTCCCTCTCTTACGTAACACCCATTGCTACAGTCCACAGAAATGTTTCCAAAAGTTTCTCCTCGGGGCTATATACAGTTTTACCCCTTTCATCAGCTTTCTTTTTCATCAAAAAGATTTTCTGTGTGCGTCATACGCATACATAGCACACACACAAAAAAAAGACTAAAAATGTTGCATTTGCTGTATTTGACTATAATGCACTGTAGTCGTGTACAGAAAGTGCTGATCTCAAATCACACACAGCTTTTTGCTACATGAAGAATCCAGTTTTCACCTTCCGAAGCACTATACGATTAGCCATAGCAAGGGCTTTCACTTTACCTGAGAGCTGTTTCTAACATGGACAGCATAAAAATAAGAGTGGAAAAAGAGTTATGTTGTTGAGCCTGAATATGAGAAAGAGCATTAGGAAAGGCTGCTCTGGATTTCTAGGATTAAAGAAATTAATAAGACATTTTGACCAGCACATACAGAAATAGACAGTGAAAAGAAACATTTCTGGGTATGAGGTATGACTCAAAGTTGTACCTGACTGTATACCAACATGCAAAGACACAACAGTTATTAAGAACAAAAATGGGGAGAAAATACCACCAAAACATTTAAAAAGAATCAGATTAAGAGGACATTAAAGATACCTACAGCTTTGACTTCAGCAGCTTTACTAGGATTATACATTAGTTTGTAAGTGTTAACGCCAAGACTTCAATTTTTTTCCCTCCTCTCTGAATAGTATCTGCAAAACCACAGCACCGCACGCTCTTTGCCCTGAAAGATCAAGTGTTCTGGCACAGCAGAGACGAGACAAGGGACTCGGCATCACTCCTCTTCTGCAGTGGTTCAGCATCAGAATGGGAGAGAGCCAGCAGCGCGCTCTGGCTTCTTGCTTCACCCGAGAGGCACAGTCATTTACCAAAGGCTTAGCAAAGAAAGCCGTTTGCATCCTGAAGTATGCTGTGATGATTCTACCCTTACAATTAAGGTCACCTTATAACAGAAGTAGGAGTGAAAGCCAACAGCAGCAGCCAGCCGTGGCATGCCAGAGAGCGGCGAGGAGCACCAGGTACTCACCGCTCTGAGCAGCACCGCTCCTCGGCAGGCATGAGCCCAGTGCTTGGCACAAGGCTGCAAGAACCTCAGGCACAACCAGACCTATCAGGCTGGCTTCAGTTACACCCTCTGGTGACTCTGGATGTCTCCTGCTGAATTTACTGCTCTAATCAAAGAGACTTCCTGAATAAGCCAGAATTCAGGGGAAGTGCATAAAGATAGGACACAGTGATTAACAGTATTGCCCGAATTGCCTGCTATTGGGCTTTCAACTACTTCAGACACTCAAGCTGCTTCAGTTTTAAACTCTGCTTAAAGCAAAATGAGCAAACGCCAATAAAAAAAATTGATGGAAAAACCAGCATCAGCCAAACCCGGCATTGTTTGTTTCAATTATATAGAATCATTATGTCCAGTTCTTGGATCCTCTTTATTATACCCTCATTTCCCAACTGAAGAAGCCTCTGTAGCAGAAAACCCTAAGGAGCCATAATTTAACAAAGACAGTATCCAAATTTGATACAAAGATTGCATGAATGAAGCCAGTAATCTGGGCATGGTTAGAGGGTTTTTTGTTGTTTTTTAAATTTCCAATGGACAAAATAAAAAACTACATTTGATAATAAATCATCTCTTTTACAAGTTAGCTTAATACCCTTCCTCTTGGTACAAGAATGTAATGCTATTCTCCTTGCCAAGAAACAACAAAAAAAGCATAGAAGACCCACATTGAACAAGAAATGAAACAAACATCAGACGCACACGGTATTTTCAAAATTTTTTTTTTTTTGTTCTCCTGCACATCAGCTCTCCCGTTAACTGAGCCCCTTTACAAGGGGCAGTGCTGGAGGCCAGCCTTCGGCAAGCCCCCCCGAAACAGAGCAGGGAGAGATGTGGCAGGGCAGTGCTGGGGGACCCAACTGGCACCCCAGGGCACCCAACTGGCACCCCAGGGCACCCAACTGGCACCCCAGGGCACGAGGCCTACGCATGAGGCCTACGCATGAGGCCCAGGCAGGAGCAATGGCCGACAGGGCAGCCCTGAGGAGAAGGGCCGAGAACCCGAACCTGAGGGAGGGCAGCGCCTGCACCCAGCCCAACGAGAGCAAGAGGCAGCGGCACCACACGCGGCTTTCACGTGCTTAAAAGGCCCAGCATGACCAGCTCCCTCTAAGCCTTTTGGCTAATCACATCGAAAATTCGGGAGCGTTCAGCCTCCCTCTTTTGATTCATCTAATGCTGAAACCAGGTCGTCCAACACGCTGACACAGCCAGGGCTGTTATTTTTAAACACAGCCATAGTCTATTTAGCTAAAGCATCTTTACTCTGACTGAGCCAGTATTACTTTGATAAGACTCCTTAAGTATCTACACTGAAGCTGGCACATCACATCAAACAAAAAGAAAAAGCACAAAAACTTCTGGAGATAATGCTTCAGTGCAGTTGAGGGTGGGGGGACAAACAACAACAACAATAAACACAGAAAAAATAAATAAAAAGAAAAGGAAAAAGTGAGGAACACACCAGGATAAAGGACATGAAGTGCTATCTACAGGACAGCTATGCACGCTGTGAGTGCGTATCATTCACCACCTGCAGGGAATAACTGGAACCATTTCAGTCAACTTCAACAGCAAACAGCTTTCTGCTGTTGTGAAGTCAGCATTAAATTTGTTAAAACAATTCTTGTGCCAAGTTTGTTAGTAGCAACACTAGGTTTTCTTACACATCATTTAACTGATGAAAACCTGGATGGAAGGAAAAGTCAGATAACACTGTCCAAAGGATGAAAAGAGACCACAAGTTTTAATTACAGGACGCTCTGGGAGGCAGGCTGAGCTATGCTAAGCCAACCTATTTGTATACTTTTTCCTGAATGCAATTGTCACTTCTTCACATATAAAGTTGTCTTGCAGCTGTATGCATAAGTTCATTGCTAGAACCAAGAACAGCCCCATTCTTTCTCATCAAAAAAATCACTTTGGTCTATAAGTTGCAGAATGCTGACGTATCAGAACAAGACACCCTGTTTTACCTGATGAAATAAAGCTTTACCATGGCAATATTTTGCCTCAGTTTCTTGTACATAACCATGAAACAGAGCTAAAAAATAGCAATGTTACACACCGCTCAATAGTGAAAACCTTTTTATTTTACATGAGAAAAAGTAGTTACGATGCTTTGCATTGTACAGGAACGCTGCAGACTGAAGACAAGGGGATGGTGCCACAGAAAGCAACCCCAATGCCCCATCCCAAGCACCCAGCCCAGGACCATCACCCACCGGCAGCCCCACGGAGCTGGGACATGGCTGGACGATGCTTGAGCCCAGGAGTGGCTGCATCCAGTGCGCAGCTGTGCCAGGCCACAGCTCTGTGTGCGCAAACTGCGCTGAGGCCCCCGCTGCTATAGGACATCATGGCACAATGCCACCCGCTGTTGTAATGTGCTTGGTCTGCCTGGCTGCCAGCATCCCGTGCCCCATGTGTCTGACACCCCAGCAGCGCTCCAGCTCCACGTCAGGACACACTAACGCTTGCAGATGAAGGGAGCCAGTTGGTTATTTTACTCCAAGAGCAAGCTGACTTCAAGGACTTAATGCAAAATGAGAAAAACCCGAATCGCAGAGGCACCTTCCACTGTCCTGCCTGCACACACGCTCCATACCTCCACCTCCTGCAATCAGTAAGAGTTCGGTGAGCCAAATGCACAGATACGACTGCATGTTATGGTCTAAGGATAATAAAATATGGAGGCACGCTTCAACGCTTATTCCTAAAGCTTCATCAGCTTTTTCACTCCTCCTCTGCATTCTGTGCACCAGTTACATCAGCAAGTCCCACTTTCAGCTTGGTTATCCCCATTTTTCTTCCTCCCCCTCCCTACATGACACTTTCATTCTTCAAATCCAGCATCTAGGACAGGAAACTCTCCAAACTATCAGATAACAGGAGTGGCTTTTCAAAACTTGGAAGGTTTGACACATATCTGAGCCTCTTAAGAATTGCCAAAATAAACAATGGACAAGGAGGTTTTAATTAAAATAATTTTGAAGTCTATGTAGTTTCTCCAGAACGTTGCCTTCACCCCAAAGAGCCTTCCCTCAAACAAGACCTTTTCCCAAAGATTTTGGGAGTACTGGCAGGGCAGGGGGAACCTAATGACCTGGAGCTGCCAGCTCGTATCTCAAAGCCTAGAGAAACTGCCTCTTCTTTCTGACTTGCCTAAAAACAAGTCTCCTTGCAAAAGGCTTAGCTTGCAGACAACGTCCACATATGTATTTGCACGGACTGAACAAGCCAGCATTGCCCCCTTCGCAGGATTTTGGGACCGCAGCCCCAAGCTCAGTACAGACAGGTTCCCCTGTCTCCTTGGCACGTTCCCACCATTGAGACCTTGCACCTGCTCCAGTGCTCGTGCGGCTCCTCCTGGAGCCAATTCAACTTATTAAAAAGAATTAATGCAGAAAGTGAAAGGAGAGGAGGTGTTCTGCTGTATTTTCACAGTGGACTACTTAAGTTTAGTGAGCACCAGCACTTGTAACAAAAGCGTTTGGGACAGGATCCAACTATACATGGCTTTCTTGTATTTCTTTAAATTGGTTTTGGAGAGCGAGAGAGAGAGAATAACCAAAAAAAGTTTAGAAAGAAGGTGAAATAACCTTGGAGGGAGGACATTGCATTATGCCATGTGAACCAGAATGGTTTCCCCAGCACAAATATATGCCAGCACACATTCTTCAAGTTAACTAATAAACTGAAGAGCCATAAAATAGAATTACTTGCGCTACACGTTTACACACTATAGCTGGTAATTCTGCAGCTTTAATTCCATCTTTGAACTATCAGTTATATTGACAAATAACAGCGGCAGCAGTGCATTATTACAAAAAGGAGTAAACAAATGACCTCTATCTAACTTTATTAAGGTAATAAAAGGCAGAATTTTTTTTTTTTAAACTTTCTTCAAAGAGAGTTTTATAGCTAACCACCAGCAGGGTGTGGACTGAAGCTAAAAACTTTGAAATAGGTCCCTGTGAAATCTGAAACCAAAATACAGCAAAGGTCACCCTTCTGCGAAGAACCGTCTGGTCTGCATGCATGCTATAAGCAAAGCTCTGTTAGCTCAGCCGCGGTAATAACCTCGCTCAACTCGCCCCCTGGGAACAGCAGCAACATCGGGTTTCTACTACAAAGATAAATTTCCTACATACAATACCCGTTACTATACATTTGCAGCATGTTTGATAGCAGCCAGACTCTCCTGTTACATGGCATACCTCAAGCTATTTTTTTCTTGTCAAAGGCTAGCCCAGGTTATAAATATGACTCTGTGAGTCCAACTCCCACCTTTAGCTAATTCATTTCAGTCAACGTTTCGCAGACAGTAGAGAGTCTTATGCAAAGTATTAGCCAACGTTAAGAGCAAAGGAGGCAATGCATTTGATTATTATTATTTTTTTTAACCCAAAGGAGACTATTTGAACCCTTTTCAGCAAGGAAACATGGTGAATTTTTCCATCAGAGATAGGATCTAACCCAAGTATGGGGACAATCACACCACTGTGCTGTGGGCTGCCCTGTTGGGCTGGCCCTGGGATGGCCGGGTGATCTTGGGCTGCTGCTGGCTTCGCCTACGGAGCCGGAGCAGCCTCGACCAGGCACTCCTACATCTGAGCACCAAGCTCTCCCTTCCCTTGGCTCGAGTTGCATCCTAGGTGCTTGCCAGCTGAGGGAAGATTTGGCAATCTTTGCAGCTCAGCAAGGATTTCACAAAGGGTATGACCGCCCTTGCTGGAGGACACTTCTCTGGCAGCATTGCACGCCCGCCAGTGGCCATGCTGGGTCCATCGCAGGGGACAGCGCCTTGACCCAGACAGTCGGAAACCTTCAGGCTTAAGGTATTTTGAAGGGAAAAGGTTCCCACCTGTCAGTAAATTAAGTCATTAGATTTGATTAGAAGCACTGACACGCAGTGACAGCCTCATGTTAGGAACAACTAGAAAGAACATTTTCTGCTGATCTGACAGCAAAAATTGCCATTTGGAACGAAGCAGTGGTTGAGAAGAACTAAGCAGTCCTTCTGATCTAGCCCTTATTGAGCTGTCATCCTAGGGCGTGTAAAATCACAGGCACTGCTGTTTAAAAACATCTAAGCTTGAGCAAACAAGCACACTGGAAGCATAACATACATCCAAACCCGCATCTGAAGAGGAAGCGGCGTTTCAGTTTCCCCCCAGAGCCTGGCTCACAGGAAAGCATCTGATACAAAGAGGGAACCCAGAGCTGCCCCTCTGCTGCCTCAGGGCGAATTATCCAGGTACCTCTAAGTACCACCTCCCAGTGTTTTACAGCCTAAACATTTTATATAGTTAAACTGAATTGTCTTGAGTTCTCATGTTTTAATCAGGAAGCTCCCTGGACCCATTTCAAGGCACATACTTTTTTTTTTTTCCTTATAAACTAACCTGGTTTTGAGCACAGACTCACTCATGTTAGTGCTTTACAGATGTATTCAATCTCTTAGCACACTGCAAAATTATTTAAACAAAGTTTGAAATAGAGAAGAAAAGGAGGGGGAGAACCTGACTGCCAGACCACTAGGACTGTTTTTTTGTGTGTGTTTTTTTTAATTATGGATTTTTAAATCCCACAAGTTTCGAAGTATTTGCAAAATCCTCTATTTCTTTTCTTTTCCTTTCCCTTCCCCCCCCGGCCCCAATACTGGTACTAGACCCATGATTTTGATTAGCTTGATAAAGAACAAGCCAACTCTATGAAATGGGCTTTGCTGGTTACAGGCTTATTTTGCTTTAGAAATCATTGCACTGCCCATTATTAAAGCACGTCTCACAACTTCCTTTTTCTCCCTCAGCTGCTCAGGATTAAGTCTTTGCAATGAAAATATTTATGAAAATTTTACTGAAAGATCTACTTTGGACACTTCGTCTTAGGAGACGGAGCACTCTGTTCCAAATCATGCACACGAGAGGTGTCTGCCAAGCGCTCCAGCTGTGTCCCTCCAGTCCTTAAGCCATTTAACACAGAACACGCACGTGTCCTTTGCATGCCAAGTCAGCTATGCGTCAAAGACAAATAGCTCTGAATACTCAACTTATAACAATCGGCACGCCAACAAGAAACCTAATTTGTATTCAGTATTATGTACATTGAAGGGAATGGGGGGAAAAAAACAACGCATGTATATATATTCTTTACCTTGAGAATTTAAGGAATAAGTAAAATACACAGCCTTTGGCATGAAAATATACAGTTTGCCCTAGGAGACAACAGCTCCCATTTACTAAATGAGTTGGAGATCATGAACATCTCTGCTTTCTGCCTTCTAGCCTGACAGCTGGGCCAGAAAAAAACTTAATTGTTTTGAATCTCTAGAAGAGTCTTGCCTTTGCATATACTTTTAGACAAGCATGCATTTAAAGCAAGCTGCCATTCAAAGCCAAAAATTCCACAGATTAACTGTGAACATTACAAAGACTTAAGACTCCTCAACTTGGCATTTAGTACAATACTTCATATGCAATCAAGATCTGAAACATGATGATGGGCTTGCGGGCACTGCCACAATTTAATCATGATAACAGAAATATTTCACTAGGTATTCATTTATCATGGCAGTTATATTATATCACACGGGCTAATGTTGAAATTCAGTTAACATGGGAGTGCCAGCTGTTAATTTGATATAGAAACCAGCTTCTTGCACTCTAAGTTTCACAACCACCATAAAAATTGCAGATAACACAGCTGAAAACAACCGTACGAGGATACATGATCTTTCCCTCCACAGAGTACTACATCATGAAATCTCAAAATAAAGTTTGAATGTTCTAACAATTAACTTTTTTTGTCTGGTTTTGAGGTTTTAGGATGCACAGCAAATACAGTAGGTTGTCTGGTATGTAGCAACGATCGGTGTATTAAAGGCACGCCAGAATAACTAACTGGCTTACACCACATTTTACTCCTGTTTTAGCATTATCCAGGAGCCTGGAAAAATGACTGTGCAATCCACAAGCACTCCTGCAAACGACTGTGTATTTGTGTCAGGAAAATACACAGGTTCTTTGCCACGCCACCACTTGTGTGTCACTGTGCTCGGTTCTCAACAGAGCTGGACGCGTTGTCTAGTATCTTTCACTCCTTCCACCTCCAAAGCTTGTTTTCAGTTTTGCCTAATTTTTCGTATTTTAGGCTTAAGGTTGCCTCTGCTAAGTGTCTGCTAGATCTGAAGCATCTGAGCCAAAACACTTCAACTCCTCCTGACACAAGGGCTCATAAGTATGCTTTCCAATGCTATAGTTTAATTTTCATGTTTAAATCCAGGATATTTTCTTTGGAAAGCACTACTTCGCTTTCGAATACTTGACTTTGTGGCCTTACTGATGTTCTTTCTAATTACAGAGCTTTTTGTACATGTATCTATGAAGACTGAAATGGGAGTGAGACCATTGCTGATTCTTGAGCTGGGCACAGTCAGAAGAGCTGAGACGTCACTGTGTGGTCCGAAAAGCAGCCTGCAATGTCTTCACCCAACCTGTGTTTTGGAAAAGACCAGGCTGGCCAACAAACTTCGCCCAAAGGCCTGAACTCTCCCTCCTGAGGTCATCCTTTGCTCAGGGGCTGTTGGTGAAGGGGACCGGGAATTGGTGAAAGCCCCCCCAACACACACACACCTTCATACGGGTTGCCGAGGAAGTGCTGGGACGCTGAGTTATATGAAACAACGTGCTTTAATACCAGCAATCTCTCTGAACACAGCAACTTGAAAGTTCCATTGATCTACAATGATTTGAGTCACACAGACAAGGTCAGTACCGAACGGATTTCACAGGCTTAAGACAAGACCTCTAGAACTGTTGCAAAAGCCTTCCTTCACCAAAAGCCAGCCTATGCTTGGAGGGAAAGAAACAAAATGTTTAAGATATATTTCACCTTTCTCGTTTTTTCTACATTAGCACAATAAAGCAAGCTTTAGGCAATAAGCAAGGCTTTCTACTTTGCACCCAGCAGGACATGCACAGGAGGGCTTTGCTGGGTGGCACGCACCTTGCTGCCAGATCTGACGTCGGCTGTGCATCTGCAAACACAAGAAGATGCAGATCCAACTGGTCTCTGAAGAACGTCACGTGTAGTGCAACAGGTACGAATGAAATGCATAGCAATGCTTGTTTTCCAAAAAATAAAAAACATAACGTTTTCCTGGGCAACCTGCTCCAGGTAGCCTTGCTTGAGCAGATGACCTCCTGAGGTCCCTCCCAGCCTAAACCATTCTATGATTCTGTGATAACACACTTAAACGTAGGCAACAACAACAAAAATCTTAAGACAAATTATTGTGGGCGTAGCTGAAGATAGCAAGCACAAGTTCACACAGCGATTCAACAGAATCCTCTCACTTGGGCCGACGGAGTCCAGCTCCTGGCTGAAGTGCCAGCCACCTCCACCAGCAGCACCACGCTGAGGACTCATTCAAGGCAGCACAGCGGCTGTAAGAGAAGCAATAAAAGCTGCAACGGGACAGGAATTTAACTCCATGGTACTCAAGATCGCCACGTCCTTCAGCTGGAGAAGTAGCTTCAGGAGGTGCTGGCTCCGCGGGGGCACAGGGATTTTCCCAGCTGTCAGCCATCGGGTCAAGCAAATGCCGAGGGAAGAGCTGCACAGACCAAGCGGGGCACGGCTCCCACGCTGGTTAGCACATTTACTAAACCCCACAGCTCCCTGCCGCTTTGAAGTCACCAGGATTTTAACACATTAAACAACGCAAGGCAAGGAAAGAGTTTCTTCCCAGCCAAGACCAGAGCGGTTTAAGAGACTGGAACAGTGAATGAGGCTATTATACTATTTCCTTAATTAGCACTTTGTACCAGCTGATTGCATCCTTGTTAAGAAGAGTTTACATTATTACCCTTTGAATGACTTTAAATATAATAATGAATCTTATATGCTCCCAGAGTCCTGACTAAATAATTACCTACGTCACATCAGCTAAACCGTGAAGATGCAGGCTATAAAAAAAACAAGAATCATCAGAAGGAGCCTTCTTTCAGAAACTTTTCAATGAATCCTAAGAAAACCTCAACTTTTTAGTAGAAGCTATTTTCCATTTTACTGACTATAGAAGGAAAAAAACCCTCCACTACAGCCTGGATTAAAAGCAAGCTATAATTGAAGACACTTTCATATCTGACCGAATTTATTAATGCAATTAAAAATTGGTTTGTCTTAACTAATAATCCAGACCAAGAGCTATCCACAAAACCACCACGTACTTGCCAGGACATCCTTAAAAGAAACACCTCAAATTCTCACTTGCGACATACAATGAGTTGTTACCTCGCACAGGGAAAAGAAAGAAGTGCTTCCCCACATGCCAGTTGTCTCAAAGTTAATGTAGGAACTAGACCTGTTCGCCACATAATTTAACATTACCACAATGAATAAGCTGTGGCTTGCTCCCTAAGGGTCAAGTAGCTTTTATTCATCTTCATGCACCAAAAAATGCTACATAAAAGACACTGCCCTCCGAGAACCATAACACTGCCCTCCGAGAACCATAACACTGCCCTCCGAGAACCATAAGATGCCACACCACCGCCTCTTCTCCTAACGCAGGCACCAGCATTCCAAAACATAGCTTGAGGAAAAGCCTGTGATGTAACAGGAAGCAATGCTATTAAACCCTATAGATCGCATTCTTCTGGGTCGATACCAAAACAATGACCCACTCGGTTTTGGAAACACCGGCACTACGAAATTGCAGAATTGATCTACAAGAGAAATAACAGCCAGAGGTTGCTATGGCCTCTACAGTTGCAGGACATTTTAAAAAGAATTTTATTTTCCTCCTGTTTAGAAAAGCTAGCAAGGCCAACTTTATGCACCAGCTCAAGGTCACACACGGTTTCGTTTCCTAAATTATTATATCTTTTAAGCACTGTAATTGCAGTGCCGTCAGCCGCAGAGCAGGCTGTTAGGGATGCTTGCTGCAGGTTTAACCGGCAGCAGTAATTTTCACGAGGCACCCCCGTGCTCACCAACACCTCCAGCACCAGGCTGGGCAGGAACGAGCCCGGCAGGGCCAGGGGACCCATTCCAGTTCGCACCCACAGCGCTTCCCAGCAGCGCGGGGCAGGCAGAGGCACCGCAGCGTGCAGTCCTGCTCACGCCCAGCTGCTACAAGGAGCGCTGCAGCGGGTGGGGAACGCGCCACCTGCACCCTGCCCTGCGGGATGCACCTCAGCATCACCCCCAAATCATCGTTTCCTTAAATAAAAACACCAGCTGCGCCGATCCTCAGGCAAGAGTACAGGATAATGACCGATTTAACCAAGACACTATTAAAACCCCAGCCATCCTGGGGTGCAGCAGCACTCCATCTAATGGCCAAGGGGTAAGGACGTGCTCGGTCATCACCCCCATGTGCTAACCCCGACCACCGAGCACTCGGTCCCTCAAGAGCCCCTGCTTCGGGCGTCATGTTCTCCCACTGAAAACTAAGCAGGAGTTATAATTTGTTCTGAAAAACAACAAGAAATCTTCTAAAGCTGAAGATTTGGAAACTCGTAAAGCTAAGACCAGTATCTGCTATTAATGAGCACACACAAATTAAGAAGCTCGTGCACTCCTTTCTCAAAGCAGCACCTGCCAGCCCTTTTGGCACCAGCCCAGGAACCGGCCACATTCCCAGACCCACACCTGCTCTCCTCACCAAGCCCTGGGCACGGCCGCAGCAGGCTGCAAGGACTCACCTGGGGTTTTTGGCCACGCCGCCGTAATGGCTGGGCATGCAGAACACCTCCACCGAGAGCTCGCTGGCACGAGACGTGCCGGTGGCCCCGGGCACAAAGCGAGCCTTGCCCAGCAAAGCCACTGCTGGGGCCACCACACATGGCAGTGCCGCTTCCCTCCAAACCAACCGCCGCTGGTGGCGGCACGGCACCAGCCACCCGTGCCTGGAGCAGGCGGGATCCTGAAGTCTCCCCGGTCGCACCGAAGCCCAGCAGCTGAGGTCACATTTAGCAGCTTCACTCCTCTGGTCCCAAAGCCGATTTAAGCAACAGCTTATCCAGCACAATAAGTAATTTGGCAATTTCATACCTTGATTCTTTTAGAACCCTTGGCTGATTATTTTTTTGCTCATTCATTGCCACTAATTCTGTTTTAAAACTCAGCCCCTCCTAGGAGTGCTGCCCAGATGAGGCTCAATCCTGTTCTTTTTTCCCTCTGCTCGCGATCGTATCACCACCCCCGAGATAGCCCAGTACCCCTGGACGAAGGGCAAGCCGCTGGTGCAGGCTCAACTGCAAGACAAGGATGCTCAGAAGACAGAGCCGCAAGCGACCACCTCCAGGAGCAGCCCTGGTGCTGGCTGTTTTTCAAGTCAGTTCCTCGCTCGTTTCCCCACGCCACTGCAAGGCTTCATCGCTGAAATCTGGTAAAGCAGAGGCTGCCTAGCTGCCAGACCACCCGCAAGTCTGGGATAAACATTGGTTTATGTAGTAAGAACTCATTTAAAAATTCAAGGTGGATTTAACGCAAGAAGAAAATTGTCTTGGGGCCGCAACCAGAACTGGGGAGCGAACTCCCCAAAGGCGTCCCCACCGCAACCTCGCTACCGAAGTTCACGGCACAAACCTTGAAATTTGTGGTGACCAACACACACGCAGCGTCACACGACAGAACCAAAACACCAAACCCTCACCAAACGGGGGCTGCACAGCCGGGGCTGCTCCCCGGGGAGACAGCGGGGGAGAAGCGGGGCCGGGGGGGGACAGGTACTGGTGGTGTCGGGGCAGGTACTGGTGGCACTGGGAGGTGCGCCACTGGCAGCCCAGCAAGTCGGTGATGGGAACGCGTGGAAATTGGGTTCCTGGGCTCCCCGCGCCACTACAAGCGGCAAAGGTGGAGCTGTACGTGTGCGAGCGTTTCCACAGCCCAGCTCTCACGGAGCACGCAGATTTTCAGCGGTTTTCTCAGCCTTGTGGGGCCGGGCCCCGCGCTTACGGCCGGCCCTAATTGCAATCCCTTCCCCGGCTTTATGGGGTCAGGGTCTCCAAACCGAGGCGCGCTGCTCCGCGCCCCGTCCTTTCCACGGCGGCACCGGAGCCGGCAGCCAAGGCGGCAGCACCGCAGCGCCAGCCGGGGCGCTGGGGGCTCCCGGGCGTGCGGAGACCCCCACAGGAGGGGGGAAATAAAGGGGGGGGAAAGGGATGGGGGCGGCCACCCGCCGGGGGGGGGGTTTGGGAAAAGCGAGGCAGGGAAACGCCGCGAACTCACCGCTGCGCTCTAGCAAGGCTGGGGGGGGGGGGGTGGGCGCGGCGGGTCCGGCACCGGGGTGCGGGTGTGCAAGGGGGGTATAAGGGGGGGTGCAAAAGGGGTGCAAGGGGGGGGGGTCCTCGCCGTGCCCCCGGGCGCGCAGCAGCAGCCGCCCCGCAGCCTTTGTGCGCCGCCGCGCGGCCCCGCCGGGCTGCACGCGCTGCTTGCACGCGCACGGCGCCAGCTACACCCCCCCCCGCCCCCCACCCTACACACACACACACACACACCCCCCACACACACACACCCAGGGACCCCCCATTTGGGGGCTGCCCCCCCCGGCCCCACAGCGCATCCCCAGCGCATCCCGCCCGCCCCACACCGCCCTCGGCGGCGCCGGGAGGCGACATTTTGAGGCCCCCCCTCCTTCACAACCCCCCCTCCCCGACCCCCCCACAAGCACGGCAGCGTTACCTCGGCGTCCCCGCTGCTCACTCCATCCCTTCCCTTCCCTCCTCTCCTCGCCTCTCCGCCCCGCGGCGGGCACGGCCGGGGAGGGGCAGGGGGCAGGGCCGGGGAGGGGAGGGGAGGGGAGGGGGGAGGGCCGGGGGGGCGGCGCACGATGTGGCAGGAAGGGACACCTGGGCTCCTCCTCCTTCCCCCGGTGGAGCACTATCTGGCAGCGGCCGCCTCCCGGCTGAGGCTGGGGGGGAGGGGGGCTGCGAGGAGGAGGAGGAGGAGGATGAAGAGGAGGAGGAAGAGGAGGCCCCGCCCGTCTCCCTCCATTGTTGTTCCCGCCCGGAGCGGAGGGGAGGGACCCGGCCCCCCCCGCTGTGCTGCAGTGTGTGCGCAACATGCAAATCTCTCTTTTTTTTTCTTTTTTTTTTTTTTTTCAAAAGCCGGCCTCCGTGGAGGCTCCCGCGGCTGGGCTCTGCGGCTGCAGTCGCCCCTGTGCTGCTCTCTGCCCGGTGTGGTTGGGCTTTGGGATCTGGGGTTTGCTGGCCCGCCTCTGACCAGCCCTTTGAACTCGCAGAAGCACGTATCGATGCGTGCAAAAACCCCTGGGTGACATGCACGCATGCAATAATAATAATAATAATAATAATAATAATAATAATAATAATAATAATAATAATCCAATGCAAAAATAATAATGATTTTGAAAGTCTGTTATTATATTTGTAATTGTTTTTAAGATTCAAAAGTTGTGCAAAATGCGCTTGGAAGGCTTAAAAGTTCCCTCTGAGACCCAACGGCAGTGCTTACAGGTGTAAAGCCGCTCACACAACCGGCTTTGCGTCGTTTCAGGGACAAAACCTTGTAATTCTGCAACCTGCTGGCTTTGGAAGGGCTCCTTGGGGACGGCGATGGCAGGGACACGAGCGGGGCTGCAGCAAGGGCAGGGCGAGGGCTGCGTGCGCCCAGGGCCTTCGGTGGGAGCCAGCAGGGAGGCTCCAGCCCTGCCGGCTGTGCCACCACGTCAGCGTGAGCCCCAGGTCCCTCGGGAGCTACAGAGGGCCTCAGAGACACAACTGCTTGAGGCTCTGAGCTGCCCAGCCCTGGGGTGTGCAAGATGTCTTTTAGCTTTGCAAATTTCCACCCGTGGCTGAGATGGCCCCAGCTGGCGGGACCGGGGCTCTGGGAACCCGTAGGTGCTGGCCAGTAATAATGGGATGAGGTGGAGCGGCACCTGTTATTTAGTGCAGGACCTCTAACCATCTGGCGGCTGCGGGGAATTAAAGCTTACCTGGGGCACGGGAGGAGCGGGTGCGTTCACACACACACACACACACACACACACACACCCCTACCTGCATGTGGAGTGCGCTGAGGCAATCGGCTTCCTCGTGCGTGGTTATTCACTGCAACGCTCGTTTGCCTTGTAGGAAGAAAAATAATAATACAGCTGTATCATGTTTTGATAAGCTTTCAACCTGAAAAACCAAAGAATGCCACAATTTAGTTGTGGTTTTGGAAGTGAGGGTGGTGCCGCGGTGAGGATCAGGAACTCCCTCCGGCCACTGACCAATTTCAGCTGGAAATCAGAGGGGAGTTGTCAACCCTCGGAGCAATCAGGCTCAACCTTCCCCAGGAGGGTACTGGGAATGGAAAAACCTCGCTGCTTTCGAGATAAAGTTTATTAAAGCCATGACACGAGGCGCTGTCTGCGCAGCACGCTTGATGTCTGGGGAGGCTGATCTGAGCGCTGAAGCGCTGCGTGACATCGATCACACACCTGGAAATCTGAATTTCAGAGGCACCGCTTGCTTACCCCAGCAGAATGCTTTCAGACATGTAAAGATGCCTCGTGTGTTTATTGTAGGGCAAGTTCTCTTCTCCTGGGCATGTGGCTAAGTTTTCCCATTACTCTAGTCCTGAAAAGCTTACGGGGATGACAAATCCTCGTGATTCAGACCACGAATGGATTACAAGCAGGACCAAGGAGAAACATTCCTGCGCAGGAGAGACTTTTCCCATCAGTTCTGGAGGTTTTGTTCCTTCGGAGTGGCTGCTGGGTGCTGCTGAGCTCGGCCCGGTCCCGTTGGACAGGTCTGGGTGCCGCGGCTCCCGGGGTGCCTGGGTGCTGCTGCCGAGGTGCCCGTCGGTCTGCAGATAGTGCAGTAAGGGGGCATAGCAGCCAGGACAGATCCACTCGGGGCAGACTGGAGCTCTGGGTTAAAAAATACACCCTAACGAGTGAGCCCAAGCCCACAGAAAGCTACCGTAACATTGCGTTTTTGGAGAGTGGGTTCTCAGAAAGAATTAGGGCTGTGCTCCTCTCTCTGGGCTTCGTGCCCTTGTCCCTGTTTGCAGTGCCAATGGAACCCTCTCTCTGCACATTTCCTGCATGCAGCTAAATACAGTCCAACAAACAAACAAACAAAACAGCACAAAACTACATACAACAGATAACGTGTCTCCTTTCTGGGGGCCCGATCCACCAGACGTACTTTGCCACTTACACGGTCCTGCAGCCTTTTCACCCTCCATAAAGCCATGTGTCTAATCGGGGGACCAAGCTGAGCTACTCGTTAGAATCTTGGCCAAACCACAAACATTTGTTTCCTTTCTTTATGCCAAACTCCGAGAAAGGAGGAGGGAGTGGCACGAAGCTCATGTTAATGAGTTCTTCGTTCCCCACAGAGAGATAATCAGAGCGCTGCTCAGAGATTCATCAACATTTTTTATTAGCACTTTAATGGCCTACATTTTTTTTTTTTAGGGAGTTACTTCAGCTAAGAGCTAGATAATTCCTCGTGCAGCTGTGGTTTAGGAAGGAGCTCAGGGGACGTGCATGTCAAATTACTTGAGCTCCAGTTAAAAAAAATAATATATATATATACACCACAAGGTTTCCTGGGTGCTTCCTTTTCCAATCAAGGTCACTATGTCCTCAATCTATCTCTCCTGAGTTGTGTGGGGTTGTGTGGGGTTTTGAGGTTTCTTTTGCACTCTTTGCAGCCTGGAGAGCCATACGGTGAAGCGCCAGCCCCTGACGGCACTGCACGTTCGCCATGGCAAGGGACCGTGACAGCTCCCTGCTCCACAGACCACTGCAGCTTCAGCCGGCCGAAATGAGGATCGAAGGTGCTGAATGCTGAGGGCCGGAGCCTTTTACCCACTGCTGCGGGGTGAGCCCCAAGCCAAGGTGTTCACCCGTGCCCAGGAGACCTGGCTCGACCACCTATCTGTAGGTTACGGCGAGAGCTGACGGGTGGGGAGCGCTCTCACGGCCCTGGGGGAGGCTGCTCAGAAATTACACAGAGTTTGGCATTCGCAGCTGCTTTCTCGGGGAGGCTTTCACAGCAAGAGCATCGCCATCTCGCCCTCCTGCTTCCCGGGGCGTAGTTTTGGGCTTTGATTTTGCTTTTATGAAACTCGGGGCATTTTGCAGCCCCCATGCCCGCAGAAGCGTCCCTCTTCCCGCAGCAGACTGCCAAGGCAGCAGGGGCAGTTGCTCTGGGGTCCCTTTGGTTGGAAAGGGGGAGAGCTGCCGGCCTTGCGCTGTCGTTGAGGAGGGCTGCTCGCTGGAAATGGCCCTACAGCTTCTTCCCATGCCTCCCCCGCTCCCCAGCGGCCTGATTTCCTTCTGGTCTTCTGGAGAGAGCTGTGAGAATATATACATTAAAGGCAGGCAGGCAGTCCAGTGCTGCAGGATAGCTGGGGTTATGAGAGTATAATAAAGGAATACTATGTACTTTTTCCTGAATCGAGCCCCAAGTGTTTCCTGTCAAACCTCAGCACAATGGGACACAAATGTCCAGTTCATTACGTTCACATTTCCTCCAAACCGCAGTCTCTTTCCTTCAAACACAGAGGACAGGAAAGGATGCTCTCTGCCCCCACTCGTGTTTCTCAACCGACTTTGTGTCGTGTGAGAAGGGATTGGAGGCTTTCGGCAGTCGCTGTGTTCAGTAGGTTGTCTCCCTTCAATCCACACCGCCTGGGGATGCAAGAGGTGTAAATATGGAAGGATCCCTTTGAAATCAAAGAGAGCGTTGCTGGGGGATAATCAGCATGAATGGAAGCGAAATGAGGTCCGTGGGGAATAAAATGCTAATGTCTGGGAAAAAAAAATCAAGATTCACAGCACTAGTCCAGAAGAATAGTAGCTCATATCATATTAAAAAAAAACATAGTTCTCATTTCCTCCTTATCCCTGCAGGACAGGAAAGAACATCCTGCTCTTTTAATATGAGCAAAATGCAAGTTATTTTTGGAAGAAAAAAAATCACGCTCAGAGCACGGTTTTCAAAAGACATCTCTAATCTGTGATTCTGATGATGCATGTGGAGCACAGCACATCCTTCTGCAGCGAGAAAGCCAGGTTTGTCGCCTCGGCACCGTTCACACTTGGGCAGAAGGTTCCTGCTGGTTGCGTGAGGGGCCAGCAGCTCCTTGCCAGCACATCGGCAGTGTCCCGAAGCCAGCCGCCCCCTCCCAGGGGGTGTGCAGGGGGCAGAGTTGCAGTGGTGGGAAGCCCAGGCCGGCTGCTGGGGGAAAGCACAGGGAAATGTCAGGGCACAAGGTGATGGGCTGGGGGGCGAGCGCTGATTCAGGAGCACTGAAATTGGCTTTCTGGACCCGTGCTGGACTCCAGGCCAAGCTCCTATTTTGTTACCTCCAGCTGCAGGACAAGGCTGGAGCCCTCCCTGCCCTCAGTGGTGACGGCTCTTTTGACACCATGCTTCCTGTTCTCACCATGGACCTGCAGGGAAGAGTGTGCTTCATCTCCCGGGCTGAAGTCTGGAAGTTTAGAGCATAAAGTCAAACCCAGGGCCTTTGGGGCAAGCCGCTGCTTAGCGTGTTTGATGGACCGCTTGAAAGGACGGAGATGAAATCAGCCTCAGATTTGTTAATGGGCATAAACAACATTAATTCATGAATAGTGTTTGATTCTGATTCTGCATGGGTAACTGTTACTCCCAATGCCCCTTTTGAAGCAAGTAAGAGTGAAGAACATATCTTAGCACAACATCTAATGATTAGGATAAACAAATTGTTAATCATTTACCACTGCAAGATTAACAAACTCCTAGCGCACTATAAAAAGAGCTCCAGTTTCCCTTTAAAAACCATTCAGCGAGAGTAAGATTTTAGCTCCTCTCTATGTCAAGGGCCCCAAATACCTAAGCAGACTCTGGGGAATGACCTCATCTGTACTTTCTGAGCCTGTTCCCAGGGATGCTAACGCTAGGAACGGCTGCCTGTCAGTGATGGAAAGCCAGGGTGCAGGAGCTCAGCCCCCAGCACAGCAGGGGCCAGATGTGCTCGTGAGATGTGCCAACGGGATGCCCCAAACCCCAAAGGGCAGCACGGGTCAGCGGCACGCACACCGAGCAGCCTGGCAGTCACCCGTCGTACGCTGCACCGCTGAGAGCACGCTTAAAAAATCCACCCGGAGATATTCCTATGAAGTCAGTGGATTACTCATGCACTTAGAGCACTGATTTCCCTGGCGGGACAAGCTGTGTTCCGTGGTTTCATCCGCGAGGACGTGAGGCTGTTTCTGCTGACTGTCTCGGTTTGTTCTCAGACAGGAAGCGGAGCGGGGCAGCGTGGACCCACGGTCGGGTCTGTGCAAACAGCCGGTGGAAACTCACAGCACATCGGTCACTGAGATACGTGGATGGATGCGAGGGAAAAACCCGTGCTTGTCTGTGCCCGGCAAATCCGGATCATTCTGCAGAACGTGTTTTAACCAGCTCCACGCCTGGCTCTGTCCCTGCTGCTGGCGTAGCGTGAAGTGCAACGTCAGGGCTTTGACCGGGGCGCCTGAACTCTCTGGGATTCTGCAGGGGAAAGATAAATGGTCACAGCCATTTCCCTACGGGAGATAAGGAAGCTGCGGGGGAGGAAAAGCACAGATCTCTAACAATAGTAATATGTGACTCTGTGTACGGTGACTTACATACTGGAAAATAGCGCCCAGATCCATTATATAGGAAAAGCACTAAATCTGTGTAATTGCTGCACGGCAGAAGAGGAAGCTCGACCCACTGTGCAGAAAACAGACCTCGGATTGTCTCAAGATAGATGGCAAAAAGACAGCAAACATCAACAGAGTTCCCCAGAGTGGGAGATACATCAGTGCAAATTGAGTATCTGGTCCCCTGGAGTTCTGCAAATCATCAGAAAAGACATTAATGTCATTAGTAAAAACAACAAACGTGCCTATACTTATTACTTATTTGTAATAAGATTTGGCTAATGTATAATTAGCAGGCTTCAGAAGTCTTTAACGACCTCTGAGATTAGTCTGTCTGCCACGCTGAGGTTCACCAGAAAATTCTCATCGTTGCGCTGGAGCTGCAGCTTCCCCAGCAGCCCCTACACCCTCAGCGGGACCCACATCACATATGCAACGCGTCTCCTAAGCCCGTGTGAGCTGGATGTATATTTATATATATACACACACGCATTAGTTTTGTTTGATTATTTGCTGCGCGAGGGTAGTCTTTGATCGGGACTGCTTGTTTCCCAAGAGGCGACAGCAGCCTTTTGCCAAGCAGGGCAGCGAGCCGTGCCGTGGATTTGCGGTGCGTACCTGCAGGATCACCCGTCAGCTGGTTCGGACACATCCAGCTGTGCCTGGCTGATGGAGCTGGCTCGCTGTCTTTCTGCTGTCACACTTTTCCTCCGCTTTCAGCGTGGCTGTAAGAAGTTATTCAAACACGTGCCTCGCTAAGAATGTGCACAGCCCAAGAGATGCTGCGCTGGCATGGGGCAGGTCCTTGTGTACCGGCTGGCCTGGCATCTTGGTTTGAGTCCCCGTGTAAAAGAGACGAATTGGGTGACACCAAATGGCACCGTGCAAGACTGCAATTTGTGCTGTTGCTCCTCGGAAGGCTGGTGGGACTTTAGCCTGCAGGATAGGCTTGGATGTGCCGGACAGGAAAATGGTACATAAATATTCAGCTGACATTAAAGCAGATGAGGATGGTGGTGCAGGAGCTGGCCCTCTCTCAAACCAGGAGCAGCCACAGATCCAGCATCCTGCCTGATGTCTGGGTGGGAAACCAGCTCCAGAGCTGGCAGCTCTGCTCCATTTTCTATAAGCTGGGGACTTTTCAAAGCTGTTGAAGGTGCGTGCAAGAACCATCTGTTTCACCTCATTTTACACCACCGGAGGTGTTCAGAGGCTGGTACGGCACCAGGAGAAGGGGCCCTGAGTCAGCTGGGAGCTTCTGAGCATCCGATGATGCCCTCGCCTGCCTGGAGCCCTCCGGCTGCCAGGGCCGGGGCTGGCAGCAGCTGCTCTGCGCCACGCTCCGGAGCCCAGCTCGGTGGCACCACCGGGTTGGAGGGGCCAACTCTGGCTTTGCACGGGGTCTGTATGGAGAGGGGAGGTGCCGGGGAGGGCCAGGAGGCTGAAGAGGAGAGGAGAGACAAGGCTCTGCTGCAGGTGCCCTGTGTTTCAGCAGTCTGATACCCCTCCATGTCCCACAGGGTCACTGCAAGGGGAGCTCCCGGCAGCTTCAGCTGCTCCACTTGTCTTAGAAACTGCTTGTTCAAAAGCCATTTCTTCTCACGCGCTGAATCTGTTTCTTGATCCACCTTCTGTCACCGGCATCAGATCTCTGACGCCATCAGAAATCTGCTCCTCTCCATGCAACGTGCTGCTCAGAGCTCGCCTCCGTGCCATGGGAGCAGTGCTGGGACAGGGGCTGGGGCTGGGGACATCCATCCCTGTCCCACGAGCAAACAATGCGGTCCCTTCACTGGTGATGCTGCTATCTGTGGTTCAAAACAAGATAGCAAAAATACTTTCCATGCTGTGCAACTGGCTTCCTAGATCTAGCCGCATCACGATGCTCGCTCTCGTACTTTCAAGGATTATCAGTGTAATTTCTAACGCTAATGGAATAACACCGAGTGCGAAAAGCAAAGGACAGATGTAATAAAGTTGGATTGAATTTCTGCCTCTGCTATAAACTTTGTGTACAAACACGGGCAGGTCTTCAGGGGGAAATATTTCCATGAAATTTGCATCCCCACATGTGAGAGTCCAGGCTTTCGGATGTACCGAAAGACTTAATTGTCTTTCGAATCCAAACGCAGCAGGTGTTTTCATAACTCACAGCCTGCCTTCCACCTGGGCCTTCATTTTCCCAAGCCCAGATTCAAGTGTCCTGAGCCACCGATGCCTCCAGTGGGATCTGACGCTGGATTTCTGTCGCAGAGCCTGCTGCCAGGCCGGCAGCACCAGCCAGCTGTGCTCGCAGAGCCTCTCTGGTCTGCGTGGACCTTGCATTTCTCTCAAACAAAGTCAAACCGTTGATTCGAGCCTGATGAACTACTGTGAATGCTCTGCTTTATCAGAGGAAATAGTTGGAGGCTGAAGTCTTGGTCCCTGACAAGTCTTTGCGAGGATATTAGCGTGTCTTGCCAAGACCTCGTAATTCCCTCGCAGCCAATGCAGCATTCCTCAGAGGCCATAAGGCGAGACGGGAAGGAGGATCACGGGGCTTGGTCAAGGCTGAATGAGCTTCTACGCAGAAACACTGAGTGTGTGACCTCCTCTCGGACACATCCAATGGAAAAAAAAAACCACCAGGTTTTGGAGGATCCATTAGAGGCATCTATTTTCCAAATGTCTCATGTAAGAGGAGAGGAACATATTTTTGAAAAGGACATAAAAGCTGCCCATGCAACGCGATATTCTTAGCAAAACAAACAGCCTGCATGACTGGGGTTAAAAAAAAAAAGGAATCGGGGAAGAGGATGTCGTACAACTATTACTAGATTTTGTTTGCCTGCTCTACAGTGAAACGAGAGTGTCAAGAGAAGCAAAACAGAATAATGCTAAACCTGATCCCTGCTATGTGACAGATTATGCAAAACTCTGTCCTCCTGGGAGTTGCCTATGGGAGGTTAAACCTGGCTCTCAAAAGATGAGCCGCAGGTTTTCAATTATGTCACTGAGAACACCGCGGTGGGAATTAGGAGAAGATGATCCAGTCAAGACGGCCCTCGGAGACATGCTTTTTATTCAGCCAGAGGACGAGCCCTCCGACTGGTACTCTCGCAAGCATCCAAGGTGTGCACAGAGAGGGGCAGCCCAGAGATGCCCCCAGCAGGCTCCAGCAGCGTGGCTGGGGCTGGAGTGAGCAGCCCTTGGCTCCCAGTGCCTTGCCGTGGCTGTGCCCGTGCTAAAATGCCATCTGGCTTCTTAGTCGTGGGAGCTGCCTTGCTGCATGCTAGTCTGGGAGTCTCAGTGCCACACGCCATTGCCAGGCTCTTTCTCCAGCCTGAAGAGCAACGAGACTTTTACCAGCAGCAGCAGAGAAAAGCAGCCAGCAGGGAGGGATTTGTATCTCCTATGCTAAGGATCTTTATTTGGTTCGCCACTCATTGTTCTGACAGTTGTCTCATTTATTCACTTTTTACATCAAAATCCATTCCTTTAAAGCTTATGTTAAGCCTTAAGCTTCAGCATGTGCTAATAGTATTAATCATTCTGGAAACGGCTCTGTCTCTTCTGTTACCAGTAGCTATCCTGATGGTGCTGCCCTGGCTCCCCACTGCGTCCCTGCTTCCTGGGGCTGGCTCTTGAGCAACGAAACAGGGGCACAGCCAGGGCCAGGGCAGCAGGCAGAAGCAAGCCGAGGGGATGCCCTTTGGCTGTGCCCCACGTTGTGGAGCGTGTGCTGAGGCGCACTTAGCTGCAGCACGATTCAGCCCTGGTTTCTTCAGGGGGGCTGAACTTCCCCTTTGCATCCCATCTGTCCTGGAGGAGACATCACACAGCACGCTCAGGGTGGTGAAGCAGGTCCAGAAACCTTCCAGGAGGGTCCTACTGTCACGGGCATCAAGGGCAGATGGGACCTGCGGTCAGGAGAGCCAGGTCTTGGAAACGGGCTGGGATCCTGCAGATCAAGTTCAGTGTCCTGCCCATATGGTTCTGCCTTTTGACTAGCCAGGCTTCTGTTTGTGCATCTCTTCAGAAAAAGGAAGGTTATTCCAGAGGGCTGCCAAACTATCTCCTGGATATGTTAAGAAGTAAACATCATGTGCAGAATCACCAGCAGAGAAATTCGACTAGGACTAAAAATAGTTTCCTTTTGCTTTCTTATTCAAAAAAAATGCTAATGCCCAGTTTTAGGATTCTTGTGTTCCTTCATACCACAGTCAGTCTTAAAATAAGATAATAATCGTAATAATAAACAACAAAAACATCACCTTGGGCAATGTTTTATTCCCTTCGCAATTGACTGAACCAGGTTTTCTCTCCTTTCTGATCACAGAGTACCTCACAGCTAGCTATAGTGACTGTGGAAAAATACCAGTAGCAGCAGTAAGGTTGTAAGTAAAACATCGTCAGCTTCCTTGAATATGATTTAGCTGCTGAAAAATGAGTGATGGCTACAAGCATGTGACCAGTCACTCTCTGCTTCTTGGCCCATGGCTTAAAAACTGCAAATTAGTACAAAAATGCTTCACAGTTAATTAAAAGCCTTACTTTTGTGAAGGTCAGTAGAGATGGCTCTGCCTATGATCTCACACAAAAACTTTTAGCACACTTGACAAATCACTTCCCACGTCTTAGTTTCCCATTTCTAGATGGCACAGAATGCTTGCACACCTGACAACTTTTCCATGGCCCATAGCAGGATCCAGGAGGACAAACTCCACCGTGGGACATTTGGAGGTCTCAGGTATACTACGGTCACGTTGCTGCTGTACCGCAAGTTGCACTTGCTGAAGTAGTCCTTGAGTAGCAAAAGATGAGGTCGTTTTTAGCTATTGACAGACCATGCAAATGTGAAAGGCATGGGATATAAGTAGGATTGGATCAGAATAATGCTACAGTAATTGTTTAGGAAATATTAAGCTTTTACTGATCAATAGGCAAGTCAACAATTCATGTGAGGTCATTGTGTAACTATTTGAGGCACTCTAGCAGTACCTGTGTTTTACTACTCCAGTACCACGCACCACACGTCAAAATATTGTACCGGTAGCTGAAATTAAATTAATCTCAGGTACCTGATTTCTTCTGCATTGATCATCTGTTTGACTCTGGGGTCAAATAGAAGTAGTCCTCCTTCAACTCAGAGCACGCTGTCAATGCTGACATTAGATTAACGTTAGCATACACTCATAGCCAGGAGAGAATAATCAGCATGCAGCCCCATCTCTTTTTTTTGCTAATGTTTTGTCATGAAGCATGTTTAAAAAGGCTGGAAATGAGCATAAAATTGAAAGTTAACCAGGCTACTTCATGCCTTTTCCCACAGCAGCAACAATAGCCATGTCACAGAACAAATGTATCGAGAAAACAATTTTTGCTGTTGGTGCCATTGGGAAAAAGCCCAAGTTCCCATTCAAGTTGGAGCAGTGTTGCCCGAGTTAAATGAATGTAAAAAATCAGGATGTTGTGATTATCTTTACTCCCTCCCAAAACGTGGTGCATTTTTTTGCACTGCGGGTTAGGACACCCTGGTCACCCTGGCGCTGCTTTTCCGCGATACCCGGTGCTCGACGCTGTCCCCTGCTTCTCCCCGGGCTCCTTCCCTCCGGCCCCGTGCCCCTTCCCCTGCTGTGGGGCTGTGCTGTGACGCTACCACGACTTTCCCAAGTTCGCCTTGCAGCCAACGGGGCCTTTTGGCACGAGCTGCCGGCAGCAGTCACTTCTCCAGCTCTCGCCTTCTGTTGCATTGCCTTGGCAACATGCTTCAGCAGCAAGGCAGCAGCCTTGAACTTGTCAGGGGCTGCTGCAATGCGCCGCCGTGCTGCTCGCCGGCACCTCGCGTTGCTATAACGACTGCCGACAATAAAACTCATCTCCCGGCTTAAAACGGGAACTTTTACAGTCCGTTTCCTGGCAGGGCTGCGGCGATATTATGGGAATCCTGGCCGGGTGATTTGGGAGCGGGCGTGCAGGGGACTGGTCGTCCCCGTGTCACCCACAGGTTGTCGCGACCCCAATGTCACGAGTTCGGCCTGAATCACCGGTATGAGGTCTTAAAAAAAACCATCTTGGTGGAGACCAGGCTTTCCGAGCCAGAGGAGCCCTTGAATGAACGAGGAGTGTTTTTAACCCATGGAAATCACGGCGGGGGTGTAGTTGAGGCGGCATCGTGGAAGTTCCCCCCTGCCCTGTCCCACCTCCTTCCTGTGCCTCCACTCCCGAGGACGTCACAAAGCACTCAGCCTCTTCCTGTCCGTCATGGCAAGGAGCACTTCGTGCAGACTGAATGTCGTCCTCGCTTTTCCATAACACAGGCCATATTTTTTCAAAGGGGTAGGATTCGTAAGCTGTGACCCGAACAATGGGAAGGCTTGTTAAAAGGTAACCACAGGAGGATATGGCCTAATCTCTTCCCCAGCCGCTGCGGCTCTGCTCCGTGCCCATCGTTTGAAGGTGCCATGGTGTGAAGGAGACCCAAGCAGAAAGAGAAGCACCCTGTGCGGGACAGAAGAGGCACCCAGACCTGACAGACCGTCCCAACCAGCGTTACACATGGAGTTAAAACCTCCCTGTCGCTTTCAGACAAGTTTTTGCCTGTTGTCCTCACCTGCTGTCACCATGTGCTCCTCACAGGCTTTTTGGGGGGGCAGATGTGATGTCTGCTCGAGCCCTGCCCTGGCCCTTGTGGGTTTGAGGCCTGCCCCTGCTCCCTCTTTCCCATCTTCCTAAAGGGATCCTTGTAATAGTTCTGTTTGGTTTTCAGGCTCGTGCTTCCTCTTGCACAGAGCTTTGAGCAAACATTGCCCAGCCCATGGATGGCTGAGCAGCTGGCCTGGCGGGGACACCCCAGCCCCCAAACTGTGCCAGAGCTCCTCAGATTTCATGTTTCACTTGGGAAAAAAAAAAATAAATCTGAGTTTTTCCTAACTCCTAATCTAGAGTTTTGTTTTCATGGATAAAAACAACTAATCAAACATAGTGAGCCTTTGTTTTAAGGAAAACCCGGTCAGGGCTCAGTTCTGAGAGTAGGCCTCAGGGTCGCAGCCCCCAAGGACCTGAAGTATCATGGCTGGGGGCCCATGATCCCAAACTGCCCATGGACATGGGCTATGATTCGTCCTGTCTTGAGTTAAACTAAGTGGCCAGGCACCAAACTAAACCCCGAATAGCCCATTCGCTCGTTGTAGTGGGCAGGTCCGTGGGCGAAATACCCACCACAGGACCCAGGCTACGCGGTTGGGGATCTCGCCCCTACATGGGGCACACTCAGCACTTTCCACTCTCAGCTTTTCCACTTTGTCCTGTTATCTGAGACAGACAGTAACCCAATACTTCGTGTCTGGACTCCTGCACCCACTGGAATAAACATCTGTTTCTTGTGCTGCGATTCATTTAATATATTGCACAGCTCGGTATGCCAAATTATTTCCAATGTGCTCAGGCCCCAGGGATTTTTCCACAGGTGAACAGGTCTCGCTCGCAGAGGTTGTGACTTTGGGTGGGAGCTGGGGCTTGTAAAATGGGGTCCTTATGTATATTTACGAATGAATCTCTGCTGCATGGTGAATGCTAATTGCAAACAAAATCCACATCTGGTCCTTCTCTGTCAATGCCAGATGCATCTTGGAGTCCTGACAATGCGTGCCTGGTGGGTAACCAGTTTCCTAAGGAAATGAGGCTGCACAGGCTGTGCGCTCTGTCCATCCGCCCGTCCATCACCACCTCACAGAGGTTTGGGGCCCCTCACGCAGCTCCCAGAAAGCCTGACGGCAGGACGGGGAGTGCGGAGAGCCCCACGTCAGTGCTGCCGGAGGAGATGGGTGCTGTCCCCAGCCCTGGCCACTTCGGGGCAGAGCCAGCAGGGCCAGGCCGTGGGTTGCAGGCACACGGCATCGCTGGTATCATTCCCCAGGGAGACACGGGAAGCTTGCGTGATAATGGTGCTCCCAGGCATCAGGCCAAAACACAGGCATGCTGGGCACTGAGCCCCGGTAACGTTTGTGCTGATGAAGACCTCGGGGAAGAGTGGCATCATGTTAGCTGAGGAAAAGTCTCTGTTGCACAATAAGCACCTTTTTTTTTTTTTTTTTGTATTTAAATATAGACAGTATGTCCAGTCCATCAAGGATACACCTGCTAAGCAGCACTGTTTTATGCAAGCGGAACAAACCATCTCCTAAAGCACTTGACAGGGCAGCAGTGTCCGCCATGCTCTCTTTTGCAGGCATTAGATCTAGCTTTTTCCATCTTTTTTTTTTTTTCCTGCTATAGCAGACAAGGGGAAAAGAAAAGGTCTTGGAAGTCACTACAAGGCTCACGCTTCCCTTGCAAGCAGCCGAGTGCAGGCGAGCAGGGATGTGTGCTGCTCAGTGTGGAAACAGATCCGGGGGGAGAGCTCAGCAAACATTTTATTTCCATCCTTGGCATTAAAGGCTTATAAGTAGAGTCCTACCGTCTGGTACTCAACTGAAAAGAGCCCTGGGACATCTACCTGGCCTGCTGCTGCCTCCCTTTCCTTCCCAAATGCACAAAGGCAGCCGCTGGGAACCAGCCAAACCCGATGAACTTCCAGTGCTGGCTGGATGAGGCATCCTCGTAAGGAAGGCTGAGACAGGATCTCTAGATAGGCTTGTTCCATCCCTCCCTGCTATCTTTTCCCCCAAACACACCATTTGTTGTTGCAGTCTCTAGTTCCACTGTTTCCAAACATACAAAAATTATTTTAAATGTGATCCAGAAGAGACTCATTACACGTGTTTGGAGTCTCTGTTTAACTCAGAGCTGAGAGCTTTAAATACCATCACTTTTGTGCTGAACCATTCTCAGGACTCGCCGTGCCTCGGCACGCTACATGCTGCTGTTACACACTACCAAAATGCAGGTGTTAATTGCTGGGTAATTTTATAGGGTGGAAATAGGAAGAAAACCATTCTCAAAACATGTGCTCTCTCCTGGGCACGCCTGCAGGCTGTGAGGACGTGCCCTGGCTGAGCCAGGAAGAGGCTGGACCATGAAGCTGCTGCGGCGCTGCGATCAGGGCAGCATGCACGGCGGGCACAGGGCAGCAGCACGAGTCCGGCGGCTCGGTTATTACCCGGGACGGGATGCTGCAGCACTGCCAAGAGAAAAGGGGCTGCTGGGCAGTCGTGGCATGAGTGCACCCTCGTGTTTCAGCCCGGGAGATGTCCCAGGCCACCAGTGGGATGCTGCCCTCTGAAAGCCAGCTCGTGGTGTGAACTGAGCTGTTCCCCCAGCGCAGGTGTTCAGCCCCATGCCACAAATCCCCCTTTCCTATTGCTGCCTCTCCACAGCACCCTGCGTGGGACCAGCGGTCTGCCCAGAGCTACCTGGGGCCACCTCCACCTCTCCGGTCCCACCAAGGTGCACCAACAGCCAACGGTGCCGTTAAAAAGCTCTGGGCTCCCTCGGGGCCAAGGGTCATCTCAAAAGATTAGATTGCAAAACAGGAGTCATAATTTCACCTGTGCCCAACAGGAGAAGGTGAACAAAATGAAAGCTGCAGCTATAATAAAGGTATCATGGGTATGGGAGGGCTGATAAGATAATGGGAGTTCTTTTATGGCTTATTTCCCAGCCTTGATCTCTTGATATGGATCAAGATTACAACAGAGTTAATGGCTCTGTCATATGGCGAGGTTGGTCTCAGGCAATTTTGGTTGCTACTTGCTAGGCCGTCCTCTGTCTCCCCTCTCTTTTGTAATCTGATGGAATATAGCATTGTAAGAACATAAAAGATAGCCCATTTAGGACAATTTAATAAAAAGCAAGGTATTTTGAACCACTTTCATAAAACACCTTTGCAACAGAACTTGCACCATTTTAGCTGAGATCAAACAGCTGCTTAGAAAGGACAGTTTCATCTCCTTAGTCATTTCAGATTACATATCATACACAGCACTGCCTGATAAATGAATTATTAAAATATTTTAGATTACCTACATTGGCACATTCATTAGAAGCTTCCCAGAGACCCCAGATGCCCAGGAAATAAGCATCAAACATTTGGGCTTAACTGGAAAGCTCATTCCACTTTCTCTTATTTAACTGAGAGGCCATGTATTATTCAAATGAAATAAATAGTGCTGCCTCCCGTGCACATCTGGGCAAAGCCTTTAGCAGCAGTCCTCTGCTGGCTCCTTCAGCCTGGGGATCCACCCACCTTCCCTGGGGCTGTGTCTCAGCACCAGTCCCCAGCGCACCCTGGAGCCCCCCAGTGCTCATCCACAGGCCGGACACTGGTCCTGCGGGGTCAGGCCACTGGTGGCACTGGGATGCTGAATGTCCACGGGTTATCCCTACTTGCACAGGCAAAGAGATCTCTGGACCTCTTCTCCTCCAGGATGGGGAAAGCAGGGGCACAAACCATGGTGCCTGGAGGCCCTCCAGATCTGCTGGGTGAAATAAAGGAACTGGGAACTCAAGGGTTTAGGTCTCATTTCTGCTTTTTTTTTTTTTGACAGAAAAAAAAGTCTTTTTTTTTTTTTGGGTCCTCCACCTATCGAACAGCCTTGGTGCTGCCTGCTGCAGCGTAATGAGATGTCTGTGAAATGCTTCCTGGCCCCTATACATCTGTTCTTACAAGATGCTCATCTTCTGGAATGAGGTTCCTACGAGAATACCCATCACAGAATCACAGAATCACAGGATATCTGAGTTGGGAGGGACCCACAAGGATCACCAAGTCCAACCCCTGGCTTCACACAGAACCACCCAAAAATCAGACCCTGTGTCTGAGAGCGTTGTCCAAATACTTCTTGAACTCTGATGGGCTCAGGGCCACGACCACTGCCCCAGGGAGCCTGTCCCAGTGCGCGACCACCTCTGGGTGCAGAACCTTTCCCCAACACTCAGCCTGACCCTCCCCTGTCCCAGCTCCATGCCGTTCCCTCGGGTCCTGTCGCTGTCCCCAGAGAGCAGAGCTCAGCGCCTGCCCCTCCGCTCCCCTCGTGAGGGAGCTGCAGGCCGCCATGAGGCCTCCCCTTGGCCTGCTCTGCTCTGGGCTGAACAAACCAAGGGAACTCAGCTGCTCCTCACACACCTTGCCCTCATCATTTCTGTAGCCCGCCCTTGGACACTCTCTGGTAGTTTTATGCCCTCATGTTGTGGTGCCCAGGACTGCACACGGCAGTGCTGGTGGCGAGGCCGCCCCAGCACAGATCAGAGCAGGACAGTTCCTTCCCTCAGCCGGCTGGCAGTGCTGGGCCTGATCAGCTTGAAATTATTCATGGCGCCAGGAAGGGAAGGAAATTGTCTGAATTTTAACATTCAGCCAGTCAAGTATTATTAGAAGCCACGGGTGGGTACAGAAGCTGTCACAACACGGCCCTGTGACACCAAGGGCTTAATAACTGCAGCTCTCGGAGCCGCACTTGGCTCCCAGTGCTTTGGGCAGTGTGCGCGCAGCCTCCTCGTGCGCCTCATCAAGCCGAGCCCTTAACTGGGAAGAGAAAGAAGAGAGGAGAGGAAGGCGGGTGGCGTTTTGGTCACCACACCAAGCACAGCGCCATCGGAGCAATGACTTCATTTATTTTAACATTTCCGTTTGAATTTCCTCATTGCTTTTATTTTAACCTCCAGAGGGCCGCCGGTACCCACTCAGCGCCCGGCCCCGCGCTGGGACCGCGCTGAGGAGACCGAGGGAAGGACGCTGAGGGCGGCGAGCGAGGCGGCCCGCTGACGTCACGCGCCGTGACGTCACGCGCCGTGACGCGAACACTCCGCCCCGCGCTCCCGTGACGTCGCCCGCGACGTCATCAGCGGCGGGCCTGGGCGGCAGGTGAGGGCGGGCGGGGGCTGCGCGGCCGGGGCCGGGTCACGGGGGCCGGGGGAGGCAGCGGCGGCGGCTCCCGGCGGCCCGGCCCCGTCCGTCCCCCCGCCGGCCGCCGCAGCGCCGCGGCCCTGCCTGTAGGGCCCCGCGGGGCCGGGCCGGGCGGTGCGGTGCGGTGCGGTGCGGTGCGGGCAGAGGTCGCCGTGCCGTGCGGGCTCGCCCTTTGGCTCCCCGGGCGCGGGTCGCCGAGGCCCGGCGGCTCGCGGGATGGAGCTCGGTGAGCGGCGGCACGGGGAGCCGGGGGGCGGCGGCGGGGCAGGTAACCGGGGCCTGGTGCCTCGGGAAGCGCCGGGGCAGGGACGGGGCCGTGCTGCTGGTCGGGGCCGTGCGGCGCCCGCTGCCTGAGCTCCGGCTCTGCGGAGCTGCGAGCCCTGGGGTCAGTAACGGCTGGCAGGGAGGAGGCCGCGGTAGCTTCACGGGGGCTCGTAGTTACAGAGGGGCCGCAGCAAAGGGCTAGCGAAGGTCTGACAGAAAATAGCTCGGCCTTCTCTGCGAGGTAAAGACAACGTTACTGGAAAGTTCGTGGATTTTTTTTTTTTCATGCTGACTTTTTAATTTTTTTTCTTACGCTCTATGGGCTATCTAAAATCAAAGTCCTCCCTGATATGCTTTTCACTGCTAATCAAGCTGCGTTCTGTTTTTAATAGCAAATCTTTCAACAGTGAGCACTCTTTTGATCTATTTTTTTCTCTCCTCGAGAGAACCTCTTGCTTGCTAAGAAAACCGGGCCTTGTCAGCAAGGGGCTTAATTAAAAGGCAAAGCCTTGTCGTTCTTGCCCGTTCAAATGAGACCTTCAAGCTCCTGGAGACAAAGCACGGGTTGAGAAAGGAAGCTGTGTCCTCATGAGTTTATTTAAAATAAAAAAGTAAATCTCCTGGCTGGTCATAATGTTGTTGCTCTCCCTCTTCTATGTTTTTTCTCTCTAAATAAATCAGCAGCGGTGTTATAAAATCCTACAGGAGCTTGTTATAAAGGACGGACAGAAACAATCACAGTATAATAAAGTGCAGCGTAGTTTGCACACGCTGTGGAAAAAATATGAAATTTGTTCTGAGAATAAATCTGAAATGTAATCTAATCCCAGCGAAGGCACTGGGGTCAGGTTATCATTTTGATGGTGCAGTGTGTGACGCTTTTGAGCCTCCTTTGCTCCTTGTGAACTGGGTTTTAAAGCACGGTGTGCCAGCAGGCAGCCAGCTTGTCACACGTGAGTCTGGTGTGCTCTGAGCTTCTTGTGACGAGGAGTACGAGTGATGGTTTCGGGTAGAGACTCCCACACCTGAAAGCAGGAGGTTTTAGTGCAGTTCTTGGCTCAGTCACAGTGTTGCTGCATGGCCTTTGTCAGATCACGCTGCGTTCCTGTGGCTCTGTGAAACTGTGGCATGTCTTCTGCCTCCCTGTTTAGATGGCAAGCATCACAGGACTGTGCTTTGCTGTCTTTTGGCCCAAGACAGTAATGTTTCTGGGGGCTTCTGGTAGTTACTGAGGTGTAAGTAGAATAAGAGTGTGTATAAGCAAAAAATGTTTGAGACTTGCCTGCTGTTTGCTTCTGCCATCTGTTCGGTGTTTGTGGACATAGCTGCGGAATGAGCTGTGGAATGAACTGGTCAGAATAAAATGCTGCGCAGTGTGGCGTTCAGGCAGCACAGAGCCTGCCCACCCTGCGCTGGGAGTGATGGCATTGAGGTTACAGCATCCCAGTCTGCACCTGTATGTGTGAAAGGGGTGGGCAGAGGACTGGGAAGGGGATTTTTTGGGCACAGTATGGAGAGGTAAGTGAGGAAAAGGCAGAGAGAATCTCTGAAGGCATCACTTGATGTTCATAGGCTTTCAGGCCAGGCCTCCCCCACAGCTTACACAACCTCTGCAGCTCGCTGCGGAGCGAGGCACCTCAGCCTGCGCTCTGGCTTCCCAGCAGCGTGGCCTTCCGTGTCCCTGCACGGGGCTCCAGCTGCTGATGTTTTTTGGGAAGCAGATTGGGAGGCTGCCGTGCATTGCAATACTAAAGGTGCACCCATTGCAGAACCAGGGCGAGGGAGTGTGCTTGGTCTGTGCCCTTGTTTTCCTTTCCATCCACGCTGTGCCCCACTCCTGGCTCCTTTATCCCAGCTGAGCTCAGCAGAGCATTTGCCAAAGGTCTTTAGGGAAGGTTCCTTTAAGCCACCCTTGTCCCCTGGCAGTCACCTGTGAGAGCTCAGTGGGCTGTTCCTCCTGTTACAGCTGGGCTCTCGCTGCGTGAGCTGACATGCACCCAGTATGAATACACCCAATAAAATCCTTGTGTATGTCCTTGGGAGCAGATTTCTTTTGTCTGGGTTAATCCGGTCCCCAATTCAGTACAAAATCCTGTGCTAGAGTGAAACTTCTAAAAATTGCTTTACCTGCTCTGGTTCCGAGTCCCCAAAATGCACGGCTCACCCTCCCTGCACTGTGTGCTCCTGCGGAGAATGAGCCACAACATTTTTACCCCCAAAGTGAAAAGACAGAGTTTCTGCCTGTGTGCGTGACTAATCCTTGGGGACTTGGAGCCTTCAACGTGACGTGCCAAGACCTTTGTTGGCTGTCATGGGGTTCCTCAAGCTGTTGGGCATGTCTGAGCTGCTCTGCTTCCAGGTGCCAAGCAGGGATGGCGTGTGTGTTCACCTGGTGTGTGTCCCCACTTGGCGGGCCAGTCCTTCACCGGGTAGTAAAGGGCCTGAACAGCACAGAGCAGGTTTGGTTCTGTGGCCCTTTTTCTTGTTCTCGAGTGAAATGACAACACAGCAGAAGGTGACACTGGTACAATTGTCCTCAAAGGGAGTTTCCTGTGGTGGCAGCCTCCAGCTGTGTGTGAGAGGCCAGGGATGGCTGGAGAACCTCTGAAGTTTTTGTGCTTTGTTCTAGCTGCAGGTGGGAAGATGAGTCCAAAAATTACAACAGAGCTGCTGAAACAACTGCGGCAGGTGATGAAGAGTCCCAAGTATGTCCAGGAGCCTGTCCAAGCCTACATAGTGCCCTCTGGAGATGCCCACCAGGTATGGATAGATGGATTATGGGAACAATTATACTTTCCTTCCCAATAAAAACTATAAGCCAGGGATAACTAGAGTCATCCTTCATTCCCTCACTTTAATGATTCTAGCATAAAAGCGTGAGTAACCTGAGAAACATCATGCTGGAAAAAGTTTCTGGAGCCTGTTCAGGAGACTAAGGTTTTATGTTCTTGCAACAAATCAGCGTGGATGTTCCACCAGCAACTTCTCATCAGACTGTTTCCAGGGAGAAAAGGGAGCTTGCCAGAGCACTTGCTGTCCCCATCCTGGCTGTTGGAAAGGACGGATTTACGGGGGGAGGAAAAGGCATTATATGGGCTTTAGTTTCTCCATTAGCACCTCCCAACCAAAATGTGCTCTTAAGCCTGGTTGCTGCAGAGCTTTCCCTTTGCTAGATCCAGTTCTTGCTGGAATTTGCTGCCTTGTGCTAAAGCTCTTAGATCCCATGCAGAGGGGGCTTTGGAGAGGCAGGGAAGGAGGATGCCACAGCGACCCTTCCTTTCGGAGGCTGCTCTGCACCAGCCAGTCCTGGGCACTAAAGACAGGAGCGGCTGGGCTGAGGGGGGTAACTCGTGGTGGCAGCTCTGTTGTGTGCTGCTTCTGTGGCTAAGATCTTTGTAGTCCGTGACGTTAATTTTAAATGTCTGAACTGCCTTCTGCCTCCCCAGTTTGTTCGTTTGCTAGTTTCGCTCTTCTGCCTGCTCTGTTGGGAGACCTAAGAACTGCTAAGGCTTTTTCCCTCCTCAGCCATTTTCAGGAAACAAAAGACCTGAAGCTTTCCTGGCTCACGCCCAAAGCTCTCTTTTACCCCAGGGTGCAAGAGAGCAAAATGCAACTGAATCGGAACCTTTGCCCTCGGCTTGGCACTGGGGCGCGTTGGGTCCAGGCTTGTCTGTGCCCTGGGAGCGATGTGCAGCATCGTGTTTCCTCTTTAGGAGATCCAAACTTGGGCAGGTAGGGGGAAGGCTTTTTCTGCAGCTGCCATTGTCTGCTGCATTCCTGCCTCAAGCTGCCTCCGTCCATATATAACTCTGGTTTCATTTCACTAGATGTTAAATGCTGTCATGTGAGTTGAAGAATGTGACCCTCAGGACTTCTGGGTTTTTCTGTTGCTCTCTTTTCCTTGACAGAGTGCAGTTAAGCAGAGAACCCCATGTTGCTATTTCCTGCCGGGCAAGTTGGTCAGGTTTCTTCGCGGAGAGAATCTATCTAAATGGAAACGATTACCAAAAGCTGCTGATTTTGGTGCTTCCTGACTAGCTAGCGCAGGGTTTTGTCTGTGAGGTTTGGGAATTGCTGCAATTTTAGGCATAGGCGGAAACCTGTTGATCCCAGAACAGCCTCGCTGATCCAGGTGACTTGTGATGAGCTGAGATTTGCAGCTTCCCTTCATTCCAAGCGAGGCTTTGTTTCCTGAATGCAAATGGGAACTTTACAGGCCTGCAGTCAGTTTGCTCTCAGGCGGCTCCCTCTGTGACTCAGAAGACCGTGGTCAGTGATGCCCAAGGTTTTAGTGGCTGGAGCCGTTTCCTCTCTGTAGCCCAAGCTACTTATTCCTGTTCTCGCTTCTCTCAGCAGTTGCTGAGGCTGTCCAGGGATCCGCGCCAGAGAACTGATCAACAAGGAGGGTTTTCCCTCCTGTAGTGTTGACCATGGTATTAGACTGGGTGAAACATGGCCTTTTTGGTTGCAAAGAAACCCCTGAGTCAGACTGGTGCTCTCAGGCCCTGATGCCGCAACTGCTGCCTAACTTTTCTTGGTAACATCGCTGGGAAGATTTGAGCTCTGGGCTTTGTGGTGCTTTTAAAATTGGTTTCCCTGCCAAGGCCAAAAGGCTTCGGTTATAAGCCTACCAGTTCTGTCCTCTGCTTTCCATGCTTCGTTGTGTAAGGAGGTGAAAGACTTGAAGAGCTGCTCTCACGCAGCTGGCTCTGACTCTGGCTTATCAAGGCTTTTAATACCTTGCATCTGTGGTGTTTGTAGCCAGCCCTGAATGTCAGCTGCTTTGATTTTTGAATGTTTTGATGCTGGCGATTAGAAGTCAGAATAAATTAACTCTTCCCCTGGGGACCTGGGTGGTCCAAAGGGCAGTGAGAAAGGAGAGCAGTCCCAGCCAGAAGTGGGCTGAAGTCCATACAAGGAGCCCCGCTGCCGTTTCTGAGTACTGGGCATGTCTCGTGGCTGGAGTTATCAAAGGAACGTGGAAGGATGAAATGCCATGCTTTTGGGACTGAGGCACCCAATCCCTTTGTCTCCATGACAAATGCTTGTCTAAGCTTTTGGGGGTGTTGCAGTGGTGAACGCAAGATCCATTTTTATGTTGTCGTCCAGTTCACGCTGAATGTGGAGTCTGCCCACGTGGGGTTATCCAGAGACTGGAGGCGCTTTCCCCTTAGTGGAAGGGAGTGATATTTGTATTGGAGCTCGGGTTTGAGTCACAGAATCACTGGGGCTGGCTTCCACCTCAGGTCTTGGCTCAGTGCAAACAAATTTGGTCAGATCTGGCCGATCTTCCACGCGAAGGCAGGACCTGCCCAGCTCAGGGCCCCATGTTTGGGTTGGCAGAGATGCCATCTTCTGCTTGGGGCTGCCTCCTCTGACACACACGTTGTGAGCCGAGGAATCAGCAGAGCTATAAAGCAGGAGAGGAGATGGCTTGTGCACAGGTTGCACCGACCTGTTCCGGATCTTACTCTGTGGTTAGGTTTTTGGCAGCGAATGCTGACCTCCCTCCAAGCACACAGCAGTGTTTGTTCTTCGGCGGCATCAGCGTGGTAGCTCAGCGGGCAGCGAGCTGCACTTCTCCTTGCTGCTCTCGGTTGACATTTGAATGCCCTGGGTAAAATAAGTTTTAAGATAGTAGCTGCATGGCTGAATCACTAATGATAAGCACCACTGATTTCTTTGGGTTCTTCCTGGCTCGGCTGAGGGTTTCTGTGATGCAGCTCTCAATTTTATCTGCACACCGTGGACTGACAGGTGTGGAGAGCAGCCCCGAAGAGCCTGAGAAAGGGGTAGGTTGAAGGGCATCGGAGCTGCAAGACAGGCCCCAGGGGAATACCTTGCTCCGACTGTGCTGTGGCCTGCGCTTTGTGTGGCGTACGCAGGTGTTCCCCTTGTAATTTTAGCTTGTGCAAAGTATGAGCTCGTCTTTGCACAGTGGGGGTTGCTGCACAGAATGGAACAGGTGGGAGTGCAGGAATTCAGGCTGACAGATGAATGAACCCTCTTCCCCTCCAGGTCCCTCACAGGCCCTTTTAAAGCCCATCTGCCTCATTGTGAGCACTAAAAACATTCTTTGGATTTGTCTGTGAATGGGACAGCATGAGGTATTTCCCATTCAGTTGAGGTCTTTGTTAGCTTAGGTCAGCTTTTACCAGATCTAAAATGGATGAACTTTTTTTTTACCTTGTAGATTAATCTTTTTTTTTTTTAATTACACCGATCCATTTCACTGTCCTGGGCTGTTAATGATGTCCTGGGCTGTTAATGCAGCTAGCTCAGCCTTGACTCGTTCCCATGAATGTGAAATTGCCTGCACAAGCAAACCAGCCTGTAATGTTTCTCTGCTGTGTTATCACAGTCAGTGATGGGATCCACAGTGGGAAATTTCCAGCATCTCCTTCAGGCGTTGGACCCTTGGATGTGGTGCCCCAGCTGTGAGTTGGGAAACGTAGGGGAGGGGGAGCTGTAGTGGTCATCGTGGTGGATAGCTGTTGGGAAATCTTGAAGTGAAGGATCCTTCTCCAGCCCAGCGCCGCTCTGCCTTCGTGCTCCATCCTGCTGCTGTGAGGTAGGCACCCGTGGGAAATGGATGCTCGATTCCCTTCCCAGAAGGGCTTTGTCCTCTCTGCCCGCTGATGCCTCCGTTGTTCTTTTGCAGGGGGCTAGTGGCACTGTTTCTGCCGATCAGTGGTTAGATAAAGTAGAGGTGTTCTTGGGAGCAATCCCAGGGATCTTCCCTGGCAATAGAGATCAAAAACATATTCAGGCAGATTCTCTTTTGGACCGTGGGCTTTGCTGTTCCAAGGCTCAGTTTCATCAGGTCAGTGGGAAATGGTCGGTAGCTGCTGCCCAGGACCTCTCCGGGGAGGGGAGAGACGTGGCTGCCCTGGAGGGTTTTTGACCGTGGAGTGGTTGGAAGCAGAAATAAACTGTATTGGTCCTGGGTAACTGGGAGCTGCTGCAGTTTGTGCTTCTTGCTCGTTTCTGTGCTTTTGAACCCTGTCCCTTCTTTAGGAGAACAGTGAAGAAGAGCAGATTTGAAGGGAGGATTTTCTGATGAGCAGGTGATTTGAAAATAGACATGGCCAGAGAGAGGGAAATGCAGTACCTATCACAGCAGGAACCGAAGCCACCTGAGAGTCAGGCTGTGGTTTCTCAGCTCATTTCCCAAAGTGTTTCTCTTGCCACAGCACAGCTGGGAGGAGAGAAGCTTTATGGGCACAGGAACCCTCTTTGGTTTCAGACCATTGCTAAGGTACAGATCTCGGGGGTTTGCCAGTTGAGCATCACTGCTGTCAGCCTGGATTGTGCTGTTCTGCTGAGTTGTGCTAGTTAATGAACAGACCTGCTCAGCAGTTCCAAGCTTCGAACTTGCCAGAATGGGATCCCATAAAAAATGACGTGTAGGCCATTTCAAGGTATGGCTATTCTTTTAATTTTGGCAGCCCCCATAACTGTCAGGTATCCGTGCCTTCTCAGGCTCTTCTGTAATGTTGCTGACAGAAGTGCCCACTAACAGGTTGTGATGGGTTTGGGACAAGGACGGACGAGTAGTTTTTGATTCTCACTCACTGGCAAAACCATAGTTTCTGCTGAAGTTGGGTTTTGAGTAGGCAAGGAAGAAGTGAGAGGATCAGCACCTTGTGAAAGTTTGTGAAGGCTTAAAGACTTTACAGTTTTACCATCTCAATACTTTTCTTCAATGTCGTTGTGGAAGACAAAGCCTTAAAGGAATCCTCATAAATCCCAGTGAGGGGACTTCATTGGAGACAGTGAAATTTGCAGGTTTTATACACTGATTACTCTGGTCTACAAGATCATGGGGCACTTCTGATTTCTCTTCCTTTCACATCGCAGCTTCAAAGGCGGCATTTGTTTGTTGCCTAAAGGGGAGGCTGAGTGTGAAATAAACATCTGCAAACTCTGAAGCACTCCAGTGTTTACAGACAGTTGTGGGAGAAAAGTGCTGCAGCTTGGAAAAAAAAATACAAAAACCCCCAAACCAGTTGGACGTAAATACAGTATAATCACAGATGATTAAATGTTCCGGGGAAGGAGAGCCGAGGCTTTTTTTAACTCATTTCTCTCTCTCCGTGGCATCCTTTAGGAGAAGAAGCTTATCAAAGTATTTGTCGTCAGCTGATTTTTTTTTTTCCCCCGCTGCTACAAATAATTGCTGCCTCTTTTGTTTTCCAGAGCGAGTACATTGCACCCTGTGACTGCAGACGGGCGTTCATCTCTGGATTTGATGGCTCTGCAGGTACTTTTCCAGAACTTGGGTTCTTGCTAACGTCCAGAATTCCCCCATAAAGAAATGGTCTCATTCATGGCATAGAGGCAGGATGGAAAACTGTCCAGCTTGTTTGGACTGTTCTCTTCCCATCTCAGCCTCTGCAGAATTATGTCTTGGCTGCCCACTGGAATTATGTAATATCAGCGCAATAACAAGTTTTCAGAACATGTTTGACCCGTGAATGAACCGCCCATAAAGTAAAATCCTGTTAACTCTTTAATGCGGTTCTTGTAACCTACGTTCGTTTCTTTTGATGTGGAGCCAGTGTGAATAGAATTTTACAAGGCCTGTTTGGGTTGGGTAAATAGTAGAGATGGACTTCAGCTAGCCCTTCTGTTTAGAGAGAGCCAGGGCCAGAATCACTGCATTTGGAAACTGAACTCTGTGGAAAAGTTTGCTTATCTTGCTGAGACAGGATGTTTTCTTGGCTGTAGGATAGGTCTGTGTCAAGAGACCTATTTTTTATGCTAGCTGTACCCTAAATAATGTATCTCTGCTGTGTGATTGTTGGAAAGTCACTTTAGTCTACTTAGACTAAAGTTAGGTCTTTTTTTTCCCCCAGTTGTAAATTGGTTTAATAAATACTGCTACCTATGTTTGGAGGGTCCATTCATCAGTTCCTATGAACTGCTCTGGGACCCCCATGTGGAAGGTGATAAACTGAGGGCTGTGGGCTGATGCTAATAGATAATTTGGATCCTGTATTAATGTCATGCCTTCCACATTGCTGCCTCTTAATCTTCCTGTCTATTTTGGACCCTCATTATGTGCCTGGAAGGTCTGTGTTCCCAGCCTAGCATTTGGTTAATCAGTGAAGTTTCACTCAGGGTTCACTCACCTTGTGTTTCCTGATGGAAGACACTTTTGCTTTACATCTTTTCAGGTTGAAGCAGCTTAAAATGGGGTGTGTGGGAGTTTAGTAGAAAACAATTCACTTTTGGAAACTCTGCTCTGCTAATCTGGGCTTCAGTTCATGAATGTAGGTGAAGGGAGAGTATAGTCAAGATGCAGAGACTCAAGACTTGTGTTTTTTTTTTTGTTATTGTTTTTTTTGTATGGGCAAGGCAGTAAGGGTACCCTGCTGAGATGTCACTGCCTCAACGGTCAGTTTACATCCCTCTGTCTGGGGTCAGTGGAATAGGACAGGTCCTGCAATCAGCAGAGGTTTATGTTCATAGATCCTGTTCAGCCATCTCTGCTGCAGCTGTAACATTTGGTAAAGGGGGCGCAGCTGGGGGTGATCCCCACTTAGGCCAGCCTAGTAACACCTGCTTCTTGTGGGTGGCATGAGCTCCGGCTTCCTCCCGGTAAGAAGATGAGATGGAGTCTGGGGATGCACGGTATGTGTTAGTGTGACAACAATCAGGTAGAGACCGACTCTGAGTAACCTCTAAATAACCACATCTTTCTGCCTTCCTGCCTAGGTACTGCCATTGTAACGGAACAGCACGCAGCCATGTGGACAGATGGGCGCTACTTCCTGCAAGCAGCAAACCAAATGGATAACAACTGGACTCTCATGAAAATGGGTACGCAGGAGGCTGGGGTACTGCTGAAAAACAAACAACAAGCACAAGCTGCTTCGCCCATGGTACAGCTTGGGCAGTAGGGATACCCCATCATGCAGGAGTTTAGGGACATATTGGATACGCTGCTTCTCCTGCTTTAGGGCCCAGGGGTCCTGTGGTTCTTCTTGCCCATGGGTCTAGACATGCATTGGTAGATGATGTCTGATGCATCAGCTTGGACTTGGCATTTTGGGTAGTGTAGTAATGTTTTGGTATGACTGCTTCTACGAACCTTTTCTTACTGTATTTTATTTACTTTTTAATCTGTGGAGGTCTGAAAGATACACCGACTCAGGAGGATTGGCTGGTGAGTGTCCTCCCAGAAGGCTCGAAGGTGGGAGTGGACCCTTTCATCATTCCAGCTGGTTGGTTTGACTTTATTTTATAACTCTGGGTTGGGCAGCTAGTTTTCGCTTCTTTGCTTCCCTGGCTAAGCTGTTGTGTGGTGATGTGCAGCTAAATGTTGCTGTATTTTGGTCCAGATGGAGTGGTGGGGAGTTAAACCGTTATACAAAACAGGTCAGATTTTGATTTCAGGCATGTGTCATGAGAGCTTCTCAGCAGCTCATTGACTCCAAAATGCAAGAGGTGGCAACTACTTGCTGGACTTGCAGTGACCTTATGTGAAAAACAGTGTCATCATTATGGCAGTCTCTGGGGTGGCTTCTTCTAGTGACTCCTCTCTCCCAACTGGAGCAGTTTTTCAGCAGAAGCGTGAGGCTCCTGGGCCGCAAGGTTCTGGATCTGCTGCCGCCTTGCTGTGGCTGTGGAACTCAAGTTGCAATAGCTTTTGCTTTTTTTTTTTTATGGGAAGGAGAGGCTGTAAAGAAAGGAGGAGACTCAGATTCCCGTTTTCCCCCCAGTGAATGGGGCTGTTGTTCAATCAGTATATGTTCTCTGAAACTCACTCTTGACTCTTCCCTGTGTCAGACCAATGGAAGAGGATGTCCAAAGTCTTGAGAAGTGCTGGCCACGATCTTGTACCTATCAAAGAAAACCTGATCGATACGATCTGGACAGACTGTCCTCAGCGCCCCTGCAAGCCTCTCATCACACTGGACCTGAGTTACACAGGTGAGAAGTCTTACTCCCAGAATACGGGGACTGTTTATACTGCCTTACCTCCCTTTACTTTTGTCTTATAAGATAGTGAGAAAAACACTACTGGAGCCCAATACGGTCTGCTGTGATTAGGTTGAAGTTTGTCAGACCTCAGCTAATGACCTCTTTGTTCTTGAAACTTGACGTAACTTTGCTAGAGGCTAATTTAGAAACAAATTCATGGATATCTGGAGAGGGCAGCTTGTTTGAGATGGTTTGTGTCAGTTACTAGGCAGGACTGAGGAGCACAAACAGTGTGCTTTGAGTACCTCCAAAATCCAGTTCGTGTTTCCACCATCATCCCCAGTAAAGTTGGTGACTGTAGCCTTTCGTATTGTGTTTTGCAGGGGTTAGCTGGAGAGACAAAATTGTAGCCCTCCGTTCAAAAATGGCTGAGAGGAAAGTCCTGTGGTTTGTGGTAACGGCCTTGGATGAAGTAGCATGTAAGTCTTTGCATTGCCCTTCTCAGTTCTTCCTACAAAATAAGCGTCCTCCCTGCTTTCGAAAGGAAGAACGCTGCCAGGGTGAGAGACACTCATGACAGCCAACATGTTTGTTAGATGTCGATTAACTTGTATCAGCTGCAGTTGAGGAACCAGGTCAGAAACAGCGAGCCTGCATTTCTGCACATTGTCTTTTTACACCAGCACAGCTCCTGGATACGCTTCTGGCCTAGGAAAGGCAGCAAATAACCACCTTTTTAAAACAGCACAGGCAAAGGTAAAGGAAAGTTCTACATAAAGCTTGAGGCAGTTTCCAGAGGGGTAAAAATGACTGAGATCTTCTGGTTCTAAAGTACCCTGAAGCTGCTTCACCCTATGGGAAGATGGAGGCTGTTATCTGCTGTGGAGGATGGGCCACAAACAAAGCAGTGCAACATGTGGCTTTGTGTACATAAGGCAAGGGTGGGGTACACGGGCTCAGTCATCCTCTGAATTGTCACACAGTTTTATGTCAGTCTTTACCTCTCTGCTGTTTGGCAAATGCTTTGATTAAAACAAATATGTCAGGGCTCAGCTGTTGTTTCCATATCTTTTCAACCCAGGGTCCAAGGGTCCTGTTAGAGGGTCTCCCCTGTGTTTGGGGCCCCGGGGTAACTAGGTCTGCACGCCCTGGCTACCAGCCCAGTGTGTAAAAAGGGAGCACAGCCAGAAACAGCAATGGTTCCTCTGGGACTCCTGCTAGTTTTGTGTATCCTTTGTGCATCCCAGTGCACAGAGCGGCGCAGTGGGAACGTAGCACTGGCAGGGTGTATGCTGCTTAATGCATGTACCTCATGTCTGATCTGACAAAGCAGAAATGAAAATGGCACTCTCCTAGCTCCAGCACTGCAAGCACAGAGTCTCTGGCACCGGGAGAAGCCAGCTTGTGGAGGCCTGTGGGCTCTCCTGGATATGGGGCACTGAGCACAGAGTTTGTTTCATGAAAGCAATACTTCAGGGAGTGGTGAATATGACTCCTCCCTGGGGAGGCCTGTGTGAGCAGAGATTGTCTCACCTTTTCAGGCGCATCTCCAATTAAATTAATGATAAATTGGTGCCCTGAGGTGGTTTCAAATTAAATGTCTTCAACAAAGCCAAGCTAGGTTATGAATCAAGGGTTTTAAGACAGACCAGAGGAGGTCATGAGAGAAGCTTATTGCCAGGTACCTGGCTGATTTCCTATCCTAAACTGGGGGAGGAATGGGAAGGTCTCTTTAATTCTATTTAATTCTATTTCCTGTATTAAACTTCAGACAAGTTTCTGGGGACAGAAAGAGAGGGCCACAAAGGAGACCTCCTTACTGCATTGGGAATAGTCTGAGCGAGGAAATTTGTACTCATGCAGTAAAGAGTTCTTTGTGGCTCTTTCCTGCTTTCAAGTGACCTACTCCTCCCCTGGGGAGAATCAAACTCTAGTTTGACTTTCGTGGCAGAATTTGTACAGTTCGATGAATACAGTCTTGGTTGTGATTTAGGACATGCTGGTTCTTTTTCCAGCTGTCCTGCTGGCTGGCGTTATTGCCTTGAGTAACTCATTTCAGCTGATTAGATACCCTGGGGTTTTTATTTGACCCTAAAATCATGAGTTTGGAGATGCTGAACATCTACTTCCCCTCTTGACTTTGCCTGGAATTGTGAGGAATTAAATCTTTGTGGGGGGGGGGAATCAAGACTGTGCAGCCTGAATCTGAGGTGTTGGAGGCACCCAAATGAGAGGCCAAAAAAGGAGCATTTTGGTCTTGCTTATTGTTTCCCTTCTCCCTCAATTATATAAAAAAAAAAAGTTTGGAATTAAATGATATATCCTCTTGTAACTGTGAACTCTTCTGGTTGTTGAGAAGTGAGCTTTTATCGTACTGCACAGACTAGAAAGAGCAAATAATACATTTTTTATCATGTCCATATCTTTTTTTTGCCTGTACCTGCTTTCTACCAAGCCAGCTGTCCTTTAGAAGTTAAACCCTAATTTCCTTGCTCGATGGCAGTGTTTAAACTGCGGTTCTGGTGCCATCTCCTGGCAAAAATTAGGATTGCCAGAAAGGCAGCAGGATGTGGAGCAGCTGGGTGGGAGCTGGACCTGTGGCCTGCACCCATGACGACTCATTGCTTGACTGTGTTTTGCTGAGATTATTTTTGGCTTTCTTTAATGTTGCAAAAGATGAACCAGGACTGTGATTCTTGGCGTTCTTATTTTCCAGGGCTTTTCAACCTCCGAGGCTCTGATGTTGAGTACAATCCCGTGTTTTTTGCGTACGCCGTCATAGGAATGAACACAATCAGGTGCTTATATTCCCCTCTTCTGTCCCCCAAGATGCATTCTTCTGTGGGAGATCCGTTCCAGCAAAACATTTGTCTTTTAAAAACACTTCACGCTTGGATGCTTTAATGTCCCTTCTGAGCTCATTTGCCTTTGATATTAATTACTTTCCTCCACTGATCAGAGCTAGAGAGGCCGCCAAGAGCTCTGCTGTGCCCCTCAGCACCTCGGCTGACTTGCTGGGTTGCACTGGGCAGGACGACTGACCCCTATGGGTGTCACCCTAAGATAACGTGGAGGGCTGTTGGAGCCTGGGGTGAAACGTGGGTAAGAGCCAGCGCTGACCTGGGCATTGGAAAACCTCTCTCTGAGTCATTGAGTCACCTCAGAACTTCAGGGACCATGCAGTAAAGCTTCAGGGCTGATTTAGGACAGAAGGCTACTTTCCTGCTACTGCTGCATAAAATGAGCTTCAGCAAGCACAAGAGTCTTAGGGGCATCTCCAAGCTGCTGGTTAGACGCGTCTGGGGTAAAACCTGGCTGAGAGAGTACATGTTGCATATGAAGGGTGAGCTGAACTTTCTCAGTCAGTGCAAGAGAGGACAGTGTGGTACTTAACAGTAGATTTTCCACTATGAGATGTTACTCTTAAAAATGAGGGAATGGCCATTGTGTGCTTCTGTTACTCTCTTGCTTGAAGCACAGTGATGGGATGCAGCCATTGCAAACGTGTCGTGCAAACAAAAATGCTATCAACTCCTTTCTTCTCAGCAGGATGGTACATCATAATTTCAAAGCGGGATTTAAGCTGTATGAAGGCTGGTGGATAAAACAGTATAGAGCAAAGTATGAAGCATAATTGACAAACTCCTTTCTCCCTGAACACCAGAACAGCGTGGTTTCTCCTTCCGTACCTTACTCCAACTACTGTCGGACGGGGTCCCATCCAAACTGCTCTGTTGTATTTCTTTCTCAGGCTCTTTATTGATGGTGACCGGATGACGGACCCAGCTGTGAGGGAGCACTTACAGCTTGACTCCAACCTGGAGCCAGAGTTTAAGATCCAGGTGATGCCCTACGGATCTATCCTGACGGAGCTGCAGGCTGTTGGTGCAAGCCTCTCACCCAAGGAGAAAGTATGGCTCAGTGACAAAGCCAGTTACGCTCTGACTGAGGCCGTTCCCAAGGTTTGTGGCTTTGGCAAGGAAAAAGGCTTTTCTTCTGTTTGTTGAGCATGGTCAGGAATGGTGGTAATGAGGGCAGCTGGCCTCAGCTTCCCTTTCACAAAGCGTGCCACAGGCTGGAGCTGGAGCGGAAGGGATCCAGCCGTACTGAGGTATCGAGGCGTTGTTTAATCCTGGGGTTGCTCTCGATGGAGCTGCCCTTCCAACTCACTAAGCTGATTTACCCAAAGAATTGCCAGCTTAAGATAAGACAAGTATAGTGAGAGAGGGGAGGGAGAGAGGGAGCAGGGTGAACTCGGGTCACCGTGCCCACGGCTGGAGCATCGGCCTTGCACAGACCAGCAGTTAGAGCTGGAAATACAGAAATTGCAGCAGAAAAGTTGGGCTGGACTTTCAGGAGGGAGCACTGGGCTTGGTCTGAGTGTCTGAAGATGGTTCCCCTTATTTATTGCAGTAGCTTGAGGTTATGAGGCAATATGTGATGTCTCATATAGAAGACAAAAGGAGCAGGGAGATAGAGTTGTTGCAGCAGGGAACCTTGTAAGGAGACAAGTAACTTGCAGGCACTGGTTGTCCATGCAGTGATTGCATCTGCCAAGGGACAGTTGTAGCATCAGAGTGATTTTTGTGGAGCTCTACGTGCTATATCTTACCCTTGTACTTGAACATGGCTGTTTGGAGCCCTGCTTTGCACCTGATACTCTGGTAGCCATGAAAGGAGATACTCAGGGAAGGACACAGCAGCAACTACAGACAGATAAGCCAGCTTCCATGTATCTTGTGTACATCTCTTGTTTAGTACAGATCACATTCTCTCTGGAACATCATCCAGTTTACAGAGACAGCTAGTACCCAAAAGATGCTGAGTGTGAACATACTGCACAGCAATGTGGCAGGGAACCAGGATGCTTTCCAGTGGATATTTTCCAGATGTTGCTTTCGAAGACCAGACACTGAACAGTCTGCGTTTGTGCTGAGTTATTTAACAGTCCAGGCTTGCTACTTCAGAATCACAGGGCTTAGGTTAAGGGGTCACTGAAGGAAGAACTAAATTGTACAAAATATTTGGCTGCAAGTCTGTTATTCATCCACCACCAGCTTTCTGCCTCCATCAGGCAGCCAGTTTTCTTCTTGTTTCATGTACTGCATGGATGTGCTGCAGGTGCGTGTATGATATGGCTGTGCATGTGGCAACAGCTAACTCATGGGGCCTGAAGGCCTTTTCTGTATGCAGGAATTTTAAGAGTGGACTCGGCTTTGTGTCTCCCAGAAGACAAAATTCCCAGAACAGGAATCCAAACAGCACAAATCTCTGGGTAAACTTCTCAAACTTTAAACTCTTTAAACTCTCCAACTCTCTAATGCATAGCAGGAGCCATCCATTATTTTTCTCCAGTTGCGACACTTGGTTATATAATTTGGTAGCTTCATTGTGCTTAGTATGTCAGGACAGATGATAAAACCAAAACAGTCTGGCAAGTTCTGTTGCAACCAGCACAACCCTTTAAAATGGGATGTGGCTCTCGGTGCTTTTGCACTGACTCGAGGGAAGCATGTAGTTTGTCTTTCTTTTTAATTTAGTAAAAAAAAAAAAAAGTAAAAATTAAAACAACAAAAAAAAAACACAAGGCATGTGCATGAGCAGGACAGGCACTCTTTTGCTTCTGCATAGGGTTAAATGTTGTGACGCCATCAATCCATTTCTAGGTGCAAACGGCACCTGAATGCAAAATGCTGTCATTCTGCCCACTGCCTCTTGTTCAGTATGACAGAAGGAATAGAGTCAGTGGAGCGTACAGGGTAAGTTGTTGCTCTTCTGCCTTCAGAGCAGAAAACCCCGTGTGGTTTTGTAGTTGGAGTCAATGGACTGACCCTGGTTTGGGCAAGTTGCTGTAGCTGCTTTGTGCAGGGCAAATAAATGTCTGTATGGACAAGTATAGCAGGTCTGGCCTAGATTAAGGAATTTAATGAGTTGTAGTGATGTTATTTACCCCTTTAGCACTGGAAGTTTTGTCTAATACTAAGTCATTACAGTGCTACTTGCCCTCTGTATGCACAGGGAGAGTCCCTGCCTCGAGGAGCTCTGTGCAGTAGAAGGCAGAAGGGGAAGGACTGAAATATCTTGATTAAAGACCATTTAGAAAATCAATGGCAGAGCCAGAGGTTTCCCAGTTTTCATGCTGGGTGTTTTTCAATATCTCTGTACCACCTCACATCAGCTGAGCAACTGGCCTGGGGTGTTTGAAGCACCCTGGTCCTGGAAGTCCATCTACTGCCTGTCTACATCAAAGACAAATATTGACACTGGCAAAACTCCAGTTCGTTATTAAACACAGATCTGCAAACCCTTTGTAGGTTTGCCTACAACTGCATGTAAATATGCTTTTCACAGGAGAGTAATAGAACCGGACAGTGTCTGTAAAAGACAAGCCGATCTAATACAGAGTCTGACTGTTAAAAAGTTTTGTCCTGGCTCTGAGAGAACTTTCCTGCGGCTTCTTCTGTGCTTTAGTTTCTGCATGAAGTAAAGAAACTCTCTTGCTGTTGTTAAGAATTTGGAAACCATAAGCCTGTAGGATTTGTGTGAAATCTGTCTTTGCTGAGGGTCCAGCAGTCCTTTCCCACAAGTTTGAGTGGTGCTTATTTGTATGCTGGTGTGTTGAGAGCAGGAAGACAGCGTGCTTCTACCTACTTACGTAGGTGCTCATCTCATCTCCCAGTGTATAATGGGTAGAGCAGAGACCTGGGGGGCAAAAGGTTTTGCTCTTGTTCTTTCCATACTGTGATATGGCTTGGACGGGTCACCTCAGAGAATCTCTGAGGATGTGCTGAGAACCAGCCAAGAGTTCCTGCTAGCTTAAGGACAGCTGATGTTTAGGGAAAGCACGGTAGTAACTGATTCCTTTCCAGTTCTTAATGTGTGGGAAAGCTTTGTCTCAAACTGCTGATGTAAGCTCCTTTCAGAAGAGGACAGCATGTAAAACTGTTTCTTTTCATGTTTCTTGGGCTGTTGAAGTATTTATCAGAGCTGATCATTAGAGGTGGTGGTGCTCGGTGCTGGAGGAGCCAGACCCTTAAGGGGTGGGTCCTCCAGGTTCAATTCCAGTGCTTGGTATCTGGGCTGGATACCCTTTGTTCGCTGCTGCCTGAGATTAACAGTCAGGTAACGAGTCAAGGTGACTTTTTAGGTCTGTTTGCACAGCTTGAGTTCTGCCTGAGTCCCCGGAATTGGTGTTCTCATTGGCCGTCTCTGGGCCTTTAGTGAACAGAACCAACAGGAGTCCCCTAGCTCAGATATTGATATTGATCAGATATTGATACGATATTTAGGATACCCAGTCTTGACCCTGCTTCGTGACATGCTGTTGACCCCTCAGTTCCCTGGATTTCCCTGATGGCAGTTTTTCCTTCAGTCAGGGACTGTTTCTCCTCTTTATTCCCTGGTACACTTAGCTGACTACTGGCAACCAGTATCTCACAGCGCTGAAGGTTGAGGGAGACTGCCAAAGTATGAATTGTGGCCAGGCTGAGTTATTAAACCTGTAGGATTACGTAGTCTGACTAATCCACAAGTAATCCCTGTCCTTCTGCTGCAGGCTTACCAATACCTCACCCCATACACCCCCATCTGCATTGCAAAAGCTGTGAAGAACACGTCGGAAACGGAAGGCATGAGACGAGCACACGTAAGTGAAGCCTTGAGAGCCTCCTTGCACGTGGCAAGAGGTTTGCTTTATGTTCGGGTTAATAAATTGAATTTTCCCTTTAGCTTTAGCGTTTTGGATTAAAAAATATATTTATTTGGACGTCAGGTTAAAAATGTTGGATGACTGTTGCTGATGAAGCAGCTTTTTGCTTGTTTAGTGTTCCCTTGGAGTGAAGAACAACATTCTAATCACATAAGGGTCCAAGCTTGCTCTGTTGGAAGACCATGTAGGCTTGAGAAGTGTTATTTAGAATATGAACCCTCAAAGGGATCTTCTCTCCCCTTTGCAAGTTCTGTTGCTGGTCTCACTGCAATCTTAAAATTATTATCACTTGAATAAACATGGCTTGAAGAACATAGAGAAATTCTTCAACACATGGTGCAAAACACAGGCCAAGATATTCAAAAGCAGCTTGTGTCCTCAAAGCACTCCGTTTTCGTGTCTTCATCACGACACTTTGGAAATGAGTCTGATTTCCCAGGATGTTTCACATTTTCAAGCAAAGAAGTTGCCTGTGAAACAGGTTCATGGTAGGGCTGAAATTTGCTTTTGTTTATTTCCTGTTAAATTCCAAGCAGCAGGTTTCACAACAGGACAAATGTGCTAGTTGAAGCAGCATTGGCAGTTCTGGGCTTGTCCCTTATTTGCTGCCATTTTCTTGGGATCTGCTACTTCCTACTTCAATGCTTTATTACCCTGTCAGTTAAAGGGAAGTAAAAATATTTGTACTGTGCAGAGATCTTGTTCCCCTGTTCATGGCCAAATGTGTTGCGTGGTTACCTCCCATGAGCTGAAATGCAAGATCTTGTGTGTAAAAGAGACCTGAAAATTATGTGTGGGATAAAGCTAGTGTTTGCTGAATACTTGGTAATTCTTCAGAGTAAGATACATCGCAGCAGAAAACCTGTATTAACGCTTATTTAATTGTCCTGGTACATTTCCAATGCTTGCAGTAATTGCAGGATGCAAAAGCTGAAAACACCAGATTACCTCTTAGTTTGTATTTCTGAAACTTGCAGGTTGAATTGCTTTGCATCAAAAACAGTGTTTGTACTGAAACTTAGTTTTTTTTCTTCACAATTCCTTTTGCTTGTGCCTATTTTAACATAGGTTAAAGACGCTGTTGCCCTGTGTGAGCTCTTTAACTGGCTGGAAAAGGAGGTATTGTATTACTTTTTTTAAGCTGAAATCTTATTAAGTAAAATTTGTCATTAGCATGAACTTTTTTATATTCTTTATAGCCCCTTTGATATAAATGGGGAAATACATGGGTTTTCTTCTGGGGTGTGTGTGTGTTCAATCATACTTCCATCCAAGGCCTAAGACTTTTTTTTTTGAAAACACTCACACTTATTTTGCACAGGCCAAAGCCAGAGCAGGTGAGGAACGATGCGAACAGACTTAATGTAGTGTTAATACTCTCTTGTGCTGGTTTGTTAGTGCAAATCATAAAGTAAAATGAAATATCTTCTGGCAGAATTAACAGATTTGGTGTTTATGAATGGAGAGGTTTGGTCATGCCCATGTGCAGTAAAACTGGGGTAAAGTGAAATTACCCGTGTTTGTTCTGGTTTAGAAGTACACAGTGAAGGTGCAGAATGTCAGGTGTTGCAGTCACTGAGCTGTGCTGCTTGTGTGCTACTGCATATCTAAGTCCATTGAACTCACCTATGGAAATGCTTTGACTTCCAGAAGGTACCTTTTTACATGTCTGAGTAACTCAAGAAACCTGCCTCAGGGGTTATGAGACCTATCTCTTTTCCTGTCCAGTCCAGGGCAAGTTGATTCAGTCCCCGTGGGTTGCAGGTTTTGATTTAGTAAATGCCCAGAATTTGACATCCATGCTTTGTTTTTCCTTTGACTGCTTCCATCTCTAGATTAAAGGCATAAAATTTCTGCTAATAGCATGGGCTGTTGAAATGGAGCGAACTGTTTACACTTACTGTGATGTGTATGTGAGGAGATGTTGCATTCTGAGATGTTACTCTGTGCATATCTCAGTGAAGTAGATACTGCAGCAGCTGTTCCCTAGGCGAGGTTCAGCAATCCTGCTCTGACCAGCTCTGCTTCCTGCTTCTCGCACGCCCTGCACAATACAGCTGGGTTTGTGTTCCTCATTACTGAGGAATGAGGACAGAAAACCTGGAAACAGGCCACTTCAAGATTGGGTTTCATAATACTCAGAGGGGGGGGCTAGTGTTGCGGCATATAGCATTTTCTTTGCTAGTTAGTGTACTAATTCAACCTGCATCTTTGTCCACTAGGTTCCAAAGGGAACAGTGACAGAAATAATTGCCGCAGACAAAGCGGAGGAGTTCCGCAGGTAAAATGTAAATCCCCGTGTGAGGGTGTTTTCTTGGTGGCGTTTTTATCCTTTCTTATTCTGTAGAAATCCTGCTCACTCACAGATATATTTTACCTGAGGATAAACCATAACTCCAGCATTTCTTTGAACATTTGAAAGAGCTGGGGAAGAATTGGGTCTCTTGGGAGGTACAAGTCCCAGCCCACTGGGTCCCACTTTCCTCCTAAGACAGCAAAGAGGAATGTTGCAGGTTAGGACACTTAAATATGAGATGGTTGCTTTCTTACCACACAAGAGTTCATGGAAGAGTTAGATTTCCTCTTCTGGTGGAGAATGAGCAGCATTTGTATTGGGAGATAGTCCAGTCTGTATATAACAGGACCTCTAGAAAAGTCTATAAGTAAATAAGTAACAAAGAAATAGTTCAGGACATCTCTTCCCCGGGTGGTCTGGGTGGTGAACTTCTTACTAGTAAGAAAAGGGTGGAGGTGGAAAGCAGGCTCCCACACGGTTGGGTCAACAGGATTTGGATCTGTACAATTCTTCTGTTCAAGTGTTTCTTGCCCAGGTGGCTTTCAAGGCTAAGGGAAGGCTAAGATGAAGTGAAAGTGAGGATGGGGCACTGCAGGTGCCTGGTGTGCTCTTCTTGCTCGTGCTGTACTGACCACAATCTTTTCTTTCAGCCAACAGAAAGACTTCGTTGAATTGAGTTTTGCTACTATATCAAGCACAGGTCCAAATGGAGCCATCATTCACTACAAGTAAGAGAAACGTGGCTGCTTCTTTCATCCTTCAGCAAGCATAGTTGGGATGAGTTGTCAAGCTTTTTGTGGCATCACAACAGAGTATGATCTTACTCCAGGGAGATGTAGTCGCTGTTGATTGCCATCTTAATTTATTCCACACATATTAAACAAAGATCTCTTCCTGCTGGCAGCATGCACGTATTATGATGCTGAACTGCCCAGGGGCCATAGAGAAGGGCTATTTGGGGGTAGAAGTCTTGGGCCGACAAATATGAAGTGCAAGTTGTTCTGCAGTGTGTCCAGGAACAGATGCTGAGGGTTTTCCTGGAAGCAACAAAGCTATTCTTTGTACTTTAGCGCTATGCACTGTAGAAAATACATTCCTCAGTATGAACCCTGCTTGAGCATGTGTTGGATTTCTATCACTGCCACAAAAAATCAGAGCTGACGCATCCAAGCTTGCACTTAATACGGCTTCTGGACTGCAGATGTGGGCTGGAGACCTTAAGGTGGTGGAACAAAAACATTTGTCTTTAACTGAACAGGCCAGTTCCTGAGACCAACAGAACACTGTCTGTGAACGAGATCTACCTCCTGGACTCGGGAGCGCAGTACAAGTGAGTGGGATGGATGGGGCTGAACAGCTACATCTTCTGCTCCTAGTGACCTCCCTGCAGGGTCAGCTCGCAGTTCCTCTGGCAAACATGGCAAAGTGTGGTTTTGACTACAGTGCCATTTCACAGAAAGCCTGCTTGTTGTATCCCTGTGGAAGGAGATTGATGTATGTGTGATGCTAACGTATGCGTGATGATAGTGTGATGCTATACTCATAACCCCGCAGTCACTGGGTGACTGATCCCTGCCAGAAGGCGCTGAGCTAGGCTTGGGGCAGCAGACTAGGGCTGCTGACTAGCCTTGCCTGGGGTAGGAGGTGAGATCCAAAAGTGCCGTTCCCCAGAATCCCATTGACAGCGTGATGGTAGATATGCTTCAGCTGGTGGCACGTGTTTCCGTCTGTTGCAGCTCTGCTCACTGGCACATTCATGTTAGAGTTGCAGGGAGTAGGGAGCAGGCCTGGCTTCCCAGGTTTAGCCATAGGCTGCCTACGAAGCTGAGTAAGGATGTGGGCAGAAGGTAATGATCTGGCTGATGCTGAGGTCAGGATAAGACAGAGCAAAGGAGCAGGATGGCACTGCCTTGTGGGATTCTCTGCCTTTCCAGAGAGAGACTCGAGCAGGTTTTCTTATCCCAGTGGCTACTCGGTCTCAGTTGTGTTTTTGGGAAGGCATCATGTCTGACTCACTCTCTGCTGTGCTTTTTTTTTTTGGCAGCAGCCTCAGTCTCTGCAGATGTTTATTGTGTAGCTCTGACCCCTTGGAAAATGAAAGAAGGGGTGTTTTTAACCAGTGTAAATAGATGAGAAGTAGTTTGTTCAGAGAGATGCGAGATGGACCTGGCTGCTCCTTTGAGATGAGCTTTGTCTTTAGAGCTATGCCTTTTTGCTTTGTCAGTCAGGAAGAGCCTTGAAAATGAACCATGTAGACATCCTTTGATAAGACTTTTACAATGAGATCCCTCTCCCCTCCTTCCCCCCTGATGGCCTAATTAACGATTTCCTTAGTGCCACTATGAAAAGCAGCCATTTGAATAAAATGCAAGCTGGACATCAAGGGCACTTATGGTAGCATTGTCACAGGGATGCTAAGCTTGTCACTGCTGGGAAGTTAAACCGTGACCATGGCCAGTGCGTGCTGGGGAAGAGTGATGGCACAGCAGTGAGTGCTTCAGAGGAAACTCATTATTTCAAAACCCTTTGTGTTTTTCACAACAGGCTCAAAATAATATTTGCATAAGGAACTTCGAGCCATTTTCTAATGTCTCAGACTAACCCGTATCCAAATGATAGATAATTTGTAGCACAAAGCATCCTGAGGATGAAAAGGACACAAAACCTACTTGCACTTCCTTCTCCTCAGCTGGTAGCTGTAATTTGTGCATAAATATATATTTTTAAACTGCTAATGAATCACCTTTCATACAGATAGAATAAATTTGGCCTTTTCTGTCCTGTTCTCAATGGGCAGGTACCAGCTGCTAAACCTCAAATTAACTTGATGTTTATGAGCAGTCTAGATTATAATTTGAAAAGAGCTTTGGGATCCTTATGGATGAAAGATAACATTTTGAATTGTAAATCGTTATTGTTGCATCAGGGATGCGTGTGTGTGTTCAGGAATTCTTGAGATTGGGAACTTTTATAGCATCAGTTTTGTGTAGCACAGAGTGGATAACTTTACCCAATGATTAGTCTGTTTTTCTGCAGTCTGATGGGGTTTTCTGTGCATTTTCACTTTGATCTTTCTTTCCCACCCCCCATTCCTTGGCTTCCTGCATCTTTCTTTGCTTCTGGAAGAGATGGTACAACAGATGTGACCAGGACAATGCATTTTGGCACACCATCAGCCTATGAAAAGGTAAGTTGGTATCTCAGTATTTTGCAATCTGACCCTTACTAGAGATGCTTAAACCATGATGGCCTAAATTTAGTGACGTGCCTTACTGATATATAGTCACAGGGATCTGTCAGGTATCATTTCTGTACTAATAAAAGTGACAGCATTTTGCAGATTGAAAAGGAGACTGTCAGACTTCAGATTTTCAAAACACCAGCAATTTAGAGAATGACGCTTTCATATCATAAAATGCACACCTCTCATCTACTAAATGACATGTCTTCTCTAAGAGATAATAAAATCAGTGGGCTGTGGATAACCATTACTGGCTGCCCAACATGGGAGTTATAGGAGTTTCGTTTAGCATAAAGCTCAGTATCCAATGCAGGGTTGCAGTAGTGGTTAGTGTCTAGTGTACTGTGTTAAAATCCAGTCTGACTGCTCTGAGAAGGTCCGTGTTGGAAATTCAGTGATGTAATTTTGTTTATTTTAAAATGTTTCTTTAATTAACACTCATTTCATCATTATAGTTTGCTCAGTAATGAAAATACGCTGTAGGCTATGCTCAGGAAGTAAAGCTATAGCCACAAAGAAAATGAATCATGTAGGTCAGATGAATCCTGCTGCTAAGCCTGCAGCCTGAGATTGTGACACATTCTGCATATTAGCTGAAAAAGATCTTCAGAGCAATTTAAACTTTCTGCTCATGCTTTGCTTTGGCATTGCCAGTCACAGGAGAGCATGAGTAGGTCTTTGCAGATCCTCTGCAATTTGCTACAAGATGCAGTCTTTCTTTCTGTTCCTGGGAAGGACAATGTTTTGTCTCTCCCTGCTTATTTATGGTACACGTTTCTTTGGCAGGAATGCTTCACCTATGTCCTGAAGGGACACATAGCTGTGAGTGCAGCCATCTTCCCGAATGGAACCAAAGGTAGGTTGGTGAGTTGGAGTGCTTGACCGTGGCGGTGGTGACCTCTGAAGAGTCATTAAGTGGTCTAAGATCAGCATTGAGTGACAGGTCCAGATGTGTTAGGCAGATGTTGGTGTAACTGTCTGTCTGTTTCCAACACAACATTTTGGATTCTGGATTATTGATTTTTCTCCCTTTTTCAGCAGTAACCAGCACCAAACAATTTGAGGGGGAAGTCTGAAGGGTGTTCAGAGTGCTATGGCTCTAGGGTGATGGTGACTTTAATCAGTCACTGGCACTGTAATACACCCGTGGCCTGTTTGTGCTCTGAGGTTGTGTTCGTTATGCTTTACTCACAGCCTTATCAAAGGGATAGGTCACTTTCCAGCTTCAAAAGAACTGGCTAATTGTCTTCCAATTAATGCGGAATCTCTTATCAGTGAGCAGCATGGGAAAATGACACACAGAGGGACTGTTTTGATTTTGTGCAGGAGAAGCTGTAATATACATTCACTGCTGGTGCATGTTGCAAGCTGTTTTCTCCCTGCTCCTAAACCTGATATCGAGATGCCTTTTTGTAGAATTACGTCCAGTTTGCATTCTTGAGTGTGTGAAGGAAAAGCAGGTGGCTAGTGGCATGAGAAACTCCAACTGAAATTGGAGGGTGTCAGAACTTGCACATGTGGACTTGGTGTTTGTATGCAGGCAATGGAAATCCTCTACACTGATTGAAACAGCCTGAAATGACTGGGACTGGGCATCCAGGCAAGAAGGCTACCTGGTTTGTTCACCAAATGCAATTATCACATCTTCCACTTTGAGTTATCTTAGCACAGCTACCTTTTAAGAAAGATACTGAATTCACTATATGCTACTTAAACACCAGATTCTTTCCTGAAAACCCCAGTGGAGCAAACAGCAAAACAGAAAGGCTGTGCAACCTGGGAAGGAGAGGGGCTTCTTAGATAAGAATGGACTTGAATGGCAGTCTAAGTGTGCCCTGTAACTTCCAACAAGCCAATGATTTGTTTTCTTTGTTCCTTTTAAATTTTCGTATTTTTCTTTGCACATTTTCTAGTTTTGAGCCCTCAGTGTGACTATCAGTCTCTGAGGAAGCCTGACTCGATAAAGTTTTCTTTCTATGTTTGTCTGTTCCCCTTTGCTTGCAGGTCACCTTCTAGATTCCTTTGCTCGCTCTGCCTTGTGGGACTGTGGTTTGGATTACCTGCATGGAACAGGACATGGAGTTGGTTCTTTCCTAAACGTACATGAGGGTCCTTGTGGCATTAGCTACAAAACCTTTGCAGATGAACCTTTGGAGGCCGGCATGATCGTCTCTGATGGTATTTAACATTGATGATTCTGTCTGGCTTTTAAGGGGAGGGACCAAGCTCTTAAGATGCAGAGGGGATAAATCTGGCAGTGGTGGAAAGGGAGGATGGGATCATAAGCTCTGACTCTGCCTTCTCGGTTTATTTTAATTGTTTAAGCTCTCTGGGTAAAGACCCTCTGATTTTAGCTGTCACAGTAAAGCATCTTTGCAGTTGGGTTCTGCAGGCCTGCTTCCTTTTCTGTACAGTGCAAACCTCAGCAGAGCTGTGCTGCTGACCATCCCAGCTCTGGCAGGCTGCCTTCACCTGCAGTGGAAGAGCTGGCTACTCAACTAGGTGGACACCAGGAGATAATTCTGTCTTTGCTATGGGCTATTTGAGCCAGCTCTTTATATCGTTGCATGCCTTACTTTCCCAGTAGTAAGTTAACAGCCTGCTGGGTTTTGCTGAGACACTTGCATTCCTTCAGGGCTGTTAAGTTCTTTCAGGGAGTCAGGGAACACCCTCTTAAGATGACTTCAGGGGAGAGGTTTCCTACCTGCCTCTCATAAAGAGATGAAGATTTTCTGAGTTTCTGGTACTTGGAACATGTACTTGGTGCTCTCTTGACTCGGAAGGAGACTCTGAGCTCGAGGGCTGTCTGGTTTCTCCTCTCTTTGAGAACTTCTGCTGTCACCTTGCTCGGGGCTTCTGTGCAGATTAAGTAGGCAGAAATCTGTTTGCTTCTCTGGGTGCCTGATGTCAAGATTGTTTAGCGACCTCAGCAAACTAAAGCAATGAAGGGGAAGTTTGGCCATAGGGAATAAGTATTTGCACAGTGTATCTGTGTGTCTTAGTTAATTATTGTCTGTTTCTGCAGAGCCTGGGTATTATGAAGATGGGTCCTTTGGGATCCGAATAGAAAATGTTGTCCTTGTGATCCCTGCTGAAACCAAGGTGAGTGACCTACTGAAGATGCCCCTTTCTTCATGAGTCAGTGGTTGTAAAACTTAGAGTACTGGAACTTGAGGTAGGATCATGCTGCAGATAGTTGAATCCTACTCAAGTCTGCTGCTCTCCAAAACCCTGCCTTGGTGAAGGCTGATTCTGTCTCCCCTGTTAATGGGGACACAGAAGACTGTTCTGCTTGTGCAGTTTCCATAGGTTGAAACGTGTATGTGAGAGTCGTTTTAAAATGTTTTCTGTCTGGGTGTCAAAGACGAGAATCATCTTTAATGCAGCGCCTTGGAATCATTGCTGGTTGATCTTCTCAAGTCAGGGTTTTTATATCTGATAGAGAGTCCCCCCTTGGCAGTAGAACCAAAACTACAGACAGATTTTAACATTATAATTGCAGGTCTGTCTGGGTTATGCTTTTAGAGATGCTGAACTGGAAATGACCATATGGCTAGTTCTGTGCAATTGTGACCCGGGACATAGCCTTTATGAAGTGACCGCTGAAAGAAATGACAGTGGTTTATATTGAGATTCTTTGCTTGATATGAGGGAAAAAAAATACTGTTAAGTTGCTACCTTCTCATCTGAATGCTACAAGGCTTTTTTTTTGTGTCTGGTGTTGACATAAGAGTATGATCTTGCTAGAGCTGTTTCTAAGAATTTGCAACCCCATTTGTGTTTCTGTTGCAGTACAATTTCAAAAACAGAGGGAGCCTGACTTTTGAACCCTTAACCCTGGTTCCAATCCAGACAAAAATGATTGATGTTAGTTTGCTGACACAAAAAGAGGTAAGTGAAACTGTAAGTTTCCAGTGCCGCATTTATGCTAGAAACATTTCTGTTTACAAGAACCACTTGCCTCTGCTCTACCTGGTAGATTCAGAGAGCGGCCCTGAGGAATCTGACTTAATTTTAAATGATCCAATTTTGAGTGGGAGAGTAGACTAGATGACCTCTCTAGAGGTCCTTCCCTTCTAAATCACTCTGATAAGGGCAGCAAGGACATTAGTGATGTTGTTTTGGTAGTTCCTTTGATATGGTATTTGCTGGTACATGTAGTCTTCTTTCCTACTCGTGCCTTCGTTTGCTTCTGTCAGACTACCATGCTGTCTCTCCAGAAGCTTATACTAATGACTGTCCCATGTTGCCGTCTGTGTCTACTCATGGTCGGTCCCATTTAGCCATGCCACGTTTATCAGTGCATATGGACTCTGAGCAGACATCCTACTTGCTCAGCAGTATTTGTTTCCTGAAGAGCTTTACACTGTAGCTTTCTGTTTAGGTTTCCCACTACCAATAGCACATTTCATCCTGGTTTTCTACCATGTTGTCCACTTTACTTCAGTCTATCCTCAGTTTCTGAATGACAATCCATTTTGCAGTTTGCATTTCCTTTTTCTGAAGAGGACTGAACAGTACCAAGATTCATCTGCCTTAAGGTTACCTGTTGAGATCAATAGGCTAACTCCTATCTCATCACTGCATTGTTCAGAGTTACAAATTTGCAAAGCTATTTACTAGACTGTGCCAAGGTAGCTATTCTGACTTGTTGGAGGCAGTGATTTGCAGAGACTTTAAATACTTGTCAGTTAAACTGAACCTTAGCTCCTCTGAAAAGCCAGGACTAATTGCTTCAGTTCCTACCCTCATCAAATTTACAAGTCACTTCCACGTATTAGAGGTCTGTCTCTGGGACAGGATCCCATCCTGGCCTAACAGCCCATCTCAAAGTGGCCTACTACTGTCTTTGGCTATACACAACTTATAAAGGCACCAGCTATTCTGCATTCATGCTGAATATCATCTCTCTCCCTTTCACTAGTTGAACTGGGTGAATGACTACCATCAGAAGTGCCGGGAAGTAATTGGAGCAGAGCTGGAGAGGCAAGGTCGGCTTGAAGCTCTTCAATGGCTCATCCGGGAGACAGAGCCTCTGATCAGAGTTCAGTAGCACCACGGTTGTCTTCAATACAGGGAACATCAGGACTGCTTGGTGTCACTGTAATCTACGTCATCTTGGTCCATGACACCACTGGGAGAAATTTTGTCAATAAACCTTTGGAAATCAGAAGGGGGATTTCATTTAGTGTCTTCCTCCTCCCCAGAATTTGCGGGTAGCGTGTGGGGGTAAGGAGGGTTACTGTCTCAACATTTTTTGAGCAGGGGGGAAGTTGAGAATAGAAAGCAAACAAAATAAATAAGCATGTTGCCTTTGAAACAGGGGTCTTCTTGAAATAATGGTTTTAAGAGACAATACTGGAATATTTTATATGGTGTGGTTTTTCACTATGAAAACTCAGTATTTTTACATACTTGGGTTCCAGTTGCTGGGATGCTACCCACACAGCAGGACTGATTACTGAATAAAAGTTTCCAACACATTATTTGCTCTGTCTGGCTTCCCTTGCAGTCAGTGATGTGTTGGGTTGGACAGCTTGGAGGAGGGCAAAGACCAGATAATTCCATGTTTGTGCACCCTGCTCGGACAGTGAAGAGAGAGAGCTGCATATATGTGTACAGAGCTGCCTTGTGCTAGGAGCTGGGCAGATGTTATGAAAAGGCCTGTCGGGAGCCATCACTTCTGTCTATGCTTTGTGACAGATAGTGGAAGGGATGCAGTGACACTTGGCAGAGGGTTGTGCCTGTGGAGCACCCAGGCCACTACTTCTGTCTATTCATGGAGTACTTCTATAACCCGGGGCAGTGCAGGATGTGTGGGCAGTATCATGGAATTACAGCTCTTCCTGGACACAAGGCAATTACTAAGTTAAAAATAAAAAAAATGCATGCAGTGGACAAAGGAAGGCCTCTTTGCAACTTCGGTACAAGATCAGCCAGGCCCTGGACACCAGGAGCAGTGCTCTGGATTGTGCTAGGCAGTGCACAAAGCCATCTAGTGGTTAAGTGAACTACTGCAAGGCAAAGGCAGGTTTGGGCTCTTCCCAGCCTTCAGCCGGGAGGGAGAATGCTCTGCTTGCAGTCTTCTCAGCTGTCTTCTGGAAAGTCACTGTGTGCAGCCCCATCAGAGCACTGTCCATAGTGTCAAATGGTGGTGTAAGAATATACCTACTAAAGGAAACATTCTTAACATTTACCCACAGTGTTTCAATCAAACTAAAACTCAAAACTCGGTACTAGATATAAAAGGGACAGTTGGGTAATAGTAACTCACATTCCTGGCATTTTAAGGAAATGGTCTGTGCAAATGGAAATGTTCATATAAATAATTCTTTTAAAAAAATAATTTTCATAATTCCAAGAGGGAAATGCTAATCTCTGTTAAACAGCATGAAATTGGTATATCCCTCAAGAGATGTAGAAATTGGAAGCAGTACCGTGTAGCCAAACAAAACTTGGAAGAGAAACATTCCTGGAAATTATATTATAACGTTCCCTGGTCTCCTAGCTATGCTATCCAAGGAAGTGTAAAAATAAAAGTGCAGTAAGTGGTTTAAAAGTTTGTTTTGACACTACAGCCTCTGCACCTACGTGTATGTATTTAAATATTCACATGGTTTCCCACCACCACCTGCAAGTACGCAAGTATTAGCTGTCATTTCAGCTGGGTCTGGGGGAAACCCTGCTCATGCATCAAGCAGTCCCCAGTGTCTCAGGAGTATGTGCTATCAACTAAAACAGATTGCACCTGTGGAAGAAATGTTTTTCCCCAAATTACCTCTGTTGGTGCTGACTGTGCTACAGGATCAAAGAACGAGCAGCAGATCAGAGCGGGTTGTACTGCGACAAAAGGGGAATTTCTCTGCAAAATCACTGTGCGTGCAGTGAGGCTGCGTGAGCCAATGTCTGCCGCGGGCAGGCAGCCACTTTCCAGGGTGGTGGTGGAAGTTCATGCAGGTGTAGCTTTGGTGGTCAGTGTAAACCCGCGAGGGGTCCAAGCTGCCAGCTTTGTATGATCCAAACAACACCATCCCGGCTGTCCTGGCAAAGACCAAAGACTAAGGGTAGGTTTCTCCTCGCTCAGCCTTCAGGGCAAATGTTTCCCAAGGGAATGCAGAAGAGGATGACTTCTACCAAAGGGTGAAGCAGAGCAGCCGAGGAAGCTTTTGTCCTCAGTCTCAAGCCCTCAGACACTGTGTTTGGCTCAGGCACCTCAGTGGGGAGGGGAGATGTGGCACCAACAGCACTTTGGGCCGTTCAAACCCAACAATGCCCTATTTGACCTTTTCCCCACCTGGATTCCCTCTTTACAGTCATACACCAAGTAGGGTGGTTCCCATCCACATCCCAGAAATTCCTGGCCCTCTCCCATGCCAAAGTCCATCCAGTGCTCAGGGACAGAGATGGGGTAATCCGGATTTAGCTCCTCTAGGCACCAGCCCGGGGAGCCCCAGCAGATGTCTCCTGTCCATAGCTCCCACAGCTGATCCCCCATGCCACTTTGACCCCATGGACTTTTGTTGCAGGGAGTTTGCTGCACTGCCTTGGTCCCAGTTAGGAGATCTTTACTTCTTTCTCAGAAAATTAAACTTGGCTTTTTTTTTTTTTTTTCCTCCAGGTTTTGATTTATTTCTTCAGTATCTGCTTTTCCTGGGTGGTCTCTCTCTTCATTTCTGCTGGAAAAAGGAAAAAAAAAAAAAAAGAAAGAAAAGCAAGTTTCTGTTGGGTTTAGGTTTTCTTTTTGTATGTGCCATCCACAGAAATGACTGTAAGATTATGCTTCTCATGAAAATCAGCATTTTATTTCATTTTGTTATTATTTTCTTTCCATAGAGGCTTTTTTTTCTTTTCAGTGTGGGGAGGAATGGGAATTTTCAACAATACACTTAGTGGTCTGTTTTTAACCCATGTGGTTTTGCAGTTTTTTAACCCATCGGGTGTCTCCCAGTTTTGGATGATGCTACGAGGCACATTTCTGCTCCTTGTACAGTCCCTTTCAAAGGGGTGCTTGCTGGGGCAAGCCTGTCTGGTTTAATCCTTTCATTCAACCCAGGGCCTAAGGGGGCAGTTTGTCACCACCACCTCCTGCTTCTGTCTCTACCCGTGGGACAGTACTTCAGCAAATCCAAACCATACTTGATGTCTATATGGCCGCCCTGACTTGTGTTGCCAGAGCACTTCCCTCACTGTCCCCCGCCCAGCTGTTTGGTAACATTAGTGCTGGAAATCTCCAGCTATGCTATAACTGTGTTTAGGGGCTATCAAATCCTTTGTTTCCCTTGGAATAAAAATGGCACAGGAGGAGACAGACCCTATTTTTCAGGGAGGAAAATCCCCATCAGCTTCACCATTCAATCACGAATCATGACGTATGCATTGGCAATGTGCCTGTTGGTGTACAAGGCTTCTGAGACACACAGACCATTTCTCCTTGAGCAGAAGGATTCATATTCATTCATCTCGAGCAACAAATGCTCCTTCACTCCCTAACCTGGCAGACTGGTTGGCTTCTCTGCAGTCACATCTCCTTCCTCTGTCTGTGGGTATTACCATAAGTGTGCCTGGCAGCAGTGAAATCCCATTTTCTTCTTCTTTTTTTTTTTTTTTTTTTTTTTCTTTAATGGCTCATAACTCACCTGTAATGGAAACCCCACTATTTGTTCACATGACTATTAAACCCATCACTTTACATGGCAGCTGTTGAAGCAGGTTTTGATTTACCCCAGCCTGGCCTTAGAAAGAAAAGGAAAACTGAGAACACCATTGCTGAGGACCTCCTTGGCGGCCCCATCAAACCAGCCTGACATTTAAGCTGCACGCAGGGAATTAGTTACCCTACGATGATGTTGGGGCTTATTCCTGTGATCCCTTCAGCAGATAGCAACAGAGAGCCAGGTAGTTGGAGCAGCCAGGTATTGAAGCTCTCAGGACCAGGCGATGGCACCTTCTTTCCTTTGCCACTTCTCTGTCATGTGGTGCCTTGGGGGGGGGGTCTCTGGGCAGCATGTGGAGCAAGCCTGAGTTTGAGAGGTGCTCTTGAGAGGCTGAAGGAGGCTCCTCAGTCATGCGACTGCCTAAAACACGCCTGTGTGCTCACACCCGAAGTCTGGAGAGGAGCTGTCACTGCCTGGCAGCGGCTCCTTTTGGCACCCAGCAGGGGTGAATCGACTGCTGCTGCTGCTGAGGATTTTCGCCATTTATTTTTGCTGACTTGTAGCAATTCGCACCTTGTTCCCAGAGTCCTGGGTCTGCTCCCTTTTTTTCTGCCTTGTGGGAAGTAATTAATCTGCTTTGAAGGTTTTCTGCTCAAACGGGGACAGCAGGACCCCTTGCTGTAGAGTGGCAAAAGGAGACAGATCATTTCTCCAAGTCTTCTTTTTGTGGAAGAAAGTGCTGGCCTGGGCATCTGGTGGAGGTGTCTTGAGATCAGGAGTTAAATAAATTGTCTGGTGTCAGTGCCCTCAGCTTGTTTTACATGATAAGGACAAAACTCCCTATGGCTTTGGCTGTAATAAGAAAAAAAAAGAAAAAAAAAGAAACAAGAGCCTCTGGAGGGTGGAAATATGAACTTGGTTAGTACTTAATTAAGTTGCCTATTAACAGTTGTGTAGCGGCTTGGAAGAATTTTAATGTACCAATTAAAGCAAGGAGCTATCTCCTCAGCTTTCCACCACCTCTGGGGACGCTGTCAAGAATGGGAAGCTTCGCAGATCAAGTGCTGTTTATTTTGCTTCTCCTAGCTTGTTAAAAAGTGTTCTAAATTTGGGATGTGGCGGATGCCCATGGACACGGTTGCTTCTGCAAGGCAGTGAAGCGTCAGCTGTCTGATAAGGATTAGCATAGGAAAAAAACAGGAACATAATGCTGCCTGACCCCATAAAAAAGTTGTTTCTTATGGTTTCTCTGCATTGCTCCATAAGGAGGAAGGGCTTTGGGGCAGCTCCTTTATGAGCCCACCTGGCTCTGTTGTAAACAGCAGGCATGGGGGGCTCCCTCCTCAGCTTGTGCCTTGTGCAAAGTGACTCAAGAACATCACTGTTAGGTGTCTTCTAAGTTACAGCCAAAAGCTATTTGAGGCCATTTTAGACCTATTTGTTCATTTACTCAAATTGCTCTTTCTCCTTGGCTGGGCTTCCAAATGAGCTGCTGGAGAGCAGCTGTACCTCGATCGCTGCCCACAAGCTCCTTCTTGTCCTTCCTTCAGGAGGAACTTGTGAGATGAGCCATCAGCAAAACCACGCTTAGAGGTGGGCTTTAACCATCATGTTGCACTGGCTGTCTGGGAGAAGAAGTTGTTTAACCCCAGGGTTGTCACACCACGTTATGTTTTTGATCACAAGTAATCTATCTTGAATTCAAGCAAGCCAGGTTCACCCCCAGTGCCCTAGAAAGAAAAGACTGAGCAGAAAGGGTAGGTGAATCCTCACGGTCTGGTGGGAGCAGGGCTCAGGGAGACCAGGAGCCATTGGCCTCCGCTTGCCCAAACATCAGACGGGCTGGTCCCCTCCACTGTGTTTGCTGGAGGCAGGCTACAAGGGAAGGGCTCAGGGGCTAGGCCAGGAGGAGGGGAAAGGCAGGTGGGGTGGCCTTGGCCCTCAGTGAGGGTGGTGGGGCCTCTGTGAGGACAAGTCCCTGGCACGTCAGCTGGGGAGGTGACAGCTTTCCAGCCACAGCCCTTTGCAGTAGGCTTGGCTGGGGGACAGGAGGCTGGCGGAGGGGTCTGAGAACAGGGACTTAAATCCTCCCCCTGGGGCTGACACAGGGAGGCGGTGGCTGAGCAAACCCCCACTGAGCCCTCCAAAGCTGAAGATCTGATGTAAATGGTCAAACACCTGCAAAACATTAGGCAAAGGGGGAGCACGTTTAGGCTCAGATCATTGAAATTTGGTGCACCTGGCTGGGGCTGGGCTGGCTGCAGCTCCCACGGGGCTCCCTTGGGGCAGTGCTCCTCAGCACCTGGCACACTGCCATCGCTAAAAAGTTCAAAACCATCCTCAAAAACAGTGTTGGCTGCAAATGATCGTTTCTCTGCTTCCCAAGGCTGACCAAGCCAAATGCGGCCTGCTGTTAAATGCGCTTTGCCTCAACCCCGTGCTTCCTCAGCAGGGGTGCTGCCACGCCGCTACTGCTGCCAGCAAAGAAGTCAGGTCTAGAAGTCACGGAGCCTCACAGAGATGCTTTAACGTAAATAAGTGTGGTGGAAAGTTCTTTTATTTGGGTATTTTAGCCCCCTAACATTTGGAGTGTTGTCTCATGAAGGCCCTTTCCAGGTTTTATTGGGATAACCTAGAAATTAGTCAGAACTTCACACCAGGCCATTTGGGTCAGCAAGGTGTAAAACATGGAACGAGAGGTGATAGCAGGGTACAGAAACTAGGTCAGAATACTGTAAAGATAGAGGTCTAAATTCCTCTACGAAGCCAGTGGCAGATGAGGACGGGGCCCTGTGTCTCCCAGGGCTTGATCTGGAGGTGAATGTTAGTGCTGGTAACGCTGCTGGTGATTCTGACCCCAAACATGTGCAGAGCACACAGAGCCAGCAGAGAGCAGCCTAAGTCATATGAAAGAATAGAGATTTTTTTTTCTCTCTCTCTCTGTTAAATTAATACATTGCTTATTTTTGTACTGGCCCGGGGTTGGTGAATGCTGCAGGGGAGTTTTGTTGCCTCGCACCCGCAATGCACTGTCTGCAGAGCCCCACTTCCACTCTCAGATTAGTTTGAAGAAAAAAAAAAATCCAATCGCATCCTTCGTCATTTGTCAGGTACCTGCCAGTGGCTTGCTCCGGCTCTGGCATCACAGGAATCTTTGCCTGCGGAGGCAGAAGGCGGGCGTGCTCCCGTGTGGGCACTCAGCTACGTGCCCTTTCTTGCAGCATTGCTGGGGCAGTGTATGGGGGTAGCACGAAGCCTGCCCCTGCCTCTGCAACTCACAGAGCTGCCCTGGTCTGCTCCTGCTTAAAAATCAGGCTGGGATATGGTCCCTGCTGGGGCAGCATGTTGTAAACCACTCCCAAAATGAACATTAGCCAGCTGGAGAGGGTCAACTGGGGCCTTCAGTATCTCCTCTGCCACCCCAGCATCGTGTCAAGCAGCCCTGGCCAGGCGTCCCAGCTCGCTGCGCCCATTCCCTCTCTCTCGGCTCTGTGCATCCTCTCTCCCATGCAGATGCTGCTGTGTGTGTGACAGGGGACTCAGCGAGAGTCCTCCGTGTCCATTTGCATTTGGATCACGTCTTCTGATAAACACCGCTGTGTTCCTCTTGAGGGTTGAATAGAAAATGAGCTGGGGGATTTCAGGCGAAGGTAGCGTTAGTTTGGAGCTCCAAAGACTTCTAGGAGGGGCTTTAAGGAGCTTGGAGCGGTTGTGAGAATATCTCCGCTCAAATCCAAACAGGCAGCTTGGTAAGTGCAAAGTTAAGGAAAGTGTCTTCTCCCCCTTGTACGCTATTAATATTTAGGGCTGGCCCTCAATTATTCATTTCTTCAGGGTGTGCTTGTATCATCTCAGTGCTACAGGATTAGCCTGTGTACCATCTCTGGGCACTCAGAAAAGACCTTTCCATATGACTTGTGAAACTTCATATCTGAGAGGCCTTTTGCAAGCAAAATATATGCTGTGCCATTAGTCAAAAAAAGCAAGTATTTCCCATCCCCACCCACAGCTCCTTTAAGACCACACATTGCTGAGCATTAGCAGATGTACAGGATCCAGCCGTGGCTGGAGGATGGATAATCCAGCATGGCTTGATTAGACGTTGGGACCATTATGTGCTTCTTATGCAAGAAATTGGAGATGCTTAATGATGTTTTCCAGGTGGATGTTCAAAAGAGGGGAAGGTCTTGAGGGCTTCCCACAAGGCAGAGCTGACCTCTGCTGTGGTTGTGGGTGCTGGCTGCTTAAAGAGATTCAAAAAATAGCTGAAGGGCAAATCCAGGAAAAAAAAAATTCCCTCCAGACTGTTAAACTGCAGATTGCTGAAGGCTAGAAGAGGAGTCTGGCAAAATATCACTATTTCTGTCCTGCTTTTGTAACCCAGGAGTCCTTTGGGTGCTGCAGGTGGGGAGAAGTCCCCAGAAGGACCTTAGGGGTGCAGGGCTGTGCTGCATGCTGTGGGAGCCTGAGCACATTGTCTCCTCCCGTTACAGCAGCAGGGCACAGCTGGAAGGCAGCTGGGCCCTGCAAAAACATCTGGGGGCCATTTTGTCATTGAACAGCTGTGCTCGGAGGTGTGCTGGAGAGATCCGCCTCTGAGCACCTTTTAGACCAGCGTCTATGCCGGGATGGATCATCAGAAGCTCACTGTTAGGTAATTAGCTAATTATAAGGCTTATTAAGTACATGACTCAATTGCCTAACACGGAGGCTGGGACACATATGCATATAGGAAATTTGACATGGATGCTTGCTCCAATGACCCACAGCCAGATCCCAGACCCAAGACCAGCTCTGTGCACTTCCATTGCCCTTGGCACAGCCTGCTCCTTTGCTTGAGCTGTGGACAAATCGAAGCAAGTGGTGATTAAATAGTCCGAATTATTGACATCCGCACTATAAATATCTGACTCGTTAACAGCCTGTCTTCCTGCTGGGTCACAAAGCCTGGCAGTCATTTTGCTAAAATAAGGATCATCAAATTGCGTGTTTCGACGCACAGCTTGGTCAGGGTGGGGTCTGGGAAGAATCCTTGTCATTTGCCAAAATATTCCTTCAGTTTAATTAAGTAAAGTCAACCCTGGAATTAGCATTCCCTTTCTCCTTCAGGAGCCTGAGCTCCCGTGAGAGGCATGCGAGCACAGCGCTGCCGCGATCGCTGCAATTTCAGAGTTGGTCAAAACAAGGGAAAAACAGGGAATATTATTTTTTCTGCTTTTTGAAAATATTTTGTAGTGTAATTCTTCTCTGGGATGAGATGATAAAGCCAGGAAAAGTTTTGCTAACAAAAAGCCTGGAAAAATTATTGGGCTGAAAAAATGACATCCATCAAACATTTCATTTTCAGAAGACGTGTAAATACTGACAACTCTAATTAAACATAGCCAATTGGATTAATTCCTTAAGAAAAACAATTTGCAAACTTTCCATTTAGAAATGGTTGAATAAGGCATTCTGACAATTTTTGAAAGGGCATTAGAATATTTTTGGGCATAAACCTGATGAAACCTGGCTGAAACCCTAAACCAAAACTGACGTCAAACATTTTGCTAAAAAATTCCTGGTGCTGTGATTGTGCAGCTTCTGAGAAACATGAGCAGCAGAGGAGACGCACGAGGTGTGTGTTCTTCTGGTCCCTGGTGTCTGATTTGAGGTCGGTGGAGAGAAATGGTAGCCCCAGCCCTGGGCAGGAAGCAGAAGGCCGAACTGCCCTTGTTTTGGGATAGCCACTTCCTGTGAAGCCCAGGCTGAAACATAACCTCTCCTGCAAAATGCTCCCCTGAAAGTCGTGTTGGTTGCGCTAAAGGGAGCAGCCTGACAGAGAGATACCCCCCTCCCTCGCCCCTCCTCGCAGGGTCTTTCTGCCAAAAGCTGCAAACCCACTTTATGTTAAAGCCTCTGCGTAGCTATAAGGCAGCTTTGCAGGACTCAGTTTTTAATGGCTAAGTATCAACAGGGACAATGTTTTGTGTGCTGCCTCTTGCTCCCAGAGCACTGGTTATCTTCTCTTAAAAGGTTTGGGTTCGGTGAGTGACCACACACGCCGGGGCCCTGAGCTGAGTGTCGGCGACAGGGCTTGTGCCTGGCATCCGATGTGACTGGGAGCTGACGCTGCTTTAACTGTCAGCTCTCAGTAAAAATAAACCTTGAACCCTACCAGGCCAAGCTGTAAAATCACATGGGTTTCATTTTAGTCACTGTCAGCACAACGCACTCTGCTTCTGGCTCGGGGAGGGCTGCACAGTGCTGGCCAGCTCACTGACCATGGTGTGGACAGAGTGACGGAGACCAGGCCAAGCCAACGCTCCAGCAGGGTATGTGGCACTGTCAGAGTGGGGCTGTCCCCAGGGAACGGCTTTGTGCAGGAGCACCCCTGCTCTCATCAACCTGGCCTGCTGTTTCCTGCCTCTACTGTCCTCTCTCTTTGTAGGCTGAAGTATCTGGGCACAGTTAGACCTACAGCAGGAGAAGAAGATGGGTTCCCAGATTAAGGTGGAAGAATTGTAAAGATCCAGAAAAGATCCAGATGCTGAATCAAGAGAAGACACTCGATGGCATCAGAAAAGCACCAGCACCACAACCAACCTGATAATGACCCTGCAGTACAGCAGGTTCCCATTACCTTTAAAGAGCAAAGCAAGTGAGCTTTATGCTGCTGTGGTCAAGCATTTAAAAGTAATAACCATGTAATTTTTAATACAAGCCATCCCATCATTAGTAACAGTCTACTTAGCATCAGAAGTTGTACTGCAGATGCCTGATTTTGCTGGTTTTGAAACGTCAGCAAATTTTGTTTTAATCGGTAGCTGTAGAGCTAGAAATAGTCACTGTAAGGATGATATTGTTTTGCATTCAGTGCATTTATTGACGTGAGAAAATCAGCAAGCATTAATTTAAGTGATTAATTCAGGCAGGAACATGCAAATGCGAAGGCTGGATGGAAGCACACAGACCACGTGTTGCAAAACTGTAGTCTGGTTCCTTGGCTTCTGACAAGCAGGAGGAAGAAGGAACAAGTGGGGAAGATCCTTGTATTCACTACCTTGCAGCAAGCCTTTTGTGTGTGCAGAGAGTGAGCACCGTTTGCACTGAAAGTGCTGGTACTGATGAAGGGTCCAGGATGGGTTTGGGGCTGGGACTCAGCTACCTGGTGGCAGAAAGCTGGCCAGGAAGGAGACTGGTGGTGGTGGGCAGGGAGTTGGACATGAAGTCCTAACAAAACGGGTCAGCGTCACCTGGAGACTTCGTGTGCAAGGGAATCTCCCTCTATGAGTGAGACAGCATGACCCATCCCTGCTCTGTACATTGTGTATTGAATAAAACTCTCAGCTCTCCATGATATTTTCACACCACTTGACAACGTGAAAAGTGCTTTTAAAAGAGAGAAAACAGCCCAGGGAGAACAGCCTTTCCAGAGAGCCCTCCTCATCTGCCCGAGAATGGTCAAAGGACCTACACAAGCTCTGCCCTGGTGAATGGGGCAGGGATTGTATTGGCGCCTAGCACAAATTGTTCTTCAGTTAGCATGGTCCCCCGGGCTCAGGGTGACTTTTGGGAAGAGGACAGCCATCATGCTCTCCATCTCAGTGGGGCGCTCCCCACAGCCCTGCAGTAGAGAAGCCACTGTAGTGATTTGTTCTCCCCTTTTAAGAACCAAACACTGCATACGTCCCAGCTGGCAAAGACAAACTAGATCATTAAGACAATTGAAACTGTGTGGGTACAGAGAAACAAATGAAAAAATGACTCTGAGATGCATTCACATTTTGCACATTTAATGGGATAAACCCCCAAGCCTACAATATTAAATCAGAATGTCAAAGAGAGAGCTTATGTTAATTTAATTAAAGACAGCATCCTGGTGCACATGGATAAGGAGCAGAATTAATATTGTGCACCACCCACTAATTTTGCCTGCCATGAGTTGTGCATAGCCTGGGATGTTCTGATGTGCTCACAGCTCTATTTGTTTTTCTGGACAGGGTGAGTGTCCCCTGGCCACTCTGCCAAAAACCGGGCAGGGCTGAGTTTTATGCTTCTCAGTCCCAAAGCTGTCAAACTGTGCATGAACGTCACCTGCGGCACAAACCTGGGCACTAATTCATCTGTCTGTGCTGGACAGGTGAGAGTCTTTGTCTGCCTTCACTTCCAGTGGGGGAAGAGAAAGAAATTCCTCAAAGATGCCTGGAAGTAAGTGGTATGAACACCCCTCTACCCTTTCCACATCTCTAGTCCTATAGCAGAAATGATCACCTCACCTCCTTATGTGCCAGGCCCTGGCAAAAAATAGCTGATTCTTCAGGAAATTGCCTCTAGGCCTAACTTGAACTCAGCCAAGCTAATGGGAGCCTTCTGGTGGCTCTGAAAGGGTATGGATCAAATGGTTTGCTTGTCTCAGAGTAGGGTGCAGAAAAGAGCTCGTGGCTTTGTGCAACACATTGTGTTGTGCAGAACCTGAAAAGCATGTTAAGGTCTCTGAAAGTTTCCTGGCAGCACCAAAAGCTGTGAGAGGGTGTCCCTGCGAAGAAACCTGCTTGTACACAGATGTCTGCATTCTGCAGCAGACTGAGACACCTGGTCAGAAGGCCAGCTATGACCATTAGCTATTAACATACAAAAAACAGTTATAATGGAACAAAAGTATCCACGCACACAGGAGGTGGCAAGACTGAGCTCCTGGAGGTTATCCAGATGTCAGTAGGAAAGAAGGATCATTGGCAGCATCCAGGATTTCCAGACAGAACCTTTCTAGAGTGGGTCAGTGCTAAAACACAAGCAGGTCCGTTCATGCAGTCTGTGTAAGAGATGCTTCAACAAAGTTTTGCAGAGCCACCATCCCCCCTTGGGTTATAAAGCACCACCGTGGTGCTGCCTCCTAACCCCGGCAGGAAGCTGGCACACTGCCCTCTGGACGGGTGGGACTGCAACCATCTGATTTCTGCCAGCTGGAGGACTAAGAGGTGGACTTCTGCTCTTCCACTAAAGATGAGCTTCTCAGATGATAAACACCTAGTCATTAGAGCTGGAAAAACTGAGACCCCAAGCCAGGCATGAGACCTGCAACAGTTAGGACTTGGGTTTGCACTTACTTTTGCTTCCCACTAAAAGGAATGAATGAAGTAAGTTATTAGCTTACTCGCCTGAGGAGTTGTAATGTCAGAGCCCAGTGGAGTTGGAAGGACTGCTCTCACCCCTTGAAATTTCTTGCTGGTATCATGGATTCTTTTATCATCTCACTTTAAAGTGAAAGCACTCTACATTTTTCTCTATGACTGTATTGCAGAACATAACTTGGGAATGATCTGAATAGGAAGGTCTGACAGATTGCTTTTTGTAAGGGCTCTTTAGGGAAAAAAGCAGACATGACCCTTTGCTAAATTACACCTGTGTTAAAGTAATGCATAGCCACTGCTGTTGACAGCATCATACCTGGCTAAATGAGTGTGAATGGAGGACTGGGACCTGCATTATATTATTTTTCATTTAGCAGAGATGCTACGGTCTCCCCTGAGTCCAGGGGAGCCTAGAAAAAGCCTCCCCAGATCTGTCCTCCTTTCCCTAGGTTTGGGAGGTCATTAGAGATGGTGAATCAGCCACATCTTCAATCCAGCAGTTTGGGGCACTTGAAATGTACACAGTGGCTGGATTTCAATTTCTCAAGGACATTTCATTATTTCCATCCACAGAGTGGGAGCAAGCTGTAGGTGATTTGTGAGAAAGGAATTTGAATTCATTTTGTTGGGTGCTAGCTGCTGAACTGCAGTCAGAAAACAGCTTTTGGTCCGTCCTCTGTCCACAGCTCTGAGATGATCCATCCTTTCCCTGTTCTGCATCTTCTCCCTATAACTGTGTGGGAGCCGGGTTAGTGGCTCTATCCCTGCTCTCCGTGCCCAGGAAAGGATTCTTGGTTCATTTCCTGAAGCCTGGGAAGAAATAACATTTCTTGTTCATAAAAGCTCTGGCTCTGCTGATGCAAGACCATATACCAGCCTTAAAAACCGGAGTGCAGCCAGTGCCTCGCTTGGCCTTTGGGCCATGCCCCGCTGATCCCTGCCCCAAGGAGCAGGAGAGGGCCTAGGCCATGGGGCAGCAGCACTTCCAGCCCCTCCTGGGATACCCCGCTTGGCGTCAACAGCAGCTCCCGGCGAGCAGAGCTGCACCAGGATTTTTCCTTAACCCTATTCCCCCCTCTGCTCCTCTCCATGCTGTGGATTTTCCTCCCTGGAGCAAGCATTTCTGGCTGAGCCTCGGACTACTTTCACTTGGAATTTCTGCCTTGGGCCCGACTCCGCCATTTTGCTGCGCCCTGGGAGGGCTGCGGGCAGCTGGGGCCTGAACCTGGCCATGGCTGCGTCCTGCCACCAAAGGGACCCCTCAAAGCAGCCTTGGGGTGCTGGCCAAGATGGAGAGCAGGGAGAGCAGCCACGGGACACACAGAGAGCCACAGGCTTGGCGAGGAGGGAGCAAGCAGGCTGGCTTCCAGTTAGCCTGGAGAAGAGCCATGGCTAAAGGAGGAAAAGGTGGTGGTGGTGGTAAGATAATAATCATGTAATAATCATGTCTCTCTGTGCATCTGTGGTTTGCCTGACATTTTACTTCTTTTTTTTTTTTTTCCATTTTTTTTTTTTCTGCTGACAAGTATTTGAAATTATGAAGGTAGAGGTGCCTTGATAATTAAGGCTTGCTGCTACAAGGTTTGCTCTGTAATTGTCTTGTTCATGATTTTGCAGGCGTGAAAACATGGATAGGGAGTGATGATGTGTGTTTTCTGGGGAGAGCAGGAGGCTGGTCTTATTTCATGGGGGACTTCATGTGCCTGTACATGTGCTGGTAGCTCAGCATTAGGGGGTGAGTGTGACACATCCAGCCACACTCCCCACCCCCCAAAAATATATTCCCCATGGATTTTTCTTCAGAGTCATGAGGGTGATACACTAGTAATTGGAAGAAAGTAGAGCAACCAAAGGGCGTCTGTTACATCCTAGGAAACTGCTGGGCTCCACTCTGCTGAAAGCCACAATTATTAATGTAACAGACAACTGGGCTGACATGAAATCATGGTGAAGTCACCTGTGGCATGTTTTCCACCCTTACCAGGGCTAAACTTTAGATTAGGGCCTTGCACAGAGCAGTTTTTCCAAAGCAAGTGCTGCTCCTGGGTTTGAAGGAGAACACAAACTGTCCGGGCTCAGCTCCTTGGAAAGGACCGGCCCTATGCAGAGGAGTTTGCACCATGGTTGTGTGCTCAGGCTGCGCAAAAAGCTCCTGGGGTTCCTGTATGAATTTTGCAATCAAAAATGCTGCGGAAAGTTCTTGTCTTTCTACTGTCCTTCAGAAACTGCCAGCTGGAGTGGGAGGACCTTTTATTGCAGTGATCAAGATTTATCAGGAAATCAGACACTTTTTTGTGTTCTTCACTCCTTTGTTTTTGTAAAGGATTTCCTGCCTTTCATGACTGCCAACTGCAGTGCTGCAGGAGCTTCTAGGAGGCACCAAATACAGGCCTACAGAGCTCCTGAAAAAAACTTTTTAGCCAGCTGAAGTGGAAGGATGGGCCCCTGTCCTGGCAGCTTTGGTCATCTGTATTCATCTATGTTACAACAATCCTTCCTGTAAAGCCAACCATGTGCTTTGGGTACAGCTGCGTGACTAATCCTTAAGTAATCGTTTATGTGGGGAATGTCACCTCTGGGTGTGCTATTTGTTGGTCCATAACTATTCATTTCAAAGGGAGCAGGTTGAAATGATCTAATCAGCCTTTCTTGAAGGGGCATATGATACCCTGCCCTTTCTCCTCGTCCCCAGGAGAGCACAAGAAGCATGTGGATGTGTGGGTGAAGAGGTGGCAATGTGAGTCTCAAGGAGAGGAGGGGTATCTGGATGCTGATTACAGTATGAAGGGTAAACTTTATGAGGGAGAAAACACAGGTTGCAACAGTTTGAGAAAAGCTGATCTGCTGGCTGTTGGTGCTGCCTGCTGTAGGGCAGCGCAGTCCCAGGGCAATCCTCGAAGTCATGGTGGGAGTCACAACATTGTGCCTTGTGGTGCGATGCTCTGTGGCTGGAGAACATCTGGGCTTCCCTGTCTGAGGCTACACCATTGCCACTGTGTACTGTGTGAGTTAGAGCACAAGCACAAGCAGCACAAGCATTTCCAATTCAGGCCATGATCCTCCAGCGTGCAGATCTTTTGGACACAAGTGTCTCTAAGAACACAGGACGCAGGTATCTCCAGATATCTTCATAACTGGAAAAATGGAGGTTCAGGTTTTGTACTCAACCCTACTGGTTAAAAATGTACCAGAAATTCATTCAACTTCCTCACCCAGCCGTTCTCCCTGTGCCTCTAGTGCTGGTCCCTCATGAGACTTGGTGGGCTGGGAGAACACAGTTTAGGCTAGATGTGTCTCGTATCACAAGCTGGTATGCTGTGAAGGTCGCAGCACAGGCAGTTTTTCTTTAAAGGTGCTGACAAGACCGACAGCTGGGAAGAAGGTCATTTCTGGGGCTAATCCCCTCTCAGCAACCCACAGGGAGCAGAGAACCTGCCTTCTCAATGGCTGGCTCCTGAACATAATGCTTCAACTTTCACATACTGCTTAACTCCAGTGGAAAGAACATTTTCAGTCCAATTTCCTCCTGGTTTTTCACTTCATGTCTTTTTTTCTTCATATAGCTCAACCCAGGAAGTTGGCAGCTTGAAGAGGAGGGTGCCAGCAGTTCCTGGGGCTGGTTCCTCGCTCTGGGCTGCATCCCAAGATGTGGTTTGAGTTGTTGGCATAACTTCCCCTCAGAATGTTACCTCAGAGGAAGTTCAGCCCATTGCAGGACTGGTTGCTATGGCATTTTGTAGATCACCGTACCAGGAGCTATTGATTCAAGAGCAACCTACATCCTGCCTTGTGTTTGGTTAAAGCCTTTTTGACAAGAGCTCTACATGTTTGGCATGAATATGTATGATCTGGGCTTTGTAGACCAGTAAAAATCTCTATTCATCCAGTGGTGATAGGGATAACTCCTGTGGGGTTGTTATGCCTTATAAGGGATAAGTACCTTTCTTATTCAGCTATTGCGTCCTTCAGCACTAATACTCATTTTTGCATTTTGGTATGATGGTGAAGAATTTCTAGATGACAATTTGATTTGGAAAATCAGAGGAAAGACTTCCAAAGAAACTGATTCCCACAAAAGGAGTAGAGAACAGGGATGGCTCCCCCCCCTCTCCATATAAGATAAGGAAGACGAAACCAGGCGTTTTCAGAAGAGAATGAAAATATGTTCCTGCCTTGCTCACTAACAACTGCAGGCGGTCCATGGTCCATTGGTTATTTGTCCCAAGAACTTTCTATGTAAGGCATAAAAGTTATCTTTGACAACTTTCTGTTAACTTCCTCTGCATTGCTACAGTGATGGAATATAAAGCTGGTTCAGATGAGGACCGGGATCTGGATGTCTGGTTCCAGGAGCATTTTTGAGGTCATGCAAATGTTTTTTAAGTTTTTTATTTTTTTTTCTTCATTCTAGTTCAAACTGCTGTCTAATCTTGTCTGGCATCTGGTGCTTCAGAGGAAGGAAAGGGAGAATGAAATGAAACCTCCCTGTAGACCCAGAACAGTCAAGTAAACTGCAATTTTTCTTGTCTTAAACAAGATTAGCAATCATTAAAAAAACAACTCGCAAAAGAACAGTGCTGGCTTATGGTAGTTTCCATGATGCTATCAATATGGCCTTAGGCATGAAGTCTTCATTTTCAATGCCTTCTATTAAACACTGGCTCAAAAGGTCATCACGGGGTCTCTGACATTATGTGAATCAGTTACTTTTCCCAGCTGATGCTACTACCTATTTTTGGCTTCGCCCTTTGGCTTGCCTTTGGCACTTGAACTGTATTAACCAGTAGGAATATGAATCAGTGCGCAGGACTGACAGTCTTAGAGCCACGCAGGCAAGCTGGAGAAGTGCCAAATAAATAATCAAAGCTACTGATGGGGCTGCATAATGCTGGGAGCTTGTAGAGAACTTTCTTGCATTGTGGTCGGGAATGTCATAGTTGTTTGAGAAGTAGAAGGAAAACATGTTTGCTGCACTAGAGAGGAAATCTGACTAGAATATTTTAAGATAAATGAGTAGCAGATAAAGTGTTGCTTAGATTTTCTTGCCACATGGTTGGGTGTGTTCGTTATTTATGATACCATTGTTGGAGCTGCAGTGGTATAACAAGGGCAAAATGAGTTTTGTTGGGAGAAGTAATGGCTTTTAGTTTCTGTAACAAAAACTATTGCCTCTACCTAGAAAGCTTTTCTTCATTGCTACCACACACGTGTCCACATCTGGGGAGTGCCCACAGGTTGCAAGCTGATCATATGCTTTGTTTTGGCTAGAGGAATTAATCATCAGAGTGTTCACGAGCAGTAGGCTTCTCTGCTCCAGGAAACACCACATGCCAAGGCACTGGTTGTTGGCTGGGAACTGCAGCAACCTTCTGCCTGCCAGGTCCACTAAGGAAACTGCTGCTGCTGTGCTTCAGGTTTACAGGGAGGGAGGAGAGAAAGGGGACACAGCCCACACTGCAGTATTAGAAACAAATCCTAGTGATCCTGAGCAAACCTCGCCACTAGGCGAGTATTTGGTCACACTTGAATAAGTCTGGGAATATTTTCCCCCTTCTCCACCTTCCTAAAGGCTGTGTATGGATGCTGGTATCTCATGACTAATGCAGGGGCTTGGGAGTAATTTTATGAAATCTCCCTCAACAGATGAACCCTCTTTCAACAGACTGAACATTTTCCTTTAATCACAAGGGATGATGTCCTTCCTCATCCATCCAGCTGTGAGCTTTCTGCATTGCGATGCCTGCTAAATCCACTTCACTGGCTGCGTGTATTGGGAGTGGAGGTAGGATGGGGCATCTGGGACAGTATCCCTGGTCCCTTGCAGTCTTGGTCTTACAGGACCTGGCTAGGTTTTGTCTGGCTGCCCCAGGTCACATATATTTCGGGAACACCTTTGTATATGGCCCAGACAAGTCAGGCAGAGCTACCAACCACTTAAAAATCCCCAGGCATCTTATGCAGAACTCAATTCATTAAACCCCAGCCTCTAAAATCATTAGTCAGCAGTGACCATTTTTTTCAATTATGGGGTTTAAGGGATTATTGTGAGCTCTTTTAATATTAATACTCTGAGGTATTAATACCTGCACTGCTTCTGAAATGGTTCAGGTAAGGAGGTGGCGCAGCAGCTGCACCCAGGACAGCTGGGACCAGGGAGCATGACCCTTTCTTTTAGTCTCCAGAGCAGAACTGAAAAGCAAATGTGCCCTTGTGTTAAAAATTCAGCTCATTCCACAAGCTTTTCACTTTGTCTCTCGAGGGGTCAATTAAAGCTTCACAGTCTTTCCTGCCACACTGGCGAAAAAAGATCTTCATCTCCTCTTTCTTTGATTAACTACGTTGTTATAAACAGACGATGCAGCACAAGCAAAGGAAACTAATATGCTTCCCCCCGCGCCGAGGTCCTTGTAAATGAATCAATTAATTTGAACCAGTGCACCCCTGAGCTTGAAAAGGTGCAAGGCTGGCACACAGCTACAATCCTGCTGAAGTCTCAGTGTCGTGGGCAGTGGCTGGCCTCAGATATAGGAAGCCACCCCTGAACGCAGGGACTTCATGCATGTGCTTGGGCATGGGCTTGTCAAGGCTGTTTGACTACCGCAGATGCCTCCCCCAGTTTAAGAGATTTTCTTGGCCTCTTAATTCCACAAAAAAGACGCTCGTAGCAGGCATTTAAATTTTTATGAAGTGCTTGCCTTATTATCTTAATAAATCCTTGTTTGGTTTGCAGAATGCATACCCATTGAAGCTAAGAGTTTATATGAAAATTAAAACAGCACTATATCTTCTTAATTAGACAAATGTATAGATAAAAGGAAACAAATGTCAGCTGGCAGAAGAATTTAGCTTTGCTGGGAGGTCTCTTTTCATTTCCCTATCAAGATGTTTGCAGAGGTTAATGCTGGTGCTGCAGGCATTCAAAGGGACAGCAGAATTGGCCCTTATCAGCAGGCAAAACACGGGCACAGCCCACTCTTCTGTGTAGTGCATCTCATCCTTGCAGAATTATTTACTTCCAAAAATAAGTTACATAATTATTATCACATAAAAATTACACAGATTTTATTTTTCACAGGTGAACGGCCAAGGCTAAACCCATAAAGTCTTTGCTGTGGCGTATCTTTTCAGGTACACTAACTTACAGGCTTAATTGGTGAGAAATGATGGGAGAATATTGATCAATGAATTTTTTATTCAGATTGTTTTTGGCGCTCAGAAGCAAGACATCTCCTAGGTCATTATTATTTCTTACAGCTCCTAATGACTTTAGCTGTAAATCAAGGGGACTCATCCGAAGTTCTCTACAAGACGGTGATTTTTTTGGAAAGGACAAGTAGCAAATGTTAGCTGAATTATGGTAACAGCTTTGTTCTAACTCACAGCTGGCTGCAGGGTGGGCCTCAGGCTGTATTTGCCCTCTTTGCTACACATGGAAAAGAATTCCTGCTTCTCACCATGAAATGTATCAGGAGGAACTGCTGGTTTTTAAAGTAAACTCTTGCAGCTGCTGACACTTATGTCCAGGGTTTTGGTAATGGGTTTTGTTCCGTGAAATAGGCTCGGATACTTGCTGCTCTGCAGCAGGCTTAGGGAAGCAGAGCTGGTCCTGGCTATAGGGCTTCTTGCCATCCTTCTTGTGCTGAGGCGGATGGAGACTTGGCAGGAGGCATCAGCCCGGAGATCTCCCGCCAAAACGTTTCAAAAGAGATTGCATTTTCTTTGTGACTGGAGCACCGCCGGCTGCAGCAGCTCCCACCCTTCTCTGCATAAGCAGGCCAGTGCACACGAGTAAGTACCTGCTGTGGCTTTGCAAGGAAAACACTGGCTTCATCCCCCTGCCCTGCAGCACGGTGGTGACAACTTGCACAACTCCCACTGCGGTGGCTGGAGCAGGGGGGGAACACGGAGGAGAAAGAATGCAATAAAAGTGTAGCTATCTCTTCTTGAGGAAGACGGGATGCTTTCTGCTTATTGTAGAGCTTAAAATATTATTGCAAATTAACTCTGCTTAAAAGGTTTTTCATCTTGACTTCTCATGCTTATTAAACTTTCTAAATTAGGAAGTTTTGCTGCTTTTAAACAGAACGTGACAGACTGGAGAAGGCTTTCACACTTATCAAACAGAAACAAGACCACCAAAGCAAAATCCCAGGTCAGGGCAGTCTTTCTGTCTCCAAGAAATCACAGGCAGTTGGTTCAAAGTGCTGCTGATGTTGACTGGGGGGAGGAGATAGCAAACTTCATGGTTCCACGAGGTGCATGGGTAAATCATCAGCCTCCTGGGAGCCAGGACCGATTCCGTGAGAACCGTGAGTCTTTGGGCACTGTTCACTGAACTGCAGATGCCTGGGTGCCCCTTGCTTTGCTGGTGGGCTCGGTCATGGCAGGGCAGGTCAGCAGGGGCTGGTTCCTGCTGTGCACCATCACAGCACAGCTCCAGGACATGGCACCAGGCTTGGGTGCACGTCTGGGTGTCTGCACAAATGCACTCAAGGAGGTTTCTGCAGAACAGCCTGGCTCCAGTCTCAAAGCGTTGAGCTGTGACTGCCTGGGACGTGGACTGGGGCTGGGTAGGAACAGGATGTATTTGCTGCCTGGGTTATCTGGCCTTCCTCCCCTCTGGCAGAGGCAGGATGAGGCCTGCAGGTTTTCTAGCAAGACCAGCTTTTTGGGGGAGAATTCTTCTCCCAGGTTCACAGCAGCAGCCATCGTTAGTTAGGTTGTAAGCATATCTTCCAAATGCAAAAATCAATTCTGAATATTTTATGGCTTTAATTATAACACCCTGCATGGGCTGCAGTGAAGGGGTTATTGGGCTGCTGGATGCTAATTTTCTTGTATGATGACATTTTTTTTTTTTCTCTCATGCTTTTCCTGCTTTGGATGGCAAAAATTGGATGCAAGAAGGTGAAAGTTCATGGTAGCATTGAACTAGCAGTTGAGCTCAATGCAAAAGCTGCGAGAGCAAAATGTCTCCTACTCTTTTCCGATAATATTCAATAGAGGAGTGAGCTCAGTGACGAGCCTTTCAGCAGTGTATGGATTTCAAAGGGTGGGGGGAGAGTGTTTATCAGAAAGTCATTTGTACCTGCTGACAGATAGATGCTTCTGCAGTTCAGTTAAAAAGTCTTTGGAGTCACTGTGTTGGGTCTCACTGCCAGGATACCTGGATGGGTGTTCAAGAGGAGGTGAGTCAGGCCAAGGTTGTTGCTTGGCCCTCCTGTCTGTGGTTCAAAGAAAGGAACCAAACTTACTGCTGTGATGTGCCGACAGACTTACTCTTAGCAAGCACAGTCAAAGACTGGGTAATGGAGCTAAATGTAGGGTTCAGTTTCTGCCAATGAAACAATAGAAGCAATATTAGAGCTCTCACAGACAAGGTCTGGGCTAGTTCTTCATGATTTCTAAGCTCACCTCCACTCTCTATGCAGGCAGGTCTGCAGGTCTTTGAAAAGTCAGGTCTAAGGAAACAACCAAACTACTATGAGCACAAACCAGAGCCTGGATGAAGTGTTCAACTTTTCCTATCTAAGCCATCTGTCTGCCTTTCCCCTGGTATTTTTTACCAGTATTGATCTTTCCAAGTCATTTACTTCGACAGTTTGCACGATGACATGATATAACAGATGCTGTCCGATCCAGCAAGTAATGAGTTCAGCTGTTTTGCTTCAGATATGGATGCAAAGGACAACTGCCCTCAGGTTGTAAGGCCTTGGCCTATTATCACATCAGCTCTCATAAATGAAACAGGGTTGAGCTGACTTCGTCTTAGCATCTTCCAGGGCGGTGGGGCTTGTGATTGAAGGAACCACATAATCTCTGCTGAGGCTGAATTCCATGTTCTCGGCAGCCTGGCAGAGGTTATCCAAGCACTCATGTTTGTTCTGAGATTTCTAGATGTTAAAATATATCCATACATTTTTGGGCTATCATGGGCTGGGGTGTGCGTGTGTCAAAGAGATAATGGTACATGCTCTTTGCCAATGAGTGAGCTCTCGAGCTGCTCTCATCTCTGAAGCGGATTGTGCTGTTGTACTGTGCTGTTTAAAAGATCCATGTCTTGCCTCTGCAGAGGCTGTGCTGCAGAGGCGATCGCCTTCAGCCACGAATTGCAGTTTTGGCTGAATTCAAACAATGTGGACATGGCTGAAAAATAGCTCTCCTCAGTTCCATCATTCATTGGTAGTAGAAAGTACATACGTTTCACTTATCTTCCTTGGGACTGGATTTATAGTCAAATGAAGTCAGTGGCAGCCTCTTCATTGACTTGAGGGTTGGGCCAGTTTCTCAGTTACTGTCTAGTACAGTAAATGTATGCTGCTTTTGCAAGTCAAGGGAAAATAATCCATATTACACCAAATTTTACTCTCCTAAATGATCTGCATTCCTTTTATGTCACTATTTCCCATAACTGTGGTGTCTTAGGAAGGCTATTTTGTTATGGCACAGAGGAGATAGTACTCCTCTTCTCCAAAAAGCTTCCAAATACACCTTTCAACAGTTTTTTTTTTTTTCTCCTTCGGTACAGCTGAAGTCTTATTGCATGTCAGCCCATGTCTTCAGCAGATTTGCCTTTTTAAGAGCACTCTGTCTTCCTTTGTGAGTATTCCTTTGTGAGGACAAGGGAATGACATTTTCGCTACATCCCCCATAGCAGGAATTTCTCTGAAGTGTGGGGTTCCTCTCTCTTTCCTTTAAACCTATGTGTTCTCATAGACTCCCATGAACATTGAGATATTCTGAGTGTAAATGAGCCATTTCTCATTCACCTTTTAAAATCTTCAGCCTTTGCTTTCTTCCAAGTTGTATTTTTTCAGGAGTTCTTGACACTCGTGTGAATTTGCTGTGCATTTAGAAAGTGAGTTGAAAAGCTTTTAGTGAATAAATCTCTAACAACCCTCAGTCTGAGGTTCTCATCACAGATACGGTGTCAGTAGGGGAGAGATTACAAAGAGTTTTAACATAAATCTGGGAAGTTTTCCAAGAAGGAGCTTGACCTAGTCTCTTCCTTCCTTCATCTTACCTCAGTAGAGCTTGCTTTTTGGGTGTCCATGGGAAAGCCCTGATTATTATTTATTACAAAGAGGGAATCAAGGCAGGAGTGTGGCCTGGCAGCCTTACTCATTCCCAGAATCATGTAATTTCTTGTGTGTGAAATGAAGGTTTTCTCTGCCCGTAACTCTTCCCCTCTGTCCATTGATCTCCTGTTGCAGTACATCCAGGGGAGAGGAACAGCTATATTTGCATTGCTACAGATTATCTTCTCATATCTTGAAGATTTTCCCACCCCGGCAGAGGAGATGATCTCCATCTATGTTTATCTTTAAACTTATCCCATTCCCTCTGCTTCCTTATGTGATTTCATTAAGTGTCCCTTATGCTTGATTTAGAGAAATTTAGAAAAGCACAAAAAGATCATTGTGATGAGAAAGTGTGCTCCCACAGGTACATAGCAGGTACGAAAGAAATAATGATTGCAAGATACGTGTAAGCTCTTGCTATGGGGGTCAGAGTTAAGGTTAATTAAATGTCTTCATTGTGTATTGTCTTCCCCTTAAGGTGTTTGAGAGCCTTCTAAGAGAATGATTAACTCTGAACAGCCAAGGTTTTTAATGAATATTTTTATTGATTGTGCTTGCAACAGGTTTGGTCTTAACTACATATACTCTTTGTGTATTTTATCTTGAAATTATGTTTAAAATTTCCCAATTCAGTGTTACTAACTGGTAAATTTTTTATCAGATATTGCATGTAAATATTCCTACTTTTTAAGATAAAGCCATCAAAGTGCATTTAATCCATTTCTTTCAGTCTTTATACAAACATAATAAGAATAAAATAGTCTGAAAATTACATACAGCTAACAAATGTGGCTCCTACTGAACTAGACAATTAAACTATCCGAATACAAATGGCTTGGTTATATGCAAAAATATATGTTTTTGAATTTCATGTGTTATAGAGGTTTTAATATTAAAGAGAAGATTTGTGCATCTAGGTAAAAGTCTCAAAATTGTTAGGTCTCTTGTTTATAACCTGCACATTAGTGTGAGAAATTTAAATGGGTACTAAGTGCAAGCGTTCGTGATTCATTCCTTCTATATGTATGAGCATTTCTTTTCGACATGCCTGTTTCTCAGCTTGCATGAAAACTACTGTTTTGCTGTCATGGAAATGAGAAATTGTGAGAGTTAATGGAATGATGAATCTCCATTGCTTGAAGTCTTTCAGTCAGAGCCGACTGTTTTAGAGAGTTATTGTTCTCTGTGCGGGAGGAACTAGGGGAGGTAGTGACCTATGTCCTTGTTTAAAGCCCCTTTCTGGCCTTAAAATGATGTCTATGATACAAATAGCTTTTGTTTATACCCAGCCTCGCCAAATCTTCTGGAGGTCTCAACTCATGCATGCGTGTGTGGAGTGGATCCCGGGTTTGGGATGTTGCACACAGCACATGCTGCACAGGTATGTCCTTTCCCCACATAGGGAAACATCTGAATATGGAAGCAAAGTCAGACTTTGGGGAAACGCCTACCACATGTAGGTGGGAAGCATACATATGGGAATAAGGATCTACTGCCCAACTCCTTCCACTAGGGCAGGGTGAAAAACCTCAGCAGTTAGCTGGGTGCTGGGCGACCCCTCGGAGGCTGGAAGGTGTTTACTGCACAGCCAGCTGGTCCCTCGCCTGTCTGCAAAGGTGTGCATCAAACGAGTTGAACCATCTCATGGCTTGGGTTGGCCTAGAGACTTCAACCTCATTTACTTGAAGCACCCACACTTAGAGAGGGAAGAACCAGTCCAACAAAACCCAAACAATTTTGTGCCAACCCAAGGAGAATTTACTCAGCCACTGCTTAAAAGAAATGAGTGTCCAGTCTCAGGAACAATCGCTGGTATGCCCAATTCTTACTCTTTCCTTAAGCATCTGCTGCTGGCCTCTGGTAGAGACTTGAAACTGAGGGAGTAAGGAGACCAACTGTGGTCTGAATTGTAGTGTTGTTTCTCACAGCCATATGGGAAGTTGTTTCTGACTGCTCACATTTCACCGTTGAACATATGGAAAAAGATTTAAGGTCTCTGCAGGTCATGGCTCATTTCACCTGTGTCATGTGATAGTAAAATTCCAACTCTAATATGTGCAGTCCACATGATGTTTAGCAGCAGCTGGGAAATGCCTAGTGGTTTTAATTTATAGCTCAACAGCATCTTGGGAGTCAGTCCCAGCATCCAGAATAATTACTACCAAGTGACCCAGCCTTCACATGTAACATATGGGATGCAGTGGACTGTCCACCTAGTATTAATCACCAGCTGGGGATGGGGCAGGCACACTGAAAAGGTTCAGCAGGCCACATCATTTAAAAGTTAAGCTATATGTCAGTGCTGTCCTTGTATTTTTCCTGCATCAGTTCAGGAGATGCCTAACTAACAAGAGTCTTACTCAGTAGACGTCTTCTGTGTCTTACTGCTGCCTGTTGCTCATGTACCAAAATCTCTCAGGTGTCTGTTGTTCTTAGAAAAGGAAATGTTCACTCCTGGTCCTGTTCAAACAATCTATCAGCTCTGTGCTCTGAAATACCACGGTACAGATGTGAGAACATTAGTTAAAGACATAAAGAATCACACCCAACTTTGTAAACGTAAATTTTTGTGAATTATTTTTTACTTAAGTATGTTCAGGAAATTTACATATAGATTAAACCCTAAATATACCAAACGCCAGCCGGTTTACATCCTGATGCCTTGACATCACCACCGTGTATGGATTGGGTTCAATGCTGGAGCATTCTCCTCATTACCTTTAACTAACACGTTACAACTGTGAGGGTTAAAAGAGAACCTTACAGGCCAGAGACATGCTAGGGAGGTGTGTGAATTGTTTGGACTTTGCCATGAACTTGTCAGAATTTTAATGCATGTTGCCTGGAAAACTAATGAGCCTCCATCTGGAGACGTATAACTGATTACAGGCTTAATTATTTCTTGTACCTAAACAGCTCAGTTCTTTGTTCACACTCACTTCTGTAAAAACAGCAGCAGCAGCAAGCAGCAACTCAAAGGCAGGTATTCTGCAGACATGTACCCTATACAGGCAACCACCTCATTTCTTTGTGGCTTTGTCTTTTTTTCTACTCTAAATTTCATTTCTTGGGCATTTCAAATGCCTTCTCCCTCAAAGTGCTTTTGTAGTGCTTAGTAGTTCATGAGGATGGATGTATAGATAATATAGATATCCTTGTCTTCACTGATGGAGCAGTAAAATCTAACAGCTGAGGCACCTGAGGGGCACCTGAAAAATATAGCTCTGCAATATTTTGCCGTGTATCTGTTGTGATATTTTTCTTCCTCTCCCTTTTGCTTTATTCCCATGTGCTGAAGCCAACTTATTGGGGGTGACCAATGTCTTCTCCAGCTCAGTGTGGGCAGAATAAAATCACTCCTGTAATAAATTGGGCCGGGTGTATGTCAGCCTGCTCTGCTGGGTGGTACTAACACCACTGAAGCATGGGCTGCAGTTAGCATCTGCTTTCTAGCTGCACAGTAAAGACTAGAAGATCTGTGCCAGTGAGGCAGATCTAAACACTGATGAAGCAATGGGTGCAGCCACACGAGGACGAAGGCATTAGGATCTCAATCTTTCTCTGTAGGAATACAAAACTGACTTTTTGACTCATTGGAGACAGCAATTCTGCACAAGCAATAACCAATTTCTAAGATATGCAAAGAAGTGTTCTTTGCTTGGCTAAAACATCCATCTGAGGAGGTAACCACCTATGCCCTGCTCTTGCAGGCAGCCAGAAAAATGTCCCCAGGTCTTCCAGGCAGCTGTGAAATGAAAACTTTCTCCTAACAGATGATACATTCCCCTTATTAGTTACAGCCCGGTGGCCACTGTCAAACACTTATTAATTATTCCTCTATTTTTTCCTTTATAGCACCTGCAAGAAGATTTTGTCTTCAATAAACAGCTCTTTATTGACCAGTAGTTTGTTATTGATTTCTGTATTCAATAAAAATGTGGTAAATAGGGACATTAAATAACTCTACAGCTCTCACTTTTAAAAAATTCAAGGGAAAATAAGACACTATGCCATGTTTTGTTAACACACACCAGATAGAGGGAAAGAATTTATTAGAGTGGGAAACTGCCAGCTGTGTATATGCTTCAGCTGCAAATAGGCAAAATGCGATCTGTCACATGCCCGTGCTAGCACATGTGCACACGTGTACACACACACATGGGAAGCGGAGCTCTCCTCCTGAGAGAACTGGAAACTGTTTCTCATTTGAAGCCCAAGTCCATTAATTCTCATTTGGATGAAAAATTAATCGTAAGGCTGTATTATGACATTCATTAGGCAGAACTCTGGGAGCAGTCCCTCCCATGATCAGACCAGAAACAAAGTTTGATGTGGGGAAGGGCTCTGGAGTGCATTTGGTTTAGGTTTGTGTAGGTTGGTAGGGCTTTTACAAATAGGTGGGAAAGCGGCTGTGAGCCGAGGGCCTGGGGGCTGGATCTTTGGTCACGGCGAAGGTTGTGATGTGTGCGAAGAGGTGGTATTTCCAGGTTTCCAATACTGAAATCTTATCTTTTGGGTGACTCCACCTTTTGGCAGACAGCTCTGTGGTTCTTGCAGGTGAACATCTCCAGGTTCAGCATCCTTCCCAACTAGAAGTGCAAACCATGTTCCCTCACACAGAGCTTGTCTTGACCTACACCAAGCACGAAGTTACAGTAGCTCTAGAACAGGCACGTGTGGTTGTAGTCTTGTTAGTGAGGGTAAAATGTGGCGTAGGGAGGAAGGCAGGGCGAGATTAAGTCACTGGTGAAGTCAATACGATACCAGCCCCTTTTGTACGCTGGGCAAAGTGAAGTCTCTTTTCTGCGAGTTTCCGTTTAACGTGGTTCACAGTCCAAAGACTTTCTGAGTGCATCTGGGCTGCTCTTGGTTTTGTTGCCTCTTCAACAGGGAGATGAAAACTGGGTCAGGCAGTGTAAATGCAGCTAAGCAATCTGCTCAGTGGGGAAGTCAACTGCAGGACTGGGGGGAGTCTCTGGGGGCTTCCTTGTATGCATGTCCCAGTAACTCTGGGGCTAGTGAAAGGAAGAAAAAAATGCTGCTGCTTTACCATCTGCTTGATTTCTTCCCTTTCAGGACTGTAATAAATAGATATAGGATTTCCGATTCTCCTTCCACGCTTGTGGAAGTTGGGGCAAATTGATTCTAAGCTCCATGGGATTACATGGGGGTGGGGATGGGGAAATGAAACGTTTCCCTTTCTGCCTCCTCCGGTCTTCTTGCCTCGGTCGCTGGCTGTTTTTGCTGTGGGTTAAGGAGCAAGCCGTAGTGACCTCGCTTTGCTGCCACCGCTCTGCTGCCTGCAGAGAGCTGGATGGCTGTTCTGCGGGTACGGCTGTTGGCTGCTGTCTGACAGCGTGACCTTCTTGCAGCGACTGGCTTCACTTCTTGTAGGTACACGTGTTTCTAAACAGATCTAAGTGGTGGCCTTCGTCATTTATCCCAGTGAGCCTGAAAAGCAGTCAGAGGAAAAAAATAACAATAAGAACCTGCCCAGTCCAGCACCTCTGCACAGTGGTAATATCGAGCTTATCAATGTACGAACACATCCTACACTCTTGCTAGGATACGGTGCTTTATTGACCGTCTGCCCCTCACAATGCTTCAGTGGCATCTTTCCCCTCTAGGCAGCTACATTTCCACAAAACAAGAGCTTTTTTTTTAATGTCAGAGCTCCCGGTGGTGTGTGAGAAGTGCTGGGGACTGTGGTTGCAGCTATCTGCTAGTCTCCTGTGCAAGCTGTAGACGCATGCTGCTCTGGTGGCTCTGTCCCTCTGCTGTTGGAGCAGGAACGTGTTGCCCTACAAGAAGGGCAGAGCAGGGCTGAGCAGCAAGAAAATGGGTTTTCCAAGCAACCTCTCTCCCCCGGGGATGTGTTCTGCAGTCTTGGAAGTCCCTGGCTTCAGGCTTGTGAGTGCCTGTGCCTACACCGTCACAGGCTGGGCTTTGGGCATACTCAGATTCAGACTCCTCTGTTATCCACCCCATCTGCATGCTGGATTTGGGTTTGCAGCTGGTCCACAAAGGACAAGGAGGAGAAGTGGGCAGGGACTGGCTCAGACCAGGCTCTGGCTGAGCAGTAGTGATGCAAGCTGGCCAATTCCTGCCTTTCCCTGGGCACAGATGTCTGAGGCACGAAAGACAAAACTAAATTCCATCTGAAATGGTAAAAACAGAACTGGACAGACGTGAAAGGGGATAAAAAAGGACAAAGGACGGCTCCGTTATTCCTATACTAATGCTGGGCTATTGAGGGACTACTGGGAGTGAGCTGCCCTCTCAACAGGTGTTGAATCCTGTGTTTCCAAGGTTCACCTTGGCAGTATCTGGGGCCTGAGGAAGAGGTAGGGGTGCAGGACCACCCACTACTCCTTCCGTCGCCAGAAGGAGCCCTGTGCTGCTGCGTGAAGGGAAAGGACTGGGGCTCCCATGGCAGCACCACTGCTGTGAAGTTAGTCCTGCTGGCCTGGGAAATATCTACCCGTTACCCCTACTATTTAGAATACTGTCTAAATGTCTACTGGTGCATCTTCTTCCCTTGGAGACTTCTGTGAGGAGGGAGAAGCAGGCCACAGCTTCCAGTCTTGAGAAATGTCTGGGCTTAGCCCAGCACCTGCGGAGAACGGGAGGATGAGTGGGGTTTGTGCCTTGGTGACCGCACAAGCTCTGCAGTCCCAGGACACCTTAAGCTCCTCCTGGAGCTTAAACTGCTCCTCTGCTTCTATGTTTTTCTTGAATGAACAGGGACCTTGAGTCTTTTGGACCATTAATATGTCATTTTTTACGAACATACCAATTCACTTAAAATTCTCCCACACTATCTTCCTCCTGGCTCTCACTCGGTCCATTTAGTTGATTGCCGCATACTCTTGTTAGTGCTCTGTTGGGCTGCTGATGTATGTTTAGTAACTCTCCATAGCAGACTAGTTCTAAAAAAATACAGTGTTAAGAATTTTTGACACAGGGAGCTAAAAGCCAAGGGTACCTATTTCAGGTCGAAGCCCTGCTCTTGCCTCCAGCCCTCTCACAGTGCATGATGGCATTGACAACAGGAATTTTTGTCCATGTCCTTGCATTAAATTCAGTCAAACTTGTTTTTTTTTTTTCTTTTTTTTTTTTCTTCTTTTTTTCAGTTAATTATACTTTGACAATCGTGCTTTGTGATGATCAAAGCAGCTCTGCTTATAATAGATGTAGTCAGGTAATTACCTTGTCTGTTTAAAAAGACCTCATGGACAAATAAATTTCCCTTTCTCCTTTTCTTTTTTTTTTTTTTCCAACCAGGGTAGGGGAGAAAAGATTGTGCACGTATCCTGAGATGGCCCTAAAATATATCACACATACACATGCACAGAGGAGCAGGTCTGGCTCCCTCTCCTGCACCATGGTGCTGCGGTCAGACCTAGGCTTCCCACCCCGCAGCATCGTCGTGCTGCAGCTGTGCTAAGTAATAGCAAAATCTTTTAATGGGTTACGCTTGGTGCCTTCATGGTCCGAATCTGTCAGGCTCCATTTCCTTCCTACATATACTGTGCTGTTTTACAGCTTTCTCGTGCCTTGGGTGAGAAAATTCTTCCTCTTGTTTTCAGCTCTGGCAGGAGAGCTGTTTTATCCCTCCCTCCTGCCTCTCCCTGCAAGGGGATGTGTGACTGTGGGGCAGCCCCGCGGTGTGGGCGAGATGAGCCTGGCTGCAGCAAGAAATGCTCTCGGCTACTGCTTGACCCAGTGTCAGCAGAAGCACGAGCACGAGGGTCTGGGTCTGCAGACGCTAAATGGGGTCAAGCTGTCCGCTGCTCCTGCTGAAATTATTGCTCTGCGGGTGGTGGAGGGAAATTGCTCCAGCTCGGATTGAAAAGTGAGCAAAGCAAGCTGAGTTTTGCTTTGAAAGTGTCGACCTGGCAGGGGCTCAGAACTGGTCACATTTCTAAGGGCTGAGTAAAAGTCACTACTGAATGATAGCAGCAGTTATTTGCAGAGTATGGTTTGCTACAAAATCTCATCCTTTGTGCTGATGGCACTGTGTGTGTCTTACACCTATGGTACTGTATATGTGGAGTGCCAAGGGAAAGAATCAAGTGCAAAAGCTTCTGCTAAAGTAATGTGTCATTTTCTACAATACAACCACAGATTTCTACAGTACAACCACAGATCTAAAATTTTATGTCTGGGGCTAGCAGGATTTTCTTTGCTCGTGATTCAGTTTCTATTCCTGAAGTCTCGTTAGGAATGGGAATAATAAGGAAAAGTCATTTATCAAAGAGGGCTCATGCATATGATTAATTTGCTGCACTTCAGCAATTTACCATGGATCAGCTGGGTGATGGAGACTGTGTGTTCGTAGCCCTAAGTATATATATGGAGCTCAGCTAACACCGATTTCCATAGCAGTATATTTCTATATCATAAATTTTCAAAACAGTAGTGAAAAAGCCAGTGAATTTCATGGAATTGCTCATATTTTTGCTAAGTCTGTGCTATTACTGTACTGTTACTGTATTGCAGCACTCAAACTGTAACCTGGCAATATATCCTAAAGGTGTTAGTATAGTTGTTTAAGTTAACCTTCTCTGGAAAATACTTTTCAGGCCATATCCTATCAGCAGTGAAGGCTTTGCCCCCAGCTGTCACACATTTCATCCTTGGTTTCATGAACTCCCCTTCCAGAGAAATTCTTGGTGGTTTGTAGAGTAAAATGATGCCTTTGACCCAATGAGTTTTGTTCTCATAAATGCTACTCTTCTCAACGTCTAATATATAAGAATTATTTCTCCGTTCACAAACTTTATTTTGATTATTCTTCTTTCTTATGTATCAAAGGTACTGAAATGCATTGTGTCTTTTTGTGCAGAGTGATTTGGAGGGAGCTCTGCAATAAACAAGTGAAGAAATTGCTTATACAGGACTGCTGAATTGCGGAGGTTTGGGATTTTTTTCCTAACCTTGTGTGCAACTCAATTGGCTTCAGTTCACTAATGTGGTTCTTTGATTTTAAGAGTTCATTCACTGTTTCCAAGACCTTATTTTAGATGTGGATTCTTCTCAGAAATGGAAAGTTTAGTGTACACACACATACGCATATATTTGTATGTGCACACACACTCACACAAATATCCTGCGTAAATAATGCTTCAGTCTGACTGGAAAAGTGCCAGGTTAAGATGGAAATGCCAGGCTCTCAGGAATCTGGCAATGGTACCTGATCCATACATGGCCCTTGGAGCTGCCAGCTTCAGATCCACAGATCTCTGTGGACTTAGTCATAGTTATGGCTGGGAATGACAGCGATTATGCTTTTTTTTTTTTTTTCCTTTTCTTTCAATGTTATTTTATTGCTATATTTATATTGCAGCAATGACAAAATACCCCTTAGTACTGGGAGATGACCCAAATGATTTACATTCTCATAGGCAAAACAGACAAAAGGAAATATGGTTATGCATATTTTACAGATGGTGAATTTGCTCTTAGTGAGTTTAAGCGGCCTTTCCAATACCATACAGAAAATGAATAATGAGCAAGGGAGTAAACCAAAATATCCAGAGTTTCAGGCTGGAATTGTTATCACAGGATCATCCTTGCTGGCCCAACTATGGTCTGGTTTGTTCCCAGGGGTAGGAAACTTTTGCTTGTACATTTAGACGGGTCAGGGCAAATTTTTCCTTGGTGTCACTCCCTAAAGAAATAGATTTACACTCAAGGGCTTCCCTGGTAGGGAAGAGGAGGGTTGGATGGGAAGAAGAATCTCAGCCTTGGAGTATTTGCATCATCCTCCCTGAATTTCTAGTACAGAGAAGCCTCTCCGTAATCACCTGCTTCCCAGTTCCTTTCAGCTTCTTCTGAAATGACAACTATTGGCTGTACTAAAAGGCAGGAGAATCTCTCTTGACATCTTTTCTCCCCTTGCTGTGCCAGCAACCAGAGGAGTGAAGTGAGCCAGCCTCCTTCACTAAGTAGCAGGAGGACAGGAAGCCTCAGCTGAAAGCCTCTTGAGACTCAGAGTGCTGTAGCTTTTCAAGTGGGGTTGTAAGATGTGGATCATCTTCTGAGCTTCCCTGATCTTGACCAAGTAGGGATCGATTTAAGGTGTTGCTGTTGTGAGGACTTTTTCCTGGCCCTCTGACTGTGCTCATACCAGTTTTTATTATGAGATGATTTTACCCCATTTCCAAGTTGACTGGAGGTAGGACTGGAGACCCAGTGAGAAGGTGTTAGGGTTTGATCCCAGTTGGTGAACTCAGCTTCCATGTCCTGCAGTGTCAGAAATCACTTGCATAAAAAGTGCTGCCCAGGGCTTCCAGCCCCTTTTTGATCCCTTTTTGAGCTCAAAGACCATGAAAAAGCATGTGTGGGAGGCTGAGGGGACTTCAGAAAGTCCAACTTGCAGCTCAGGTTGGCTGCTGGCCTTACCACCAAGGGAAATATTGGGATTCACAGCCCTGATGTTCAAATATAAAAATGGGTCTCCTGTGGCTGCAGAGGGGATGGAGATGCTGCCACCTTGTCTAGATGGAGAAGTGGGAACAAGGGGTCCTTTGAGAGGCCAGAGAGAGCCACAGGGAGTCTGCAGTCATGGTGAGACTCAGGATACTACACTGCCATTAGCCTTAGCGGAGATACGGTTGAGCTCTGTCACAGTAAAGACTCCCAAGGATTTCTGTGCCAGGGCAGTTACCTGGTGTTGTCAGACAATGGTGGCCTTTTCTGCCATAGGAAATGAACGCTCCCCAGTCCATTGTTTTTCCTCTTTTGTAAAGCAGAAGGCAGGTCAATTAGTTGGAGAAGGCTGGCAGCCTGCTGGGAAATCTGCAAAGCTAAAAGCAGTGTTAAGAGCATACTTAGATAAATTGCTGAGTCTGTGCTCATTAACACATAACAAAAATGCTTAAGCATGAGTTTAGGCATGATAAGCTGAAGGGCCTTGTTAAATAACATAAAGTCCAGGATTTTGCAAGCTCCCCCTTTCTCCAGAACAAAGATGAGCATGAAGATACCAAGCAGACAATAATATTAAAGTTCATTTGTTGCTTAGTCTAGATCGTATCAGTCAGACCATTTCCTGAAATGAAGAAATCCATGAAATTTCAGGACTTTTTGTCTTACATTATTCACATGTCAGAGGCTCGACATCGATTTTCATTTTTTTTCTTTTTCCTTTTGAAGCAAAGTGTGTGAACAAAAAGTGGAAGGCCCACTGTCAGGATTTGCAAAAAAGTCTTTTGAGGACATTGTAGAATGATAACCGGCTCAGTGGTTCTCAGTTTCTCATCCATTTTTGCAGATTGAAAGAGTATGAATAGCTCAGAGATGTCTGAAGTCCCTGCACTACTGTATTATTATTTCACCTGACGCAACTCTAAGGCATTTGTGAGCCTCTTTTATGCCTTTCCTTAACAAACAGGAAAAAACAGGCAGGAATGATCTGAGGTCTTCAGTTATGAGCAGATACAGGGCAGCAGGGCTGGAAATCAGGAGACTGTTAACGTAAGGCCATATCCTGTGCAATAACCCTGGTCTTTTTCTTTTTTCCCCAGAAAGGGATATTATTTTCCAACTATAGGTGAGTGCGTCAGTGCATCCTTGTGTCCAGGACACTTGTTTAATGCTCTCCCTGATGCTGTGGTTCGTAGGGATGAATCCACCACCAAGGCTTTGCCTGGGTTGACCAGCCCCAGGAGGGGGCTGGAAACCATGCTAGCTCATTTGCTGCCTGACAGATGTGTCTGATGGGGCATTCACTGGGTTAATGATGCAGGAGGAAGGGAACACTAGCACACAGAAAAATTCTACAGGTTCAGCTGACCCCTTAACATTAGCATCTAGCTGCCTGACAATGTTGCTTTGCACCTCTCTTGTGAGACTATCAGAAAAACAAACAAACAAAAGCTAACCAACCAAAACAAAACAAAACAAAGCAAAAAAAAAAAACATGCAAAAAAATGAAATATAAGTATTTCTAAGATGAGAAACAAGAGAGCTTGTTTTCCACATCTTTGAAGAATAATGAAAGAGTAAATAAATTTGTGTATGTCTTCCAAGATTAATCAATTCTCTCTTCTATGCTCATTTCTTTTGTATTATTCTGTTTCACCTCTACTCTTTAGATGACAGAAGGTCTTGTCAGAGTGGAGGATCACACAGCTTTTGGAAGTCACCATCAGAATTTCATCCATTCGATGGATCACAGTTCTGAAGGCACAGATGTAGCATAATGGGTGCGTGCCTTCCTTTTTATCTTTAAAATGAATAAAATATTTACGGGGTAATATTTATAGGCTTGCAGTTTTGTCTTATTTCAGTACATTCCTTTTGGTCACATTGTCACTTGCTGTAAGGGAACAAATCTCTGCCCTCAACGTTGTGTGCGGGGAGTGGTGATGTACCTGCTTGTGATCAAAAGAGACATTTGTCTGTGTTATTTCCCATTAAGCTCTTAAAATAGCAAATATTTTGGTCTGCCTGCTATGTTTCTATGTAAAGACATGTGTGTGTGTTTAGAGTTGAGTGAATAATTAGAAACAAATAATTTATTTAACATGTTTTCCTTCAGCTGAATCTACAAAGAAATGTGGTGTAATTGGGAAAGAAGCTATGTGCCTGTCACTGCAGAGAGCCTGCAAATAGACCTGATAAAAAATTGCCAGCAAGTCATTTCTCAAGAAAATAACCTTCTTCATTAAAAATCAGAAAAAAGTACTTTTCTGTTTCTTCCTTTCACGAAAAATATTTATATATTTATTTCACTTTCTATTTATTTTGGACAAAAGCATCAGGGAGTGGGAAGCATCTTTTCCAAAAGAGTTCATTTTCAAATCTTGGATCAAGGATCTCTTGCACCAAAGAAGGGTACCGAGATATCTGCTGCACAGCCAACAACCTGCCAACCCCACGTCCAGGTCCTCATATACGGTGAGGATGTGACATATGGCTCAGAATACCACTTCTCCCTGGCAAAAACACAACCCTGAGATTCACCTCCCAAAATACTAAATTAATTACAAGGCTGAGGTGGAGTATGCTTGAACAGAAGTCACCTTATATCATTGGTGCCTAACGACACAAAAGACCCAGCTCGTTTTTGCTGCTCTTCTCAGCTCCAGTGGTTTATTTTAAGCTGGGAATTAAAGCTTTCCATCTCATACCAGCAAACACCTGCTGTTCTTTGATAGCAGGGCCACTCTCCTGTTTCAATGCCAAAAGCTGCTGTGGGAACTGTTGGCTGCGTGGTCTTATCAAGACATTTATTGTGGAGCTCCATGGTAAGTGCACAGGCCAAATGTGATTGCTAATTCAGTATCTCACCTTGCTTCGAGCTTCCTCCCTGTTGCCTTCACCTGGTCATGGTCTTTTTCATCTAAGCTGTATCAGTTCATTACAATGGGGCAAAATACATATTCATGTGTTTAGGAAGTAGCTTAGCACCAAGTGTGTTTTCTGCATCTCACTGAAAGTTAATGGCCATGAACTTCATTGTCTGGAGAATTTATTTGGAGTGATGATTATGATAATGTCTCTTGGGGTACATTTATCATTCATGCTTCTGAAGTGAGTCCTTTGGAAAACAAAGGTTGACATGTCTGTTTCCCAGTTCAATTAGCAGCATTAGCTGCTCTTAAAATATTAATCTTCCAAGCTAAGTTGCAAAAGAGTTTGTAGAAAGAAGACAGCCCAGGGCTACAGGGATGCAGGAATGCAAGATCTCTTCGCAATTATGCTATAATTGTGCTATGAAAACATTTTTAACAGCAAGTATGCTGCAGTTCTTTGATACCTTCTGTCCCAGGATTACAAAGCATCTCACAAGTCTCAAACCAGTGCTTATGTTCTCCTTAATGTTACAAGGCCACATAGAGCCAAATGATTGATTCCTGATTGTTGGGATTCAGAGGAGCTAGAGTGTGTAGTCTGGTCTCCTTCTTCATCAAACTGACTTTTCTTGAACTCCCTGCTCTATTTATTACTTGGAAATATACCTACTCCCTCAGTTCATCCTACCCTGTTCTTTTTCCCTTCCTCAAGTAGGACTTTGTAGCCAGCTATTCATTTTGCTTTCCACAGGGTAATTGGAAAAACATGGCCCCTGCAGCTAGGGCATAAAATATGGTTTGCTACTATGAGTCTTGGGTCCTGAGGATGCGGTACTTTGAAAATTGGATTGTTTATATAGAAGACTAACTACAGAAGCATGTTGCTTATAATAAAAGTACTGTAAATGATTTTCACCGTTGCAGGTCATGCTCGAGTGTATCCTGCACACCCCAGATAAGTAGGAGCTATAGTTCGCTTGGATGGACAGTCATCTGGTGGTAGCAGCTTAATTCATGCCTTCTGGATCCCCATGCTCAAGTCTGCTGGAACATGTGTCTCTGCACTGAGAGGAATGGGTGGTGGCACCCTCAGCTTCTGAAGACACAGACACTGCCAAAATCCACAGGTAAGTGCTGAACCCTGAGTACCATTCTTTGGTTTTGTTTGCTGGAATTGTGGCTATACTTTGGATCCAGAGCTGCTGAGAGCAATGTCTCAATGTTGACCTAAATGGTCCCTTTGTCTTACACTCCTCCATCTTTTATCTGTTGTTTTACCCAATAAAGGTGCTGAGGACAGGAGGTCTTTTTTTTTTTTTTTTTGATTCTATGTTTGCAAAAGATTCAATAAGGGCCTGGCTTATGAATGAGCCCTGAAGGCACTGCTGCAGTAACATAAGTGATAAATAATAATAATTATGATAATAACAGAGATGGCATCTATTAGCAGAGACACTAATAGAGTTCTAATAAGAATCACAACTGGGTGATGCTTTTTAATCAGAATTAATGATGTGTGTTGAAATACTTTATAGCAGGATGGCATTGATTCAGCAGCTGGGTAACTAACAGAATCCCAGACCTTTCTCTAAATAAGTTCAGGCCAAAGGTAATTAGCTAGAATACAGATAAGGATATTCTTTAAAGCTGCACTTCCCCTCAGGGGAACTGCTTTTTGATTATAATAGAGCTATTTATTATTTAAGTATTGGAATGAACACAAGAATGCATTATTTGCCATTATGGCCATTGGAAGATGTTAATATATGTGCCGCATTTCCACATTTGTGCACATGCATCAAGTACAAAATGCTCAAGCATGTTGTCACACTCTTATCCTCCTCTGAAAGCACTGAAACACAAGCTGCCCTCAAAGCAGTGCTAGCAGAAGCCATGCACTAAGCAGTCAGGATCTTCTACGTCAAAGCAATCACCTCTAATTAGCAAACAATACTACCAACAAACACAAAACCCCATTCTACCACAAGCTGAGCTCCAGCTCATTGCTCAGTACAAGGCTAGGGAGATAAAAGAAGCTTTTCCTTTGTCCTCAAATCTCCAGTATTTGCTGAGATTGTACATTCAAGCTCCTTTCTGAGGAGAATGGCTTACCAACTCCTCTCCTTACATCAATGAGAGCATAGCTCCATCTTCACCTGTGTTAGAAAAACTGCTCCTCGCAGAGCTGGTGACGGCTGGGGGCACTAGCACAGTCAGAAGCAGTTCTATCTCTTCCTCCATGTGGATACCTAGCTGTGCACGGGTACCAACGTGATAGTCCCCGGGCTGATTTAGGATTCTATTGCTAAGGGCTTCGCTGCAGGGTCTGATCAGGAGGTGGTCACTTCTCCACTTTTGTGGTGCGTGTCCTTTGTCCCTGTGGTGGTGGCTGCAGTCACCCTTTTGCTCACGCACGGATGCGCCATTCAAGCACTCTGTTTCCTGAACATGGTGACTCTCAATGCTAGAGACTAATTGTGGGCCACATTGTAGGAGATAATGCCCACTGGGATGCACTGAGCTGAAGCAGCTGCAGGAGAGGTTTCACATTTCAAAAGCAGTCACTGCTGAAGCAGCTGCCTTTCTCTGTGTCACCATGTGTTTCCTGGAGGCAAAGGATGTCAGGGGAGAGAGGACAGACAATGAAAATGATGAGTGTGTTTTCCTGGTGGACAGATCTTCGCTGTTCATCCATAAATATCCAAGAGCCAGGGATGTATCTTGAAAACAAGGACTTTGCAGCAGTATAAGAGTTATGATTTTATGTGTTTTGTTCTGAATTTCACTGTGCTTTGTACTTTCCCGGTAGATGGAAAGCCCAGTACACGAAGCACAGCTCACTCTACTGGCCTATCAGTGTCACACATCTCTGTTGTACAGTACTGTTAAACAGGAGGGTCATCCTGAATGGAAGGTGACAGAGGAGTAACGACTTGTGATTGTTTAACCCTCCCCGCTTCAGGGGTCGTCTCCTGGTCCTGACTGCAGAGCACAACGACAAATCAACAATTGCTCCTCTCCTCTTTTCCACTTGGGCTATCCATGTAGTAACGTTCGGTCTCAGGTAGGAATTCCATCTCAGTAAGGGGACTGTATCATCGACGGATTGTAATGCTTCTGCTGTGTCTCTACTAATGAGCAATCATGAGATTCTTGATGTAAATCTCCTTGCATTCCTCCTTAATGATGCTGAGTTTGTTATGATCATTGTTCTTCTGACACCCCATCTATTATGGTACCATTTATTTAGCAAGGGCTTTTTAAAAAAATAAAATTATTCTACTCTGTTCTTGTTCCAGATGGCTTCTATAATTAGTTTATTACTTTTGCAGATGTTGTATGAAAACTTCAGGATGTGAGCCAACAATGGGGAGATGAAGCTAATGAAAGTGAGTTTTCAGTTGATTATTCCACTATGTGGAGATGAATATATTGTGTATGTCAACTAAGCGCAATCCAGAATGCAAAGCATGTATCTGGAACATTTGCTACCAAATAGTGTGTGTTGGGCATGACAACCCTCCTCTGTTTACCAGAGATCTGGAGACATTGAGGTGGGCTCTCCTCATCCCTCCCACGTGGCCCTGCTGCAAAACCACTGAAGCAGCATGGAACAGTTTACTGGGGCTTTCAGAGCATAAGGGAAGGGAAGGAGGCGGTTGAAGTATAGTTAAAGCTTGATTTTCATAGGTAAGTTCTGCAGAGGGAATAAATAATGTTTGGAGATCATGGCTAACTTCTGCAGAGGGGACCTGCCCCCCTGCCAAAGCCTCTGGCTTCAGATCATGCAGGTAGTCCCCTGCTTCTATGAGCAACAGGCAAGGAAAGACCAGTGTCTATCACGATCAAGAATAAGACTGCAGAGTCCCATTTCCAATCCCTATCAGCTATGCATGCCTTTCAACCTCACCTGGGTACTTTATCTCCAATGCCCAGAGAAGAGGATGTCCCTCATTGGTTTTCACATTTATTTTCTTATACTTCACTGGTTTTTACAGAAGCTGCATCACAGCAACAGACCTCCTGCCCTTGTTCATATGGTGATGTGATGATCACATATTCACTAATTTTCTGGAATGGCAGTTATTTCATTAAGGACAATTATTCATTCCCTTTAGGATACAGATTGCAGTTAAAAAAAGAAAAAAAAAAAAAGACTTGAGAGAACCTCTCTTGCATTTAAAGACAGTGTTTCCCTCTGAAGAGCACCAGTACCCATTTAAAAGCCCCCCTGGATAGGTCTCAATGTTAATATCCTTGGCTGAAAATAGTTGGTGATTAATAGCATTGACTGGCTAGTTAAATACATGATCAACCTGGGAGCACTCATGCTTCTCAAGTAACAACAGTAATTGACAGAATGTTCAGCAAATAAAACTAGCTTAATGCTGTACTAATATATAATTAAAATACCTGTAACTCTTCTCCCCACTGGGGATACAACACAGTCACAGTAATGCCAATTGTTTCAGTTTAAAAAAAGATGACCAGATTAAAACAGACTGTTTTTTTCTTTTTGAAGCCTCCCTCCCCCTCCACACCATAAATAGCCACGGCGGTAATTTTGCTGGTGTATTTAGAGGTGCCAGCAAACACAAGATAATTTGAGTTTATGGCTGCACCCACACATTGTGCCTGCAAACAGGAGGCGATGCATATTTAAAGAGCTGCTCATTGAAGTCCTTCCTTTCTGCCTGAAACGTATCCCGCCTACAGCTTGGAGACATGAATTATTTACTGCCAAACAAAAAGCGAGGGTGTTTAGCAATGACACCCTGGCAGTGTGAGTAGAAGTGAGAAAATTCAGCCTCTCGTGTGCAGCTTCTCCCCCTCCTGCTGGGCTGGCCTGTGCTGGCCAGCCTGGGGCTGGGCACCGTGGACGGTCCTGTGCAACCCCTCAGCACCCTGCAGCACTTGTTTGTATGTAAGATGTCGGCTTCATATTCTTTAAACTTATCGCCGTGCCTTTAATCTCCCCCTGTTCCCTCTTCAGGCACATCCTAGAAGGGATTTACTGGCAATTCACATAGAAATGTAATGCAGGTTTTGAGCTTCAAGTGCTCTGCGGCATCGGGGTCCAGATATTTCACCGTCCCTGAAATTAAGAGTGGAGGGGAGAGATTGACCCTATATCTGTGCATTACTCTGAGCTAGCTGCCAGGCACAGCTAGAAAACAAAGCAGTGTGATAATCTCTTTTCCCCTTCCACCAGCAACACATCTTCAGTTATAACAGAATTACGATGTGCCGTTCCTCCAGTTTTGCTGGCACTGCAACAGATATTAATCAATGTGTGCTATCCATTGAACTATTTGTTTTATCCAGATATGTTATTAACCTCCTTTCCATCAAGCTAGCGAGGGCCAAAACTGTTTGGAAGGATGTGTGTGTGTTCACTGCTTTTACAGAGGGTATAGTAAAAAAATTAAAACTCCATAAAACATCAGGTCAGGTTCACACCAGTGTAATTCTTCTGCCGCTGGCGGAAAGGCTAAAAGAGGACTGGAGCTCAGTCCTGCTCAGAGAAAAGTACTAAATACATGAGCTCAGTTTTGGAGCTCTGTTAGAACAAGAGAAAAAAGATATCAAAATAGTTTCTTTTATTAATTAAGGTAGCTTATAGCACAATAACTTAATTAGAATGAAAGCCATGATAACACAGGATTATCAATAGCAATAATTTGTAGTATGGAAATAGGAAAAGCAGGAAGGGGCAAGAAATGGGCATATCATAAATATAAGTCCTGTGCAGAAATGTAATAAAGCACATATCCTGTCTTGAAGACCTTCTAACGCTTGGATAGAAAAAGAGGGATTTTTCTTTTATTTTTTTTCAAAGTGAAAGACATGATTAGGATTAAGTAACTCACCAGAGGTTAGATAGAGAGTCATCTTTTATGAGATGATTGGCCATATCTTTCTTTGGAGGGAAAGCAGGCTCCAACAAAAATAGGTGGTATCTCCTTAACTGGAGAGTATTAGGAAGACACAGAGGAAAATAATGAAGATAAATTGTTGGAATAATAGAAAGTTTAAATGGTGTTCTACAGTGATGAGTTTACTAAGACTTCAGGTTACTGTTAACTTATTACATGGTGTGGTAAATGAAAAAGTTTTTATTTTCATACATATATTCACAGATATATTCAATTAAATTACAGTTACAAAATATTCCCCATTTAATGCAATTCTTATCTCAAAACAACTCTCTTCTGCTCTTTTTATTATCATAATTCTCTGGCTGCCGCTCGGATGCTTTGTGCAACACTGTTACAGAGCTGACATCTGTTGTGATGCATCTATTCTTATAAATAGGCCTATCTCTAGTACCAGGCTGTGCCTTTTTTCTCATAAGATTCTTCATGTTGACGTTTTCCACTGTTTTTACTTTTTTGAAGTTAGTAAAAGGGGACAAAAAGTAATTCTAAAAGCCATAGTGGGACATCAAACCAAGACCCAGTTGCATCAATGACTTTTGTAAGTTCAGGGTGTAGTTCAGCTCATTTAGCCTTTTGTGCTGTGGATCTCATGCTTCCTAGCCCTCATCACAGTCTGGAGCCATTGCCTTTAAATAGCTCTTCTGAGTTGTTTTATTGACAGTCTTCTCACAAATCTTTCATCCATGTCAACTGGGCTGACACACTCTGATCTATTCATTTGTATCAGTGTTCTAGTTCAAATCTTAGTGAAAATTGATCCCTTAGCATTTTCATGTACTGACAGTGGAGACCTTTCACTTGCTATCATCATCCAGACGAGGAATCATCCTGGAGTGATCTGCCATAGACATCTGTGGAAAGGTTGCAAGCTAAAGAACAAATTAAAAACATGTTGGGAGGTGAAAATAGCAGAGGTCATCACTGTCATTCACCTTCAAGTCCGACAAGCTTTGGAAATTTAATCTGAAAAATCTCCTGTTGGCTCAGTAACACCTCACTGATGAAATCTGGTGTATGATATTAAAGGATGGGTGCCAAGTGATCCTTTTCAATATTGTTCTAGGCTCAGTGTACAGCCTTACAAAATATTGGGTTTCCTAGAATTTACTGTACAGTTTGCTAGCTTTTTTGGACAGACATTTCCTGTGCTAAAATCGTTAGGACTACTGGCAAAGAGGGTTCTTCAAGCACCAGATAAGAGTTAATTATAAGGGAGATCCACAGCATGTCATTAGCAATTTCAGTCTTGAATTATCATAAGGGTTGAATCACTTTTAATGGTAGAGAGGGGGCTTGGCTAATGGATTAGATCAAGGCAGATCCTAAACCTTGAGGAAAACTGCACTCACGTCTGAATTTCATGGCTTCAATATTGACTTTATGGGCCATATGATGGCCTCTATGATGCATCATTCTCTCTTTCGCATCTGACTTGCTCTACAGTTAATGGCTTAACGATTCTGAGTTGGCACTTTTAGTACAGGGGGTTGTATTTCTCTTCACGTGGCTCACGAGCGGATAACCAGAGCACTGAAAAATACAGCTCATCTTCTATAAAGCATTATCTTTCTGAGGGAAAAAGACTGTGACATGCTAAGCAGCTTTTAAGGATGTTCTCTTTTAATGTGATTTGGAGTCTTGTTAAGAGTGATCTACATCTCCAGTGGAGTTTTTTTTTTTCTTTTTTCTTTTTTTAAATAATTAATATGAATCAAAAGCTTTAAAAATTCAAGAATTGTGCAATTATATCTGGATCTAAATGTGACAAATGGCCTCTAGAACAAACCAGAAAGCCAAGGCCCAGGGCATTCCCAACCAAAACTGAATGTCTTGTGACCATATTGGCTCTAGCTACATAAGTTCCCTGCCTCATATGTGCTAGAATCTGGCCATGATTCAACATCTGTAACTTGTATAAAAGGTTAGTGGATTGTAATGCTTTTAGTATCACGAGTCTGGGATCCCCATATGATCTTCTGCTCAGCTAGCAGAGCTGAACCTTTCTACCAGGGAAAAGTCAGCAAACCAAAGTGATATAACCCTGCAGAGAAACCAGGAATAGAAATACCAATGTGTTTTTCTACTGATCTGAATACAGTGCATGAGATGCACTAGCAAACAGAAGGGCCTTAAGGAAGAGCCAGGTCTGGTATTTGGGATTTTTACATTTTGGGGAGGTGGTTTTAGAACCTAGAAGAGTGATTTTGTTGTGGACCGATTGAAAGCCAAGGACTGAAAATTTGTTAGTGTTATGTATAATTACTTTTCCTACAATATTGGGAAATGATTTAAATGCAAATTAAACTATGCTGCCAGAAGGTAGATGTATAGCACTGAAAAGAGGTATTTTAGAAAACAATGTAATTTTAGGAAAATTACCTCCCTTGTCCTGAGGAAAAAAAAAAAAGATGGCTGTGGAATTAGTGATACCAATAATGTTGTATCACCAAGATCAGTTAAACGTACTTATTCTCCAGGACTTGGACTGCTATAAAACTCTTCAAAAATGAATAACAATGGTTGCCTAAGGAAGTCTGAAAGGAGATTTTTGATGTGAAACAATTTCCCTAGCTTTCTTTTAAAACAAAGCATATACCACTTAACACCAGCTGGTTGGGAGGGCAGTGTAAAATTAGGACGGATATAAAGCTTAAACTCCTGCCTTTTTTGTTCCCAAAATGATAAGTTTGGTATCACCGAGCCAGATTTGCCTAACTTTTAAACTATACTGCAGAGCCACTTACCATTTTAATTGGGGGACTCATAGAAACCACCAAGGCCCCATACTGTTCCTCTCTGGGTTGCTTTGTGGAAGCCACAGGAGGTCCTTCTAGGACCTTCAAATGGAGCAAAAATAAAAAGCAACATCTGAGCAAGAAATTAAATCAAGTCAGATTATTGTAGAGAGAGTACTGTGGTGTACTGGAGGTGGGCAAGTTATTTGTTTGGCTTCCATGAGAGGACCTAACTCTATAGACTGTCCATTTTCATCCATCAGACCTTCCTTCAGGACTCTTTTAGGCTGTACCAGTGGTCCCGTGACAAGAGTTGCGCCTGTTTGACAAGTCCAGGAATTTAATAGTTCCTTCTCCACAGTCAGACCTTCCTCTGCTTTCCCCTCAGAGGTTAACAATAAGAAAGGAATGTTGTGCTGTACAATTACATGTTTAGGGGATCAAGACTAAGCAATTCTGGTTGGTTCGCTTGGCCTGCTTTTGTACCTACTAACAGTGAGCACAGCTGGGAACTTTTATTGCTACAGAATGAGGCTTGCTCATACAAATAGGCTCGTGAAAGAACGAGCCAAACAATTAAGCAGACGTGGTATAAGCATGTGTGGAGAGGTGAAGGTGTTAGCTTCTGCCCTACTAGTCTTTCTGTCAACTCTGCTGAGCAATAGCTTAACAGGTAATAGCTCAGAGCCAGGCTTCCATGTGTACCATTACAAAAGTAATTTTTTAATTATAAAAGTTTTTTCCCAAGGAACCTTGGAAAGTGCTATCCCCACAACCATTTTAATGATGCTCTGAAAAGGAAGACATGGGGACAAACCAGACAAAGTCTGTCCTGAAGACCATCCCACAGACTCAAGAGCTCAGTAAGCTTCTAGGGTAGCCAATGATTTAACATTGCAGCTAATACATCTGCACTGAATGTCTAGGAGCTGGCCCCAGGTACAGGAAGTGGGCAGGAAGCCCAGTTCCCAACACTGTGAATATCTGTGAAGGGCTGAGATACAACATGTAGGAAAGGGATATTTGGATGGTTGCGGGGATGACGCAGGATAGGAAGAAGCAAGATGCAAAATAAAGGAAAATCAGGCAGAGTTAGAGACCTCTGGAGAAGATGGTCAAGAACTCCTCAATGTCGTGAAATGGAGCCTATACAGAAGACATGAGAAGTTTTGGGTTTTGAGATAAGCCATATTTCTGAAATATGATGAGAAGGAGGAAAAAGTGGTGAGAGAGGAAGAAGTAGTACTGCATCCACTCGTCTTGCTTAAAACTAGCATTTCCACCCTCTTAATCTGTTTAAGAAAACAGCCAGGTGCAAGACAGGCAGAGAGGTGAAATGGAGGGTTATTTTATGTTGATAGCACATAGCATGGACACTCTTGCGTGCTGGATATGTGCATCCTTGTGCAAATACTTATGGCCAAATGTTTCTCTAGAGTGCATGATAAAGCACATAATTGCAAGACATTTCCCACACCTCCCAAGGAGCCTGCTGTGACAGCTGCTGAAAGACAAATGCCAGTGGCAATCAGCACCTGGCTAGCAATATTTCAAGTAACTGTTTACCCAGGAAAAAGGTTCCCTTGTTGCCTGCAGTGCCACTGACTCCCAAAAGCAAGAGTTTCTTGGATGAAATCTGTACTTTGACTCACGAGGTATAAGTGTACCTTGCATCAGTGTAAGGGGGATATGGGACCAATCTGCCTTTTCTCACCTTCCCATTCCCCTTTTCCATCAGCTTGCACCTGTGTCTCCCCAGCACGTGAGTACCCAGAGGGTATGGGAAAGAGGCTAGCTTTGTAAGTGTTTGGAAAACCTCCCAGTCCCTATTTTCGTGGCTTGCCTCTTGCAGGCTTGTTGCCTTAGGAATGTCTTTACTGAGGGGACAAAAACCTGTTGTAAAAACCAAAGCAATAAACGTTGATCAGGTTTGAATGGCCAGGTGCACACCACACAAAAAAAAGCATTACTGGAGATGAAAGTTTAAACCAATAAGTTGCCTACAGAACAGCCTTACATTGCACTGAAGTCTCTTTATGTCACCTTGGCAGCAAAAAAATATTTAAAACCGTTACTTTGCCTTAGAACCATTATTATGCCTAAAAAGCCTTCTTGAATAGGCCACCAGTGCATGAATGCATGTTTGTAACTGAAATTAAACTGTCTAACAGTTAAGGCAATGTTATCCAGAGCCCGTGGGCAGTAGAAGGTGAGGCAGAGATTTCCCAAGGGAATGTGGTTTCACTGCTGGGGCCCAGGGTGGCTCCTGCTGCACCTGGGAAGGGGGAACAGGCTATGGGGCAGTGGTTTCACAAGATCATTGCCCTTCCCTATTGTTCTCAAATGATTATGCTAAAAATGAGACCTTCCTACCTTCAAAGGAGAGTACGTGGGAAATAAAAAGCTATAATGTGAGGGCGTGGGATCGCTCAGTAAAAAACCTGTCGGTGATTTGGCCAGGGCAGCGCTGAAGCAGGAATTGAGGTCCCTGTGAAATGATGACTTCTGTAGACAAATCAGATCCTTGTTGGAGATTTTTGACAGCATGGCCCTGGATGGCTGTTCTCACAAGATTTTTGTTGTTTTGGCTTCTGGCTCTGGCCTAAAAGAATTGGCAGAGGAAGGTTGAGTTTACCTAGCTATGTATAATTTATATAACTTGAATTTGAGGGGGACTCTTTTGATATGAAATATGGAATGTACTGCAAATTCTGACAAGCTGTCATGGCAAAGGGAGGGAGCTCGTCCTTTGTTTAGCTCTGCAAAAATATAATAATACAGCACTCAGGTGGGATGGTGATAAACACGAGATGAATGCTGCCTCTGATAGAGGGCTAGATGGAGCATTTCAAAGGTGTGCCCAAGGGTATTAGAACTGAGCAGAAATCTTTCTACCTACACAACTAGGACAGAAAGCAACCTTTCTATTACTTTTTGCCTCCAAGTTAAGCCCACTTGCCTTTTTATAAAGATTATTTTGGCATTTCTGCTTCAATCAAGTTATACCAAATCAAAGTTATACCAATCAAAGCCAATAGAAAATAGCAGAGGGAATTTCAGGTATGGGTGTGTGTGAGTAACAGCTGGAGTATCACTGAATTGTCCTGTGCTTAGTGATTTGGATATCTATCCCGCCTTCTAAGCTGAGGTTTGGGCAAAAAGTCCTCAGCTTTTTTATTTCATCTAGCTCGTTTCACTCTCCCAAACAGAAAAGCTCATAAATGACATGAAATCCTCCACAGCTATGTCTGAGGCTGTGGGACTAATGGTGTACAGGAAGGTCCTCTGGCTGGTCCACCTCTCCTGGCACTGGAAGGCAGGTTCTGGCAGTGATCTCAAAGGCATTCTGGTTTTCACATGGTAAGGTAGAGAAAAGAAAGCTTATTATTTCCTCCAAAGACAAAAAGGTTTATAAGCTTCTATTTTATTAGACTTCAACAAATTTGTAGGAAAGAGCTCCTTTGATATTTCTACTGGTCATAGGAATGATGACTTAACCTTGATACACTATGTGCCTGACTGGACACTAAGGAAACTTCAGTGTTTATCATTGCAAAAACAAGCAAACAAACAAACAACCAAAACAGAACACAGATATTCACTGTTCACCACCTTGGTACTTCCAGGGTTCTCTCTGACCCCTACCTGTAAGCTTCTTGCTTTGATTTTACACTGGTCAAGTATCTGGCTTTAGGCTATTTGTTTAAAAAACAGTAGAAAAGCTGCAAAATCTGTCTAACCATGGAACAATTTGTGTCTAGGGAGATTCAGCTTTCTTGCATCTTCATTCTTTGCAAGCAATGAGAAGTAGAGGACATGGAATTTCAGGTGGTCCTTTGCACTGAGCCAGGCATAGTAAGTGAGTGCTGTTCATCTCCTAATCACTGATAATGTGTGATACTCAAGTGTGAGGTAGTATCTGTATAAGACCTTTGGCATGACACTTGGTGAAATTATTTTAATATTGCTTAATCAGTAAAGATATCCTTTAATGACCTTCATATCTGAGAGGGAAAAAAAAAAAGAAAAAAAAAAAGAGCAATGAAATAGCTCCTCTTAAAAGCTTAATTAAAATATGAAACCTTTGATTTCAGGCAATTAAACAAGACATTTTCTGCCTTTAAATTAAGTGTTCTGATACTCTCTAAACAGAATATGCTTATTGCTGGATCTGTCTTCAAAATTATAATAGTCCGGATTAGTAGAGTCTCAAATATGCATCTCAAAGCAAAGCTGACTGCAAAGGAAAGGCAGAGATTGCTTCCCAAACACTAATGAGAACTGAAGATGTCCTGCTGGTGGCTGTCAGCATTGGCTGCTGCTTATGAAGCTGAAGGACAAGGGTCAAAAAAACATGGAAAGTCTGGAGAAGATTAAAATGATGGTGCTTCTCTAGAGTCTGATGGCCAAGCACAGATGGCCACAAACTGTAGCTGTTTTGTACTGTTTCAGATAAAAACGTCTCTGTGGCTTTCAGGCTGATCCCCCATCCACTAACCAGCCTCCATGGAAAAAGCTTTAGGAAGACCCGAGTGAATCAGGAAGGCTTTGAGCTGTTTGTTAGCTGAGAAACTCTTCTGTGCCTGCCATTTTCTTGCTCATCAAAGCACTTTGCTTGTGTTGTTTATTGAAGAAGGAAGCTGGAAAAAAATACAACAAATAAAGAAAAAAACATAAAAGAGGATTTGCACACCAGAGATGATGCTTGCTGAGTTCAGTCCCTTTAGCTGACTATTGGGCTTTGAGGTATTAATTAATTATTACATGTAAATACTTTAATGGGGAGAAAGGCCAGCTATTATTGGCAAAAAATAGCAAAACATGAAAGAAGGTCTGAAAAGCAGGCAAGGTCACAGAAGAAAGACATGCATTTGAAAAATTCAAATTAATATAGGGTCACAAGCTTGTCCAGTTGCCTTGAGGTGCTTTTATTAAAGCTGGGTGTAGGAAATTCCTTTGTTGAGTTAAATAATTCTCAATCTTCCTACAGCCGAAAGGGGTTGAAACTTACTGGGGGATTTCCAGCTTTTTGTAGCTATTTTGTGAGCAGAGGTGCAGTGTCCTGCAGCCCCAGGCAGTGCCAGAGGAGCTTACCAGCCAGGTGTGGGCTGGAGCATGACCACAGCTCATCAGCAGGATGGGTCCCCTTGTCACTTGGGCACCACCACCATCCTGTATTGAGCCATTATGACTTTTGCCTTTGTTTGCTACAAAACGGTGATTTCATTCTAGTCGTTATTGTATGTTTGGGAGCAAACCAGAAAAAGATGTTTTTTTCCAGCTGAACCATTCACCTGTTCAGCCCAAGGCATCCCTCAACATTTGGCTGAGGGCAGAGGGAGAAGATGGCCTTGGCTGTCACCCAAATCTCAGCTTTGGAAAGTAGTTTTACCTGCTCAAACTCACTCTAATTGCACAGGGCTGGAGTATTTGCATTTACTCCCTGCTCTAAAATATTGGACAGAACCATGGTAGGCAATTAAATAGCTGTCATGCCTTCTCCCAGACCTAGAAGCACTTTGGGGATATATATGACACAATTTGTACAATCAGTTAGTAAAAACTTTGTAAAGCACTTTGGGATTCATCTGAATGAAAGGCACTACCATAAATGTAAGATCATTCTCATTATCATTAATATTCTTTTATGAGGGACCTTATCAAAAGCATTTTGAAAACCCAAGTAAATTATATCCACCAGGTCACCTTTATGTACTATTATATTAACTTTTCAGATGAGGGATTGCTTTGGAAGAACTATATTTCCTTACAGAGACTGAAGTGGTGTTACTCTGTTGTCACTTATTTCTTGTATTATTATGACATTGTGGGATACAGATGAGGTTGGGGCCCTGTTGTGCTTGAGGCTACATGAACATGAGAGGAGAAACTTGATATTTTGAAAAACTTGGAATTTAAATAAACTTGCTGGTTTTGTCCATGCTAGGTGGTAGATTCATTGCTTGGCTTTCAAGGGGCATTTCACACTGTAAGGCAAGCAGGGCACCTTGTTTGCCAGGTTCACTACAGTGTAGTTTGTTTTCTCCGCAGTCTGGGCCACGTACTAGCCAGTCCGGGTGATTTAGTGCCCTGGAGAACTGGCAGCCACATAACTCCTTCCTCCGGTCCTGCTCACCTTCCTCAGAAGTTAATCACTAGGAAGTCACTCTCTGATTTTCCACAGAAACTGACACAGACGAGGGATCTCTTTGGTTACATCCGTACAAATAACTTAGGCCACAGTTTCTTTACTGCTTTAGCATCCTCTGGTTTTCAATCTCTCCCTTTACCCACAAAGTTACAGGGTTCTGCTGAAGTAATGTCTGATTTTGTACATCTGATAGTGAGTTATCACAGAGTAGCACATACATAGATTTGAGTTAATTAGGTACAATAAAGCTGTCATGTAACAATAGTGATTTAAAGTTCCCTTCATTACATGAAGGTTTATTTATTTTCTCTTCTGTATCAGAAATATCTTATTTTTTTTCTTCTCTCTCTCTCTCTTTTTTTTTTCCTTTTTTTTTTTTGTTCTCATATTCCTATGTCTCTAAGTCCATTTCCTTTCTATCTCGTCTGCCCTTTATTCCAGCCTATGTTCCACTCTTTATTCAGATACCCCTTTTTATTTTTAAAGGGATGCTTATTTTCAATAAACTTCATTCAGCCATGCAGATTTTTTCATTCCTGCTCTTTTTCAGCACAAAGATCCAACCACGACTCGCTTCTCCAGCACAGGGTCTTAAATATCCTCCAGACTGATAACATTAGCCAAACTGACCCTTGGAACAACTCCTGGGGCTGTCGGAGGAGTTACTCCAGGAACAAATTTGCTGTATGTTGTTAAAGTGTTTCACTTTGCCCTTGAGCCTGCTGTTAATCATTTTTCTCATAGTTTTAAAATCTGGCCTTTTAAAGTTCACCCTCACTGCATTACCCCTAGGAGAGTAACCTTCTATTATGATATCAAACCTAATTGCACAGTGATTATGATTACCCAGTGGATTTCTTGCTCTCACCTCCCTTAACTCCTGTGCATAATTTAGCACAGAGTTGAGGCTCAGTTCCTCCAACAAAGGACTCCCTTGAAAAACTGCCTTTAAATAATGTCAATTAATTGGCTTTTTAGACTACTCTGTCTATGGGAATTTCAACTGGTGTGCTGGAGAGGCGTAGAAGTCATAGATCTTATGTTACTGACTCAGTGTCCCCTAAAGGGTCAACCCTCAATGTCCTGGAGTGGTCCTAAGAGACATCCAGGGCTGAATTCTAGTGCTTTGTGCTGTCCCCAGTGGTCTCTGCAGCTTAACCCTGCTGGCTTTGGCACCTCCAGAATGGTTATCTGGGGACCAGGCAGAGCCTCAAAAGCACAGAAAACTGAAAAAAACAGAATGTTTGGAAATGAAAATGCTCTCTGTGCTATAATGAGTGGAGGATAATAGAAAGGATGGAGGCGTTGGGGTTCAGCACACGTTTGGAACAGCTGCTTGGTGACTGCAATGTACACACACTGGCAATGTACATGAATACAACTGCACACCCCACCAAAACCTCTCGGGGCCTCAGCTCGCTCTCTTGTTCTTCCTGTGACCCTTTATAACGGCTGTAATGGCAGACCAGATCAATTGCTCGGTGGTTTCCATGGACCAAGAACAAATGGAGCAATCTGGAGAAAGCGTGTTGCTAATTTCAGAATAAAATAGCTCTTGGTGACTGCACCAGCTCATTACAAAAGTGTTTACCCTTCAAGGGCTTCTGAAAATCCACTGGAAATATTTAGGGCTGAGTACACATTAGAAGTACTTATTCAGGTCTTCTTGTGCATCAGATTTAGGGTTCTTCAGGATCAGGCATCCCTTTTATGAATTGCTGTTAGCAGAAAACACAATATTTATAACAAGAAAAATCAACAAACACTCACTTCCCCTTTAAAAAAAAAAACATGGTGGCTGTGAAGAAATGAAGGAAACAAGAACTCAGTCATAAAGATTAATTCATCACAGGAGAAATTTCCTTTATGAGAGGTAAAGTGTGGTAGGACTCTAACTGTCTGCAATAAATGCAAATGAATATTTTCTCTTTGCCCTGGTGGCTGTTAATACACCTATTTATCTTAATGCATTTAGAAAAAAAAATTATGTAAAATAAAAATAAAGCTCAACAGCTTGTTCTAAATGGATTCCCAGTGTTGGCAGAAAAAGACGTACAAGGCACTAAACATGCCTTTGCTAAATGCTGTATGACTGTATACCAATGGTGCTGAAAACAGCATAATGGGCTATTGCCTTTCAGCTTTGTAACTGTGGGTACACAGCGTTGTTGGGAAATCTCCTGCTTTATGAGTGGGATGTGCCGAGCAGTGGCTGGTGCCGATATCTAACAGAGCAGTGACCGTGCTTGGATGGATACCAATCCCCCATTTTCCTCTCTTTCACCTGTCCCCGACGTGATGTCCTTCCTGTTCATGGCTCATAATTTCCTCAGAGATGTGAGATGGCACAACAAGCTAAAGCACTCACGGAAGCATTCGGAAGCTGCAGGCTTTTATTTTTACACGGAGTAGACATACTGCTTGAGTGTCCTCTCTGTTTTCTCCGGCTGACAGTTCAATATCGCCCTGGTCATTTTCTTCTGCTGTTGTTTGCAGAACTTTGCTTTTAGGAGGTGCCCATGCAAGCATTCTCATTTCTTCAGACAATCAAATCAGCCACTTCATGGTCACTCAGGCTCTCTCTGTGCTTTCTTTCCTTTCAGATCATTTCTTTAGCAAGATAAGCCCAACGCATTTGCACAAGAATCTGAGGCAGGCTGGGATTTATCGAGAAAACACATTCTCATCTTTAAGGACTTGTGTTGTTGAGTGCTATGTAATAAACATAGGGATAAAAATCACAGAGACATTTCAGTCCGGAATAAAAACAGTTCCCACTGATTTAATGGGCTTAAAGGCCTCCACTCTGCAGCAGGTTTTCTTTTTAGCACTGAATGCAAAGAGACTCCAGCCTGGCACCATCCAATTAGGTTTTCTTTTCACCGTCCTACAGGCAGCTCTGCCACCAGCATATACGAGTGCAGGGCGATACGAAAGGAAACAAACAGCGGCACCCACAATAAGCCACATCACACCCTGCCCATGGTGCCAGGGGGCTCTGTGAAATAGGGTCACTCTGGGGCAGAGGGGCTACCTGAGCCTGCGACCAGCTGGTAATGGGCGAGCTCTGTCCCCATTAGTTAGCTAATGTTCTCCTTGCAAATATTCCTCTTCTAAATTCACTCCAGCCAAACCTGAACAGACTTATAAAATCAATTGAAGAGCTTTCTCAAGGATCTAAGAGCACTCCCAGCCTATGTAGTGGGGGTAATCTGTAAAATCAGTGGAACAGAGGGCAGAACTGTGTCTGAACCAGGAAGCCAAAGGCAATAATAACTAATGTGTATCCATAAAAAATTCATGTGAAATTTCATCTTGGGTAAAAGAGAATGAATAACTATGTTGATTAAGTATTAAAAGTTCATTTTATTTTTAGAAGTACTCAGAAAATTGAAAACATCTGGGAACATTATGCAATTCTTTTTACATAATATTTTCCATTTGCATTTCATCAGTGCCATCGGTTTAACCCTGACCTGCATGAAGGCAACCCACAAGACCCAATCTTCCTGCTGGGCTGCACGAAGTGGTTGAGTTCAGACGCTTTGCAGAACAAGCTGCTCATTGGCCCCACAAACTGCATCTGTAAGTGGTGGCTTATATCAGAGCATAAAGCCCAAGCACTTCTGCACGTCCGACTTTCAGCCTCCTACTAGCAAAATGTGACAAGTTTGAGATGTGGGTGGTGGAAAAGTGTCTTAAACTCAGTGTTTTGCTCAGTCTGTTCAAACACCGAGTCTGTGGGAATTTGCCCATTGGACAAGCTGGGGATCCTGTTATGTCAAGAGCAAGAAGCTTCCAGAGAAAGCTGAGGTCCATAGACTTAGATCCTCAAAGATGTTTTGATGGGTAATGCCTGAAGTTGGCATCTAGACTGTAGAAACTTAACTGCCTTTGAGGCTATTCTGTCACTGCTGTGGTGACAAGCCTGGATCTGTTGATGTGTTACAAAATGCTTCCTTACAGGGACGTGTTAAAGAACCACATACACTGGAGGGCAATAGAAAGGAAACAAAATGTAGGCTGGGCACTAATGTAGAGGTCCCAGGGCACCATGCTGAGCTCTGTCAGTTGGATTCACCCTTCCCGCGTGCAGGTACTTCCCAGCCAGGGTTTTAAGGCTTTGCAGAGTCGAGTTTGGACGTGCTCAGGAGAATGATGTTCAGCACCTACCCACGGGTGTTAGATTTCTCTGATGTGAGAGAGTTTTGCTGATTGGGAGCTGTGCAGAGTGCTTGCACTGGTGTTCCTGGGGCCACGAGTCTGTAGGCAGGGCTGACTGCAGCAAGGAGCGGGGCTGTGGATCTCTGCCCTGCTGGGTCCCATACGGGTCTGGAGCTTCTTTGTGAGAACTCCATGGGCAGCAAATGAATTTCTTGTCAAACTGGAGTCTCAGACCTTGCTATAAGATGCTGTGTGACCATTGCTCACTCCATAGCTTAACAGTTCACAGTCCTAAATGTATTTATCTTTATGATAATTGTGGGTAGCTCAGGAGGTGCTATGATCTTATTCTTTGCATTTTTCCTTATGGAACTGAGACACAGAGCAGTAAGCAGTGCTCAGACTGGTCATGTAGGGTCTTGTAGCCCCTGGGGGGAGTGCCTCCTCCGGAGAGCAGCTGAGAGCCACCAGGTTGTGTGGTGCCGAGCTCCAGCACCTCCAAAGCAGAGGGACCCCTCCACAGGTCTGTGGCAGAGGATGGAGCAAAAGGACAGCATTTTTTTTTTTTGACCATGTTCTCCAGCAAATGTTCCTGCTTTGTCCCAGGTCTCTGTGATTTCCACAAGGTGCAAATCCATTAGAACAAATTTTGTTTGCCTGTCATTTAAGGCTCGTTCTCAGGCACTGCAATGTCTGTCTAGGTGTGGAAGAGTCCCTGTGCTAAGGGGAGCTCCATTTCATGTCCCACACAGCAATCACCTTTCAAGGACAAGACTCATCATTTCCTCTCACGCAGAGAAGCTGCCAGCAGGAGGAACCTGTTTTCATTTGTCTGTTTTTGTGAGATTGTGGCACAAGGTTGACTCATGTAGGATTTACCAGATGTCTCTCTGTGGAGTGGGCTGCTTTGTAGAGTGAAAGAGTTCTTCAGTCTACACATAATAGGAGGAATGAGTCATATACCTGAGCACACTCCTTTTTCTTTTTTTTTTTTTCCTCAAGGACACTGTGCCCTGTGGAAGTGGGGATGTTCCTTTCTCACCTGGAGAATCTCACATTATCACAGGCTATCACAGGACTGGGGAAGAGAGGATGCATTGACGTTGCTTTATAAGCTGCGTCCCTCTTAGTCTCTCTGGCAGGTCAGATAAGCCCCATCTAATCTTGCATTAAAAAAGTTTTACTAGTGCTTGACTTTTTTTTTTTAAATTCCCCATTTTATTTTCCCTTGCCATTTGCTCAGCTAACAGAGGCATTGCACCCTTTAAGCGCTTGCAAAAGATGTGCTTCTCTGGCTTATTTCCAGGCAAAGGAAAGGAGACAGGATGAAAGCAGAACTATCAGAGTCAGGGCAGAGGCTTCCTTTCTAATTGCCACAGGGACAGTTCTGCTGGCCACGCTCACAGCAAACACTGTTGCTCAGCTCTTCTTCGGCATCAGCGGGAAGACTGCAGGGCTGGCAGTTGTGCACTACTATACAACGATATAGTGAATCCCACAGGAAGGTGCTCAGCAGGACAGCAGTCTGGTTGATGTGTAGCACCAGTGCGTGTCCTGCTTCCTGCCATGCAATCCTCCCAGTACACCTCTTCCCAGCACGGAGTCACTGTCCCAGGATGGAGGTGCCTTATAGTGATGCAGCTCCTATTTTGGAATAAAAACCATGACATTAAATTGTAATGACGTCAGACTCTTCTCACTGACCTGACATTGTCCTTCTTGAATGTGGCACTGAGTGTTCAGACAGTGTCTAAGCATGGCAGGAATGGACCTTAAGGAGGAATGATTTTTACAACAGAAAGAAAGAGTTGTTTCCTAGGAGTTGTTTTCTGTCAATGACCCCTTGTTTCTTTGCCATTTCCCGCCATCTCCCCCTGAGTCAATACTGAACAAAATGAAACATGAGCCAATAATTTTTAAAACTCGAACAACAAATGCTACCGGGCTGTGACATGGAAAGGAAAGGATAAACACGTTGGATGAAGTTTAATATTGAGCTTCTGTGTAAAGGTTAAATGTTTAATTTCTGCCCGGTGATAGGATATACCTCTATTTATTTATTTATTTATTTTTATCTTGGCTATAACTCTGGAGGAATGAAAGTTCAAATGACTGACCATAAATCCTAGTAATGTCCATTGCTAGCAAGGTTAGAGTTAATAGATTATTGATCAGTGTAATGGTTAGTGGCAAAATAATTTTTTTTCTCATCAGATCTCTTATTGGGCAGTTGTTTTCTGGAGGCCAAAGACATAACAGAGCTTTGCACTGTATTAGCTCGGAGAGTTACACACCGTGTACACATGGTAGATTCAGCCCGGGATACTGCCAGAGCCCTGTGGGATATCTGTAACAAAGTTATTGTTCAGAGGTTTTTCAAAACTATTATTTTGTTTTCTTTACCATTGAGACTAGTAAATCTTTTGTTGAGAGCTGGAAAAGGTTTGCAAACACTGAGATAAGAGAACGGTATCTCCCTGTACCATCACCCACCGACACCTGTTTGCACTTGACTGTGTTTCCAATTATACAGAATCTGTTCGGTGCCATGAGGGGGTGTTCCTTGAAGAGAGGTTGCTGATAGCCTTGTTGCACCTGAGAAAATAGCTGAATATGTGATGAAAAGCAGCTTCGGAGGCACCAACTGCTAAAAAATTACGTATTTATAAAGAAAATATTAATAGAACTTGAAAATTATTTATTCTGTGTATTTCTAAGAAGTGAATGACTGAAAAAAATCCCCACTCCACCCCTACAAGAACTCCCTGGACACTAAAAATGTCTTTGATTTATCCTGCTGTGTTTGCATGGCAGAATGTCATTTACAGTTTCCAGGCTTTTGGATGAGGAACCTTAAGCTTGTTGGAGCGTGCAGGAGAAGGGGGAGCTGAGAAGGAAAGAAGGAGCCACCTGGTGCCCACAGCGTAGCCACCCTGTGACAAAGCATCTGGCTCGGTTTTGGTACCTGAGGACTTAGGTGGACACTTGCCATGCTCTGGTCCTATTCCATTGATTTGGGCAGGGTTCCAAAGGTGGGATTGACGTCCAGCTTTGATCAGCCACTGAAAGTGAGATCAAAGCTTGTAAGTGTGGTGTAAAATAATTTATTCCTTACACTGCGGTGTCAATATAAGATCTTGATTTGCAAAAGTTTACCCTTCTTGCTGACTGCATGCATCAACGCTATATGTAGCACTAAAGCAACTTGCACTTTCAAAAGCTTTCTATGCTGTCCATAGCAATAAATGGATGTGAGATACATTAACAAAAAGAAGCCATGGAAAGTAGCAAGGGGAAGTCAGCAATGACCCCAGCTTAGACAAAGTTGGGTAAGAAATATTTTTTCATCCTTTCATCCTTGGAGAATTTCTGAGATCAGAATATCGTTTTTTTTTTTTTTTTATATTATTTATTTGTTTATTTTTTTTAATTTTTCTGTTCTAAACTGGAAAAAAATCAAAATCTTGATTTTTTTTTCCCATCAAACCAATGATGTGAAAATAAATACATAAAAAGTTTCAAACACTTCATTTGGAGTTTTTCATATTTTCCAGCCTTTAATTTACTTCAACTAATGATTTTCAATGCAATAAAACTGCATCCCCTCTCCCTTTCCCCCAATTCTTTAGATTACATTTTGTTGGGGGCTTCCTTCCTGGATTAATTACCAACCTCAAACTTAACCAGCAGAGAGATAGTAGCAATGCTGAAATGAGTTTAATTTTAGATAATTTCTTGTCTTCCCACTGTCAAAATGCAAGGGGTCTGAATAAGAGACAGCTACCCATGAGGGGTGGACTGGCAGAACAGATTGTGAACTACTTTTTGTTGGGTTCCTCCTTCCTCCTCCAGCTCTGGGCGTCAGCATCACTTGTAAAACAGATAATAAAGGTACCATTTCTCAAAGCATCAGCCAGCTTCTTTTGGGAGTATGCAATTTTATAAAGGTGTCTCACATACAATATATTGACAGGTGTCTCATATACACATGCACATATACCTGCATATATTTATATACATATACAAACATAAAATTAGTATTTGTGATAATGTTTATATTTATATTTACATTTACATTTATACACACATGAAAGAGAAAGTTCAATGTGTATTTTGTAAAGATGAAGGATGTTTGTTCACAAGGAAAGAGGGAATTGGTAAATTTGTGTAGGGGAAAGGGATTAGCTTTAAACATCTGGTGCAAAAAAAGAAATAGAAAAGTTTCTGTTTGATACCAAAGTAAGTCTTTTCTAAAGATCAGCCCAATCAGACTGGTTTGACTGTTGTCAGCACAATGAAACACTGCCTTCAAACTTTCAGAAACATGTATATATTTTTCTGTATGCTGCTGGCTTAAAAGCAAGCTTACTGTGTGGAAGTGGGTAGGTGCATGTGGTGTTTCTTTTTATTACAGCTTCCATTTATATCCTCCCTTTAAAGAACACTTTTCTGGTTATTCCATTTCCCACATCGCCAGTTCCTAGAAAATAAAAATCCACTCTGCCCTCATGCAGGAGCAATGCAAGATTTTTCTACCTGATGTTTTTCATTCTTTTAAACCCCACTGTATACATGTGGCATGTGAAAAAATGGTGTGTGTATGCACACGTGAGTGCTTGCATGGCAATTCCCTCTCTGGAAGATGGTCCTGCTTTAAACCACTGTCCCCTGCTAATGCAGATATCTACTCAAATAGCACAGTGTCTGCTTGGAGTCCTCCACTAGCAGACAGTAAGTGTTGACTGAGATCTTCCTTCTAACAACAGTGAAGGGGAGCATGAAATGTGCCTGAGATTACAGACAACCTGGCTTTCCCTTCCCAGACTAATTTTTGATACCAAAACCATTTCCCAGAGTAATTTCAGGTAAAGAGGTAAAATCTTGAGCATTTTAGTGAACTGACAAAATCAATTACTACTTCAAGACAACCGGAAAATTTTGTTTTCAACTTTTTTCTAGGTTTCTCCCCCCTCCCCACCAGAATAATTACATTTCTAATGGAATAGTTACTTAAGACCTCCCAAGTAAAAAAAAAAAAAAAAAAAGTCTCGTAACAGAATTGGGGCTGTGAAACTATATCAGATGTCACTGAATAGGAGATGGGCTGCAAGCAGCCCTTTCTTGGCATCCTTTGCGATTTTGACAAATTCACCAGTGTGCAGAGCTCTATGTACTATGAGCATATTGATGTTGTACATGAAATCAGCACTATGCACAAATCCTTCTGTTCCTTATTTATGCTTTCAAAATTCATGCAAAGGTGCTGCAGACTTTTAAGGCCCCTCACTGTCCAGCTCTGTGACTTGGCCGCAGAGCTCCCGCATCTTTTGCTTCCATAAAATATATTCAGACATTTGCCTTGTGGCAAAGATGGGAGCAAGCTGAAGCAGTGGTGAAATAAATCCTGTAACTAATAAAAAGCCTAATACCTTGTTCCTTTCTTCAGTCCCAACAGTTTCATTGTTTTCTTTGCTTGACTTGAGGCTGTGAGAAGGAAACCCAAAAGGAGATTTTTTTTGATAAAGTGTCCGAAATTAATACCACTGCCCCGATACAACAGCAGTGACATAAAAAAGAAGTAATGCTTAGCTGTGGAGTTTTGTTTTCAGACAGATAATCAAAAGGGAACTTGAAGAGATATTCAATTACCGGGAGACCCTATGGGCTGAACGGCGGCGCGGTGCAATGTGCCTCTGCTGCGGTTGAAGGCACACGAAATTGGAAATCGCCGGAGGGGAGGAGGGACAGATCCTGGGGGTGCTGGCTTTGGTGGCAGCAGGCAATATCCCTGCTCCCATCTGACAGCACAGCCTGGAGAGGTGTGGGGGAAAGGAAAGGTGTATGGGACCTGTCATTGCTGGGTGCTTGCCTGTCTCTGGGACTCACTCTGCAGCACCTCTGCTCGTGCCGCCGGGCCCCAGTACTGCCACGGGGACTAAGCCAATGTTTTCTGTCACAGAAACTCTTAGAGCTGCCTGAAGTGACAGAGATGTCTCCAGCTGCGGCACGCAGGGGTATCAGATGAAAGCGCCAAGATATATAATTAGACCCAGCAGCGGCGAGGTGCTGTGCAGGGGCTGACGCAGATGTCTCACCTGGAAATCTCTTATCGTTGGTGCACACTGCGTTATCACATCTTTACAGAGAGGCTGTGTTTGTTTGTACGAAATAATGGGACAACAGCAGAAGAAATCTTAAAGTTTTTTGCCTACTGATGTTTATTTGCCTGAAGTAAGGAGGGTGTTGCTGTTGTCACTTGTTTCTCCCACCTAGTTTTGGAACAATAATAGGGGTGATACAGCTGAAGTGCTTTAGGAACAGCCCATCTGTAGGAGATGGTCCTCCCACAGTCCCTCATGGACTCCTGTGTGCTTCCTGGAAGCACCAGTTGTACCTCTGCTCCACTGCAGTCATAACACTGGCAATTAACTTGTTTTAGGGCACACTTTTCAAAAATGTGGGTTTTTCTGCTCTCTTTGTTGCAGTGATATGAGAAAGATAGTGGTATGCTGGAGAAAGTCCCAGGGAGGCTTTGAAGTCTCCATCATTGGAGAGATTCAGAATTTGACTGGGCACAGCCCTGAACTGGCCCTGTCCTGTGCTGGGTTTTGGACTGGAGACCTCACAGCTCTACCACCATCACAGGGAACCACATTAGGCTCCTAAGCTGTCACAGTTCGGGAGAAGTTTTGTAGCAACCAAGAATGGAAACAAGACCCTTCTCCCTCTTCCAAATTTCCTTTGTTAAGAAATCCAAAAGCTTTTCTAGAGAGGCTAAGAGAGACTGCACATATAACCTTTTGGTTTTCATTCTATAGAAGATATAATCCTCCTTCATTGCCCACAAACCAATGCCTCAATCTGTAGGTCTTTGTTCACTCTGCTCCAGATACCACCAGCTCAGTCCTTGCTGAATTAACCAAGACACTGTCCACCACAAAAACACCACCTGTCTCTCCCCCTGGAATGTTTCTGGTTCTTAGCAGGGGGCTGACATCCACCCATAGTCTGCAGAATCATTATCTTATTTAGTTACATTAAAGTAATCTCCTTAGAAAGGACTTATTGATGACTTACACTCAAATGTGCAAATAATATGCTTATAGAACATTAAAATGGCTCTAATAGGGTGGTAATAAATTTATTTTTTTCAATATGGATGATTAGAAACTTCAGTAGTTAGGAGCTATTAATGTACTCACCATAAAGTATGAAAGTCTATGCTCACGAAACTCTAAATGACAGTACTGCCTATAAATTTTACTGGAGGTGAAAAGAGCAGTAATTACATGGCTGGCACTGGATGTAGCACTTTCCGCAGAGGTACTAGTGGCAGATCTTTACCTCCTGTTGTGAAGCACTATTTTTGGGCATAGCCAGTAGCCTGAGCATACTGTAAATTATATTGTTTTCTGTGATGGACTTCTGCACAAACAGGAAGAAAGAGATGCTTTATTAAAAGAAAAATTGGCAAACAGTCAAGCATAGATGGTTTAGAGAGTGGCAATGCAACAAAGAACATAGAGCACCTGGTTCCGTGTTGTCTGACTGGCTGTGTGGTTGATAATGACTGAAAAAAAAGCTGCTGGCAGAAAAGTGAGTCTGAGGTTATTGTCCAGGCACTAACACGGACACATTGCAAACACACCAACTTTGCTGGCAGCCTCCCTGGCAGGAGTAGTGGAGATGCCAGGGAGTGGGCAGTCTTGCCCACAGAGACAGGTCAGCTTCCAGATGATTTTCTGAATCACCAGATAAATAGAGAAACCTTTACGAGGTTGGTTTCCTGCTACCAAACTGGTAGCAAAATGCGATGCAGCTACAGCCAGGGTCACTACCTGCCTCCCATGCAGCAATTGCTGTAGGGTACCAATGACACATACCTTTCTCCTTTTTACTCCTCCTTTGAGCCTTCCAAGCCAAGCCAGCCTCAGGTTCAGAAAAATATCTCGAAGAAGTATTTCTACCCATCTTCAGATTGATTACTGATGTGTGCTTCTTTCTGACAAAATGCATATTTTAACTTTCAGTTCTTGAAAGAAATTCATCAAGGCAGGGCAAACTTTTGCACTTCTTAGTTGGATTCCCAGAGTTGTAGGACCTAATTCTCAGACTGGGAACTTCAAGTATTTACAACACAGGTTATAATGTAAAACAGCTAGCTGGCAACACCTTCTGATTTCTCATCAAATAAATGGAAAATGTTCAACACAATGTCACATATTTCTGCTAGTGCTAAAAATACCAATGAACATACACCTCTTCTACCATCTGAGCTGTTTTTCTGGTAGCCTTTGATCATGTACATGGAAGAAAAACAGAAAACATCATTATCAGGAATACAAATAGCTGACTAATGTGATATACAAAAAAATTTGTTTTTGCATATCTATCATAAACTCTTCAAGTACAAATTACTCAATTGAAAAAAATGTTTTTAGGAGTTAAACTGTGAAGATCATGACAGGGTCGATAGAATGGTCTCTGCATACAGTATTTCTTAATCTGTGTTTTTTTTTTTTTAATTTAATTTAATTTTATTTTAAATGGTAAGTCGTCATTCAGCACAAAATTAAGGATAGCAGTTCTTGGGCACAGAAGTATTTTTTTAAAGGATAACGGAACATTACCTCATAATGCTCAGAACCTCTTGAAATCTTGCACTCCAGAACTATTTCTATGATATCATTATAATAGCAAACCCTAGTGGTGAAATATTTGGAAGGATTAAGGTATTCTGATAAACAGAATGACACAAAGGAAACCTCAATAATTTCCGCTTGGAAAGTCTTTTACAGAAAGCATACATGTGGGCATGGTTCATTAACCCGGTATATCTTTTCCTCTGTCTTCTGCCTCACTACTTCAGTGGTCAAGTTATATGGTATAGAGCTCAGCAAGAAACGTTTTGCTCAGAATTATTCAAGCCTATAACAGAGAGAATGTGCAAAAACTCAGCTCTCTCAGGGAGATTTGATTTAAGGTCTTGATTTCCTTATTCTGGAAGGAAACTCCCTCCGGAGTGGTAAGAACTAGCAGATTAGAAGACAGATGAGCAGACAGAGAAGATCTGAGGAGCAAACACCAAGACCGTAAGGACTTGATCAGAATTTAGAAACATGTGAGAACCTGTTTAAGGTGAAGGAGACCATGTTTATGACTTCCAATTTATACCTGCCTGGAAACTTGGCTTGTGTATTATCCTAACCCTCACCAGCAAAAAAACAACAAACAAAACTCTGTGAATTTTCACACTGCTGTAAATTGATGTCGTGTATACTGGCACTGCCTAACTCCTTTTCTTTTATTGGAAAGGAGTTAGGTAGTGCCCTTCCGTAAGGGGTAGGTTTCTGCCCTTTGTGGTGAAAGACCCTTCTCATAGGCTGCTTCTGACATGAAGAATCTCACTCACACTGATCTCAAGGTGAAAGTATATTTTCTCCTCTCCTGGACCACTTTGTCTTTCACCTGATAGATTTCTGTTGTAACTTTTAATTGCATTTGTCTCCGTGAAGCATACTGTGAGACAGTTTTCATAAAGACACTTTAAGCTAGATGCAGTTACACACTGTTGCAAGCATGCCTCACGTCAACCACAGCTAAGACCATGCCAGATGCCTTTAAGAACATCACAGGAATGTTGTTTGTGGATAAATGGGTAGCTGCTCTCAGTGACATAAATTGACACATATTCTTGATCTCAGAGCCCTTGTAGCACCAAATGTTATAGCATGAAACTTGATGGAACACATACTGCAGCCAACACATGCCAGACTTTATACAAGTACAAAGAAAACATCTGTTCTTTCCAGCAAATTGCTACCTTGGAACATGTTGCACAGGGTCATGTTCAAAAGATCTGATGCTTCATCAGTCTTTGCAAATACATTGATTCCAGTCCAGCCAGAATTTAATAACATGGAAAATGTCCTCTTACCACTGCACTAGGGATATCACAAGCCGTAATTAGTTAACGATCGTAATGTTTCTAGTCTTTTTGGATGAATAATTTCCTTGTTGAAAACAGAAACTTCATGTTAACCAAAATTATTCTTATTTGGCTGAGGATCATTTTTGGAAAAAAAATAAATGTTTGTTTTATTATGCACAGAAGGCGTCAGATTTTCAATTTGAGGGGAACAACACTGTCTGTGCTTAAATTAAATAAACAACATAAAAGTAAAACAAATAAAATTAAACTTTTGTTGTTGTTTTTAAACAAAATATTGTGCTTTAGCAGATGTAGCTTGCCAAGAAAAATAACATTCTGTATAAAAAGAAAGAGTATTCTGATTTGATTTTTCATTATGGCTATCATGCAAAAAATAAACAATTGCTCACAAAATTGTAGCTGCTGAGTCTTCAAGGTATGTTTCTGAAAGACAAGGGCTCTTTTCAGCTGGTGTGTTGGTACAGGCTCCTTGATTCCCACCGTGGATGATAAATACCGCTTCGCTCATTGAAACACTGTCTCACAGTGAAATTAAGCATCTGCAACCTTGTGGGCCCCTAACAAACGCAAAGATCAGTGATGGGATTCATATCACTTTAGTTTTCTAGCCTCAGCTACAGGTATAGATTTCCTTTACAGTCAATGGAGTGAGGGAGAAACATTTCCAGTGAAGATTTATCTCATTCCAAGACAGATACTTAAAAGAGATTGGATCCTTCATAGAGAATCCCCTCTACTGACTATGTGAAGCACTTGGACACCTAAATTTTGGAAGGGTAAAAATGCCTGTGATGAATCTTGTCCTTATGCATTATTCCTTATGCCAGGGAAATTCTGTTCCAGATATTTTTCCTCACTATTTCTACACTAAAAATGAACAACATTGAAACCTGATGTTTTCACTGTGATGGTCTTGTTCTCTTTTTACTTGCATGGATCTAAAAAACGTGTCATTAAAGACAACAGATATTATCTAGTGTAAAACTGGAGGAAGTCAGGGGAGGTCTTTTATGTTTGCTGTACAAAATACCATGCAACTATACTATTCTGACACCATATGGACTAGGTATTTTTTTCCTAACAAGAAACACAAGTTCTAGCTTTAAGAGGTGGCGAGAATAAAACAAAAATACTCCATAGCACTTCCTAAACTTTACACTCTATTAACATGAGAATACCCCCTCTCCTCCTTTTATTATGCTTGCTTTTGATTTTTAGGGACAGGAGCTGTTCTTGGCTGTGTATCTGTGTGGTTCGGTGTAGCGTTCATCTCCACGTGAACATTAATGAAAAACAACGACAACAATAATAATGCAGAATAGAAATGGAAGATGACAGCAGTTTAGGGTTGTATCACTGAAGGCTCAAAACTTCATTTTTTAAAGAATTTATCTTGCAGACCTGTTCTTTGAAAGGGTAGACCCAGGTGCACTTCACAGGGTACTTTGTGCAATGATTAAGAGCTGAGTTGTACACCACTCTAATTATACTGTTGGTTGTGGTCCAGTGAAGACTTAAATTTGCAACTTATTAGAGAGTTTATTGGATTGCCAAGCCAAGCATTTCTTAGAATAAACAGTTTTCTCTTAATTTTGCTGAAACTTCAGGTTCTTATAATATGATTGTTAAAGGTAATAAAATTTCAGCAAGTTAAATATCATAAGCTTTGGGTATTCAGTAAAGCAGAACTAATTTAGTTTATAGCAGAAGGCTTTCCTCTATCCCATGGAGTTTGCTAAGGAAACCTGACAAACTGAAGGCAGAGAGAGCAAGGTTGGATTCAGCTGTGGTGCACCACCCAGGTGATACTGGTGACCTGGGCAGCTGGGCCACGTCTGTGGACAACGTCTCTGCCTGCAGCAGCTGCTCTGTGGTGGTGGTGATTGGGTTTGCAAGAGGGAAGAAGTCAAGTGACTGGAAACTTCTGCTGCTCCTGCCTTTGAGAACCAACTTTAACCTGAACTGGGTTAAAACTTTGGTGGAAAGGACAAATCTGGGATTGGTTGTAAACCTTTGAAGTCTTCTGGGTATGTAAAAAGATTTCTAGCTGAGCAACAGAAAGTAAAGTCTGATCTGTTAGAGAGGGCTGAAATGAAGCTTCCTTGAGAAAGCCTGATATTTAGATGCTTGTTTTCACTGGAAGTTGGTGTAAGAATTAAAAGATCAAAACTTATGGAAACCAAAACTTCAAAAACCTTGATCTGTAAATGTCAGGTTGCGTTGTTTCAACATGTTTTACTCTAAGGAAATGTTTTGACTTTCTCTTACTGGAGGTATTTGAGTGTACTGAAAACTTGGGATTTGTTTATTGGCAATGTCTGTGTTGGCACCATAACATTTTGGGGTGCAAGCCTGTACTCCAGTTATGCAGAGATAGATCTCAGTTGTCTTGTGGGGTTTATGCTACAGTGAGGACAAATAACCTGTAACAAAAGAAAAGTGGTAGGGCACACGCTGATCTCTCAGACAGATTCAGAGTTTTAGGTTGATGTGGTTCGGTCAAACACTTTGCTTTCCTTTATAGAAAATTCTTTCAAAGTTATTTTTCTCCAGAATATTTAAATTAAGATGGAGCCGAGTTTTCTGAGGAAAAAACATCCAACAGGCTTTGTGATTAATGTTGAGGATTCTTAACCCTTTGCTCTCCAATTACTCAGTTTGCAATGCAGTTTCACAAACGTATTTATTCTGTGTTTTTACAAGAAGAGAAATGGTGCAATCACCATACCGTCAAGGCTTATTTTATTTATTTATTTATTTTTTCCCTAGTTGGGCTGTAAACAGAGAGAGCTTCTTTCATATTTTAAAATAGATGTGGGTGTATTTTTTACCTTAGGCCCAGCCTGGGCATGTGACTTCCTTCCCTTTTAACCTGTCTCTCAGATTAACAGCTGATATAGATATTCACATTCATTATTTAGACTTTTGGGGCTACTATAATCTTGACAAGAGCTGAAAGGGCAGGCTTTGACTTTCAGTAAGCTAGCTAGAAAAAAAGAGAAAAAACAAGTTTGTTTTTTCCAACCTAATCAGTAGGTCTAAAAAAAAAGATAATCTCCTTCCCTTGCCAGTCAAGGGAAACCTGTGAAGCAAAAGCAAGGCATGGTTTATAGCCCATTCAGTAAGATGTTGGATGCCAGCCTAACACATTGCAAGCTGTATAGCAAAGATCATTACGGAAGTGGAAGACTTGGAATATCCTCTTCTGCTGTCCCAGAATAGAAGTGTCATGAACAAAATAAAATCCCTGTCTAAATAAGATTACCTTCTGGTTTAGTTATCTATATCTCCTACCCCATTTTTGCATGGTTTCCAAGAAGAATCCTCTCCTGATTGCTTAGGGCCATCTCAACCAGATTTCAGAGTAGGTGAGTGTATCAAGCTTTTGGAACGCAGGTAGCTGGGCAGGGGAAGATGTTCTGCAAAGCTCACCCATGTTAAATGTTGAAGGGCCCAAAAAGAGAGCAGTTACATGAGCATCATGAGAACCCTGTTGCCCTTCAACCGCTACCATGGGTCACACCAAACGGCCTCTCCCCCTCTGCTACTCCGGTGTTAGCTGGGCTGAGATATACAAATATTGGACAGATAACATGCAGAGATTGGAATCCTGACCTTGTCAACAAAATTGAGTCCAGCCTGAGCTTTCTTTGTGAAGAAGGAAACATTGCTCCTTTGCACCTTTCACTTAACAGGGTGTGCCCTGACCCTGGTGGTACTTGTGACTCTCCTGAGCATCAGAATTTGGGCGCTGTGCTGTGGCCGCTGCTGGACGGCATAATGTGTGGTGATGTTCTGTACATGCTGCTGTGTTTTAGGGTACATTTCTTATTCAGAGTTAAAGCTCTTGATTGCAAGTGATCTATTCTTATTGATTTGGAAAGGCTGAACTTTAGATAGCTGTTGTTTAACATCTCAGAACTTTAATATTAGATTAGAAAGATATCCTTGACTCATTGTCCTGAACATCAGAAAATATATGGATCAAACATTTCTGCTTTTCCAGGATCATTTTTGACAGTCCTGTCCTGTAATAACGAATTAGTTCTGTGGCTAGAATTCTTTCTGCTGGGCTAGATATGACTAGAGAGGACAACTCAATCATTCACCCCAATGACCTTCAATTGCATCTTCAGCTCAGCACAGTCCAGAAAATGCTTGTCTGCATTCCATGACAATGCAGGTCCCCCTTTTTGAGATCTTAGACACTGAAAAAACTGCTTTGTGTCATGGAAGAGAGCAGTAAACATCATAAGCTGCTGGTATAGTTGGTTATTTTCCTTCTCTTAGCAGTTTTCTTCAATAAATCTAAACTATGTATTTATTATTATTATCCTTTTTTTTTTCTATTCCAGTGAGTGTGTGTGTATATGTAATATATCTACAATACATTGCATATAGAACTACCTTTGAGTGGATATGTATACATGATTTAAGTGCATGCATACTCACATACCTTTAGCTGCTTCCACTTTTCAGTTAAGACAAGTTATTTTTTTTTTTAGTCAGTATTCACTGAAAGTAAGAGTGTGGCTTTTATGTTATATAGTGAAATGTCCTTTAATAGTTCCAAATACCTGTTTTCCCCAGCCCTCCAACTCAAATGCTCCCTTCTGGCTGATTTGGCATATAATAGTTTTCAGTTCAGAGCTATTTATTATTCAGATACTTTTAAAGCAGTAGGTAGACCAAGTCCTGTTTTGGATTGTGTATTTTCTCTGCACATGGCACATATGATCAAATTAGAGTTACTGCATTGTGTCATTAGCTGACTTTCAGGTGCCTGAGGAGTTTGTCTTTAACTGTTCCAGTGAGGTTTTATATTTGCATCTCTCAGATGAAACCCTTTTTGAATTTTCCTTTCTCCACACCGCATTATTCTGCTCACCAGGTAGTAACTGTTCCAGTAGTCACTCTCTCTCACGCGAACTGTTTCTTTCTAAATGTCAGGGGTGACTGTAACGAGCAAATGAAAGTAAATTGTGCTACAGAAGGACTCAGCAATTAAAAAAGCGTGACAACAAACACCTCCCAGCCAAGCAGAACCGCAAACAACTCATTATAATTATTCCAGCCTGTTTGAACCCGACTTCCGCTTGCACACTCAGGCGGAGCTGCGAGGCACCACTTCTCCATCAGTGCTGAATCAGTCTTTTGCTGACTTCTTATAGCACAGCATAGATAAGGGCTCTTCAGTGGTAATTTGCTTGAGTTCTTAATAAGGAGAAATTTTAGAAAGCAACGACTAGTGTACACAATAAGCTGAATATATATACGTGAGCAAGGAGGTCAACGTGCTGCTTCTTTCTCCCATTTGCTTTCTTTTGCTTTAGAGACTAAAGCAACTAAAGGGTTTGGATGCATTTTTCTCCTGGTTCTATAAGTTACATATGTGTACAGTTTGCTGGCTGCTGTTTTCACAGCTGTTCTCCAGCTCTGTGGTTGTGAACCTGGTGTTACTGCAAGAGCACAGAGCTGCACAAAGTTTAGCTCTGTGTGGCTGTGATGGACTGCCATGGTCAGGGCTTGGGCACTGCCATGGCGAAGCACACCAAGAGACTTGCAGTTATCATATTATTATGTTTGACATGCATTTTTCTGTTTGGAGGGTACAGATAGATTATTTCGGTGTCCTGGGCTGCTATTTCCAACCTAAGCAAGAGCTTTCCAGAGAAACCAACTGGAGCTGCTCCAGATGGGAGCTCAGACATGAGCTTGAGGCTGGGTTGGAGAAAGGGGAGCTTTGAGGTCAAAGATAATGGGTAAAGCAATACCATAGTCAGCACCATCATCCTTGAGTTATGATGGAGTTTAGGTATTAAGGACCTCGTAAAAAGTGAAAGGGGCACATTGACGGCAATGACTTATCTCCATAGCTCTGTTTACAAAACATCCAACATCAGTAGCGTTACATCATGGCTGCAAAAGGGAGGGTGAGCCCAGTGTTGCTGGAGTATAGCAGGGGCTTGTCTGCAGCTTCCTTTGTGGGTGGCACAAAAGGCAGTTTGAGGCTGATTTTTACAACATGTCATAGCCAGGAATGAAAACATCTGGGGAGGAGCATCTTATGTGGAGGTTACCAAATCACAACGGCTGGGACGTGCTGAGCAGAAACTCAGTTGTTCATGATGCAGTCTGCATGTCCATTTTAACTGGGCCAACATGGAAAAATGTTTTAGGCTTTACATGCTCATGGTTGGGCTGAGATGAGCCAAGGAGAAAGATGGTTTTGTTTCACAATGAGCTGTGCAGCAGGTAGTGTGCATCCATTTATTTGGAGACTGCAGGTGGAATTCATCAGAAGGTCAGATAGGATCTATGTGCCAATTACATCCCACTCAAACCTTTGTGCACAGGAATGAATTTCACCTTGTCTGACCCGTGAAGGTATGTGAATACCTATCTCCATTTTCTTAACACTACATTTTCATAGTTTCAAATTGCTAGATTTTTCTTTTTCAACAGTAACTTTCCTTGATGTATATCTGTTTCTAGTCTAATACTTACCTCTAGCTTGAAGTGAATGGCAGAGATCTCTTTAGTCTGCTGTTGCAAGGGTAACTGAATCATTTACTTTTATAAAGTGAAATCCATTTCTTCTCAAGTCTTCTGCAACTGAGGTAGTATTTGCAGAACGCTTTGAAGATGAAAAGCACTACACTTTATAAATATTAAGTATTATTTTTATATCTTCATCATCTGTGTTTTTAAAATTAATATGAAAAAATCCTATGAATACCCAAATGCCCAGTAAAATGCATATCCTTTCTCTAATCTTAATGCTTTATTTTCATCTATGAATCCTCTTAATTTTTGAAATTAATTACCATGATGAAAAACGGGAGATGTGTTTTCCCAGAACAATCAAATTGTTCTGTTGCAAATTTTCATACTCATTTTGCATCATTAGTTTAATTTCTTTTGATATTAAAACACACACATGCACACATCCACAGTCCTGCATATGACATCTCTCTCTTTAGAATGAAAGGAAGCCTAGGAAGCTACTTGCCAACTACAGCCAAAATTGACCCCTAGGACCGGGGAGGGGTCTTACCTTGTCTGCCCTGGGGCTCTCTGTGTGGGCAAAGGCTGCTGACCTCTCAGCTAGTGCTCAGGAGAGTTTTTATTCATCCATCCAAAAAAATTGACTTACAAAACTGAGACACTCAACAAATAGAGTATATTCACACTGAATGCATGCCAGTGCAAAGGAATCATTATACTGCAGCAACAAGACTTATACAAATGACAATTTGAGTTTAACCGCAAGTCACGTTTCTTTGTCCTTGTGAACTGTCTGACTTCTACTCCAGTGTCAGAAAACCAAATGCAAGAGGACTTCTACTGTGTTGGGGAAGCAAAATGGAACAAAGTCTGATACTTTAGTAGGTGACTGATGAACAGGGCCAACAAATGTGTTTCTCAACAATTGAAGCAAGTGCAATTTCTTGCTGTGGTTGGGTTTTGATCCAGTCTTCGCCACATATTGCTGATATTTCTATCCAGTTTTTTGTCTCATTTCTGTTTATTGCCTACTGCAGTTGTGCATGCCTGAGCCATATTCCCTTTTAAGAAAGAGAAGAGAGAAAAATAGCCAGGTCCTTACACCGTTCAGATCCCCTGACCAGAGCCAGTGGGAGAGAAGGGGAGAAGGAACTCTTTTAAAATATTAGTGTCAGTATGTTTCGAAGAACCTCTACATATAGCAATCACAATGTGAGGCTCTAAGGAAGTCAATTGAATGGTTCCCTAGGAAGATCTTGCTTTGACATAACACAGAAGGTTCCTTTTGTTGCAAAAATGGCAAGAAGAAAGGGGACAAAATGTGTGAGCTGAAAAGGAAGAGAGACTGAAATAGAGTCACATCACAGGCACTCAGAATGGATCTTTTATTGTAGATCACTACAATACAGAATTTCTAATGCAGAAAGGATTCAAGAATAGAAAGGAAGGCATCCACTGTGCAAGAAAAGCACAAGGAGATATGTCTTTTATTACCCTTTAATTTTTTTTTCTCCCACTCTCATCAGAACAAAGAGACAGGTCAGGCATGAGATGTAGAGATTACTTTGGTAATACAGGCACTATTGTAATTGTATGTGACTGACAAAACAGGGAAATCATCCATGTGGAAATCTCACAGAAATAATTATTAGTCCAGTTGGCTGTGGAAAGAGGTACATGTGTGTGTGCAGAAAAAGTGAGACAGCTTAGTCAAAAAGGGAAAGAGAACCAGCAGGACAAAGCAACAAGAGCTCAAATGGGAAAGTGGATGAAGTGGTTAAGCTAGCTGAAGGGACACTGGCAATGTGGAGCCATGAAGCTGAAGAGGGTGGGGATGGCTGAGCTTCTGCGGGTTGCACAGGAAATTCCTTACAGAGCCTGGAATAGCTGAACATTTGTGGTCTAGGAGATCCGGGCATGAGGCTCAGAATGGCTGGGAAATAGTTTCTTTGTTCTTGAAGAGTCGTTGAAGGAAGTAAAATCACTTTAATCAACAACTTGTCATAAAAAATGATATATATATTTTCATATATATATATATTTTAAAAAAATGAATATCAGAAAATCTTTGATGCAGACTCTGAAAATGGAGAGTTCTGAATTAAAAAAATTAATAAATTTGAATTCCAGTTTGAGGAAACCCTGGTTTTCTTCTCATGTAATAATATAGTTACCAGCTGCAAGTGACAAGGAAAAAAGATTTTCCATAAATGCTCTAGCTCTCAGGTGTGACAAGACAGTTTGACATGACCACTGAGTTTCTTCACCATGGCCTTTTCTGTGCTAGAACAGATGAACAGCTAGGGAGGAGTTGGAGGGCACAGAGGATGATACCTGAGGGTGAGTGTGGAGTTTAGAAAAGGTATTGGTGAAATGCTAGGAGTACCACCAAGAGAGAGGTGGAGCTCAGCCTAGGGTAGGGAAGGAGCCCTGGCATATGACAGTGTTGTTAAGTGAAATAAAGGGAAGCAGCAGCTGAATGTTCATGGATGGTAACCATCTCCTGGAGGAAGCAGGAACTGGAGATATGCTTTTGTGTCTGTGTTTCAAGTGAAGGCCTGAGGGATGTGATGCTGACTGAGTACACAGGTCTGGTTCCCCTCTGTGTAGTATGGAGGTGTCTGACCCCAATGCTGTTGGGGGCATCTGGGCACAATGTGAAAGCCTATGTGGCCAATTTGCAGAGGAGTGATTGGCACCTCCAAAAATCTGGCAGTTAAAAGCAGTGACTATATAAATGGAGATATCAAGGAACATGGGGGGAAAGAAGTCCACAGAACCACAATCATTTTCTATTTACTTAAGGGGAAGGAAGGAAGGATGAAAGAGTAGAAGTAATCTGATATTTCCACGTTCTTCAAAGCACAAAGTTCCAAGATATCACTCACTCAATTATAGAAAAAGGACAAGTGACTACAAAATTTTCACAAACCGTACCTTGGCCTCCCTTCCTTCCCTGCTCTCACAGTGTGGAGAGAGGATTAGCTGTAAGCTCTGATTCTATGGTCAGTGCCTGTGCTCACTTTATTTCTTTGACTGTTCCCTACTATGGCTCTGGAAAGTACAGAAAATCTTTTATGTAATGAAAGTTAGCCCAGAAGAAGGATCTGCTCTGATGAGATTTCCCAGAAGACAATACCAACTCTAATTCCTTCAGTTTAACTTTCTACTTCCGGAAGATTTGCCAAGGAAGGATTTACATTTTTTTTTTTTCCTAGACCAATGTATTAATATTTAATAAAAAGCAAAGCCAGATGACACTTCTAAAGAAAATAATGAATTTACATAAACCTTTGCTGTATTTGAACAGAGCAAGATAAATCAAGGAGGTTTAACTTAGACATTTTTTTCTTCTCTAAAAAATAATAACAATAACATACCCAGAAGGCTTGAACTTCAGAAAGTGTGTTTTTTGTGTTACTCCATATCAAAATATCTTAGGACTTAAGTGTACGACATCCTCTTCCCCATTAACTTCTCTCCTGATGCTAGCTTGCCCTCCTCACCAGTGCTTGACCCATGTACCAGGTGCCGGCAGATGGCTTACTAAAAAAGTGCAGAATTAAGGGAGGTTTTTCCACCACAACTGTCTCCTCAGGCTTTGCCTTTGTGAATGAAGATGTCTTTTTGCTTAGCAAATTTTCAGCATGTTTAGTCATAGAGGTTTATTGTTCTTCCGCCCAGGATTGGGCATTTTATTTATTTATTTTTAATTTTCTCTATTTTTATTTTATTTTATTCTAAGGTTAGTCTATAGTATAAAAGATTATATGGACTATTTTAAAGAAAAAGAATTCACTCTCAGGCAAGCAAAAAAGAAGGGTAAGAATTTCTGCCACTAGGTAGGCCTACCTGGTGCCAAGCTCACTTGACTTCCCTCTTATTTTCCTTTAATATCTTGTTAAATACGATCTCTGTCTGGCTGCTGGGTGACACAGATTTCACCCCAAGGATAGGGACCACAGAGGCCGTGAACACCATGATACAACATCTCTAACTCAGTACGCTGGTGGTATGCTGAAGAAAAGTCTGACTTTTTGGTGCCCTCACCAGCCCATTTCAGAGCCTCTCTCTTCCCTCCAGTTGTATGTATCCCCACAGAGGTGAAAGCATCAGTAAAAGACTGATCACTTAAACATCATTTCCCTCCTGGCTCACCGTTTTGCTCAAAAGGCTTCACAGAGACATTTGCTAACTCTATTTTAGAAGGATATATCAAGTCTCCTACCAGGACCCTGTACAGTCTTTTTCAGTATCACTTTACTCTCCATTGCCAAGCTTTTAAACAAAAATAAACCAAGATAATGTCTATAAATCATCTTCGCTCCTTTCCAGCTCAGCACCAGTGGAAGACTGTGGTAAGTTATCATGTTTTTAACTATGAACCTGTCGGGCTCTTTGTCATTTATCTTGTGTCTCCCACTCTGGTCTGGCTCAAGGTTGAACATTAGCAAATGATGAATGTAGGGCTGTCTATCCTGGATTGTACTGGCATTATTAACCCATATTCTCCTGAATATTTCATAATATAATACATTATTCATGAGTTGCTGGAGCTATGTTATTGACTCTCAGGTTAGCTGCCCTGTGTATGGGGGTAGGACAGAAGAAATGTTTGCCATCCAGGGGCAATCTCTCTACTGCATTCTCAGAGATTTGTCCTCACCCCTGTGATTCTGAATACTGTAGAGCAGATTAGCTAGTGTAAGTTTGTTATTTCACGTTTATTTACACATCTGTCCTAATAGTGTTTTTTCCAGGTGGCTATGGTATCATATTTTGATTTATTGTGTTTCTAAGATCCACAAGAAATAATTGATTAATGCAACAACTCTGTGGCTGTAACTTATTGTCAGTTTACATTTGATTAAATAATGTTCTATTAAGTATTATCTTCATTTTCCTCTGTTCCCCATATATCTATCATTTGTTCTCACTTTTCTTTTTTTTTTTTTTTCATTCTGTATTCTTTTTCCCCTTGAGACATCGCCTCAGGAAGCAGCTGCTACATATAAGCATCAGTAATAGAAACACAAAGGTCCTGTAGTCACCCTGTGGACACAGCCAAACTTGCTTGAGACAAATCTCTGGAGGCCCAAAGTTCAGTTGGACTCTGAAGGTGTGATAATTTTCTTGTTCGTGGCCTTCAAATTCAGCCCACAATTGAGTAAAGAGCCATCATATCATTCTGTTCTTTACTGCCTGTTTAGATGCACATGTCACAAAGCAGTAGCTTTACACCTGATATTTCTCCATGAAACTCCTTTCTGAGAAGTATTTCATAATGAATGCCAAAGCAACATGTACATTGACTGGAGTCTTCCTGGGAAACTGAGGCAGCTCTGATTTCCTGACCGTGAAGCAGGCTTGGTTTTCAGGTTGAGATACATGTGACGTGATCATATGCACGGTGGGTGATAAATGAGCATATTGCCACATAAGATCTTGAGAAACATTGACAACTGTTGCCCATCTGGGGGCTATGGGTTTTCTTATCCTCTCTTTCTAATGGTATGATTGCTGGAACAGATGGTCAATGGCTGTGGAAGATCTCCAAGCAAAGAACTGGCACAGATTTCAGGATGTTTATTTCAAGATCTTCACTATGCATTTTGTTCCTTTAAAAAATAAAATGGAGAACACTTTTGACCCACTTTAGGCCAAGTTCTGCAGAATTTCTTGGCCTATTTCCTTCACTGAGCTCCTCTACAGTGGTGGAACACAATCCATATCATCACTGTCTTCAGACTGCAGAACTGCTCAGTATTGTGCTCCAAAAGGATAACACTAAGAAGTTCCAGTATAAACTAAGGGAAGGACCATAAATCTGTGCTGCTAGCTGCAGTCTAAGAAAATGAAGAAAAATGACGAATTGGGGAACATGATTATTGAGCAATGGAAAGTTATTCCAGTGTCCCCAGTCATATGCTCCTTTCTCCTGCTGCAGAGGTGGCATCATCAGGGGAATAAAACCCTGAAATAGATTATGTTGCCTGCAGCTGTTTGCATATGTACAAAATCATAACAAAGAAATCATCTCCAAGAGAGGTTAGGGTCATGACTGGGGGAGCTTGATTTTTCTGCGGAGCATCTGCAGAGCCCCCTGCAGTGGTGATTATCAAGCTGTGTGTCATGTAATGAGGGGGCTAAAAATGGCTGAGGCTAGAGGCACTGTAGGTAGATGGTTAATGAGGTGCTAATTGGATAAGAAAAAAGAGAGAGGGAAATGAGCAGGAAGACTAGTGTATCTGAATCAGAAGAGCTGTGAAATGTGGAAACATACAGCGTATTTTTGGCTCCAGCTCCTATTCCCTCATTCTCCTCTGTGTAGGAGTTGAATATTTCCCTTGACTCAGCTGGAGACCTCGTTGTCCCACATGGCTGCTCTGCTGGTGCATGGACATGGAGCTCAGGTCCCAATTCAGCTTGTCATGCAGCGGTCACTGACAGCTCTTCCTTACAAATTGTCTACCTCTGTCCACTGCAGGAAAGAGCACAGATACTGATTCTTGCATCTGACCGATAGATGGTTTCTCTAAATGGCACAGAGACTCAGGTATTCTAGGTTCCCTGGGTTAACCTTTGCTCTGGGATGAGCAGCTTCCTTCTTTCAGCTATCGTGAAAATTTTTTCTTCCATGTCTGTCTTGCCGATATACTAGGGAATTATAACCATTAAAAACAAAACAAAAACACCAAACCCCCTCATTTTCTCCCTTCTCTTACATGTGGTTTTTGATAATGGTCTTTATGGAAATATTTCACTTGAATGTCATCCATTTTTAAATTAAGATATTATAACCTGTATTCTGGTGGCCTCAGTATCTCAATGTTATTTAATTTTCTTTGAAATATTTGATTTTTTTTTTTGTATAAGCATGTGATGAAGTCTAACAACTTAGATTTCAGTCACAATATCACTTCAGATTTTTCATATGCCATAAATCAGCTCCTGTGGTTTATTTTCCTTCTTCTTGAAACAGAGATCATGTTACACCTCTGGCTGTTGCAGGGCAGGCAGTAAGGTTATGGTAATCAAAGACCATTCTTTGATTGAATGGGGATGGCCATACCCATGCAAAATGGTAGTGTTACGAGTGTTCCTGGTGCCTATAATTTCCACCTGGTTTTTAGGCTGAATGGCACTGAGCTACTGTTCCAAACATGTTTAGATCCTCTGGGGACAGCAGGATTTTCAAGGTCTACAACTATGTGCAATGAAAGATGTGATAAATGCTAAAGTTGTTTTCTAAGTGAAATGAAGAAAATGAAAATTATACCAATGCTGATGAAGATGAGCAGCAAGCTTTAGACTTAAACGGGGAAAATGACAGCATTATCAGTCAGTTATCATGGCAACCAAGGAGCATAGAATTTGGGTGTCAACTTTCCAATCATATTGTCTCTACTTGGCATAATAAGGTACATTTTCTTTCAAGGGAGTTTAATCATTTCTCCACCGGAAGTCATTTAAATGTTTAAGCACCTGACAGCACTCAGGAACTGGGGGAATTCAAATTTCTTCTGGATACCTGCAACTATATGGTTATACAGAGAGAGAGGAAAAAAAAGAGAGAAAAAAAGACAGCTCTGTGAAAGCCAGGCAGAAAACTCAGTTGTATGAGACACCTTACTTGTTACTGCTATGTCTTAGTTGATATGAATTTCATGCTCAGTGATATCCAGTGGCTGGAGTTAAAATACTGTAAATCCAGGTCTTCTCTAGAGACTGCTCAGGCCATTTTTTTGTACTCTGAGCTGAACCAAGGATGCTAGCAATGGCAGACGTCCATGATGAAAAGTCATCTTTGAATGACATACTTGTCTTACTGTAGAGACATGCACGTGGTCACATCTGCATTAGAGTCTGCAAAGAGAAAACTGCAAAAGGCTTTAGAAGCATGGATTTAATCAGGGATAATTTCTCTTTGTGGCAGAGAAATGAGATTATGATGTAAAATAAATCAGTAGCAGAATTAGAAAGCAGAAAGTCTTGAGATCTGGGATACTTAATCCTTGACCTGTTGCTCAAATGACGGTAACAGCAATCAGGCTACACTGGAATCCTCTTACTGGGTGCATGATGAACATGTAATCTATTTCTAAATTATGAACCGGAGGGGATTTATTCAGACCTGTTTTCCTTTTCTGCCTGAGATAAGGACTAAGAACAAGCTGCAAAATATAGATGTAGGATTATGGTTGCTGCAGATGGGGTAGAGCCACTTACAGGTAGATCCAGGAGGGAACCAACTGCTTCCTGCATATCACGTGTGTCCACAATGCACACAATTTCTTTTATCAGATAGGTATAGATATTCTTTTATCACACAGCTATGAGACTGGTGTATGGGGCAACTGATAGTCGAAACTACTGACCAAGTAGGTTCTCCAGTTTCCTGACTCAAGGACTATACCTACATAGTACTATATAATACAATAACATGGTGCTGTGCTATTGCTTTTAAGCTTAACTGTATTGTCTATGCATGGTCTTTTATTTTTTCATTGCTTTATTGAATTTAAATCAGAGATTTAAAAGCTTCTATATTTTATCCAGTTTCTTATTTGCCTTTAAAGACAAAACCAAAAAGTATTTAGTATATCATTATTCTAAAAAGTCACAGCAGGGAATAAAATTATGTTTGTACTGGGCACATTACTAGCCCAGTGGGAATTGATAAAATTTCTCACTCTGCTGCTAAATTTCATTGAATAAGAGAGTCACCAAACATAATTCAGCCAGCATCATCCTGGGCTTCTCTTTTCTCCAGTAAGATAGAGAAAGAGTCAGCCATGTCACCCACTTCCACAATTTGTTAAGCATGGTATTGTGTTTGCGTGGGTGTCAGACACAGCCATCCCTCAGGACTATGTCAACCAATGCATGGTGTCTGACAGCCTTGCCTCTGCTGCAGTGCTGCTTCCTCCTCCCCAGCTACACCTTACAGAGGGGTGTGTATAGAGGAGGACTGGAGCTTTACTGGTTGTCTTCCATGTGAATAAAATCCATGCTTACTAACATTTAGCAGTCTCCTTAGGGCTGCTAGGGTAACATAAACCGGATTTACGGAAAGGAGAAGAATTTGTCCTTTTTGGTCCCCAAGAAAGTCTGAATCATCATATATTCGTATATTAGATCCTCCCACAGAGATGAAGACGTTTCTTAGCCTGCTTCTTGTTTTGTTTGGCTCTTTTTCTCATCTGGATTTGAGATTATTTTGTTATATATATTTTATTGCTAAAAATTATATAAAGGACAGTAAAAACCTTTCAGTTTTAAACATAATTACCTCAGTCAAAAGTTTAAAAAAAAAAAGCATGCTCCCTCCTATAAACATGTTACAGGCCAGGTAAATCATGTTAGAATTTGCAATTGGATAGGGAATCTTGCACAACAAAGTGCTATATGTAACTTGCTGTTTCACACATAAGTTTTATTTCCAAAAGCGAAGTATGTCTTATCCCTGACATCTCCCTCAAAGCCCTCCCCAAAATGGAGTCTATGTGATGCCACAACACTTGCTGGAGACATTTGTCAGGTCCATGTCTCAGTGAAACAAACTGAGAGTAGGGGAGCTGGTCTGAGAAATAGTGGACTGAAACAATTTAACGACAGAAATTATGGAACTAATTCTGCATCTCCCATTTTCTGCATTGTAGAAAGCTAACAGCTGCCAGACATGGGAAATGATTTCTAATGTGATTGCTTTGAACTATCCTGCCATTAAGAGGATCCCTTTTTTATTTTTTATTTTTTATTTTTTGTTTCAAACAGAGATACTTTCCTGCATTGGAAGATGTGAAGTGTAGGAAAGTCTTTGCTCTGAGTTTGTCTTGAGTGATTGCCTCCTCTTTGTCACTGATTTTAACTGCATTTGGTGAGGGATCATGCGTATGTAGTTCAAGAAATCAGATGGAATTAGTTTGTGAGGGAAACGGAGGATGGCTGTTCTTCAGCTAGATAATTGACTATACTACCCTCTGCAGAGGCTTAACACAGGAGGAAGGAGAAGGGTCACAGAAAGTCTTCTCTACAAAAGGGCAGAGGGTAGTAGAAGGTATTACAGCAGAAGTTTATGTCTTTACTACATTTCTTCTTTGAACACTTTGGAAACTCATATCAGAGTTACCAGCTTGTACTGTTATTGCTGCTGCTGTCGTGGTGGGTTTTGGCATATTTATTCATGGATGACATGATGACATGGATGACAACCTCGCCATGCTAGGAACTATACAAACACCAAGGGCTTAAGGCTTCAGTGGATGACATAATAAATAAATATATTCCCAGGGATAATGAAATGTAAGATGGAGGGATTTAAAAGGAGCCCTTCCACCCTGAAATACAAGCCTGACTCATCCCAGCACAAGAACTAACTTGTGTAAGTCAAACTGAAAGCAGGCTGATGGAGGGAGTTGTGCTGCTCCAGGGGGGCTGTTGAGCTGCAGAGGCATCCATCCCCACTGGAGTTGTGTTGAACTCCTCCATCGCACTGGTGGAAATCGAAGAGGTAAAAGGTTTGTAAGCTTTTAACTTTTACCTAAGGTAAAAGCCTCAAAGAGGCAAAAAGGTAAGCTTGAAGATGAAGAGGTTGATTTGCCTGTTGCTGGCTCTATCCAGCTTCAGTTTCCATTTTGTGCCTCATTGTTTGCATTAAGCAGAAGACTAATTTACCCCCCTTTTGACTAGAAATCTAGCTGCAGAGTTGTTGTACTTTTTCTCCATCTCCTTTTAATTTCCCTTCTACTACCGCAGTCTCCCTCCCACACAAGGACACCTTGTGTTTGCTGTTCGAAGAAGAAATATGGACATGATATTGCATGGATGGGCTCTCCAAATTGCTGCCAACTTGTGGTTCAATGTGTGTTTCCCCACTTTGGACAGTCCTCCCTCCCCTGTTGACAGAGGCCAGGAAGGCTGCAGGGGGCAGAAGGTGTCTTTTTTGCACTGTAGTGGTTTTGCAACACTTTGTGTCCAATCAACAGTGACTGGAGGTGTGCAGCATGGGCCATGGGATCTGGCACCCCTGATCTCAGAGATTTCTGTCCCAGAGGCTAACTCGTTGTGATACCCTAGACCCTGGGGCTGGGCAACTCTGGAGCCTCTCCTTGTCTACAGCAAGTTTGCTGTGCTGTAATCTCTGCAGTATTTTGCTGCTGCTATTAAAATCAGTCCTTGATGGGCACTGATTGTCACTAATTGCTAAGCACTGTGGAGGCTGATGTTTTAGCCCATGACAGCATGCAGGGTTTATAGTCAGAGTGGAGGTATTTTCTGCTGTCTCCAGAGCCTGACTTTCAGGATGGGATGAGGATGAGTCAGTCTCCTTCTCCACTGAATTTCAAAGAAGCCTGTGTTTTAGCTTGGAAAGGGTTCCCAAATTCAGAGGGTTCATACTAGCAGAGCAGCATCTCCCCTTCTGGGAGAACCTCATTAATTTATGGGTTGCTAATTTCCATGAAAGTATTTTTCATGAACAAAATCTCCCCCAAGGTCTTTTCCTCTTTGTCAGTAAGCATCAGAAGCTTGTAGTGAAGCCTAGTATTACGAAGATTTCATTACTTACACTAAGTATACTCCAGAGCATTTATTAATGTACTGTAAAGCAAAAGGAATAATTAAAAATAAACTATGCTTGTCAAAGAAATAAAGTGCATCTTATGCTGCATGATCCTAGCTTCTTTTGAAAATTGTCCTTGCCCATTTGGCCATTAATTCAGGGAGTGCAAGAATTGTGGTATGGTCTGCAAGATGTTAGAGCAATTTAATGATGCTTTTCTTTAAATAACAAGGAACAGCACCTTAATTTTCTGTAAGTGGAGAACCACTGACAGAAGCCCTCATATCTTTTATGTTAGGATTTTAACAGCATAAGAGATTTCAAGAAAGGATTGTAAAGGCTCAGACCACTGCATGGTCTACCCATTCAAAATAGAAATATACCTCAAAACACCTAGTGATATGTTTGCAGGTTGAACAGTTTTTTTCTCTGTTAGGCTAATCTTTTTGCTTCCAACGTAGAAGCACCCAAAACTGTCATTCATAGCCTGAATTGCAGGTTGCTTCTTGGTAAAACATCTTTTCTGTCCTTCTGGCAAGACAGTGAGCTGTAGAGAATGAGGACAAGGTAAAAAAAAAAAAAAAACAAGAGCTTGAAACCATGTTGAGAGATACTTGAATGTTTCCATGCCCCTAGCATGACATCTTTAGAGCTGAGCATATACAGAAACAAGAAATATATTATAAATTCAGCCAAGTTACTATTGTCTCAACCTCTAGAACAGAATTGTTCTTGCTTATCTCTTCTTCAGCATCTCTGACTGTATCTCTTTCAAAGGAGCTATGTGACTGCTTAGGCAGAATTGCCTCCAATCCCACTAATGAATTCAGGCCCATTCTGTAGTCTCTTGTTCTCCCAATGGAAAATTAGGAAAATTAAAAAAAATAAAAGTGTTTATGGAAATGCTGCCAGTATATGCAGATGGAATTCAAGAAGAAATCATCATTCATGTATAGTTGTTCTTTTTTTGCTTTTGTTCAAAATAAACTAGCTTCTTATTTCTGTACTCCAGGGAAAGAATCATTTGCAACTATGTTTGCAACAAGAAGACTAATAAGGAAGAACAACAGCATACATCTCAGAACTAGCAGTCTCTAGTTCTCTGTCTTTTTTTTTTTTTTTTTGTCCTGATCTAATGGGATGTGTTTCTCAGATGTAACTGATACAGAATGGGGGTTTGTTTATGGAACATTTGCTTTTCAGAAGATATTTGCATGCTAAAATGGTGCTTCACTGATTAAGTTTAAACCATTAAGGAAGAGAATAACCTATTCTATTAATAAAGATAGGCCTGAATAAAAATCTGTGCTTCAAATGCACTGTGAACTGTGTCTTTTTCTGTCTTTACCAGCTGAATCCACATTGTGCAGTGAAAATGGTTTTATCTCTATTTTATCAACATATCACTGCATGTACTTGAGGAAATCCCCATACCTTCTGTCTCCATCTACAGATCACCCTCCCTTTATGAACTCTTTTCTATTCTTTAAGAACATGTTTTTAAGAATAAGGCTACCTGCACCTTATAGAAAAAATTTCACCTGCTGTCATCAAAATACCTAAACAAGGAACCTAGAAAAAAATGATGTAGGAAAAATAATGCCTAGAGAGAGCATCCCTAAGTGATGCTGAGGTCAGAGGCAGAAAACAGGCAAATATCCACTAGCTGGAGAGAGCCTTGGTCTAACAAACTGCTTTGTTGAGGGACAGTTTAGCATCTTTCTAACCCTGGGAAAAAGCTTCTCTGGTTCCATTGCAGTCCCCAGGAGAACTTGCCTGGCCTCCCTCCAACCTCCACGGAAGTGGGCTGGATTGCTAATGCCTGTCGTCTGACCTTTCACAGCTTTAGCTCTGAATTGACAAACCGAACAATGGCATAACAGGTCTCTCAGACAAAGGAGATCTGCCACAGAGTTTCTTATCCTTGCCTTGCCTGCCCAACAGATGAAAGATACTCTCATGTTTTTGGTCCTCAGGAGGTTCTAAGGGCTCTGGATTAAAGCTATGTTTTATTTGTGGATGATTCCTCTTTGGATGGCTAATCACCCTTCCTGCTGCTTCCTGTTTCTCTCCTTTGACACTTGACCTTTTCAACCCTGCTTTAAAGTAATCTTTACCAACAGAAACATGCTCCATGTTTGTGCAGTACCTCACATCGTGAGATCCTGAGGTGAAAGTAGCTGATAAAAATAATAAAATCCTTTGAGAGATGTTGGGTAGCAAATTTTTTTCCATGCTACTGAGATGCTTCATGTTAAACTTTGAAATCTTTTCACCTATAAGTATGAATGAGATTCTATATTTTTATTCCCAGTTCCCATAATATGAATACGGACAATAGTTTTTGTAAAATACTAGTACCTTGACAAGTGAATATAGCCCATCCCCTTTCCAGCCTTCTGCATTTAAAAAGTGTTAGGCTTCTGAAAGGTTAAGAGAAACTTTTATTTTCTTTGTTCATTTATTGTACAATCTGACTCTCCAGATGGGAACAGGAAGTTCAGAGCTATAGTTGTATATTTAAGTCAAAGAAGCAGAATTTTTGAATGTTTTCTTTTCTGGGAAATCGAATACATTATTTTATTTTTGTAATCGCATCTGCTAGTTGAGCTGGAAGAAGAAGTCTGCACTAGGTGACAATAAAGACAAAATAAACTGCTTCCTTGTGTGAGAACTGACTGATGGTCGTACTCTTTCAAGTTTCTCTTTTGAGAAATCAGAGGAGATCCACACAAAGATAGCAGTGAGGTAGAAGGAAGCGAAAGAGAATTCGAATTGATTAAGAACAAACAGAACTTCCCTTGACTTGAATTGAGTCTGGGACTCAATTAAACCCAGGTTCATTTTAGGAAAGAGTGGAAAATTTTCCAGTGCCACATGCCCAGGGGCTACTGGAATGAGATAAATTACTCAAGTTATTAATTCTCCAATGGATTAGCTGCTTTTCTGCATTATCTATTCAAAGCAGACACCTGTCCACACAGGGGGTATTTGGAAGCTATAGAAAACATGCTAATAAACATGTGGTGGTTCAGCTGATAAAGCCCAGATTCCTCATCTGTCTCCATTTCACAGAGGGAAGCTTCTCTTTATTTAGGTTTGCCCTGTTGTTTGTTTTCAGGCCACATGATCCTAAATTCACCTCTCAGTTGCTGAGGAAGCCTGACAGGACACAGCAAGGAAGGAGTAATATGGTCTGCAGGTTGCTCCAGGTAGTTAATCTCCCACTGGCCAAGTAAATCGGTGCTGATACAACAGACTTTATACAAGTCACAACTGAGCTGTACTTTTTTCCCTCTCATTCAGTGTGGATGTGAACTCATAGATGAAGACACCGCAAGAGTTCTTTCTCCTACTTGAGGACCACCTTGCATGAAATATCTCAACGGGTGGAGTATTTCACGCATCAGATTGTGTGATAATAGGTGGTACTGCCGTAGCCAGGGTCCTTGTCTTCCACAAGACCAGCGTCTCTTTTTTTCTGGGAAACCCCCAGTTAGGGGGTATAATAGTTTTCACTGGAGGTATTGGTGTTGGTGAAGGCTGCAGGGAAGGAAGGAAGCTCTGCCATTTCCTACAGACACAATGCCATATGTCCTGGCTGTGGTCTAAGATTTGCAAGAAGGAGACTGTCACAGTCTCCTACCTGAGGCTTGAGTCAGCACAAATCTGTAGCTGAATGATTGGATGTGGGCATGCTGCAACCCACCCACACCAGCGAAAACAGTGTCCCATGTGCAGAGGTGCTCATCACAACCAATATGATAGAATTACAAAACCCAAGAATGAGAAGTAGAGAAGAAATTCTTGACTCTAAAAGGTGATTTTGTACCAGAGGGATTGCCTATGTCCATTTACACAAGAGGAGGAAGGGGTTTGCTTGTGGAATATAACCTACTTTCATGTTATAATTGTCTATATAAAATCTTGCTTCATGTGAGCCTCTCTGGAAGAGATTTATGATTTGAGAAGTGGTAATTTAATAGTCTCACTTAACTGCAATAGTATTCTTGATTTTCCTGCCTTAGAGTCAGCAGATGACTTTCACTACTGAGAGCACAGCCAAAATTGTATGTCTTCTTATTGCTTTTTTGGGGATAGGGGCTGTCAAGACACATATTTCCAAACTGATATAGATCACATTTTTTCTTTTCAGAGAAAACCCTTTCTCACCATGTCCTTGCAAACAGCCAGCAATATAAGACTACTGACAGAAAGAAAAGTCTGTAAGCAATGCCACATTGTCAAAGTACCTCATTTACATTATGTTGATAAATCAGGCAGGCTGAAACCATTTGTCAAAAGACATTTGCCTGAATCAGATTCACTTTGCGTGCAGGTGATGGTTGGGAGGTTAGTACTTGCTAAATAATTGATCAACTCCTGATTTGTTTGAAAAACAAGGCAGAAACAACAAGAACAAAATGAGGCTTTCAGCTAATGTGGCTTGAGCATTTGAAGAACATTTAATTATGTCATCCTTTGATCAACAAATGCAACTTTTATATAGAGACAGAGAAAAAGAGTTGCAGTGAGGTCGTTAATAACATTCTTGTTGAGTGATACACATTATTAGAAAAGCAAGAAGCATACTATTTTTTTTGGCCAATTCATTTCAGGATGGAAATCACTGTCATTTCTTTGTTTCCTAAATAGATTGATATTTCCAGACAATATTTATTGTGGTTTTGGAAAGTTATAACAAAAAAAATGTGGGTGCAGTACTGGTCCTCTCTTTTCACAAATCCATAGGCAGAACACAGAGTTCTTTAGGCTCAGGGCTTGACCTATGTTATGCTAACCCCTGCCATAGTACGGAGTAGGAGAAGCAGGCTCTAGAAGAACTGGATAGTGTGCTTTGCATAACCAGATCTTCCCCCCTGAGATTTTAAGGTTGTTTCTTGTCCCCTTGGGTTGGCCTGTCTGTCTAAAACTACAGCTTCCACAGAGCAGTCTGTAGATCTGGGACACCAATGTTATTTTGAACTTCAACATACTGCTTCCAAGGCAGTGTGACTTCATCGTCCCCTCAACAACTACAGTTACTATTTAGGAAAACAGCACAGGATTCACCTTCTTGACAGCATCAGAGGAGAAGCCATCTGCTCCTATCTTTCTGAATAGACAACAACCACACCTAGGGCAGGCTAAGACCGATTTCAAACTCAATCAAGAGTAAGGTGATCCTTGCATTTACATTTTTCATCAAATATGAGGTTGGTCTGTACATTTTGTCAGGCTTTTGAAGCTAGGGGAGAAGGCACTGTAATCATGTCATTTGTTACCCCTAGTATCGTCTGGGTAGGTGAGGTGCTTGATAAGCCTGTGGCCCTTTTTACCATCCTATTAATAAGAGTCCTGCTTCTTTCCAAGACCTCTTTGCTTACCCCAATGTGTCACATCCAGTACTCTGGCAGGACTGACAACATGACAATTGTAATATTTTAAATTCAGTCCATATGTTTTTGAAGGGTTGAGGCTGACAATGCTATATAGAAGATTCATGGTCTTCTGGGAAGTGCTCACCTGAGAGAAGAAAATGGTGGGTGGGATCTCCTCTTCTTGTCATCTGGAACAGAACACATCTTGCTAGTGTGCTGAAGGCATCTTGTCTGAGACTTATAACATCTGATCTATTGTTATTTTCTGGCTATGCTTTTTTTTTTCTTTCCTTTTTTTTTTTTTCTGGTTTAAGAGACTTTTCCAACTGAACCTACTTCATAGGGTTACAGGCTGAACTTAGGAAATTACTTTTCACGGACAGTTCATGCATGATGCTAAATATGACACAAGATCCTTCACTATTTAAGGGCATAAGGGCACTAAACAGAGAGGTTCCCATGGGAATCTGGCTGGCATCTGAAACTTCCTCATATTTCAATACTTGTCATTTGTATGGTATCCCACCTTTTGGGCTAGGTTCTCAGCTTTTGCTATATATTTTGCTATAGTCAACTCAGCATTTAGTTGAAGGAATTCATACATCCATTTTATAGGAAGATACAGTGAATTTCAAGGAGGTTAAGTGATTTGTCCACAGCTTGAGAATAAATCAAGGGCAGAACTTGTGACAAGATGCCAGGGTGCTGACACCTATTCCTAAAAGACAAACCTGCATTAAAAAGGGAGCAGTAAATCAGGCAGTGCTTCCGAGTTCTCTTGATTAAGGAAACAATCTGTACAAACTGTTTTCCAGGAATTTATTGCTGATTGCTACTGCCCTTAATGCATATGGAAAAGACTTCCACTCTTACTCTGCAGCAATTAAGTGGCATGAAACATCAAACTGTAGAAAGTTAGAGGGAATGCTCAATTTGATCAAAAATCCATGACTTTTCTTTTTTTGTATAATTAAGAGTGTCATGAAGACTGTTCACTTGTGTGTTGATTTTTTTTTTTTACCTTTCAAAAGTGTGTTTTCATAAGCCCGTTGAGCTGCTCAGCATGCCGCGATTTTTGTTAATTTCCTCTTTACCAGGTTTATCAGCCTTAATTATAGCTAAAAGCGATCTTTGTCTCAAGAAGATGAAAACCCTTTGTGAAAATGCATTGATGCAGTTTGTTTCCAAACCCAGATATATTTCCTAATTAGCTTCTTGTTGTAACAGGTTGCATAATTAAAGAAAAAACAGGGAAATATTCAAAGTAATAATTTTCTTTGAACAAAGCTGTATAAAAAAGGAAAAAAAAAGCTATGCTATTACTTTAATTAACCTTCTTTGGAAAGACACTGTCAATATCAAACTGCGTATAACTGCGTATTAGCCCTTCTGGGCTGTGTTGTGTTTTATATCTGACCTGTCTGTTAATCTGTTTAGCCTAAAGACCTGACAACTCTAGGCACAAAATCTCATATTTCAACAAGCTAAGCAGGGTCACGCTTAATTAATGTTGCACTTGGATGAGAAAACTTCATGGGAAATCCAGCATTTCAGTTTATTTTGATACTTGTGTGGTGTCTGCTTCTTGACTGGCTAAAATGACATGGGTCAATGCCAGCCAGGACTGGCAAGCTCTAATGCCACCTTCCAACTCTTCCCTTGTAGCAGTCCCAGGCATCACCAGTTCAGCTTATTGACCTGATGGAAAACTAGCAGTAGAGGAACAAATTAGTAAATACAACACTTCAGGCTGGGTGGGCCATCAAGGGGGGGAATTTGCACTGAAGGGGTGCTCCCCTCTCCCCTGCAATGTCAGCCACAGGGTCCACTTCCACTGATCTCTGGACCACCCTCCAGGAAGGAGATGATGTCTGTTATTTGGATCTGAGCTTGATGTTCAGCAGCACTGTAAGATAGAACAGGGATGTGTGTTACTATGCTTGTGGGCTAACTGATCTTTGCTCAATCAAGACTTAACTCAGTCCCAAGACATCCCCTGGTTTGCAGAGTCTTTCTTGGAAGACCTTGTTCCATTTCTCTCCATTGTTTCAGTCTGCTGAATTGAGTGCACCCTCAGTAAGCTTGCAGATGACACCAGGCTGGGGGGAAAGTCAATATGCTGGAGGGTAGGAAGGCCCTGCAGAGGGACCTGGACAGTTTGGATAGATGGGCAGAGGCCAAAGGGATGAGGTTCAACGTGGCTAAGTGCTGGGTCCAACTTTGGTCACAACAACCCCATGCAATGTTACAGGCTTGGGGCAGAGTGGCTGGAAGGTTGTGCAGAGGAAAAGGATCTGGGGGTTTTGGTTGACACTTGCCTGACCATGAGCCGGCAGTATGCTCAGGTGGCCAAGAAGGTCAACGGCATCCTGGCCTGTATCAGGAATAGTACAGCCAGCAGGACCAGGCAGGTGATCATTTCCCTGTACTCAGCTCTGGTGAGGCCGCACCTCGAGTGTTGTGTTCAGTTTTGGGCCCGTCACTACAAGAAGGACATCGAGGCCCTGGAACGTGTCCAGAGAAGGGCTACGAAGCTGGTGAAGGGCCTGGAACACAAGTCCTGTGAGGAGCAGCTGAGGGCACTGGGGTTGTTTAGTCTGGAGAAGAGGAGGCTCAGGGGAGACCTCGTTGCTCTCTACAACTACCTGAAAGGAAGGTGTGGGGAGCTCGGGGTCGGCCTCTTCTCACAGGTAACTAGTGATAGGACTAGAGGGCATGGCCTAAAGTTGTGCCAGGGGAGGGTCAGGTTGGAAATTAGGAGACATTTCTTCTCAGAAAGAGTGGTTAGGAATTGGAATGGGTTGTCCAGGGAGGTGGTGGTGTCACTGTCCCTGGGGGTGTTCAAGGAGAGGCTGGATGTGGTGCTTAGGGACGTGGTTTGGTGGTTGACATTGGTAGTAGGGTGATGGTTGGACCAGGTGATCTTGGAGGTCATTTCCAACCTTAATGTTTCTATTCATGTACTTTGAGATTTGCTGCTGTCCACAGAGTATGTGCTGTTTCAGGAGACAGATTGGTACGGTGGTTAAAGCAAGCATGAGGCTTTCAACCCCTGCCTCTGTCAGGGATTCACTTGAATAAATCACCCCCCCGCCATGTCCAGGTTAGCCCCTTTTTCCAGCACATGATCTGAAAAACACCAGCTTGCTTCACAGTTCCTTCAAGGCAGCACTATTTCTTATTGCAAAATACTGCTAGGCTCTCTGAATAAACACACCTTGTCTAGCAAAAGGAGCTGTGTGCTTTCACAGCTAAAGCACAGCAATGGAAGCATCCTTCCTCCCTTTCTGCAGCAAGGACAAACTTCTCACTACTCCAGGGGCAGCAAGGGGAGGGTCTTCTGGGGCAGGAGTGCCAATGCCCTGGGTTGAGGGGGATCCTGAACCTCCCTTAAGAGCCAGCAAGGATAAGCTCTCAGCACCCCACAGTCTGCATACAGGTGCTTGATGTATCGCCAGCTTTTCTCAGACTTTGTATAGGGGGTCTTCAGGAGCTTCAGAAAGAACATCTACAGCTTCCTGCTTTTGATTCTTTGACCTCTAAGGGTCAGAGTTAATATTTGATTTAATGCCATGCATTTGTGCTGCCTCTATTACATTTATATCGCTGAGACAGTGTTCCTGGGACAACTGCAACATACATTAGCCAAGGTCTGCGAGTGACAGATAAGTCTGTTCTGCTTTTTGGATAATGTAGCACCCTCCTGGTTTTGCACAAATGAGAAAAGGGAAAAGAATAACGCTACATATCTTGTCCCGACCTGCTGTATAAAGCAGGACTGCTCTCTGCTCTACAAATACAAAGGACATTTAAAACAAAATAAGAGAGAAAGACAAGCCAGCATCCCCCTTCCTTCCCACTCGAGAAAAGACATTTCCTTACTCCAAAAACCAGGACATGATTCCTGACTCATAACAAAATAAAGGAAGAGTTGAGAGGAGGTGACTTAAAGGTAGTCAACTTTTGTTGTTGTATGAATTTATGATCAGTGGAGGGAAAATGAATGCATGGCTGTATTTAGGTTCTGAATTCCCTATTGCTATGCTGACATTAAATTTTCAGGATGTTTTTGTGTATATAAAACACAATGGCTCTCCTATGGGATGTATAATTACAATAAAAAAAATAGGAAGAAAATAATTTATTAACATACAATCAACCCTTGAGGGAGGGATCCAATATCTGAGAGAAAGTACAGAATCTCAGCTCTCTGAAATCCTTTAAGACACAGCTTAGCAAACATCTAGGGAGCAGAGGCCAAAGCAGAAGTTTCCAAATCTGAAATGTTAAGAAGCATATTAAGACAAATATAAGCAGAAGTGGGTTTAAATATCCAGGAAAGGTGGAGATGGATCTAGTGTTCTCCATCTGCTTCAAAATAAGAGCAAGGGACCAAAGAGCAGGAGCCCAGGCTCTCCAGAGTAGTGGGAGTCAGATTTAAAATGAACAATAGCAGAGAGTTCTTCACAAGATTTGTAGTAGACTTGTGTAATTCATTTCCTGGGGATATTCTGGATGCAGACTTACATGGGCTCAGAGGAAGACTAGACAAATACTTGGAAGAGAGCTCTTTTTGGACTTATTAAATAGGCAAACCATAGGAGGTTTACAGGAAACATCATATATAACTGCCCACTTTTACTTTTCCCTAAAGGCTTGTGTACTAGCTGGTGTCAGACAATATGGCCACTCCTGTGTTTTGTACTAAAGCTGGTTGACCTTTAGAAGCATGAGAATCAGGAATTTGAGTTCATTGCCATTGTAGAGAAAAGAGCAAAACCTGTTCAAGTTTCAGCCCTTTCCCACCTTCCCAACTGTTAATAATATGGCACATACGATCTCCATTTATGAAACTTGTAAAATGATAGAATCAGATAAAAAAAACATTTTTCCTTCTTTTATTTTCCTCCCTCTTTCAGTGAAATTGTTCGGTCCTCTAAAAGGTCATCGCTTAGATGTGAATAGCACTGAGCACAGCAGATAATGTGCTTTTCTCTGGTAGCAGAACTGAAATAGAGGTGGGGAAAGGCTGCAGGGGTGGCTACAGGACAAGAGAGAGCTATCATGGCTCTTGGTTGCCCATCACAGAATCCGAATGGAGTAAGGGACACAAACTGTGAATGAGTGTCTGAAATCCCCAAATTAAGAGTCTGGCAGTGTTTGGATCTTGTATTTGAGTCCTTCACAGTCCTAAGCAGACTTACATAGAGCCACAGAAAAAACACTCACTTCACCTGGCAGCCTCACAAATTTCTTATGAAGAACTAGATAGCACACATCAAAACCCCAGTAAAGGTTACTGTTCTCTCTGTGAAACATTCACTCAGGTTCTGGGGAAACTTTACCTGTTTCCAAAGATTTTTTTCTTCCCATGATATTTTCTCTCACTCTAGCTGCTGCTAAGTCCAAGTTTAATCTTGTCCATTTTCTCTGGGTTTGGATAACCTGAGCTGAAAGACATTTTGCAGACAATTCAATCAGACATAGTTCAGCAACCAACCTTTTAGATGTGTCTGATCTATATTATTGCTCCTGACCAAGGATCAGCCCCTCTCTGATATGGTCCTTCTCCAGCAGGCCCTACAGAGGCAGGGCAAGTCAGTGGGGTGGCTACATCTCCCACCCTTGGACAGCCAAGGAAAAGGAGGAGTGGCAGAGACTCCTGGGTGGCTCTGCAGACACCGGCTCATGTCCATCCAACCTTGCTAGTGGTGTGGTCCCTTTCTCCCCAAATCCACGTGCAGCTCTTGGGGCAAGGTGTGGCCTTCCTGGGTCTGTTGAAGAGGTGAGTGTCTGGTGAATGGTTAGAGCTTCAGGGAAAGGAAGCCAGGATTTGGTTTATCATACTGACTGACATCAGAGTGTCTATTAATCTGTCCCTTCCCACCCCTTTGGCCTGTTTCTTTTACCTCAGGATGTAAACATCTCTCAGTATAGTCCATACCTTGGCTCTGTGTTAGTGGAGCATCTAGCTACCACAGGGCCCTCGTCTTGATGTATTCTTACAAAGAAAGAAATAATAATGGTGAATTTGCTCTGGTATTTAATAAGATGGAGCCTTCGAATCCTTATTGCAACCTCCAGCTGTGTCGAGTGAAAGGCCAGGAGGGATGATTAGATTATCTAGCTTAACCACCCATAAAACACAGGATGCAGAATTTCATTCTCCATCACAGCACAAATAATAAATAGAATAGTCCAAGGCAAACTCTAATATCCAATTTTTAATATCAACTACAATATGCACGTAGAGGGAGACATTAAACAAACCCCCGTGTCTACCAATCTACAACCCCCCTGGCAGTATTTATACATTTCTTATTGCTCACTAGATTATTTACTGTTAAAGAACAAAGTTAATGCTGAGCTCTGAAGCATTTCTAATGTGAACCAATTTTGCCCCGCGGCTTCATAATGAGCCCCACCCTTCTTTCCCTTCTGCTCCCCCTTCATTCTACTTTTCCTCCTTTAATTTAAAAATAAAGTGAAAATATGCCCTTTCCAAGAAGCAAAATTCAGATTAATTTCCTTTAAGTGCTGCCTAGTGCCCAGGCTAGTAGCTTGAAGCCAGACTGTGAATCACAGGTCTGATTGCTCTGATAGAGCAGGAAAGTGTCTTGTTTTAAAAAAGATATTAGCAGAATTATTTTTTTCTTTCTTTCTTCCTTTTTTTTTTTTTCAGGAGGAAAAGAAAGACAAATTTTTATGGGAAAACTATTAAAGTCATCAACTTTCCTTTGCTTAAGGTCAAAAATTGTACAGGACCACTGGATATTAGAAACTTTCTGTACTACCATTTTTTTATTTTTTTATTTATTTATTTTTGTCTTTTCATGTTTATGCCCAGGGTCTTTTTATTTGATCGCTGCTCTATTAATGACCTTGAAACAATGAACAAGCCACTATCTGCAAAATAAAACAAGTGAAAAGCTGGAAAACAACAGAAAACAAATGGTGTAGACAAATCATGAGCCATGGAGAGCCACACTGACATACCAGCAAGCCCTGGACGCAGGACACGATGTAGGGGGATTGCTTGGAGAAGGACATCTGGCAAAATTAAAACCTCTGGGAATAAAGTAAGACACTTGGGTAGAAAAATCAATGGCCCTTCCTTCACCCTGCATATCACATAGCTCGAAATTGTCATTTGCTACCTGCAGATAATAAATGCAAACTGTTTTATCCTAGTTTTATCCCAAGGTAGGGCTCTGAAGACAAGTGTCACATTTTATAGATCAGGACTGGATGTGATCAAGGTCTGAAAGCTGCCCACCATGGGCACTGTGAAGTACATGAGCTCATCAGCTGTAGGAATGAATCAGAATGAAGGAGTTTACTTGCAAAAATGAAGTTAGTCATTACACTTACCATAGTGAGTTTGAAAATGTGTCCCTGGTCTGTTATTCACAGCAACCCACTAACCATTGCATTCACATTGCATTTTAGCAAGGTCCTCTTCTGTGGCTCGGAGAAACTCATTGCATATCTCTCTCTTGGTATTTTAATCTGTAAAATGGGAGGCAACGCTTATCTCGTTCAGAGGGCATAGCAAAAATTAATAACTAGCACTTTAAACACCCTTTGGAGGGACTACATTTGACTCATTTTAAATAAATTTATTTCAACTGCAACGGTCTCTGCTTTTAAGCAAGATCTGTAAAACAACTTTGGGTTTAGCTTCTCAGTATTTAGATAGTAAAATTCTAGATTTTGCAGTTATTAAAAAAAAAAAGTGTCTTCTTCAGGGGCTGAGGGTAGAAAGACTTCAAATCCTTACATGCAATGTGAAATTCATAAGGAAATATTATGAATGTTTACGTGTCTGGGTAGTCAGGTCCAGGCTCTCATGGCCCAAGCTGCCAGGGTCAGTTCCACATCTATGGTCCCTTCCCAGCCGTTTTGGGGTGCTATGCCTTGGCCTTCATCCAGAATTTTTTTTTTTTAATTGGTTAGAAGCAGAAATGATGAGGTACTAATAGGTCAGCTCCTGTTCTTACTCCTGCTACCAGAGTGTTTCTAGAGAATGGTTATCGATATGGCGATGGGTGCTTTATATATATAATATACATACACATACATACACACATACACATTTATATACATATAAATATGTTTCTATGTATGTAAAAACATATACATATATACATCTCTCTCTCTTTTATATATATAAAAGAGGCAGCTGAAGAGTCCCAGCAGAACATCATCAGAATGCCTTTGCTGTCATCAGTGCAGGTGAAAGGGAGGAAAAAAATTTTGTGAAAGCTGAGGGCTGGATTTGGTGCAAGTGAATTCTGTGCTTGGGGTAGCTCAGTGGTAGGGGAGTAAAAGAAAAGGAAAAAAAATTGGTTCTTATCTTTTATAAGCTCTTTGGCTGTAAAACAAACATCTGCAGAGCCTAAGTGAAGGAAGAAGAAAAATGACTTGTTAATACAGAAGATTAACACCATCTCTTTTGAATATAGGGTGTATGATGTAGTACTTTCAGTATATCTTCAGGATTAGCGTAAATTATGAAGTGACCAAAGCATGACATAATCCAGCCCTTTAGGACTGTATTTGCAGGGATATGTGGACCTACGTAATTCACCATCTGTTCTTCCTCTTCTCTCCAGTGTTCTCTTTGGTTTTAAGACCAAATTGAACTAACACAGATCTATGACACAGAGGGCTCTGATGTTCTGTGCGTCAGGGCTGTGCAGCAGGGAGTACTGCGGGCTGTGCTCACGGGGGCTGAACATCAGTGCCCTGTACCTGGGATCCTTGTTCCCAGGCACCAGCCCACTTAAATGAAAATGTGAACTTGTGTAGGCTGAGACGCACCAAGTCCTGCTATTCCATGAGTTAATGGAAAGTAGGCCCAATAGATGATGTTTAAGTCCATTCATCCTGGGAATAAAGTAGATGCAAGTGGCTACTTTCATGGGTGCCAAACTCAGTTTTCATGGGAAATAAAAAGGCACAAAACATAAAAGCTTAATTTTGGGGAAAAATAGGGCATGAAGGAACCCCTTTTATCTACAGGAGGTTGCAAAGCAGTGGGTTGGAGACAATCCCTAAAATCAGACAGGAAGAGTTTCTGTGGTGGTGGACAGAGGCTTTGAGGAAATTATGATGCTCTGGAAAAAAGTGAGGCTAGGTAAAAGGGGGTGTGAGATTTTGTGGGAGGTCTCTTTTGTTAACGAGGTTGATTGAAGTTTGGAAGACAGCTCTACCTTGTCACCACTATTTCTGCTCTCCTGCTGCCTGTTCTGCTGCACCTGAGCTGCAGTCCTGGGGTGAGCAGCTTGGAGAGCAGTGTGGTCCCGCTCGGCACCGCTGCCTCCTTCAGCAGGAACCGAGTAGCGGCTCTCATGCTTCTCCCTGGTGCTCTCACTCCAGCAGCACAGCTCAAGAAACTCTCCTGTGCCTCTAGCTTTAATTCACAATGTTAAGCTTTGCCTCCCTTCACCCGCCTTCACCCCTCAGCATTTGGAAACGGCTTTCCTAGAAAGAAGGGAAGCGTGGGGATGGCGGTCTGCCAGCGTCCCCTGTCAATGACTGCACAAACCCCTTGTAACTCCTGCTTTAAATAGGTGCTGGCAAATTGCAGCAGTGTCGTTTGGGCTTCTGCTTAACAAGCTGCGTTCACCCTTTCTTCTTGTCAGCTCTATTTTCCCATCAGCCATCAGATATCTGCCAAAACAAGCAGATGAATCCCAGCCCTTAGGAGAGGTGTTGCTCCCTCACCTCCCTCCAAGCCCTCTCCTCGGCTCGGTTCTCCCATGTGGCTACTCTTTATTTATAAATCGAATTCAACTGAAATTGGGTTTGCAGAATTGGCCTTTTTCTGTGTGCTGGTTATGAATAAAGCATGATGCGGGCCTTCCAATCTCAGAAGCCTCTTATTTTTTTTTTTTTTTTATGTCAGGTGCAAAATGAATCATAACCGGATTTAAGAGGAAAGAATTACTGATCAGCACTGGAGAAGGTGAAGCAGTTACAGCTCTGTTCAGAAAAGGTAATGCACCGCGGCCTGGCAGACACATGGTTAAAATACATCAGCTTGCGGGAGCAACACATTATTATCTCATAAGAGGTTCTGGCTATTGAGACTGAGGTAATTAATAGGCCAGGCTGAGTCTGCAGAGTGGGGCCTGACTGATACATGCAGGATGCATCTGAAAGATACTGCAGCCCCTAAATCTCAAATGAGTACAGTTCTGAGGGGTAACTTCCCTATCCAGTGTTTTGATAAATACTGACTAATAAGATATTCTACCTCCCTGGAAGAGAAATTTTGTATCTTTAAATAAATTAGAAGAAGGATATTTAATATCTCAAACTATTATTAAGCATCAAAATTCATAAGTCCCAGGAAATTAAATGTTAGTAATTCAGATGAGTTTGAACGGGAGTAATTTATATTTAGAGATTGCTTAAAAACTGTAAAATTATTTTCTTCAGAATATGACTTCTTTTTCTCACATTATAGTGAAATAGATTCTTGTAAATAAAAATGGCAAGGAGTGAGGACATAAGTTTTGATACAAAGGGGACACTGTTAAGATTAGAGGTAACTGGGATATGGGCTCATGTAAAGTGGTAATTCTGAATTAATTCTTTGTGAGATGCAAAATACGGAGGCAAGGTTAGTGTTCCTGCAGAGTGACTGTATAGGAAATGGAAGTCATTGCCTCAGAGGTGGAAGTGAGAATTCAGAACTCAGTGCAACTGAGCTCTGGGACATCTGGCAGTCTCTCTCTCAGAGAAAGACAGCTTTTGGCATAGAAAATGCACTCAAGCACCTTTACAGGAAGAGAGCATTTAATGGAAGAGTGACAAAGAGGCAGCTACCAACACATGTAGTGATGAAAAGAGTGTGGGCAGGGAGGGGGAAGGTGTTGGGCAGCAGGGTGGTACCCTGACCTCAGTGGTATGGACAGCAGTAAGGCAACTCTGAAGAGCAGGGTAATTAAAAGATGTGGAGATAAATGGAAAAATAATACAGAAAAGTCATTTGGGTGTTGCAGATTAGTGGGATATTTCTATGCAAGTTGATTTTTTTTTTTTTTCCGCCAGGGAAATGCAGTAGAACTAATCTGCCTGGACTGCAGCAAAATGCTGGGCTCAGAGCTGTGCAGGACAAGAGCAGGTAAGCCAGAGAAAGGGAGGATTAAGAAGCGAATTGCAGGTGGATAAAGAAACTGATAAGACAAATTGTGCTGGAAGAGAGCTAATTGGGTTGGAGTGAAGTCTTTCAAGGATCATTCTGGGGACTGATCATATCTGATGTTTTTTGTAATGGCCTTGGCATAAAAAATGGATCCGTGCTGGTGAAACACAGATGAGAGGCTTTGCCAGTGTGGTGGAAGCCTGAACCATTATTTTGGAACAACCAGTCAGAGAATAATGTAATGTGATGAAACACAATTGCTCAGACTGCAAGGTCATGTTTGTGGGGAATAATAAAAGGTAATTCTTCTTTCCATGGACCTGGCAGGGAGGTCATCAGCTGGAAATGAGAGGGAAAGGGAAAGGTCTGTCTGTCTTAACTGCAGGATCACTATAAGCCAACAATGAGATGTGCCTAGAAAAATGCAAATGCAATCCTATCAGGCAAGGTATTTCCACAATCTTTTTTTTTTTTTTTTTTTTTTTTTTGAGAGGATTAAAAGAGAACCCTATTTATTTTAGGACCCTAATTTGGAGTATCCCTGATCCTAAGGAGTGAGGAATTTAAACAGATAATGGTGGCACAGGTGACCACAGGAACATAAAGTCTGTTTTACAAGAGGAAAAAGACGATTCTGGTGTTTTTATCCTTGGAAAGTGAAAGATGTGAGAAGTGATTCACTGCAGTCATGACTTCAAAAAATCCCATTTACATGGGCACTCCAAGTCATTTTCTATAACATAAAATCACTGCAGTGAAGAGAATCATCATATAAGCAGCTGTTGCTGCCCAGATCAAGTGAAGAATTAGCTGTGTGTGCGTTAGATTAAGACGTAGTCAGTGCCCCATAGTTAGCTGTGAAAAAAATGGTAATGAACATGTGAGGTTCCCACTGCGTTTCCTTTAGGTAACTCAGCAGGTTGACAGGAATAACTTTTTTTTTTTTTTTTTCCCCATGTGAAATATGACAGAAGAAAGTAGCTGTGTGTGTGGTTTGAGATCTGTGGGAGAGAAGCTTTCTGGGAGTTTTGGATTTGTCTCTTCTCCCCAAAGTCTGATTCTTGGAAAATTTTCAAAACAAGACAGTAAAAGCTTACCAGAATCAATACATCCTTGTCCTCTAAGGGCTGCATTCAATCTCTGGTTAAATGTTATAAAGCTAAGTATGTCTAGTCCTATTTTAATGCACAAATCACAGCCTAGCCACAGTTCTGGAGTCACAGCTGATGCCACCATGCTATCTCTTGGAAGCCACATCCAATTTAAAGTCAGAACTAGCAAATCGTAACTCAAAAACAAATCTAATTCCTTGCTTGTTCTTGGGCCTGTTTGTGAGGCAGTGAGATTTCCAGCTTTTCAACAGCCACCACTGATACGCCAGCAAATTCTGTCAGCTGAGGAGGTGGATTGGAGAGTGAGGACAGATTCTGTCATCCCAGAGGGCTGCCTTTATATATGTGTGTGTGTGTGTGTGTACGTGTGTCCCCACACTTTTGCCTCACAGTGCTTCCCAAAGCAGTACAAAGCAGAAAACATATAGTTCCCCCAACCAAAATTTATCACTTTGGACCAAAGAACACCTATACATGTTAGCATGTATACATGCAGCGTCTTCCTATACATGTGCATATGAAAACAGAGATTATGACAGTATTGTTTTTAATGCAATTTATTTGGAAGAAGTAAGAAGACATAACTGAGAAAAAAAATTATCTTAAATCAGATGAAACTTCTTGCATCTGTCCGATTCCAGACTCAGAGCTGCATTTATTTATTTATTTATTTATTTATTTTAATTTTTATTTTTTGAATGGAGAAACAGTTAATTATTAGGGTATTCAGAATCTTTTCCTATGTAAAGAAAGACCCAATCCTTTACCCAAACCTTGCAAATTTCCATAGAAATATTAAGGTGTCTTTGTGTACCCCTAGGAATAAATCCTTATCTTAGTTCCCTCAAGCTCTCTCAGCTGTGGATTTATGCAGCATCCAAAGTTGTTGTTGTTAACAGTTCGAAGCATATGAAAGAAAATCCTTAAAAACCAGCTGAAGTGCCTTCCACTCCGAGAACACCTCCCATCTCCACCCCATTCTTGCTCAAAGGCTTTTACACCTCCTGCACAAATTGATTTTAAGTTTGTCTTGTATCTGGTATCTCAAGTTGGGGCCCTGGAAAGAAGGAAAGTATTGGATTTGTTTTTCACATGATTAAATCACTTCAAATCATGTGTCGGAAACAAGGACCAAGAGAAGGATCCATCCAACCTGGAGTCTCAGCCTGTGCTATTATAAACCTGTCCTCTTAGTTTGCTTTCCTATCATTCCTTATGGAGGAGTACTCTAGAGTGCAAGGACTTTTCCTAGCAACATATTCATTACTTTAAAGTAATTCCCATTCTCTTCCTAGTGACTTTTCTGTTTGGCGTTACTTTCTAAACTAAGCACCTGCCTTACTCATCCTAGATTTATTTACATTAGGAGAGACCTAGCTAGCATTATTTTAGATGCAATATTTTCAGTGCATCTCTGTACAAGGACATTTATGAAGTTTCCATTTAATACTTAAATCCTTTACTGTCCTCCCTAGTAACTTCATTTCCAATTTTCTACCACCACAATCTTTCTTCCTGCAGCACCTCCAGGTTTTGCAATGCTGAACTATAGGTATACATACATACATACCCATATATATAAAACAGCCCACTAACTGAAGTGAAACAGAATATTTCCTTTCAGTTTTTCAAATCATTTCACATTTGCTGTTCCATTTCCCTGAGAACTTGCACTGCAGATATGTGCTTAACATTTTGGGGTCTTGAACTTTTGTCAGAGATGTCTTTTGTATCTGTGACCATTAAGTCCTGAAAGCTGTTTCAGCCTTCATGGGGCACACTCGTGTTAAGATTAACTTATTGCAAAAAAAAAAAGATGTTTTTCAAATTAACTTAAGAAATGAACCACATGGTAAATTACCTGCTGAACATGTCTTCTGGATGTTTGGGAAAAGAGATACTGAATAGCAGGAATATATGGTTATACCAAAGGAGAGGTTTTTAGGTCACAGGATAACATGGGTGTGTCTACAGCCTTGTTACCTGGCATTCTTATTGGAGTCCTTGGGAACACCGACTCAAATTAATATATCTCTCTGCTAGACTCCACAATGTGAAGGTTTTACTTCAGAAACAGTCACATTTTCTGTGGCTACTCAAAGTACCAGGAACACGATCCAACACCTCCATGACAGGTGCCCAGATAATGCCAGTTCCTTACCAAGAAATGTTCAAGTAGCGACTAGGCTGGTAAGGAACAGAAGTAACTAGAGGGCAGTATGCAGTTTAGCTATTGCAGTCCAGAACTGCAGTTCCTCTCCTGTAACTAGTTTCTTTGGCTCTGGTACTCGATCCTCAGTGCATTCTTGCTGACACTTTTCTCCTGGCACGTGCCCCTCAGAGCAGAGATCTGCTGCACTCTGCCGGATTGCATCATACTCATCCAATGTACTTTCATTTACTCCCCACTGCCTGAGTTCCCTTTTTAACTGGCTTTTATTGTAACCCACTGTATTCTTGGGTCTGATTGTTCAGGCATTTCCTGTCTTTGGATTGATGTCTACATTTTTGAAGTAATTTATGGTTGTGGGAGATTTCCCTGAACAATCTTGGGCAGAGAGAAATAAATAACGTGGTAGAAATCAAAGAAAAAGCAGCACCATCTGTGGACCTGATTTTGCTTCCACTAGTTTCAGTGTTGGAGGATCCCCACCCCACCCCAGCCAGTATATCCCCATGCTACATATTCACCATGGTTTTCCTTAGTTTCACTCTAGAAAGTCCCAAACATGTGGCTGCCTCTAATTGAAATTCTACAGTAATTTCCTTTGCAAGATTGATGGACAGGGTGAAAAACTGATCACTCCTCTCTTTTAAGTCTCAGAACAGAAGAATAATGGTTCATTTGATTAAATTAATGACTTGAAGGTTTCAAAGAATTAAAAAGTAGTCAGGCTGTGAAATTCACTTCACTAGGAGAGTCACTGAGTCAAATGTTGTCAGTAGATTTCAGAAGGGCTGGAGATAGGTTTAGCCATGGTAAAAACATAGAAATAATGTTTACTTGTAGGGAAAAATCAAATTCATTTTGCTTTTCAAATGTGAAATTCTCCACTGCTGACAGCTTTGATGGATTCTTTCTCCCCTTCCTTCTCATGTTCAAAATCACCTCGTGTTGGATGCTGATGAAGGAAAGATGTTGCGTTTGGTGGGCAAAATCTTGCACTGTTGACTTTGTGTAGTCCAGAGACTCACTAACCTAAACCTCGTTCATGGCCTCACCCGGCCACCTCAAGCAGAGCAGAGATTTTGTGCTACAGCAGCACTCCCCTGGGTTATTTAAACAACACGTGATAAGGGCTGGGCTGCTTTCCTAGATCACTCCGCAATACCAAATACATTTGGGTCCTGATAGCACAGGCAATAATGGCAGCTCTTTCTCCTCATTTCATGCTAGTCCTCGATATACTGAAGTGCTGTCTGAATCCAAGGGAGGAAGGTAGACATCCTACCCTTTTCTGCCCCAAATCATCCCTATGGACAGGATATTCTTCCTATGCCTACTTAGGGATGTTATGACTCTCCTCCCTTTATTTTGGCATGAGCATAACACCAGCTATGCTCCCAAGAAACAAGGTGAGAAACATTCCCAGTCAAAAAGCCATTTAGATATGCAGCACATGATCACTGTCATGCCAGCTTCCAGCTCCAAGGGGCGTTTCGTGTGGATTTGGTTCCCTAATGGGGGATGAGCAGTTGGAAGCAACTCCCTAACCCCTTTGGAGTCTCCCTGCACTCACGTAGCTGTGGCCGCATTCTGCCTTGACCATATTCCAGCAAGCACATAATCTCACATCCCAGAGAAACGGCTTGCAGTTTAGATGGAAAGCTATAAAATAGTGTCATCTTGAACCATTTCAGCACTAAATCTGTGTTGTCTTCTTCTGTTTATCCTTTGGGATTTGACTTTTCTGCTATATAACAGATAAGGGCCTTTGATATATGGCCTTCAGATTAATTCAAAAAAGCAAAATAAATAATCTTTAGGCTACAGAGAAAATAAGCATCTGGTTCTTTGTGGCAAATGCATACAACAAGCTCAATAGAAATATCCCATGGAGATGTTTGAAATGACAGGGAAATCAGCTCTACGAATCAATATGTCTTGTAAAAAAAAGGCTCAGTCACATCTTGTTGGACATAATGGAAATTGATTGGCAGTTATCTATTAGCGATAATTTCTGTTTGATGACTTGCCATATGTTATCAAGCTCTAAATCAGAGGGGAGCATATTAAATGAATAGATACTGTCATGAAAAAAGTACAGGATACCAGCAACAGAGCAGAGGATGTTATGCATAATATACACAACGTCCTTCTAAGAGAGAGAGTTCTTTAAACTACCCTAATTTTAAATATACAGGAGCTGTGTAGCCTGACAGATTTACAGATTTCAGACTCCTAGGGACCCTTTTACTTGAATCTTTCACTTGCTGCCTTTCAGTGACAGGCAATCAGTGAAACGTCTATAGGCTTTTCAAATGATCTTTCCTTTAAGATTCAATAGGACTTTACAGCTGCTGAGGAGAACCTATTAAAGGAGACTTTGTGATACAGCCCAGAGCTCTGCCTAAGTGCTGCAAACTACACTGAGCTCAGGTCTATTTGTGGGAACGTCACTTGGGGAGGAGGGTCATCTGTAAAACATTTTTCCCTGCCAATTATAATTACGGTGAGCTGAAGAACAGACCCTGAAACTGAGCCTAAGGTGTTATGAACCTCCAGTCAAGTACAGCACTGACATTCAGCTGAAACCCCATTAATCTGATATACTAACACAGGTGTGGAGCATGAATTCAGTAGTATGAAAGCTGCCTTTTATCATCTTCAGGAACTACCTCTGGTAGTGTTAAAACTTTGCTTCCTCTTTCAGAGAAAAAAGTATGGCCCTGATTACACAAAAGATATTGTACAATGGTTATGAGCTCACACAGTTTAAGAGAACTCATTTCAGTGAGTTATTAACACAGTTTTTATGTTAGATATTTAGGAAAATCCAGGTAGCTGAATTATCCAGCTACTGGAATTACCCAGACACCTGATGCCATCTCATGGCACAAAGAGCAGGAGATAGAAGAGGCTGAGAGAGATCTCTTAAACAGGTCTTTCTCTCTGATCATCTCAGTTTTGGCTTACAGCAATGTTGCATCTGATACCAGAGCTTCACCTTTTTGAGGACCTTGTGAACACAAAGACTAAAAACCAGTACCCTGAATAAAAATCTAGCCCTGAATCCCTTCAGATTCAAGCTTGAAACCCAATATCATAGGGCTTTATAGAAAGAACTACCCTCCCTACCCTTCTCCCTCCCATATCCTGAGACTCCAATTCCTATCTGGTAGGCTTGGGAGAGCTTGTACTTTACCTCTGAGAAAGGTAAAGACATCTCCATTTTAATTTGATAATGCAAGCAAAAAGAAAACTTTTATAATTTATTAAAGAAAAAAGTGTTTCCAAAGCTAGATTCTCTAATTTAGTAAAATAGCTTGTAATAGAAAACTGTGATGCCTGGACTGGCTTTTAATTTGCAAGCTTTTTGTCCCTGGGTGGGAGGAGAAGAAGGACTTGACAGTTTCCACTAAGCAGGCAGCTGTGCAGGCAAAAATTCAGATGAACATGCGAATGCTTTTCCTGATTGCACTATTTGGGACCTGATGCTACAGCACAGTTGAGGTATCCACAGTTGTTGTGTGTGTTTGAGAGTGGAAGGCAGTGAAAAGGAGAAAAATAGCTTCACCTAGTCGGAATTATACCTTTTTGGAGATAGCTATTCACTAATTATTTCAAGAGAGTTGAATTATATCCTTGCAAGGGGAGAGGATTTTTTTAACCACTTAACACCAGCTAAGCAATGAATAATAAATCGATGCCTAATGCTGCCTTCCATCCTGAAGGATCTCTGCAGAACTTCTGCTTATTCACTGTCAAAGGAAACATGTTATTTTAGCTCAAGGAAAATGTTGTATTTTCAGAACAAATGGGTGTGAATAAATGTGGGGCCAGATTCAGAACCAAGTCAGCAACCATCAGAGCACATTGGTCCTGGAAAAGCTTCTGAACAAAGCACAGCATCCTTCCCAGTGCCCTGCTCCCAAAAAAAAACCTTCTACCCTGGCAAAAAAGCAGACACCCATGTGTGGAGGTGGGTGGTGAACCAAGATTGTGCAGCCAGATGTAATCATGTTTTTGAAAGAGTTATGCCTTTGCATGAAGTGCTGCAAATGCTGTGTGGTTCCAGCAGGAGGTTGTTCTCAGAGATAGCCGCACTGGTAGAGGCTGACGCTTTCAGGATTTAAATAGCTGTGGGTGAACAGCTTTCCACTCCTATTCACTCGCAGGCTGGAGTTGCCAACAGAAGGATTAGAAGATCCCACATGGGATTACTCTCCTGAGACTTCCAATCCAATTTTGCATACTCCAGAATTCCAGATAAGACTCCAAGCTTCTGGACGCTTTTAAAAAATAAACTCTCCAACATTTATCAAGCTTACACCTTCATGAGGTACTGAAAAAAAAATAAATCTTTACATTGTTTGATGCTTTCCTGATCTATTTCCAGTTCTCAAAAGACTTAGGGATGAGAGAGTATGAGAGAATATGGCAATGAAATAATAGTAGTAAAAAGCCTTGTTTCAGGAGTGTTAGCGGGCAATTTGGCATAAACACACCAGCTGACCTGCAGAACCAAAGAGAAGTGGTGTCCTCACTGTGGGCTTGAAGGCTTACGTTTCATGGCTGGCACCGGCCAGCCTGCGGCCAGCCAGGTGTCTCGGGAGCAAGGCAGATGGGAAGCAGAGCCGGGTGGGCACTGCTGGCGTGTGGCACAAGGGACATTGCCCAATGTTCAGAAGGGACTTTGAGAAAAAGTAACAGAGTCTAGACTGAGGGGTAGCTTGTGTTAATTGGAGGAAAAATGGTCTGATAATGGCTTTGTTGTGAGGATGGATTAATTGCTCCTTCATCTCAGGCTCACATCTGCACCTGCAAAGCTTCAGTAATTGTGCAGCCTTTGTCAGCCTGAAGAGGATTTTTCCCTTTGCACGTCCCCAGATGAAGCCCTGATCCCACCTAGGCCCTGTGGGAATGGAGATTATTCTCCGGCTGACCCCTTCCCTTTGTACATGAAGGCCGGCTCAGAGAGCTACATGCTTCCTTTGCCTCCTACTTAGGAGTAAAGGATTTTAAATCACTCTTGCGCTTTCTATGGGCTTGTCACGTTTACCTTTACAAAGCAGAAGGGACCCTTTGGGGCATGTTGCTGTGTGCACAGCGTCAGCGAGGAAAAGGACAGTTCTCTGGGGAAAAGCCCTTGAAGCGATGGGCCTGGCCCAGGGAAAGCAGCGCTCCTGCGCTGCCTGGGGATAACCGAGGTGGTGCAGGCAGTGACGTTTAGACGGGGCTTAGGTTTTGCTAACGCTTCGCTTCATAAACCCCAGATCCTTTCCTATTGATTAAACAAAATAAACTGTCTATTGGCAGAAAGCATCAGCTCTCAGGCTGAGCCATACGCCTTGCTTGAATAATGGCTTTTTCAGCGTGTTCGCTAAAGAATAAAACAACAAACGGACCTCACCTAAGTAACCAAAGTGACCAAATCTGTGCTAATACCCGGACAGCTGAGCCACACACCTGCTCCTCTGCTAAGTGCAGTTGCTGAACTTGAGCTCCCCTGAATGCTGGGAGAAAACGGAGCCGACAGGATCTAATGGTGTGAAAGAAGAGTGGAGCAGGACATCAGACCCCAGGTGCCCTCTGCTGCACCTGCCCACATTACCCATGGCCCTCCCATGCCATCCGCTGTGTTGTGTTAGCACGGCACGAGAAATGGGACTGAATTTTGTATTTTAAAATCCATGCAGGATAAGTGTTTGAAAGAATGATGTTATAATGGACATCTTAATGGTGTATTAAACTAGGGTAATTCATCTCTCCCTATGAAGACTTAAAGGGTTAGCATTCAATCTCTTCCTTTAATCCTTCAGATATTTTCAATGTAAGGTAATGGATTTGGAGGGAATTTGTTCTGGGGATCAAAACAGGCAGAAATTATGTCAGTATTGTTTTGCCAGTACTGTAATCAGAGAAAATATTTTTTTCTACAACAGAAAAGAACTAGGCACTGAGCCACTAAAAAGTTTAATTACTAGATGACTTTAAAACATGGTAATTTAGTCCCAATTAGTGTTATAATAATTTATTTATAAAATTCCAATATATGTAGTTATGTTCTACAATCCATTTATTCTAAGCCTTGTAAGATGTGTGCCCCATTAGACAGTGAAGTAGAAGGTCATTAACCTGCAATGCTAGTTCATATTATGTTATTAGATTGAATTTAGTTTCTTCACTGGTGGGTGCTGACATTTTAGAGTGCTTTCAGGGTAATTTATCTACAGCCATTCTGTTCATTTCAGCCATTCAGAAACATTGCAGATCTAAAGTACTGCAGGCTTGATGAAGACAGACAGGTTTCTCGGTTCAGCTTCAGATGTGGCTTGTTCTTGTGTTTCTGATAATTTCCATGTTCTTTTTATGAAGGTGAATTTATGGTACTAGTCATGCAAAATATTCAAAAAAATATCACTTCCATCTCATTAAAATTGGAAGATATAACTTAAACACATGAAGTTTAAATATGATCAGTTTTGGATCTTTTTCTGGACTTGTTGAGTAATTACTCTTCATCTGATTCCACCCCAAACACAGGGCAAGTACCCAGACAAGGGACAAGATACTGCTGGGAAATGTTTGCAGAGTCTTTTCTTCCCAGTGCTTCCCACTGGTGAAACCTGCAGGGGCCTTTCTGCTTATGGTGATTTTTTATTCCTGCAGCTACAAATCCTACCTGAGTTTCGAAAGATCTTTCTTTTTCAAGAAAACCTTTTGGTCAGCCATTTCAATTTCTTTTTAGTCAATGGTCTTCCCTCAAATTGTCTCTGCTACAAGAGTAATCCTGGGAAAACAGATGACTTTGCACATTGTTAAAAATCCCAGCTTCTCAAATGATACATGCAAATACTATACAGTGATGCTAAACTGGATCCTGCAGATTGAAGAAAGGCAGAACCAACAGCCACCTGGCTAGTAAGGAAACCCTTGTCTCCAAGGAGATTAAAAAGAAGATATTCCCATTTTGTTCTGTATTTTTTTTTAACAGCTTTCAGTTTTGCCCATAAAAAAAAAAAATAATGATATGGCCCTGGGAAAAAAATGTCTCACCACCCACACCTGCTTTTAATGATCTTCATGCCTTTAACTACAAAGACGACAGTGCTTCTTGTTTTATTTTTACTGCAGCTCATATATTTCCCTCTGCTATCCTGAGCTTCAGGAAGGCAGTAGGAACCAAACCGAGGAATTTTTTAAGGATGCATGGGCTCCTCCCTTGGCGCAAAGATGCACAGCGGGAGTTCTGGTGTCCATGGGGACTGGGTGCACCCCTTCCCCTTACACCCCCTGTTCTTGTGCTGGGCTGCCCATTCTGAGGAGAGGGTTATCATTTCTTTAAGCTCAAAGCTCCCTGAAACAGTGTCCAATTGATGTTGAATACTTCAAAATCTGAAACTCAGGCTATGGAAAGATATGTTTATCTCAGGAGAGGAAGCTCGCAGTCTCTTAAGTCACTGTTGTGAAAGATGCCAGGAAACCTGTTTCTCATTGTGTGTGTTTTTGTTACCTGCCTGCAGACTTTTTACAGGCTGGCAGAGGTAAAAAAGTGTTTCTGAGCTCCACTGACACCCATTTGACTACTTGTGTCCTTAAACTGGGAGGTCAGCTCTGTACATCAGGACTTTGAAACATAAATTCTCAGGTCAGTTCTGCTGAGCAGTTCTGCCTTTAGGCAGGGATCTGCTGTCCATTTTCCTCATTTGCTGTGAAAACCGTGGAAATAGCTCTCCATTACTCATTGCATGACTCCTGAATGAACATGTACTGTGCAGGGTTTGCCTTTGTGGAGAAAATAGTTCTCCCATTCAAGAGTTGTTTGGATAAAAGCTAGTGTTGTCATGGTAAGATGAATTCTGGCACTCCTTTGGTGGAATTAACAATTCCGGCTTTGATTCTGAACTAAAAATAACAATAAAACACGAGTGAAGTGAATAAATCTCAGCTAATCAACTGGACAAAATTCCATACAGAGTAGGGAAAGAGGGGATTGCTAATTAGTCTTATAGTTGCTATAAAATAAAAGCATAAATAAAACGTAATTTTACATTCTTGCATCCACGTGTTAGAGATATGGGGGAAAAATGGAATTTCCACTGTTAACAACTGCTTATCTACGTGTTTGGGACAGTGCCAATTGTTTATTAGTTGTTGAAAGCTGAAGTGCTAGCTAACTTGTTAAAATCTTGTTATGTTTCCTACTATGTGCTTGTTCAACAACTAGTTTGATAGAGCTGGATTATACAGGCACAGCCACACTGCAGCTTTTATAGTTGTCGCTTTCTCTCTTCCGCTGTCTTGCTGCATGGACACATTTATGGACTCAACAGGCTAGCTGTGGCTCATTTTCCCTCTTGATCCCTTACCACATTATACACAGCTTCTTCTCTGTGTCAGGACAATAACAAAGAGTAACTGCTCAGGGGTTTTACAAGCAATGCATACATCAGTTGGGATGAGGGGACTGTAGATTCTCATTAGCACTGCCCAGTGTGGCATATGAATTCAGACATATGCAGTCAGCCTGCCTTTTCTCCATGATGTACTCTAACTAAATACAACCCCAATACATATTGGACTACTAAAATTCATGGGATAACCACAAATTCCACTAGAACTCTGGGAGGTTCCAATCGTCCGTCATTACCATAGATATCATCAAATAATAATACATAATAATATAACACATTATTCATTTACTACCAAGGAAATGAATGGGACAGCCCTAACCCATCAGATTAAGCCATGGGGATACAGCTGAAAACGCATCTGGAGGAGATTGTAACATTGGTGGATACCATGAGATGGCAGTGGTAAAATGATGGTAGAAAATGGTGCCAAAGACAGAATATTTTATTTTATTTTATGTTATGTTATGTTATTTTATTTTATTTTATTTTATTTTATTTTATTTTATTTTATTTTATTTTATTTTATTTTATTTTATTTTATTTTAATTTTATTTCAGTGGGAAGATCCATGGAAAGAATATTTCCAGAATGTGATAGATACTCCTGGAGACCACTTCATCACTGACTGCTATTTATATTAGTCTAGAGGAAAATTCGCACCTAAAAAAACATTGAAATTGTTCATTGACAGAATCTGAAAAAGGTCCTTAGGAAACAATAGCTTTTAATTTGTTCACCAGTTGCCTAAATATCCACCACTAGCCAATGTCAAAGATAGGTTACTGGACTGCGATACCTTTGGTACAAGCCCAGAGCTGCTGTTTTTCTGTCAGGGGCCCAGTGACTCCCCAGTAAATCTCCAGTGCCTGCTATGGGCACTCTCTGCAAACCACGTGAGGATTGTAATGTTGCTGTGCTCTCCGAATTCTGTCACCACAATTAACACTTGTGGTTCATCAAGGCAGGCGAAGAGGAGATTCATATAGTCACCATTAAGTACCCTTCCAATAAAGCCAGCCAGCAGGTCCAGGCTCTGACTAATGCTCTGCTGGGGCAAAAGACACCTTCATAGCAGGCAAAGTCCTCTGGCTGTCCCCGCTGCCCAGGAGATGCACATGGTTTTAATGTGTCCAGGTGTAAGTATAGAAATAAAATGATCCAAATGCATTTCTTTCCATTACACATTTCTGTTTCAACTCAGCATTATCTCTGCTCAATGACAAGACAGTGATTTTGCAGATTTTAAAACACTAATCACAGGCAATTATTGATAAAAAGATTTGCTTGCAGCAGGCAGGCTTTTCTCTTAAGTTGAAAGCCTTTCTGTTCCGTTCTTTCTTCTGTTTAAAATTATAATCATTTTCTACCTCGTGGTCTCTACCAGCTGAAATACCTTGTCTTCTGACATAGCTTGAATCTAACTAATCTTCATTTGGAAGATTTTTGTGAACAATTAATCTATAGCAACAAAAGTATTGCCAGCAAATGCGTAGCAAAACAAGCAGCTGAAATTGCTTGTGTATATATCTTAAAATATAATTTTGGCATTTACAAGGCAATAATCTTTATTATATAAGGTGGTCTTATAAAGTGAAACTTTTTTTGACTTAAAATTTCAGAACAAACAATAACTAAGACAGTGGATACCTGAGGTGTTTTTTCTTTTTAACAAAACTTTTTGGTGGGAGAGAAAGCAGTAAATGCAGAATTCATGGGACAGGCACAATGAACAAATTTAAGTTGCTTTCCCACAACTGTATGATTGAGGGAAAGAGAGCAAGAGTTCTAAAATACCTTTAAATCTGTATATTATTTCCAACATTTTTACACGAAAACTTCCATCTGAACACCTCCTGTTCATTGAGTGTACTGATCAATGCAATTGAATGTTTTGTCACTATTTAATTTGCACCAGCTTCCGTGACAAGGGCATATTTCAGGTGTCTAGTGCCATTTGAGATATCTTTCTATATTTTACTTAGCTCCAAAGGGGTCTGGATATCCTGTAGGCACGTGTAACATCCTAGCTTTTTTCATATACCTGGCATAACCTGAAGAGCCCCTAGTGTTCCCCAGGGGAAAGACAGGCAGGGTGCCCCTCTCTCCAGGACCAAAACGTACAGTTTAAGTTACTCCATCGCTAATTCATCAGTTTTCTCCAAAAGTTCCAGATCTAAATAGAGGTTTGGTTGGATTGCAAGGGTTGCAAGGCATCCTCCACACTATGCTTCTTGGGCATCCACTGGGGAAGCTGCCAAGCCAGAAAGGAGAAATCACTGCCTTCGTTAATCAGGCTGTCTCTTCACTACTAACTTTTTCTCTGTCATTAAAGTGCCAAAAGAAAGGACCACACTGAAGTACTTGCAGGTCAGAGAAGAAAATGAAGGAGAGGACTGCTGCTTCTCTTAACAGCAGATTTCAATAAAGATGAGGCACATTCTACACGTATGTAAAAGGGTCCCTTTGTACCCTTTTTGGCTCTTTTAAAATATACTTTCATTAGCAGCACATTCCCTTTTCTGAGTGTGGAATAAAGTCCCATCTTCTGCATATATTAAATTGCTGCTTTTGCTTTCAACGTGATTGCTCTCTCTCTGGACCAAGATTCATAATGGGGCTTGCTTTCTTTTTCTTTTCTTTTCTTTCCTTTCCTTTCCTCTCCTTTTCTTTTCTTTTTTTTTTTTTTTTTTTCTCTCTATAAGCTCCCAGTGAAACAATTCCTGCTGTCATGAACTGAAAATTCATCTATAGAATCTGCTTCCAGGAATGCTCTGGGGAACTTTTTCCCCCAAAGTTCTCAACTTTCCAATGAAGATAAATAACCACAACTTGCAGCTATAGTTTTTGTCTGAGTGGCAGGTTAAAAGAAGTTCCCTGTCAGCTTTGATAACAGAAGAAATTGTTCCAACAGTCCTTAGCAAAATGAATAAGTCCTTTTCTTGAAAAACTATTTTGCTGTCTTACTGTTAAATTGCAGCTCTCTGAGGCCTTTCAGGTTGGTTTTCTATTTCAGAAGAAAGGGAATGACCTGGAGTCAGGGTATTTTGTTAGCATCCCTTGTTTTATCTGTATGAATTTATAAGTCTCAAGCACAAGACAAATGTGAAAAACAGGCAGGTGTAATCTCTAGTTTAGGGATCCTAGTTCATCAGTTTCTGTGTCAGAGGAAGCACCTTTGTACCTTGCATTAACTGTGGTTAGAGAAATGAAGACAAAGAGCAAATGTCTGCTGCTCACAGCAACCACCCTGCAAAATCTGTGCATCACTAAAGCACTGACACTGCAAGCATTTCTTTGGAGACTGCTGAAATGAAAAGCAAAGGTGAGATGGAGACTATAAGGTTCATTCTGTAGCAAGCTGCATCTCAGCTGCTACGTGGGAAAGGCTCAACATGTTTCAGCATCATCTATAAAGCTCTGTCACCATTTCACAGCAATGCAGGGAAGATGAAAACGGAGAGTGTCTCGCACACATTTTAGCAGTTGTTAGTAAAAGCTTCCTGCAGTTTGGATCCTCACACTGAAGTTAATTAGGACACAGCATTCAGAATGTGGCACAGGCACAATTGTGAGAACTGACCCCAGAGGATGCAGAGGCATTGAGAGGGAGAGCTTGGTCTGAACCAGCCTCACTTTACGTTAGATTTACATTAGCCTTCCTTGAGCTTGGCTGACATTGGACCGCATCAAAAGCTCAATGGCGAATTGGATCCACTTGAGTGCAATGAATGGCAGCCATGTCCCGTGATATTACTGTGTTACTGAGTATTGCAGAAAACAGAAGAGCATAACGTGTTGTTGTGGGACTGATTATAGAGCACAGTGCAACTCTGCATGAATAAAGGCAATCAGAGATGGGGCTTGAATGAGGAGTTCAGGTTTTATTTCCCTAAACAATTCTGATTAAAGCTGCTCCTGTAAGTATCAGCAGCTTAGATCAAAAGGCAACTGTTCAACAAAATGTTTGTCCTGAAATTTTCACTGTTCAGACTTGATTTTCTTCATTGAAGATACTAGATTGCCAGGAAAGAAAAATGACAACAGGAAATGTGCCTTGTATGTAATACAAACAAGATTGACTACAAAACATGCTGAGATACTTTTGTTTTTTTGCTAGGCCTAATGACACTGATAACATTTGTGCTGGTGGGTGTTCATGCTCCAGAACCTCAGGATGTGGCCAGAATAAAAGTTGTCATTGGTGATTGAGGGAGAAAGAGACCAAATACTCTACTAGAAGTGCCTAGAAAATGGGAAGCTATACTCTGCTGCTCTCGTTTAAACAACAGAATGATTGCATGGTGAATTTTCTAAAAGAGTTACCTGCCCCTAACTCTCCTGCTGAGTACCAACCACTGTGCTAAGAAAAGGCTATATTAATTCCAGCAGACATGAAGATAATACAGGTTGGGACTGGCAATGCAGCTCATTTTGGCAGTACTCTGAAATCTGTTGTCCATCCAAAAAGGAGGCTGCTCAGCTTTTACCAGCCACAAAGAGACTGAAAACAAGAGCCAAGAACTGGAGTGGCATGGATCCAACCTGATGCTATGTCCCCTTTTTCTTGTTTCTGTTCACAATCCTGTTTCTATGCATACAGTCACTGTAAGGACAGCAAAGTCCATCCAGTTTCACGCCATTTCAAATACATCTTTATGCTGAGAAGACATGCCCTGGATTAAACTAGAGAAGATTTTATTTGGCAGTGGTAGCATAGACACCAGATTCTTGGAGAATCATGCTCACTAGGTTTTAGAAGTGACCTGGTTCTGTTCTGTATTATTTGATGAACTAGGACCCAAGATCTCATGAAACTGAAAAGAAGAAGATATGATGGGAGAGTTTTCTAAGTAAGGGTTGTATCATTATTGGAAAGTATTACCCAGCGTGGGCTTGAGCTTGAGGTCTGTGCAAATAATGGGCTTGTACCGAAAATAAGAGTCCTGACTTTTCAGGTAAGAAGCTGTGCAGATGGTTCTCAATTGAACTAGTTGACAGGCTCCAGTTAACTGGAAGTTTTTCAAGCAAAAATATTTATAAAGAAGAAATAAACCCTTGACATTATTTTGGCCAACCTGAGATTAGACATTTTAAAGCTGTTCATTATTCTGTCACATCCTGCCCCCTAGAGCTTGTACCAAAATTACCATTCTGTTCCCCTGTTACCCATCATAAACTGTATTTTAGATGTTGAAATCCAAATATGCCAAGCAGTGGAGCTTCACACGGTCTGTAATGCCAAGGAGAAGGCACTATGAATCAGGACTGGCCCAAAGGAGATGAGAATTTTCCTCACTGGGGCAGATGCAAACCAAAACCTTGGTTCAGAGAAGACCCTCTTGCACAGTGCCCCAGACAAGTCCAGCTTGGTTCCCTTCTACAATGTTACTCGGAGCTTGCCTTTCCTGGCGTGAGCCGTATTTCCTTGTCTTGTCCCCTCATATCCAGGGCACATTGGTCTATCAGAATGTCTTGTGGAACAATCACAGGCATAGTTCATAGTTCATTTATTCTCACATTGTAGCTGTTTGAGCTTTAAGATCACTTTGAAACAGGCTTCTCTAGGATGCCTTTTTTTGTGACGTCAGTGTAAGTTTTCTTCCTGCTTACTTGTCTCTGATCTGAGCAAGTTTTATCAAAGGCTGAAAAGCAGAAGGTTGTCCAGTCTTTGTACCGGTAGCTGGATGTTCCTCTTGGCTATCAGCAAGAGGAGTTGCAGAAAGGCAGTGTGTGTTGCAGGAAATAAAGAAACTTATTGACTGTGAAACAGGTGCAGATATCCCTAAATCCAGTTTGCATTAAGTGTGATCATTGATTTTGAGCTCTATAACTGGAGATATGAATGTTCTAATAGCAATGGCTTAAAACAGAAAAACAAAAATAAACAACAACAAAATACAAACAAAAACCCCCACCCCAAACAAACAAACAAAAACCAAAACAAACAACAAACCCCAGAATCCCCAAATCCCCAAATCCCTCAGATATTGATGCAGTTAACTTATTATTATTATTATTATTATTTTAAAATATGAACATCATGTAGGGAATATCATTATCCTTCAGGTAGTTTTTGTAGCAATTCTCCTAGGGTGGAGCAAACCAGTGTTATGCATTATGTATGCATTCTATGATTCTATGTATGTTTTTCTGTAGCAGGTAATGTAAACAGATTTTTTTTTTTTTTTTAATCACCAAAGTCACCTGGAAATATTTAGGCTCCAGGCTTCCTTCTAAACACCACTTTATTGGTTTTTGCTGTAGTGTGAAACTGTAGAGGAAAATTCTCATGTTATCTGTCTCCAACAGATTTACAATATTGCAAGATTAATTATATTAGCTGCATTTCACGACTCAGTGCATTCATATTACCATTTCTGAAGCACAATCATTTATCAACAGCAAACTTTGGGGCATTTACTTTCCATGCCCTGATATTGTGAACTTCAAAGTACGTGAACTTGCCTACAAGCTGCGCAAGTGTATATTCCCCTTCCCAAAGAAAATTTGATAGTTTCAACCTCCTTCATGAATTGGACAATGTTTTCCTAATTATGATGTGAATATCACACTTAGATACTGATGCTTTTTTTTTTTTCCTTTTTTTTCCCTACTCAGCTTTTGATAGTGCAAATTATTCATTTTAAGTAATTGTCATTTGTCATGGAGTAACAAGAGAACTGATCAATAGACACTGGTCAGAAATCTCCAGCTCAATGTGGAGGCCATCCTAGGTCATTTCATCTGTTCCTCACCCATTATGAGGTTGGTCTTCCATGATTTGTTCTGTACATCTTAGCTCTAATCAGTTCCCAAATAACTGTATCTGGAATGAACAGCACCTAAACTTTAGCCAGCCTGAAATATATTAGTTGCAATTCAGTTTATTGTGTTTTCCTTTTTCAAACTCAGAACTCTTTTTTTTTTTTTTTTTTCAGATCTTTTTTTCTGTGCTCGGTTGAGACATACTAGTATTAGCTTTCGAGGTGCTAGTTGCATCTACATAGATACAAGTAAAGGTTTTCCTTCACAGACCATGCTGAACTTTGAAATGCCACAGTTACAGATGCCTATATTTAAAGCTATGTTAGATATGTCCTTCTTACAATGATTCTCACTGTGGCTGCAGCATTACCATGCCCTGAATTTCACCTGCTTTTGTAGGTAAGGACCTACCTACTCCCACCTGAAGTACTTTAAACAATTCCAGTATTTCCTTTACATCAGGGGGATCAAGGGCTGGATGTGTGCAAAAGAGCAGTAATATCTAACCACTGAGAATGCTAGCTGGTAGGAGACTGACTCGATTGCACTTTAAGCTTTTGTGTGACTGGGGTTGCATGTGTGGATGCACAAGTTTGGCACAGTTTGTTGTGTCAGGGGCAGTGTTGTGCAAATAGCAACCTGGCTCTTGAGCACCTGAGTGAGAATAAGAAGCCTCAAAACAGAGATCTTTGCCACATGAAGTGCCAGAAACACCATTTTCCTTCTCCATTTCCTCGGATTTCTCTGAGGTCTGCAGGAGTTAAATCTGCTCTGTGTCTCTTTTCAGAATGTCACAATTTCTTTTAAATTGTCAGCTTCTTTTCTGGAGAAAGAAATATTCAAACAGCAGACAAACATATACTGCCTGCCCTCAGACACTGCCTGCCCTCAGACACAAACACATGGATTACCCATCTGCCCTACAAGCAGCCACATACTTGGCAATTTTAAAAAATGACACCTAGTGCTGGATAAAGCAACAATACTGCTGAAATAATAGTTGGCATAAAAGGTATTGCCTTCCCCTCTATTTTCTGCTACATTATGGACTGCAAATTCCCATAATTTTGAACAATCCAACCACATAACCCCTCTTCCCCCCCCCCCCAAATAAAAATCTAAAGCTGAAGTGGGCTGAATGCTTCAAAAAACTCATAAATTAGTCCATGTTCATTTTGACAAAGAGGGCAGATTGGGACTGCAGAGACTCATTTCTGTTTCTGTATCTGGTTCTCAGGCAACCTCAGGCAGGTTATTTTTGCCTTGTAGAGCCTCAAATTTTAATGCAAAGAATTACAACTCTATAGCACTTAACTCCTGAAGATAATGATACTAATTTCATTGTAAAATGAAATCTAGGGAGGGACAAGTACTCTGTGTATGTTGAAGAAGGAAAAAAACTCAGTTCTTATTTCCTTTAACAGACCTAACATCACAGCTTCGATTTTCCTTCAGTTTACGTGGGTGTTGGTTGCAATTTTTAATATCGTTGTTCATATGTCATTTTCCTACATGAGGATTAATAGCCATGTACTTTGGCTGTGAATGTCTTGGTGTCCCTGGGACAAAAAATGGAACAGCTTCATAGATGTGATTAGAGCTACATCACTCAAGACCAGGCTTTCCTCAGAAAACAAATGTTTCCCTGCAGCAGCTCTTTGGGATGTGGTGCTTGAGAAAGGTCCTGATGCACACCTTGATGCAATCTTTCTCATATGCAAAACCAGTTCAGATTCTGAGAAAAACAAAATACTGATAAATATTAGCAGCATGGAGTGAGAGGTACCAGATTCCAGGCCTTTACTTCACCGTCATCACTATTGTTGTTTGAGAAACAGTTTGGATGACACACTTGGAGAGTACTTCATCACACAATCAAAACAAAGGGCAAGTGAGGCTAACAAATTTATGTGTTCAGTAGATCACTCTTTGAATATTGCAACTTCCAATGAAGAAGGCAATGGAAAGTCCACTGAAATGTTTTATTTATTAGTTTTCTCTTGCTATTAATCTTTTTTTTTTTTTTCTTTTCCTATGATTTGTGAGTGGCAACATATGGAAGCATTATAAAACACAGTAAGAAATAAAAAACCAGCTCTATTTAATCTTGCAGGGGGGAATATTAAGTTCTCACCACCCCTAACTTTCTATTATTTCATCACCCACATATTGAACACCTCAACAGCTTGGTGCTGTACAAGACTAAAATAGGGACCCAACTCACAGTAGATGATGCTTAGAAAAGCAGATCCAGATGTTTTCCACAAATCTACTTCCAGCCACTCTGCTATCTGATTCTTGCCACTTCTGACACTAATCAAAAATTGGGTGGCAGTTACAGTTTGATGCATTTTGCTTCTGGGGTCACCTGATAGAAGAATATACGTGCCGTTGTAATTAAAGGGACCTTCATGGATGTCAGGAAAGTTTGGAGGTCACAACAGCCTGTACTATGTGCTGCGTATAGTATGCTGAGTATACAGTACTATATTACCGTAGAGTAACAAACCCCATGAAGCAGTCACAAAAGCCTTCAAAGGCACCTGACTCTCTCTTGCCTCTCATAGGTTTTTCCAGCTCTCCTGCTTTCATACTGTATTTCCTCCTGGGCAGAAATTAAAACTGGAGTTAGTCTCCATCCTTGTGAGGAGCCCTAAGCAAGATTTTTTTTTTTTATTTTTTTTTTTGGCACAGTCTAAAGATGGGAGACACCACCTAAAGATTGTTGAGCAAATCCCTTCTCCAAGGTCAGTTGGAAGCGCATGCTGCCTCCTTCAGGCTTCCTTTTAAAGAGCTGGGTTGGGAGTATGAGGAACAGAGAGGAATGAATTTCCTTCTACCTTCCTTTCTATAGGTGTAGTGCGTAAAAGAAAGATCTTCAGGGCTGCAGCCTTTACAGCAATGGATAGGAAGCTGTAGCTGGGAAGTGGTGCACTGCTCCAACTCCCATTGTTCATGTTCCTTCCTCAGGGTGAAAGAATTATTCAGATAGGTTCAATTTTCTCAGTGGCACAATGAATATCTGATGCCCCAGATGGTCTTTTTCTATTTGGATAGATGGAAAAATAAAGCATGCCCCAAATATCAAGCTTGCGTTTTCCTGACATGCATAACTTGGTGTCCCCAGATGCCATCTTAATCTCCTTTAGCAAGAGGCTTAGGTCACTTGGATCATTAAACTAAGCTACTTGAAACAAAAACCAAGGCAGTGGTGGCAAATAGGCGGAGGAGTGCTGGGCTAAACTGGCATTCAGCAAGCCCTTCAGTATTCACAATAGTCTCTCCAGGGTGAGGAACCCCCTTGGGCTGCTCCTGAAGGACAGGAGCTGATCAAGCTTACCAGTGAGATGTTAATGCCAATGGCATGGCTCACAGTGGGAAGGAAGAGCAAGCAAAGCTCTTTTAAGGCCTGCATTGCAAAACCTGCCTGGGAAGGGACTCCCAGCACAATCATTCATGAATTGTCTGCACTGACACAAAGAGGGAAAACATTTGGATTTAAGAAGCAACCTTTAAAAAGAACAAACCCAAGCAAACAAGTGCAAATAGACCAGCAGTTTCCTAAGATGCTTTGGGGATGTCCTAAGCTGTTATGAACATGGTCTGGGATGTTCTTTGTTTTCTCCAGTACAATGATATCTGGGAGCTGCACCTCACTCATACACTGGCATATCAGAGGAGAAAAATATCAGCTTGCACCAAGTGAAGCCAAGGAAAAGATGTCAGCTCAGTACTATAGTTTGTAAATTTTGGTGCAAATTTCAGTCTTTCTAATGAAAAACATTTGAAGTGAGGGGATAAATAAGGATCCTTCACCTCCCATCAGAGGAGGTCGAATTTCTAGCTCCAGAAAGCTAGGGAAAGGGTCAGAAGAGAACTGAGTACAGAAGGTGACATGATATATTTCTGCATTAGTCCAGGGAGAACGTGATGGTGCTAGAAAGATAGCCTGGATATTAACTTCCAGTCTAGCCAGAGCCTGCTGGCTTGGAAAAGGAAGCACTGGATGTTCCAGAGCAATTCAGAGGAGAATAAATACGGGTTCTTCTACATGTTGGTTGCCAGTGCAGTTCAGTGTGGAAGACACTGCTGTGGCTCTCCCTGCTGCCCCAGAGAGTCACATCCCTTTTCCCAGTCATTGGCTTAACCTCTAAAGCACAAGGGCTGTTATTGTAAGGTTTCACAAAACCAGAACACCTCCGTAAAGTGTATGTGAATTTGAACACATGATCACACCCTGCGGCCAACAAGCTGTGCTGAATAAAGTCAGGTTTTAGGAAAAGCCAGATTATTTTCCACTGTGTTTATTTTCCTGCAGGAGCCATTACTGTGAGTGATTAATAAACTGTTGTGTGGGAGCTGGTTTCTCTGGTGTCCTTGCTGTTCTCTTTGGATAACATCGAGGAAAATGCAGTGAGAAATTAGCCAGTTAATGTGCTGTGTGTCAGTACTGCAGACGGATGGTTGATTGTGCTCTTCCCTGCCCTGATTCACATTATTGGAGCCATTTCACTTATCAAGAGGGCAGAACTGCTCCCAGGAAATGACAGTGGAGCCATTCCTGATTCATTATTTGTGGATGGAGGCCTCTGTTTACAGCAGGATCTGCCTGGATCCCCTGGGAGGTCAGCATGTGTCATGGTATTGTCTTCTTGCATGGAGGACATAACATCAGCTTGACAGACAGCTCAGCATCCTCACAGGATTGGTTCTGGCAGCCCCAGGAGCAGTGAGAGCTCCAAACATTAGGAAGGGAAAACTAGGGAGTGTAGAAACTCCCTGGTGAAGGCAATTTTTACTCAGAGCATTGATGGTTTAACGAGCCACTCAGTTTACAATAGACATGATAGTTTTTCTTAATCTCAGAAGGGACATAGATAATTCAGTTTGAAGCTCAGGAACATGCAGGAGACATGTGAGACACAGGGTTAAAACTCCCTTTTATTTAAACTGGTGCCCAGCACCAGGGCAAGCCTTTGGAGGGGGAGGGAGGTGAGACCAGCAAAGCTCATTAAGGACTGGCGCCTTCTGGCCCCCTGGCCTTCCCCTGAAAGCCAGGCACTTTGGCTCACACAATCCCTTCCTTTCACGCTCTGGGCCTGTCCCCATTACAGCATTCCCCAAACAGTGTTGGAAACAGCCACAAAGGGCAGCATTGTGTCTGGGAAGTGAATGGTGTGCAGACGGTTCCAGCTGAAAGAGAAAGACAAGCGAGAGCACTTCCCACGGACAATGGGAGGGCTTGTGGCTCAGGAAGCTTCCCAGTCCATTAGGATCTGCTGAGGACAATGGCCGTGTGTGGCGGAGAGGAGGAGAACGTGGCCTTGCCGGTGGCCCCTGTCCATCACTGGCAGAGCAGCATTGCTGCCGTGGGACAGAGCCTGAAGGGGCTGAGTCACCAAGGGCAGCATCCCACCGGTGAGGGGACACCATGGGGGGGTTGTCAGAGCTGTGTTGACCCCAGGTGTGCAGTACCTTCCTGGCCTCTGGCAGCAGCCCAGCCCGAAGCCTGTTCTTTCACTGGAAGGCAAATGAGGAAATATTTAAGGGAAACCCTGTGGTAAATGACATGGGTTGCCTCTGCAGGTTGAATCCCTGCTGCTCCTGTCCTCAGATTTCTGCCGGTCAGGTTGGGCACAGTCCTGGAAGCAAGAGAACTGGTGTTATCTTCCTGGGTCTGTGGTCTTCAAGTGCCTGTGACTCAGTTTCCCTTCCTGCAAAAAAGGGAAAATACTCCCGGCTGTCCCATGGAATACTGAAGTACAAGGAAAGTAAGGCACTGAAAGTGATGAAATCTGATGTGAGATGGCACCTGGACCAGTGATGGCACCCACACAGCCCTGTGAAGAGAGCAGGATAAAAAGCCCTTCTCTTCCCTTCCCTCTGCCTGTTGAACCTGCCCTGACTGTAAGGGGAGCTCCTGGTGAAGGTGAACAGACATCTCCCCTCCTCTCACAGCTTTATAGCCAACCTCAAAATAAGACCTTAGTCAAAATATTTTAGTGAAAAAAACCCACAAAACTACCCATATTTCTTGAGGAGCAGTGAAATGCAGTTTGGAAGCATTCAAGTATTTTCCTCTGTTTATGACAGGTTCATCTAATTTGCTCATTCTGAAAAACACTGGAAAGCTTGGCTATGTTTTTAACAAGGTAGATATCTGGTCCATTTCAAGACACACTGGAACTTTTTCTTTTTGAAATAACTTTATTTTGAAATCATTCACAAATTTCTCAAAACTCTACATAAAAATCCATCATTTGGATTTTTTTTGGATCCATCAAATGGGTCATTTTCTGCGATAAAGTTAAGTGTGGTTTCACATTCCATAAATTGGTTTCTCTGATGCCTTTTTTTTTTTTTTGGTCACTTTTTGAATCACCAATTTATTTTGTGAAACCAAAACTGCCAATGCACAGGACGAAAAGCTTTTGGCTTCTCTTAGTAGAGAGCTTTCTGTTGTATCACCTTTTCTAAGCAGAAGAAATGAAACATTGGTATAATACTGGGGAGAATGCCTCCTGGAATGCTACAAAGTCCTGGTCAGAAATATGGAACAGGTGCACCCAGAACATGATACAAAGTTTGTCTTTAATTCTTGTTTGCAAGCACTTGAAAATGGAATGGACTTTAATATTATTAGGAGAATCTCCTTGCAAGAGAGAAAGTGGTTTGTGAACCCTAATGGCCTTTACCATTTACAGGAGAGAAAAAAATTACACTCTGTTAATAAAATATTGTCATGCTTACATCGCACTAGGAGGTTATCTACTGAGCCTTTGATGGTAAGGAGCTGACATCCATACTAGCCCTGCTTCAGGTTCCCTGCAGGAAGAGCCCATTGTGGATTGGAGTGCAGTAGGTGTATCTGCCATTTTGTTTTTCTTGTAAGAAGTCCAGAGAAGCACATGTGGGGCAAGTTTGCCTTCAGATATTAGTCCTGGTCAAATGCATAAATGTAGCCATGCCTGACCATAAAACATACCCATCCGCATATGCAGACTTTCTTTGATTCTAAGGCTTCTCTGGGGGAAAATAGAAACATTTTTTTTTTTCTTGGAGCCATAGGGAGCAAAACCATCTAGTCTTACCATCAACATATTTTCTTAACTTTAAATAAGGTTAAAAAAGGAAGTAATTCAACTGTGGCAGCTCTAATTGGCTACAAGTATAATCCAATAACCTCATTTCAACCATATTGTTAGTTAAGTTAATTGGACCTGCACAGCCACCAGCTAAATACATTGGTGTATGCAAATGGTGAAACTAATTTCCTTCATAAACCTTCCTTCTGCTGAAGTAGGAATTGGGAAGAAGGGATGGGGAGAAAGAAGGCTGTGCTGACGTTACTTCAAAAGATCAATTCTCTTCCAATTATTTGCTCTCTCTAGATAGACAGGACAGAAAATATCATTAATTCCTTTAAATAGATAGGGGAAGGGAAGTAATTTCATTCCCACTTGAAGAGACTGCAGAACAAAAGTGACTGAGCCTTTAGCTTCTAGTTGCCTCAAATCCAGAGCTCCCCCGCTCTGTTTTCACAGCCTCTGTGTCAAGGAGCCGATTTTCTTTGCAAGACATGAGGGGAGGGATCCTGCACCAACTTGGATTTCTGGGTGTTGCAAGGACTTGTAGAGACTGGAGGGAGAAGGGCAAGCTGGTCTTCACTCCAGCATTCATTTTAGCAGGCTCTTTTGCAATAGAAGAGCTGCAATTTGTACCATGCTGTGTGTCAGACAATTCCATTTCCAATGGCAACCTGAAAGCCCTCCAAGAACATGTCTCCTGGTGCCCGATGTAGAGGAGTGACAGTCAGCCCATGTATCCAATTGTCTGTACCTTGGGTAATCGCTTTTTTTCCATCACAAGGAGGGAGGGTCTTTAGAAGTCAAAGCCTGGACTGAAGCCCAGCTACTCCAGCAAGCAAGGACTTTGTGGCAGGAAGGCCAAAAAACAAGTGCTCCAAAAGGTGTAGAAAGCTGACACTGTGGAGGTGAGGAGCAGCCTCCACACAGTTAAGTCTTGGCTTAAAAAAGTTGGCTTAAGTCCTCAGCATTTCCCATTATTATTCAGCTGATCATTGAATTTTCTTTCTGCTGCTTTAAAGCAGTAGGAATTATAATAGTTTTTTTACATCATGACAGATCTGTGTACCGTCTTTGTTATGCCCACTCATTAGGCTTCGTCTCTTGCAGATTGGAGTTACTGCAGGACATAGAGCATCTCTGATATTCTGTGCTCTGCACTTGCATCATGCCTCCCCCAAAAAGCTGACAGCAACCACCTCTGCTTGGAGTGTGATAGCAGCAGTGGCATGTCCTCATCTCAGTTTCCATCTTTCATAGGCAGTCCCAAATGAAAGGAGGTGCACATCCTCGGGTGTCTTTCAACCGACTTTGGAGCAGGCTAGCAGTGAATTGGGACTAGCACCATGCGGGGGAAGGAAGAGATCCTGCCTGTGATTACTATTTGAACTTGATAAGAGGACAGGAAGGAAAAGGAAAAAGAAGTTCTGAGACAGGGCTGAATTGTTAATGCTTTCCACAGTTGCACTTGAAATTCAACGCCTGCTAATATTCCCAGGGAAATCACGAGCTCTCTCTCACACACATGCACACACAGGTTTAATTTCAGCAGTAAATGAAGTCGTAATGCAAACAGAAAGCTAACAGCAGGGAAGGCTATGCTTGGCCAGGTCTGCTCGTGCTACAAGTAATACATATGCACCAGTGCAAAGAACGGCCCCCTGAGAGCAGTTAAGTCTTTCTACCAGAACCACACACTGAGAAGCCAACTGTAACTTTTAAATACAGCTTGCTACAAAAGAAAGTGTGCTGTGGTCCTCTTTGATATTGGAAAGGGGAAGAGATAAGGAAGGGACAAGTGCTACAAAAATCATGAGGAGAACAGATTAAAACCTGCTTGCCTTTAGTGAACATGGACATGAGGCAAGGAAACATTTCCAGTGCCTCACCCAAGTTTTCCCCATGTTCATACCTGAGAGCTAATGATGGGGGAATTACTGCAGAGTGGTCAGGAAAGGGCTGGATGGGGAAAACCATGACCAAAGAGGTTGTGGCATTGCCTCTGCCTCTGAGAGCTGAAGCTGAACTGACTCCTACTAAATGAATTAAAGGATTTCTGGACTGTTGTTTGCCATAGGCTAGGCCAGGTCTTGAACTGGAGAAGCTAACAGTGTTCCTATGCAATACACAATGAGGCTAAGGCTGGTTTTGTCCTGTGACCAGAGAACTGGGCAAATAAGACACAGGCTGGTTTCTAACTGGCCCTTTCTTCATTCACAGCTTTTGCCTTGAACCCAATGCTTAATTAAAAATATCCTACCAGGATGGGAAACACTCAAAAATATTCCCAATAACAAATCTTTATACAGCAATACAGCTTTGAAGTGTTCTTTTTCTTCCTTTCAACATTTGTCACCCCAGCATTAGAGTAAGCTTTCTTCTTGCAGAGAGTCTTAAGCAAACACTGTAAATATTTGGAGACCCAAATGACTAGATTAGCAGTGATGCCATCATTAATAGCAGCGACAGGAAGGTGTCAGAGTTGCAACTTTTTATGTTTTTTAATTGGTCTTGCAATTGTATTGTCAAAATATTTACCCAAGGGTGTGATTAATAATAATAGGTGACAGCTTCAATTATCCTCAAACATATAAGAAAATATCAGCTCTCAGATACAATCTTTAAAAGCATGTCTTAAGCTGCTTTTACAAGCTCACTATGATGAGAATAAATACAGAGATAAAATTTGCAATTAGAACACTTGCTTATTCTAATCTTTTTTTATTTATTTTTTCTTTAAGCAGCATGGAGACAAAATGTTTATGTACACATCAATACTTATCTGAGGATCACCAAACATTCTGCATGCTGCTTTCCTAAGTTCTTAATTCAGTCCCCAACACAGACATGACATTGAGAAGAAAAGTCATCTTAGATATGTTAATGATATAAAGCCCATTGGAATTTTTAAAGAATAAAAATAAAACTGCCAACCCCCTAAATAAAATTGAGTAAAAATATGAGATATCTTACACATCTGAACCATAGGTTTTCCTTTGCAATCAAATAAGAAGTAAGCGTTGTGTCTCCATGTTTCATTTCCTTCCATGTTTTTCCTGTGTGGTCTATTTATCTTTTTTTTTTCCAATCTTTTTTTTTTTTTTTTTTCCTGTTTGTTGCTTGCAGTCAGTTCATGGACCATCTTCTGTTCTCCAAAGGAAGAACAGTTGTTCACAGCCTGAAGGAAGAGGCACATAAGTGTAATGACTATGAAACTGGGCTTCAAAAAGGATTCAGGGGACATTTTGTCTTACTATTTACAAACCATGTACCACCATGCAACACAGGACCTTTGCAAGCACCAGTGGCCACAACAAACTTTTCAGTGCATTCAGTTTTATACTGTGAGCAAGAAGCCTTAACGATAAGATAACAAGAGAAAGGAAAGCTGTATCTTGTGTCATATAAGCTCTAGTGAACAAACAATTCCTGATTTTTATCAAGGATTTCATGGTTTTTTTTTTTTTATACAGTTGATGAATCCACATCTTTACCTATCTTCCCTTCAAAAATTTTAAGGCTTTAATAACGTATTATTAAAGCAAGGTTAGTATTGTTTAACATACAACATTTCTTTCTCACAACTCTGATCTCCATCAATTCATTTAAATAAAGGAACCACAGAAGTTCTGAAGTGATAATAGTGTTCAGGAAAAACAAACAAACAAAGAAACACTCATCAGTTTTTGGGCTCTGCAAAGTTAAAGCAGTTGGTTCTGACTCCAAGAGTGCTGCCACGACAGGTGTGTTGCTGGCAAGAGGAGGAAGTGCTGTGTTTGATCCATAAATGATTGAAAGGTTCCCAGATCCAAGTGCTCCATCTGTGTAATTTTTAATTGGGATGGCTCACAGGAATAGTGACCATGCAAAAGTCATGAGCTTCCTTGAAAAAAGACAGCTGAAATCTCCTTACTTAAAGGGCTCTTGGGCCGCATTTCACTTAAGCATATATTTAACATTCAGTGAACGACTAGTCATGTTGACATACAGGAGGGTCCCAAGATACTGAGGGCTGGGCAAGTGCTTAAGTACTTTTGCCATTACCAGCGCTGGGTCATTAAGAATATCTCAACAACAGAGTAGGATCTTAATTATTTTATTGCAGTTTTAGGAAACAGTGTTTCTCTGGTCAAAAAAAACAGTAAGAAATGTCAAGAAATCCAATTGTTCTATTGGAATGCTCCCTTTGACACAATGCAAAATTATATCTGCTGGTACATTTTTTCTCTCTCTATTTTTTTCTCTCTGTTTATATAAGTAGCAGGTGCAAAACTTTTGAATGCAGAAATGGAATTACTTATTTCAATAAATATATCTGGGGACAGTTTTCTGTTTCCTGACAGAATTTCCCTTTGCTCTATTTCTTAACAGATAGTCTTTAATTGCAACATAAACAATATCTTCCTCACTTCAATCCATCTGAAAAGAATAAATGAAAGAGAGAGAGGGAAATAAAAAATCTGAAAAATAAAGAAAGAAGAAGGAAAGAGAAAGAAAGGAATAGATAAAGAAAGAATAGATGTGTGTGCGTGTATGGTGGTGGTGGGGCTGAAAGGATGCTGATCCCTCAAAAACTGCTTCTAACATATTCCTGGTGCTTATTCTGCACTTTGATTATGTGAACCTCCTGTTCCTCTTTCTAATCCCGCTAAACTGTGCATCTCATTGATTTCCCATGGCAGCAAAGTCAACACATGCTGCATAAAAGACATTCCCTTTTATATATTGTTTTAATTTTGCTGCCAGTCATTTTCATTGACCTCTGTTTTTGGACTGCAAGGCTGAAAGAGGCAGAGCTTGCAATCTGCTGGGTTGTAAATTCCTTGTTTATTTACAAACCCTCCCTTTTCTGTCTCTTTTTATTTTTTTTCCTGCTTTTTTATTTTTATTATTATTATTATTTTGCTCACAAGTGAAAGTTAGCAGGACTTTGAGTATGTGGATGACATAACCCCCTCTGTTGAAACAGCACAGTCTGCACACTGCTGAGGCACTGTGGCTGACAAAGCTCTTCATGGAGATGTCCTCCACCTGCACCAACAACATACCTGTTGTTGAGAAGAAGCTACCCAGCTGCAGCAGTGAAGACAGCGTGCTGAGTCCCAGTCATATAAATCCACTGGGTAAATGTTGTTACCTTGATCACATTATTTTGGGAGTTGGATATCTGAAAGATGAAAGACAGCATCAAGATGCAAAAGGTGAAAATGAACTTTTGGATATTACAGAAATTAGGGGGAAAGAATAAACATCTTTCTAGCTGAGAAGCATAGATGAGAATCTATCAGGCAGCTGCATTATCAATCTTATTATATTAAGCATAAGTGTAAATACTGAAAAATTCATGAAGCAGAATGAAACAGTAAAGCTTAGTTAAAACCCAGAGCTCCAGTTTGATATATGCAGTGCTGACAGCATAAATTGAAAGGAAAGAAGGAGAAAGAACAAGGGCAGTTTTACATGTTCTTTTCTTCACGGATTTTTCAATATGATTTTCGTTCATGAAGTTCAAATACTGGAATGTGGATATGTGCCTGTTGCACAGGGCACATCTCAAGGATTCTCCCTTAGAGGTTCCTCTCCCTCCACTCTTGGTGCTGGGGAGGGTTTCCTGCTGTCAGACTGTTCAGAAGTGCAGCCCTGGCTAGTGTCAGATGAAGACTAGGCTTATCAGAAACAGAGTATGAGAAGAGAGTTTAGACGTTAGGAAAGGGAGCCAGACTTTCACGCTGGCTGGGAACTATTTGGAGAACAAGGCCATGAAAGTAGTAACGTGGCAACTCTGGGAATTGAACTGCTGCACTACAATGGGCACCAATGGGCCTGTGAAGGCACTTCAGACTCGACTTTTTAGCTCTCTGCAAAATTCAGCTCTGTGTGCAAAAATGTCACACTTCATTCTGTAGTGCATATATCCTAGCTACATGTGATGACTATCATATGGATATTGCAATATAAGGCCTGTTGTAACTGACGATACCTTGGCCGTACTACCAGTGGGCCACTGAGGACTACACCACTGCAGGTCTGAATGTGCAAGTGTGTGGGCACATGCATGTGCGAGAGGATTCAATTCCTCTCCAGTTTCACTCAGCGCATTTGCTATTGTGATTCAATAACAAAGGCAGATAAAACATCCCGCTTTCTGAGGATGTGCAGGCAATGCCAATAAAAAGGAAGGGGATCTGAGCTTTGGCTCTGTAAGTACAAAGAAAGCAGGCAAATGCTCATTGGGTCTTTTAATACAGAGACTTCAAAGAAAGCCTCTCCGCACAAAAAAGACGGGGAGTGGGAGAGAAAGGGAAAAGTAAAAAGAGAGAACCAACAAAAGAAGTTAACTGTGGAAAAAGACAACTCACTGACGAAAATATATGGAAACCCCAGCGAATAAGCCAGCTAGATATTTTACGTACAGAAAAGAGAACAGATGCAAGTTATATTGGAATTTTTTTGCCCTGAAGGGGAACTGGATATTTTGTTTATAAAGACACACGTAAGAAAAAAGAGTAAGTACTTATGCATGTGCAAGGACAATTTACCTTGGGTTTGGGGGTTTGTGTTCCTTCAGAGAACCAGACCTTTTCTTTTTGTGTCTCACCTTTCTTCCTCTGGTTTGGGTTCCTCTTTGCTATCTCCCTCAAGGCCCAGATGGACAGTCAATGCAATCTGTCTCTTTTACTTAAAATGGAGAGAAGGAAACCTCTGAAGAACTTTTACTTCCCTCAGCCCCATGGGACAGGGCCTAACCTTGGCTGTACAAATGTGGGGGGAAAAATGTCCTCTTGCTTTGTTTAGGCATCCGAACATTGAATGGAAAGAGATGACGAAAGTCAATCTAGACCTCAGTGATCTACTGAGTCATCCTGTCCTCGTTCTTCGAATCCTCCATAGATATGTAGTACTGGGAGCTATTACCTGCTTGAAGCACTACAATATTTGCTTCTTTCACAACCCCTGCCAGGCACAGTCTTTATTTTCTCTGCTGGCCAAAGAGGATCTTCTACACTTTATTCAAAATGCCTTCCCTCTTCCTTAACTACAGAACTAAGAGATGAGACAGAGAAGCTAGTCCTACACACAGAGGAACACAACAGGATTTTTTTTATTTTGAGACAAATAACATTTTTACTTTATTGTCCAAGAATGTTCTAATGCAAAAGTTTGGAGTCTGTGTTTAAATTATTCAGTGGTGTGGGTGTTGTGCTATCACTTCCCATTAACTGGAATGGGTTTTGTGGTATTTGGGTTCTAATTGCTGGGTTTGAAGCTTAATGTGAGATACTGGGGCTTGAAAAATCATCTTTCTCATCTCTCCTAAACTGAAAATTTTGAGAATATTTTGCCCTTGCATAGTAAAGGGGATTTGTGAGGCAGCCAATCAATCAATCAGTCTCAGAGTACCTGTTGGGTAAGGACATTTCTTTTGATATATACAGAACTAAAGTTTAATCCAAAACCTCAGGCAAACACAGTTTAACCTTCAAGAACAAAAAGAGCAACAACACAACTCTACAAACAAAGCAAAGAACAAAACCAGTTATTAAATTCTAATGGCAGCCAAGTAAATTTTAACATCTATGAAATGTGTGTGTGTGTGTGAATATATACAAAGACATACATGGACACAAACACACAACCATGCACATTTTATTTGAATAAGCTGATATATTTCCCTTACAGGAAAACACACCTCAAAGCCAATGTTTACAACTAGCCAAAGCTGTCTAAGTTCCTGACAAAATTCCATTTAGTTTAAGACTCATTTTGATGTATTTTGGTATTTTGCCTTTGCATGTGGCATTGATTCCATCATGTTCCATTCAAGAAATGGAGCAATTCAGAGACTTCATCTGAATTTTCCAGCAAGTAGACTTGTGTTCCTTGCTCAAAGTTCATCTACATAGTGAGAAGTAGCTATAGTCTGCAGTGACAGATTAATTCCTAAATTAGGAATTAAATTTCATTATCTGAATTTAGCCTAGATTTAAAAGTCAGCAACACTGGTATCATTTTAAAAACAGCAGTACTTGGAGCTTGTGTTAGAGACCTGTACTAGCTCTGAAAATACTATTCACATTCTCTAGGTAAGGCATGAAATATCTTCACATATTATGACATCTTTATTAGTGACTCACCAAGAAATCCACTGGTTCCAAGGATGCAAGCTTGAAATAATTGTCTCCTTAATACAGTTGACTTTTACAGACCTTTCTTGGCTTTCATTAGGTTGAGGGATAATGCCTTTTTACAGGGTTTAAAATTTAATTTAATCTCTTTTGAACTGCTTTCTTGTAGTAAGAAGTAGGACCTTCTCCACTGATTATTTTTGGTTATTAGATTGACCACATGGTTCACATCTAGCCTCAAGTGACATTGTAGGCAGATGCATCTCAGTTGTTATCAGCCTGTTTTCTGTCCTTTATCTGGAATTTTATACCTCATATCAATTGTGTATGGGTTGTTCAATGGGAGAGCTACTGACTTCGCATCAGGGCATTTATTAGCTTCACCAGGGGAGCTTTCATTTTTACCCACATTCTTTGAAAATAGCTTATTGTGGAGAAAGCTCCATGGTGAAAAAACAAACAAGCAAACAAACTAACAAACAAAAAAAAAATCAACAAAAAACCTGCTAGTTGATATTTAACAATTGCAGCAGTTTTCTGCCCACATTTTTGCTCCCTGACCTAGCCCTTGCATATGCACAGGAACTCACAGATTCACAAATTTTCAGTGTTTTCAGGTATCCAAAAGAATAAATCAAAAAGAAAGTTTCAGACTCCTTGGTATTTATGATATGCAGTGGAAACGTGCTGGGCTTAGTTCAGGCACTTTTCAGGCTGCAAAGGTGAGTGAATGAAGGACTCTCTCATCCAAACTCCAGCCAGCTACAGGGAGAGAGGGACACATTGAACTGCTTCAGGGAACAAGGCTATGTTCCAGGGAACTACGATGTTTTAATGAGAGACATTCAAAAATCTTTATTGTTTTCAAACTGAGATTTAATGGGAGAATCATCATTTTGCTCATCTTTTTTTTTTTTTTAATTTTATTTTTATTTTTGATAAAAGGAATCTTCTTTTCTCCTAGCCTTTCCTTAAAATATTTCCTCACAGTTCTAAAATCCTTGGGAGGATGAATGTTCTGGAAATATTGTCATGCTCTGTCTCCAGGCTCAGGAGTTTTATAGCATGCAGAGAAATATGCAGGGTAATTGAATTTTGTCCCAAATAACAAGATCAGAGTCACTGCCCTCCCAGTCATTTCTGCATCCTGGCTTGGCACCATAGAAAACTTAAACTGAAGTCACCACCAACAAAAAAGACTACACAGTTTTGTTGTTCCTGCTTACTTCTATATAATCTTGAGCAATAAAATTGTTTTATTTTCCCTCTTGTGAGTTATTAAGTGTTTTTATAGTTCCCATCTCCTCTTCTTCTTCCCACCACAAACTAAATGTAGAAGATGACCGATATATTGTATGATATTTGAGAAAACAAGTTTTGATGCCATTGAAAACAGTAGCAAAGCAAATCTTCCAGTCCTGCCAAATTTCAAATCATCAGATCAGTTCTGGTTTTACTCAGGCTAGATCACCAATTATGGGGAGATAATGTGAGAGAAATTACATAGCTACTGGGCCTGGTTTTACATTAGTCTGCAAATTGCAAACATTCTGATTTAGTAACTGTTTATATTCACTTTGTATGGGTGTAAAATTACAGTCCTGCTGGCCTGAAGGAAGATTAATTCATATTAGCCAAGAATCTGGCCCTTAATGTACTTAGTTCATTGAGATGATCTTTTGGTAATGAACAAATTGATTCTGATAACCCAAATTGATTCTGATCAACCCAAATCATGAAAGAAACTCTTAAGGCCAATAGCTTAGTAAGATTCAAAAAGGGATTGGATATTTTCATGGATAATAAGTTTATCTGGACTCAGCCTGTCTATTAACCTCCACCATGCAAAACCTGCCCTCCTGTATGTTTTGAAAGTTTGATACAACTCTTACTTTTAGTGAAATGAACTACTGGTGTGAGATATTGGGGAATACGACTTGAGCGCCTTGCAGTTTCACTACTATGCCAAGGAGACAAGGTGTACTCTAGTGTCTTAGTACATGATAAAATTGTCAAGTGCAACCAGCTGATGTGTTAGAGACCACCAGCTCAGGTTGTGAAGACTCACCTATGTACCACTGCATACCACAGTAATGCATGAAAGTGACAATGTTTTTACTAATTAAAAAGAGAATTGGGTACTTTGCCAAGAGACACTGGGAAAGGTTCAGCAGCATTGGTCAAGAGAGCACTAAATTATAGAGCATTACTAGTCAAGTCATTCCAGAGGGAGATCAAACTTCACACTTCAGAGTTTAGGCCAATCTTTACCTACAAGTGATAGAATGAGATTTTAGGGGAAATAGTTTCCTCATAACTGTCCACTATATCTATCTTCCTCTAAAGCTTGCAACTGTAAAGGACAGCATACTGGAATTGATGACCTTTCAATTGATTAACTGACTATTACTATATAACTGACAATTACTAAATCTTGTGTGAAACTGTGTCCTAAAAGTAGATCAAAACTGAAATGTTCAGTGGTGACACTAGTCTTGTTTTCTTCAGCGGGAGTAAGGGGTATCCAACATGTTTCTAGGAATTTGTTCCTCAACCTAAGCTGCTGCCATTTCAAGAAGGGCTCAGGGGCTCCCAGACCTTTCCTGGAGCCACTCTATCTGCCACAGGACTGGGTTTAAAGTTAGTCATGTATAAATGCATTGAGCCTAAACTCTGTAGGAAAAAAAACAGAAAGGGGTGATTTGTGCATGTAGAATGAAGAAGGTGCAAAGTCTGGCACAACAGAGGTTAACATGCTGTCTGTGAGGTCCCTATGGAGTCTAATTTGGTTATTAAATTTATATACTAGGCTGCGTTCCACTCTGTTACTACCTTCTTTTTTGAGCAGACATAAATTCCTCAAAAAGTCATTTTGATTTTTGCATCTGACAAATTATTCCTGTATCTGCTATTTTTCTCTCCTTCAGTCCATATTTTTCTTACAATGATGCCTATCTTTTTTTTTTTTTCCAAGCCTTACCATGTTGACAAGCACCAACGTTTAAGTTCAGACAGAAATCACTACTGAACTGCAGCAGTCCACCCTTTCATTTTAACAATGATCTGGGAGAATGAGATTGCAGTGGGACCTTAATTTCCCTTGTTAGAGCTGTAGCATTTGGGGCTGATGAAGTTCACAGTAAACCCATCACAAATGAACCTTACCTGATATATTATCTATCGAGGCCATATAATGAGCACCTGGTGGAAACAGCAGTCTGTATGTGAAGTTGCAGCTACTAAACTGCTGAGGTGCAGTGCACTGCACTTGGTGAGTTCAGCCAGGAGGAAGAAGAATCAGGCTTTCATTGAACTCGTCTTTACAGTCATTGGGTAAACAGGCTGCCTGTGGGCCCAAAGGGCTGTGCAAGGCACACTGTGAAATGCAACACTTCACTTTACCAAGCTGCAAAGCAGCTGTGTGCCCTTCGCTGAACCTTTTGAAAAATAAGGGTCTGGCTGAAACAAGGCCACAAAGAGAATTCACTTTTACAGTCTGCCAGTGAACTACTGTGAAAACTGATGCCAACTGGGACCAGAAAAGATGTTTCCTTCTGACTCCAAAACACTGACTGGCGAGCCTGGATTGATGGACATGTAGTGTTCTGTCACCCAGTGCCACATTGGTCATGATAAAGTATTGTTTAGGGTAGATAAGGCCTTCAGTAAGAGATGAAAAATGATGCTACCTTCCAGAGGGCTTGCAAACACATAGACAAAATGTTATGAATAACTTCAGAATGAGAAAATGACTGTACTGGATGAAAACAAAGGAATTGCTTTCAGGGTAAAAAGTGGTAAGAATAATGAACCCATTGCTTAAGGGTTTGGTTACTGACACCTCCTTCTGAAGGATCTTCAAGGGAAGAGGAAAGTGAATGTCTTTGAAAGTGGATACTTAGAATAACTACTCTCTCTCTCTTAACTCACTTTCTGATGGAAAGCAGTCAGTGATCAGCACCCCACAGCAGCAGTATGCAACAAATTAAGGCACTGAGAAGAAATGCTTCCTGCTAAAATAAATAGAGAATATAGACAGCCAGTGTAACCGTTCTGAATCCAGGTAGAAAACCAGAACCCCCCTGCATGTGGGGGGTTTCTGTTTTTGTTTTCAATTTATGACTGCAATGACCTAAATCTCAACAGTACCCAGACATCACGTTAGTAAGCAGTATTGCAGTTGGGTTAGACAGGGTCTCCGAGATTTTAATTTCTTCATCTGTAAAACATCTGCATGGCAGCATGAGCAATGCAGCTGAAAGTCTCACAGGGAAATAAAAGTTCTTGTTCTTGATGAACCAGTTCATGAGGTATCCTTTCCTCCTCTTGACTAGGGATCATGTTTCTCTTAGTATTCAGTCTGATCTTACACAGATTCCTGCATTTCCTTTCCAAGACACATTCACATATCTATTCTGTTCAAGATGAGACACATGGAGCTTTAAACCGTGGATTTCAAGGACTTTTTTTTTTTTTTTTTTTTTTTTTTTAAGAACTGAATAGGTTTGGGGTTTTTCATGAGAAATGGAGAACTGAAGCTGTCTAACTCTGTCGTGGAAGTATCCAAAGACCTGTCAGTGCCAGCCCTGGAAATATTATCTGCTCGTGATTAACAGCAGGGTGGAGGGAGTTTATTTGCTCCTCTTCCAGTGTTTCTTCCTTGTAATGGGTCTTTCTTGTGTCATTTTAGGGTGTGAGGCAAATTGCCAAATTTCTGGAGTTCAAACAGAACAAGTCTGAAGCTCCCTTGGTTTTTTTTGCCAAGGGCTGCCTATCACTGATCTAATAGAAAACAGATATGTGGTAGGGTTTATACAGCTCTAATTTGTCCAGTTTGCAGACAAATCAGGTTACAGCTGGGAGGAAAATGAGCTGCAGGGAACTGTGAGTTCCCTGGGGGGAGATACCTGGAGAAGAGTTCATCTCTAGGGGACATAGGACAGAAAAGGGTCCCCTTCTCATCTCAGGGCTTGGAAATAACTTGTAGATCAGATATCATTCCCTGGATTAAGGAAGCCTGAGTGTGTTTTTTGGACCATTTCAGACACACAGAAAACAGGTCCATCACCAGCCAGTGCTACCCACAGGCAGCCCTGGTCCATAATCTTTGCACCACAAAGTTTTCTCTGTTGAAAGGCCATTTCCCCAGCAGTTACTGCATCATCAGCTCCAGTTTACCAGAATTGTTTTCCTTAGCAGAAAGGACCCCATGGCATCTTAAATTCATGGTCTGAATGGAGTTTTTATCTCTCTTGTTTTTTTCAGTTTTTAAATAGATAATGTTGTGTCTCACATTTAAATTTTGGTAAACTGAGAGGTGGAATGTGTGTAAGCATGGGTTTATACTGTATGAGGCAGAACAACCCGCTCCATTATGCCAAGCATGTGTGACCAAACTGTATCCCATCCAAAGACATTTCTTGGATGTGGGACATTCCAGAGACTGACTCACAAAAGTCCTTCACAAGACAGATTTCTCTCCAGACCATGCCTCATTCAACCCATGACTAATTAAACTCACATCCTATTTTAAATGCAACTTCTATTTCCTTATGACACAAAGGAATTTATACTCTTTATAGGCAAGTGAATAAAGGGGAGTAGAAAACTTAATTATTCCAGAATGTTTTCTGCCTCTAATATTCTGATGCAAGATCAGGGGTAATATAATTAATATAGAAAACTGATGGATATGGAAAACATGTAGATCTACAGACTCATTGTGTTGGTGGTCACTAATGAGTTTTGTAATTTTATTTGTCTCCAAAGTCTCTCCCTCTCCATGAATGACTCTGTGAGGACCATTCTTTGCTACAAAGAGATCTGGTTAGTATATTTATAGTGGCAAAGTTCTTGTCAGGGACATACAACTTGAGTCACCAAAATAATTCTTTTCCTGGTAGTAAAACCACTTCCCTAAATGACATAAGCTTTCCTGACAAAAAGGCTCTTTTGCTAAAATGAGCTGCATCTACAGAGGGAGTTCTGACATTCAAACTGTACAAAATTGAATTGTCCTGTTTTGGCTGTGAAGGAATGGGGCATCTTTCAATGTCACTGCTGGGGAATCCAGCTGTAGGAACTCACAGATTACTTCTGGTCTCCCCAATGCTCTCTCTGCAAATTTTTTAATGAGTGTAAAAAGGGAATTCTGCTCCTGAATTTGAGAATTACAGAAATGTATTATTCGGTGGATCACACTGATATGGGTCACATTTTCCATTGACACACTTGATTTCATTTTCCATGAGTTTTGGTCTCAGATTTTTTTTTTTTCCTTCCAGCCATACAGAAATTAAAACCCGTTCCACCTCATTTAAGTCTCCATCTATTTATTGATCCTACCAGTGTCACAGTTGTGGGTGAATGATGGCAAGAATGGCTGAAGTAGATCCACCTCAGGGTCCAAAGCGGAGTTCGTGCCTCAGCCTAGACTCGAACCAAAACCAAATCCAGTTGGCAAGTTATGAGTAGGGAGCTGATCTTTTTGGCTGGAGAGACAAAAGGTGTCCAGCTGGGATGCTTGTCTTCCACTGAGTATAAAGAAGCTATTTCTTAACCTTTGTGGAAGCACAAAACTCAGGTAAACCTTAAGTCATGGGCTCTGAGGCTGCCAAGGAGACAATGTTTATGAACCCAGTGAGGCTGCTGGGATACTGGAGTGGCTGGGAACAGAGACAGGCTCTTCTGAGCCACAACCCAAAATGTGCTCCTTAGCAATAGTAAACATCTATAAAAATCACAAGACACCAAATGAGGAATCTTTCTCAGAAAAATAAAAATTAAATATACTTAGCCAATGAAGAGCTTTTATTGTGAAGTCAGTCCTTCATGTTTTATAATGTTTACACTACAGTTGATTTGGAATATTATTAAAAACCTTTGTTAGTATCATAGTTGTGTAACACCAAGGATTTTTTTAAATTTAATTTAATTTTTATTTTTTATATTTTGTATTCTGTAACACAAGAACTCCAGGTTATTTATACGTACAGTATGCTGAGGTAATGGACTACATTAAATTCCAACCCGGTGGAGATTTATTATGTTAGAATGAACATTGCCTACAGTACAATAACTCACAGAGATAACAGGAAACATGCTAGTGGTAGAGGAATTTGCATTTCATAGTTTAGGATAGTAACTGATATAACAGGTGGCTTAATCAGGAGGCTTAGCTGTATGACTCTCCTGAAGGTCAGTTTTGCTTAGGATAGGCATTGCTTGGATTATGGAATAACAGATCCAAGCTGGTGATGTTTGACTCTAAAGAAGTGTAAACAGTTCAACTGTTTTCACAATAAATATTTGCTTGAATATAAAAAATGGTATTTTGTTATGTTCATGCTCATTTGTGTTTGCTTTCTAGTAAATGGCTGTGGAATAAGAACATGCATAAAATCAATGAATTTTAATCAAATATCAAATAATATGATAATATGTGTCCTTTAACTCCTTAACGTTTTTGAATGCAGGAAAATGAAACCTAAGAGGGATTTTCTTAGCTCCAGGAAACAGTGACAATTCCATGCATTTTGTTACAAAACTTACAAAGCTAGTATGTGTATGTCAAATGATGCAGTTTATTAACATCAAGAAATCAAAGTAAATATGACTCCCTTTGCAGTCACAGGCTGCATAAAGGCAACCTCTCTCTCTCTCAGTAAAGGTTTTACTTTCTTCTTGAGTCTTTAATTTAGGAAAAACAAAATAAGGAAAGATAGGTCTCTTTAAGACCCATGAAAATGTCCATGACTTCTAGACAAATATCAGATGAATTGTCTTTTTATTTCAAGAAAAAAAGACTTTCCCACCATTTCTGTACCATTGTCACCACAGTCTGGATCCATAGCATTAAATAAAAGTTGTCCTTTATTTGTCTATTCCTAATGTCAATGGAGAGGCGCTCATGTACTTCAAAAGAATTAGGATTTGAGCCTTTGAAAATCATAAGGATATGGATTTGGAAGGAACTATGCTGCTTTCTAATTATTCACTTTGATTTGTTTTTATATATATTTGCTATTCTAAAAGGTCCTGTGCAAATCAGATCATTGCAAGTGGTGGGTTCTCATCTCCTCATCCCTCTGTGACTCCCACCCATACAGAACCTTTCAGTAAAACATACCCGGAGCACCAGCTGGTTGAAGAGACTTTGTCCCCCACCTCCCTGCCCGTCTCTGCTGACGTGAACAGTAAAATATGCAGTAACAGACTTTGAGTAAGATTGAAAAAGAGGAGGAAAAAATATGCTCCCAGCAGGCAAAATATTGGTGACATTTTTAATAATAATGAAACATAAGACCACAGTAGGGCAAAACTGAAATCCATTTTGCATGTCAAAGAATTGGTTGCATTTAATTTGTTTGGCATATTTTACTAGCTTTCTATTTCTTATGGAATAAGTTCAAGGTTATGAAATGTATTGCTAGTACGAAATGTTCATAAGGATTTGAGATGAAAGAGAATAAAGCAGAGAAAGGTCTTCCAACTCATTTTTGATTGATGAAATCTTTTGTGAAAAATCCTTCTTCCCTCTCAATGTAGCTTTGAATTCATATTTAGGGAATTAAGATGTATGTTTTGTAAAAACAAACAAAGAAACACAAAAAAATTGCTATAACTTATTTATTTATTTATGTTTAGAGATTCGTGTCTCAAATTTATTCCAAACTGGTTGAATTTATTTAAATGGTTCCCAAAGGACATGGCAGGACTTAAATGTCTGAGTCTTGAGCTGAATCTGACTTTGCTTCTTGCTTGATTATTTCATTATAAACTTCTCTTTCCTTTAAACTACCTGATTTCAGTCAAATCTGTACAAGAGCAGCTTCATTGGGACTCTTGATATGAAAATCAGTAGCGGGGGAACTTCAAGAACTTCAAAAGCTTCTGAAAGGCCATGATAAGCCTCTGTATTATGGGAGGTTTATTAAGGGATTTCATTTGGGTTCTCAGGACTGTCCACAGATTGGAAGGATGGGAATAAATAAACTGCAGGGAAGGTGAAACAGGGCAGGATCCAGGCAAGGGCTTGCTTTCCCCATGGTGTCACGATTTTGGCTTTTGGCTCTGTAGTTATTTATCCACTAGAGGTCTGTGTGTGCCCCGGAGAGCCTCTGACTACAGCTGAGCACGTCCTGCCAAGCAACCTGTTCCCTTCATTTTAGGGGAAAAAAACATCAGTTCAGCAACACTGCTCCCTTTCCTGTGTGCAGCTTCACGCTGTTTTTCACGAGTGATGTCAGACAATTCCTTTTTATATTTTTAGAGAACAAGAAACAAAGTTTTTTTATTTTTTATTTCTTTTTCCACCTGTACCTCCAGGTTCACAGAATGATGATTTTCTTTTGCTTTGTTTGGCAACAAACAAGCAAACAAAACCAAAACCCTCAAATCATCCCAATTTTTCAAAGTACAAAGGAAATGCTCCATAATGGGTGTTTTCAAACTAAATGATTTCTAGGACTCAGGTCGCCTCCATCCCCATTTTTTTTCAGTTTGTGGAAAATTAAAAGAAAATAAAACAATCAACATCCCACCCCACCCAAGGAACAAATAAACAAACACCAAAATCAAATTAGTTTGGGTGTGGGGAAACATATTTTTGTCTGATTAATTTTCACTGGTGATCTGAAGTGGCATTATTTGCTCAGATCCAGTCTTGATAATATGCAGCGCCTTGCAAAGCAAAAGAGATCATATCTGAGCTCAAGCTGTGTTGAAATGCATGTTTCCCTTCACATTAGATTTATAGGACTGCCTGCTGTTAAATGCAAGCCTGTCTGGGTAAGGCAGGTCAGTGCAGCTTGAAGGTGAACCAGACCATTACACACAGATGATGCTTTGCTCCTCTGTATCACATTGCCCACCGCTCCATGGAAAGCTAAAGGTTAATCTCAGCTCATAGAAGTGAGAGCATCCGCAGGCTGCTCCAGCTTTGTATGTCTGGCCCTGTACAGCACCTTCACAGACAGAAGAAATTCAAATGACAGCTTTAAACTATTTTAGCTTTTATAACTCATGCTTAGTCAGTGTGTATTTCAGCAGAAACTTATGAAGTTTTTATTTTCAAATAAGATAGGAGTGCAAAATTTACACTGGTGTAACTTCAGAAACATTAATCAAGGAACAAATTCATCTTCTGACTCTTTCTGTATGTCTAATCTAGGAAGAAAATGACTGCAGCTAGGTTTGATGTTTTGTAAACATCTGTCTGCTCATTTAAATTGCATCCACATGTCAAGACACATAAATGCTATATTTATTCGTTTTTATTTTTAAATTAAAAAGTCTTCCTGCTGTTGGTTTTTGTTTGTTTGTTTTAAACAGAAATAAACAATTTCAGGAAAATGATAAGTGTGGAACACAAACATACCGCAAAGTGCAATAAATCTTTCTCCAAAGAAATTCACCTATCTCAGTTGTGCTGTCTTGTATGCCAGCTTCAACACTGTGTGTAACTACTGAGTAACGAAGTTACCTCATTGGTTCTGTTAAAAATCAGAACTGAATATGTCCCACTAGCTAAATGGAGAAATACTGAGATTTCTTTTATTATCCAAGGGACGTTATTTGAAAAACATGGTTACATCATAGAGGTAATGTTTATGTAAATGTCAGAAATGCAGCTACTTAAATTCTGAGCTACTAAGGCTAACAAAGTAACAAAACTACATTGTCTATTTGAGAACAGTACCTATGATTTGTAAGCTTCTTGAAAAATTAATACTCAAAGTGTGAGTGACAGTGGTAGAGATTTTCTGGTTTCACTGAAGGGCTGAGTGATTAATGAAACTAAATTAATCCAGTATATTAATCAGTATAACTCAACCCATTTTAAGCACTGACAAGTTACAGAGATGCTAATCTGAGAGCTGGTATCAGAAGAGAGAATTAATCTCTGCTCAAATCAGTGGAAAAATACAGGAAGGACATTCTAACGTTAAGTGGGTAAAGATGACACACACACCCCAGAAGCTCCAGAGACGGAATTATTTGCAGAAAAGTACTAGCAAGTGGGCTTGAATAATGAATGCATTCAAGAAACTAATGATTCCTAATGGAACGAAGATTTCATCCATGGCATTCGTGGGCAAATTGGTGACATCAATATGTGGAGATCAATTGATGTTATTCTGAATTTATTAGACACAGTGCGCTTCACATCTTTTCTTTTAGGAAAGAGGCTAAAAAAACAACAATTAAGGATTTTAGTAAAAAAGAAAAAACAAACCCAAAAGCCTGTGTAATTCTCACTTAAGGAGTTTGATTTTATTGGGATTTTATCAAAGTGAATCATAATTAAAGTGGTAAAAGTAAATCAATTTAAATGATGAAAACTGAGGAGATAACAAGGTGCAGTTTGGTTTTAGGCTGTCAATTGGAAACGACAGTGAAAGATTAATACTACATAGCCCTGTGTGTCATTAGGCAGAGTAGAGCCAGCATGCAGCTTTTACCTTTTGATGTTCACACATTATTTTTTAACTCTTTTTTTTTCTTTTTTTTTTTTTTCCCTCATTGTCTTTGGTTATCACTTCTTTTTACAGCCTGAAGACATTATGAATGCTTCCTAGCTTCTTTCCGTCCACATGTACCAAACCAGAGAGTAGGAGACAGCTGGTTTGCCTGAGGGCAAGCCAAGTCTGGGGGAGCCACTCAGTGGACAGGCACACTCTTGTGTTTGGATAAAAGAAATATCATTGTTTTACCCAGGAGTTGCACAGGAGATACTTTACACACCCCTGTCATGACATCATTTGAAAAAAAAAAAGAACCATTTTGTAATATCAGCACTTACACAAGGAACAAAATTCTTTTGTTCTGGTCTTCATTGTGATGGATAAAGATGAACTACTCATTGGTCTGGAAGATGGTGAGTGACTAGAAACCCTAATGACCCTGTTATACTCTCATAAGCAAACAGAAAGTAGAAGCAACCATTATAAAGAGACATGCAGATGCACAGCTCTTCAAAAGAAAGACAACTTCACTGAGCTAAAAGAAAATCATTAGCTGAGCTGTTTGAAGGGGAGGCAATAGAAAGAAGAATGTAAAAGAAAATTGAGAGCTTTTTTTTTTAATTTTAAGAATCGACAAATCAGGAAAAACAATTACTTTGTCTAAAACTTGATTCTAGCTTAATGTGCAAGGGAGGCTGTTAATTTTTTCAAAGCAATTTATAGTTAACATTGAAAAAGGGAAACAGATGGCAATCAATAACCCTGGGAAATTGTGATGTGCAGAAAAAAAATAACATGAGGTTACAAATAGAGAAAAATCCATGCTTGTAAGTCATACAGACTTCTTCCCTTTCAGTTACATTAGGAACTAAAAAACCCTGCAAAACATATTGCTCTCAATGGTAGAGAGAGATAATAAAGCTCTTCTTGGTGCAGAGAAAGCAGGAATTTTTCAAAGAATACTTTTGTCCTGTAGCTGGAAAGATGTAGGTGATGAATTCATCACACAAAGGTGAAATTTCCAGTCTATGAATAAAATGAGGATGTTAGGCAATTTCTCCTAGAGAATATTTTGCATCAAATAATGTCAGATAACTGAGTTTAAGAGTTAAAAAGAAAAAAAAGGATAATAGAGGAACAGATGTCTGTCCACCTGATCTTAGTGTGCAATTAACTTTAGCTTACTAGGGAACCTACAGGAGGCAAAGATAGGGCTAATGTTGGACTAATGTTAAAAAAAAAGACAAATGTGACGAACTACTAGGTGCTGGTAGATGAAAGTGCAGCTACAGTTACTAGTCTGCTTAGCTAATCTCACATGGCTTCAAGGTACATTTCTGGAAGGGCTATACTAGGTTTTCAGGCCATAAATACTGAAAAGACAGGAATATATTTGTCCTCAATTAAAGAAGTTAACTAATTTTTAGGGAGTTAATGACTGTATGATGGGGAACCATTATGTAGGGAAAGACTCAGGGAATAAAATTTATCAATCTTCTTCATGAGATGAACAGAAGCATTTACAAGTGGAAGAAAAATCCAATGAGAGACCCTTTCATCACTACAAAGGTTAAACAAAATTACAGGTGAGAAGTTTGAAGAAAAATTTAGACAAGAAGGCAAATCATATTTTATTTAGATGGTGGTATGAGTGATTACAAATACTGAAGGCTGTGATAAGTGCACTGGCAGCTCCATTTCAAAGTCAGAGGTGAATGTTTTTATAAAAATGATCAGAAAATCTCCATACAAGCTGCAGCTGATTAAAAGCAAGAGTCTGTATGTGCATGTGTGCATGTGCAGATGGAAATTAGGTTGTGTTTTTTATAAACTGTGTTCACAAAGAGAAAAAAATGGACAGTATTAAGAACCTCTTTTGCCTGGAGGAGAGATGCACCACAAGAAGCAGAAGATGGAGCTGATTTAAGACTCAAAAGAAGCTTTTCAGAAAACATGGTAATGGCGATTAACCACCAGAACAAAGTACAAGGAAAGGGATACGGACAAAGTCTCTTCTGATTTTACAGTGGGCTGAAAGCTTTTCTAGGAGACAAGCTTTAATCTAAGACAAAGAGTGCTTTACTCAAATACAAGTTATTGACTTGGGGCTGGATAAATGGGCCTGAGATATTTCAATAAGAAAACAGAAAGATTTCTTTTGATGTCACTGTTGGAAATATGTGTGATTCTGCATGACTCCTGTTGCAGAGTTTCAACCATTTACTTCTATACTGAAACTGATAACACATATCTGATTCCAAATTCATTTCCAGTAAGGGGCTAATCTAGGAAAAACTTCATAAAATAAAAACTACCTTGGGAACTGATTGCTTTTCCCAGAAGCTAACAGCTCTGTACTCTATGTCTAACTTCTAGCTTAAACCAATCTTATTTTAAAATTCTTGACACTAGCCTTTGTTAAGCTGTCCTCCTGCTGGTTAAAAATGTCTTTATTATCTAGAAATACTCCCAGTGCTTCCCTGAAAGTATTTTGTCACTTCCCTTCTTGATAAATTAGGTGCATATTAATGGGCATTTAAGTTGTAATATAGGACTTCTCATTAGGAACAGGCATTTTGTTTGAAAAGAGGCAATAAAAATAATTTCAGTGGATGCATACCAGGACTGTAGATCAGGTGAAGGATGCAGATTTATTTGTGCATTGTAAGCTTTGTATTGTGGGAATTTTTCCCATTGTTTAGCAAAGAACAAAAGCAGGATTCTGAAATGGACTAATTCCATCTGCATTGATGTGTACATCAGAACTCCCATTTAAATGAACGGAGCAGCACTGGGACAGCATACATCACTGCTTTATATTCCAACCTAAAATACTGTTCTCAATTTTCCACTTGCTTGGTGTCTTGTGTTGTCATTTATAGCAATGCAAACAGAATGCAGTGTGGGTGTAAAACACCATTAGGTCAGATATATCCACTCATTTATATTAGCTGTAGCATCTGGCAGCCTATTTATATTAGCTTTACATAGCATAAATGAGTGCACTTATACAATATAAACCGCAGATGTGCTACCATTATGCTTTTATTCCCTTTTAAAAAACTCTTATCTTTCTTCACAACACCATCCAGGTATGCTGAATTTCCCCCTTGCTGTAGAAACTATATGATGAATGGTCTTTATTTTCTGTTGGTTTATATCAAAGTGCTTTATTGTGCATCCCACACTCAACACTGCTAATATTCAGAGAGAGCTCATTGTCTTCTCTGATAACATCATATCACCTCTAATGGATCCAGAAGAGTCAAGTCCTAGTCCTGTTCTTGAAACTAGTTTCCTTGTGGCCTCAGATTTTTACTGTATTTACCACTGTAATGTTTCTAAATTCCAGATACTTAGTATATATTTAAAAGATAATGAAGCAAGATACTTGTGTGCAGTGTATTGTCAAGTAACTCACTCCCTCTCGAGGTTCACACATCAGCTAGCTATAAGCTTGATCAGTTCCTTAAGAATGATGAATAGTGTTAAAATTTGCCATATTCCTTTCTGCCAGATGCTCTGAAAAGCCTGTTAAAACTCCATAAAACAAGTAAACCAAGTTCAGTTACGCTCTGCACTTTTCCGGCACTGCTGCTAGCACAAAAATTGATTGATTGTTCTTTGTGCAAGTCTAAATCTAGCCTGTTCACCTGCAAAGCACTGCTCCCTTGTACTTTTTTTTGTTGTCCTCAGCAACATCCTGGTGAATGTTTTTCTTGGTACAGGGATTTCTCTGTAATTCTAGCACTTCCTTGCCTCTTTCTTGCTTCTGTGTGCTAATCTCATTAAAAGATTCATGCCTTGCCTCAGCAGCATGTCCCTCAGCTGCTGTCCAGAATTCTGTCGCTCCTCTGTCACTTCCCTGGCGAAAACTTAAACATGTCTCCTTCACAGCCCAGGGCTGTACACACAGAAGGAAGGGATTTCAATAGCTCCCTCGATATTTACTGGGTGCTCTTGCTGGGTGCATCAATATGGGATGCCCTGTTCTAGAGCTGTTGGGATATTGTAGTGATAGCACACCTGGATCTCTTCAAGTGTACGGGAGTGCTGGAAAACTGCTTTGCATGTACAGCATTCATGGTAATAATGATGGAGAATGCAAGTGAGTAGTGTAGAGTGAAATTACAGCCTAATCTAGCTAAAGTATATGGAGGTCTTGCTGCAGTGGTCAGCAGGAAAATGAAGCAGCTGAGGTCACTTTTTTTTTTTTTTGGCAGTAAAGCATGCATTTGGCTTTACGTTTGTCTTTACAAGAAGAAAGTTTTCTAATCATGTAGAGAATTTGGAGGACAAATTATTTTCAGGAGACAGTGTAGAATCATTAAACATACAAGTGGAGTGTTTGGAGATGATATGAACTGTGAAAGCACAGGTGAATCCTGCCATAGTTGTGTTGACATTAAGAAGATAAAATATTACATCACTGCTGAAATAAGAGTGCACTTTCAGGACATCTGGAGCAAAAGCAAAAGAGAGATTATGGCATAGCTGAGCTGTTAGCCACCAGCCAAAATGACAAAGCCAAGGTGAAGGAGAACAGGCTAACTTCTGGTGAATGAGATGAATGGGAGCTGGTGGATAAGGAAAGGAAAGCTTGCAGAGTTGGGTCCAGTATGTTGTCATTTTAGTCTCTAAGAGAGCTGAGGGGGGGCATCTGAATTTAAGATGGTGGTGGTGGAAAAAAGCAGGCAAACATCTGAGTCTTAATAAAAGAAGCTACAGGTTTGGTGACAGAAATGTATTAGGAAAAGTTTGTGAGGACCTGAGCAGTCCTGGAGAAATACAGGAGAGCAGAGTCCCTTGTGCAAGGGAGAGTAAACTTCAAAATTTAAAAGATAATAAACAGACTTTGGAAAAGAGAAAGGGTACCAGGGATTACGAAGAGCCACACAGCTTCTGCAAGCAGACAGTGAACATATGGTGAAAGCGTAAACAAGCTATTGAGGAAGATTAACCAACATGAACAAGTATTGCTTCCAAGAGACATGCCATGTTCCTTGGAGTACGAAAACCCCAGAGGCATTACGCGTGTCTGGGAAAATGTCTTGCATGTGCCTGACTGTATAAATAGTCATCCAGCAAAATACCTAGCTCTTTCCTAGAGAAATGTTTGCTGCGGAAGGGTTTCCATTGTAGGGTGCAAGGCAGTTGTACACTGCTCTGGTCCCTGTTGTGGCCCATAAGGAGCTGTTGCATGCAGCCCCAGCACAGCTGCTGTTGAATGAATTGTCTTCACCTTAATGACCACAGCCAAACCCATTTCTCTTTGCAGTCGTCTTGCTGCAGGCTGCCAGTCACAGTTGTTTTTTCATAATAGGCTGCTTGCCTCTTCCCAGGTGGTCAGCAAGCTGCGGATGGTTGCTGAATGATGAGGATCTTTATCAAGGGTGAACACTAATGTCTCCACGAGAGAAGCAAATCTACTGTGGAAGAGGTGCCCTCGGTTTAGGTGCAGGATTGATAGCTGGCCTCAGGCAGAAAGCTTGATGAGTTCTTAATGGGGCATCAGGCTAGGCTGTACGGATTCCCTCGAAGGCTGTGAACGAAAGTAAAACAGATGCCTTACACGCAAGTGAAAGGCAATGGTCAGTGATCAAAACGTCATAAAAAGAGTGTTGACAGTAAACACTGTCATTCACTGTCCTCACAAAATGATGCCTGTGCACACCTGTAACTCTCAGGATTGTCCCTGCTTTGGAATAGTCCATGGAGAGTTACTCTTTCCACTAAGAGAGTGTTATGGCCCTGTTTCATTTCCCTTCAGTAACTTGAGTGAGCCTGAAGGTTGGTGAAATGCCTCCCAAGAGGGTCAGCAGCTTTCTGAAGACAGAGGGTAAAATGCTGGAACTTCCGCATGTATTATAATAGAAAATAGAAGGCTATTATTTTAGTTGTGGTGGTATGTGGACCATATTGGCTGCCTGAATATATTTATTCATTCATCAGTTAGAAAAGTAAATTTTCAACAGTGGAGTTCAGTCAACTGTCCCTCTGCCTTCACTTCTTGCACAAAAATGCAAAAAGCATAAAATTATAAAATATTTTGGTTGTACAGAAATAACCTGATTGTATTTCTCTACTTTTCTTTCCAGTAGGTTTCCTGAGAACTCAGTATTTTCCAACAAGTTACATGCAGCAGTGACGAGGGCTCTGTTGAAACTGTTAATTAAACAGAGGCTTGAGTTGTGTCAAGTGCAATCTATACCTTAATCCTCTGCCTCAGTTTTTGCTTGAAATGGAAAATGCTCTTAAAGTCAAACATTTAAGGTCAAAAGTACTCCTGCTCACACCTGATCTTATTCTTCCAATGGCTTTTTCCTCTTGGGAATTGGATGATGAAAAAAAAATGTGAAATCTTCAAGGGTCCCACAGCATGCTTCATGATGGCACCCCTCAGGTAGCATCTTGGTGGACAGTGCCTCTGTGGACTTTGCAAGGTGGTTTGTTTCCACCACATCCATTTCACTCTCCTAAGGTCATTTTTATGGGATTGAATCATCCCAGATAGCCAGGGAGGTGCAGTTATTTTTTAACTAAACAATGGTATTTCAGTCCTTTTGTCAGGGAATTTCTGTCTGTGTCTGAATTTAAGGTAAACATATTGTGTTAAGTAATGACTACAAGTATATATATATTATTATATAGAGATGATACTAACAAATACATAATTACATATGTTATATAATACATGTATGGAGAAAATAACAAATAAGAATAAATACTGACAATATTCCCTGTTTCCCCCCTCTGACCTGCTGGTCACCACCAAGCTGCATTCTGCTCCCCAAAAACAGTGTTAGAAATGGGGTCTGGGCCTTCATCTCTCAGCAATGGATACTTGCTGACTGGTAAAAAGAGGATTTCAATTTTATCTACATACTGTGAGGTGTACAGCACAGAAAAAAATCAGAGGTTGAAATCTGAACAATGACTTTGTAAAAAGAAGAAAAGCACGCAATTATCTAGGATAAATATGTCGCAGATCTACACCAAAAAAGAGGGTTGCAAGTATACTGCAAAAGACCTATCTAATCAGAACCTCAGAGTCTCAACTCCAGTGGATGATAAAATTACTTTGAATATGAATCAAATGGATAAAGGATTGGCTCACTGGTGCCTGTGATGAGAGACTGGTGTTGCAGAAAGCCTCCGCCTACATTAAAATGGCATTATGATTTTTACTCTCCTTCTGATGTTCTCCTCAGTAATTTTTTAACTAGATACAGAAAAACAAACAGTCACAGCTGTCTCATGCCGTGGGCTTGCCCACACGCCTGTGAAGGTAGCAGGATTACTCTGCAACACAGCATTGTTCTGGGAGTGGGTTGGGGGAGGACAATTTCTGTACACATTTTAGTGGGTTTAGAGTCCTGATCAGGGAAGGATTGTATTGCTTTTCTCAGGGACTTGAACATAAAGTTAGTGCTTAATCATGCTTAGCAAATTTGATTATCCTCAGTGGTCAGTGTCCTGACAATTGATGAAGATCTACCCATCATTCATTTTGACTCACTTTCAGAGATAGATGATAAAGTTTAAAATAGTTATCACCTAATAAAAGACAATTCTCAGTATCACAAGAAGATATATATTAAATAAAATGCTAGACAATTTTCACTCTTAGATATTTTTCCATTTATAACTGACATCAAATTCGGGGCATGTTTGTATTTTACATCTCTACTTTTTTCTAAGTCCAGATGATCAGACAGGCCATGCTGGAAAGTTTGAGGTTGGACCTGAATTCTTTGGAGGAACGTTAGAACTGGTATTCTGCTTCTAGCCCTAACACTCTCAAAGATTCAGCAGATAGTATAAAATTAGGGTTTGTATCTGCATCTTTCAGGAGGCTGTCCCAGTTCTGGCCTCTCTCTGCTGTGAGCATCCTTAAAAGATACATCAAACAGCACAACATGAGTTCAAACAACTTTGCTTGTAACTGCAATGAATCTGAAATGTACTGATGAAAGATTTATTAATGTCATGCAAGGCAGAGTGTCCTCATGTTAGCAGAGACAGTTTGAATCACTGAGTGAGCAGGTCATCAAAGAGAAATCAGCATGGTAATTGGAACAGCATTCGTAACCTAATTGCAATGAAGGTTAAATCATCATCTGTGTATGGCCTTGGATATTGACAGCCATGCAAATAAAATAGTAATAAACCAAGGCACGCCTCTCTTTCTGTTGTGGTGAATTATGATGTGTGGCTCAGGCTGGGGTAGACATTGGTACCTATGTCAGATTTTCAGCTACATTGTCACAGTGGAATCCAGCCAAGATATGTTGACAAAACAATTTTCCCTGGGGAGAGAAAAGCCTTACTGTTTGTAGTTATGGAGGTGCTGGTACAGGAACAGTGAAAATTATGACTCAGAAAATGGGTTGTGATACTTCTAGTGTGCATAAGCACACAGGTGAACTTAGAGAGTTTCCTAAGCCTTGATCATGCTGTTCTTTCTGTGACTGGTAAATATTGTATTTTTGGGGCATCTTTACTGAAAATAATGAAAACTGTGCACATAATAGACCACTATTTCTGGGGCTCTTAGAAATATTATTATAGGGTTTTGACACATCATTACAGAATTTTTAAATGATTATACTGGCCCAACTATTCAATTGACATTTTCGGCTTCTCTCTAATAGACAGTCTTAATTCCAGTTAGCTGGATGAAATTCAATTCTATTGCTATTTCCAAATCTGAAATGCAAGTTAGTGGTATTACCTAGCATTTAGCAGAATTAAATACTTCAGTGTGTCTAACAATGCTTGTGGCTAAAACTGTTCTGGACTTTACCTCAGTTTTGAGGCCTTCTTTACCTAAGTCCTTCAAAAGACACTTTTTCATTCAGCATGTTTTAAGCGATTAACCCACATCCTGTGACTGTGCCACCATCCCCATGTACCACTGGCTTTCCTGCCTTTATTCACTAAGCATGAGTCACTTCCTAGCATCTGAACTTTTGCTGCCTGATACTGCCTCCACTGATTTATTGTTATGGTTTCAAGTCTGTGACTTCTCACTTTTTCCCAAGTTCTCACTTTCTCTTTGGTTCTTCTGGGTTTCTCCTCATATTTTTGGGAGAAGAACTCTTCATGCCCATTTTCCACCATTTGGCTCATTGAGGAGCTGGTAGCAAGGTCATTTTTTTGGACTTTGTTGGAAAGAACAACAAAATGTATCCCAAAATTTTGTCTATCACAGCAACCAAAACACTTGATATTAAGCCTTAGATGGACTGATTTTACTATTTTTGAAGCTGACCTCACATGCGCTTTCTTTGACTTTACTACACTCACCTTTGGTAGTCCAAACTTCAGACACTTCTGCCATCTATTAATATCAGTTGGAAATATTTCACTGATTTTCACAACACAGGCTTCAGGGTCTGCATGTAAACTTTACCTAATATTGTCTCTGTAACCAGGATGCCATCAGGCTATAAATGAAAGCTCATCATATGTTGACATTCAGCCCTCTCTGAAAGTCATATTGGCATGGTAACACAGCAAGTGTTCTAGCTTTGGAGTCAAAGAAATCTAAGAAACAAAAGAGCAAAAATTAAAAACTAGTGTAAAACAGCAGCAGGCATAATTTTTTCAGGGTGTTGTTTGGTTAACCCCTATTTAACAAAAAGGAGAATATTCCTCAGTTATTATTTTTATATGGTAAACAATATTGACAAAAATTCTCTGTGGTGAATATTTACTAAAAAGAGGTTGCAGAGACTCACTGTCCAAAGTCAATCTCCAATTCTGCTGTAAAAGTACTTTCTATTTATGGTGAAATAAATAAACAATAAATAGATTGCTTCTTCCACCAGACAGTGATAAATACATTCATCCTTCATCCCTGGTGGCATGGAGAGATGGATGGTCAGCTCAGAGATCATCTACCCAGGCCCTGATGAGACTTGTCCTCACAAGTGTTCCTCAACCTCACTCTAGAAAGGCTATCGTTGGGTTATGCCCAACAAAGCTGAGACATGCCTTGGAATACTGAATTTGCAAGGCCCTTGTTTAATTCCTTTTTCATCCTAAAGCCTTGTCCTTGCATTTTTTCAGATTTGCAGCTGGGTACCTTGGTGTCCATTCAACTGGTGATCCATATACTTGAATGTATAGGTGTGCCAGTCCATGGATAAAATGAGGAGAGGACAAGGTGGTAGGAGAGTGGTTGTGCAGAAATATGTAATGAGATGGAGTATGAATGCAACTGTATGTGATACCCGTCGACTCTAATGGTGAAAAAAGGGCCTAATAGCTGTGCCCATCAAACTAGTCAAGTTTAGTTATTCCTTCTGGACCTTATCTTTCTTGTATGGACTGCCCCATACGGAATTGGATAGTGATTATGAACAGCTGTCTCTAATACAATTTGGACTTGGACAGCAACCACATTGCAGCAAATCTCACCTAATGATGTTTGCATTTAAGGTTATTTTATACTCCATTACACTTTTCATAAGCTAGTTTATTTGCCTGTAGTAACGTCTGCATCATGGATGGTGAACTTCTCTGGGATGGCTGTATGACTATATTCTTCTTGAGTAGGTTTTTCCAAGAGCCCTGGGAATTTTCTGTTCCCTTTCAAGTTAATAGATAAAATTACGTCCAGTAGCTGATATCCTTCTCCACTGGTAAATGTGAAATACTTAGAAAATTCTGTATATCACAACCTCTCAACAATATTATATTTAGATTTACTAATACTGAATCACAGATCAGTCACAAATAGGGCTGATGGCAGTGAGAACATTTAGCCTATTCCACCACAACTTGTGGGGCTGGGCTTTACTAACAGAACAATAGAACTTTTCCCAATGGCACTCAGATGGTATCAGAGATAAGGTGATTTATAAAGCTGGTGAAGTTCCTCACTCCTCAGTCAATGTCGAAGCAAGAGAATTCATCATTCAGAAGATGCATAAATTCCTGCAGACATTGAAGACTCCAAAACATCTACATACACAAGTTAGCGATGGTAGATTAATTCTTGCTCTGACTATGAGCAAGATTCAGGCTATGATATGCTGTTTCTTCAGATTCTTCCTCCAGGGCTAGTTATGTACAACAACATTCCTCTTCCTGTCCTAAAACGTTACTGCATCTGCTCTGAACAATTAAAAGAGCCATTATGTCCGTGCCCCTAGATATAGCTGCATTTCATTAGTGGAGGATAGCACTGCATACGGCCATTGTTTTGTTGGATTTTTGATAATAAAATAAAAATTGCTCGGTATTGATTATAAAAGTGACAACCTGAAGATTTATTATGCTGCAAGAGTGTTGGGGGAAAAAAACAATTCCACCGTTCCTCTATCTGGGAACCCAGGGAAGTGATGGATAGCTCAGTACTACTACTATCATACTTATTGGAATAAATCATAGTGACAATATTTCAAAGACATCAAATGCAAAACTGTCTGTCATCAACATTTGACCCTAACCTATGTGAAAAGGAAATAAAAACAAAAAACAAAAAACAAAACCAACCAACCAACCAACCACCACCACCACCACCAAAAACCAATCAGGAAATGAAAATCTTAATCTTTATTGAGGTTATGGAAAGATAGCAGTATGGAATAAATATTCCTTGATTCCCTTGGAAACTATGAGAACTAAGGTACATTTGTAGCTAAAAGCAGCTATTGGAAGGTGAAAGAAATCTCCCTGAATCTGCCCAGGGCTAATATTAGCTACAGATAGGTAGTGTCAGATTGTTCCAGAGAACTGTGTTATGCCTTCAAAACTTTTTTTAAGCAAGGCATCTTGACTAGAGAAAGGTTAGCTTGCTGGCGTAATACAGTTAATGGACCTGATTACACAGAGTTGTCCATCATAAAGACAATTTTTACCCTACAGCACACAGGAGAAGAGAAGAACAATCTTGAATGGCCAAGTTAGTAGAAAATAAGTTAACTGCAGGGAGAAGAGATGGTGTTTCTTTCTCTAACCTATGACTTTTTTTTTTTTCCCCTGTAAGGATCTGGAGTGGCATTAATAAAAGGTGCAGTTTCTGTGCTAGTTTCTGGCTGAGAAAAATCCAAGAAAAACAGCTGGAGAAAAACTTCTACAAATATATGACCCATAAAATTTCTTCCTGGTACAATTCTGTATCTGTCAGGGCAACTACACCAGATGTGAATTTGTTTAGAGGACTCCACCAACATGCTAATCCCAAAGTAAAACACTCCAGAATTTATGGCTTATTACTGCAGCTGGTGAAATGATGAACACTGAACAGAAACTGAAACATCTCTTCTATTATTCTTGATAAAAATGTCACACTAAGCCTCTTCCAGAAGTCATATCGTTTTTCTTTTTAGGAAAGTAGAATAATGTCTACTATTCAGATTTCCTGTCTCATTCTGAGTGGTGCTTTGCTACTGAAGCCTTTGGAAAAGTAATAGAGAATGGGCTAAAATAGAAAACAGAGAAAGTGGAATCCCATAATAGCACTAACTAGAAATAACCTCTATAACCAGTTGCCACAGACACTCAAAACTTTTTAATTGCTGACAAGAAGAAATAGCTTTGCACCTGCATATCAATGAGATACTCATGCAGGGTGTTTGCAATAGGTTGCTTTATGCACTCTGGAAGAGAGGGATGAGAGAAGAATAAAAATTGTAAGTACACATAAAAACTGGTTCTGAAATATAGCTACCTGACCATCTTCTTTTACTTAGACAAAATAACCTGTGAGCAGAATTCCCATCACTGAGACTATTGTTGCTGGCTTGAGTACTGGTCACTGCAGACGCACCTCCTGTGTGTTATATATGAAACCCTCTCAGTGAAGGCAGGAGTGTTTTGTTCTCTTGTTTGTCTGAGAGATTTTTCTGAAAGATTTTGTGCCCCCCCAAAACAAACAAACAAACAAACAAAAAACCTCTTCCAAATAACCCACCACGGAAAAAAAAAGCCCTACCCCAAAATACCCTGTGTTTTTCTACATAGCTGCACTATTTAAGTTTCAGCTACATAGAAAATCAGACTGTCAGAAGACACAAGGATCTGATGGAGAACAGCAATAGAGAAGGCATTTTTAAAGGGTCCATTAAACTTAGCAGGCAACATTAATTTTTTACCTACAGAAAGTGTGAGCCAGAGTTATTTGAGAGTTGGAGGAAAAAAATGTGAACAGTTCAAAAGAAAATAAATTATGTTAGGAGATAACTGTGCAATTCTGACTGGATGATCTTAATGACTCTTGGGTACTTTAAAATCTTTAACCTTAGAGCTTATCTTGAGAAATGTGGAGTTGATCAAATTCCAAATAAATTAGAGGCAATTTTATTTCCTAAAAATAACTAGTGTAAATTTTACTTGTAAACATATTCATGTATTTTGTTAATTAATTACAAGACTTTTAATTATTTCTATATTGTTATATTGTACTGTTACACTCACAGTAAATATTTAAAATTTCTGAATGTCTTCAAAGATGACAGAAAGACTAATGTGCTAATGAAGTTTTCAGTGTTCAATGCTGTTAAGCTGAAATACTTTAAAATGCTGGTTAGAGGAGGAAGACTGGATCCAATTTGGTGTCCACATTGGGTAGGGTCCAGTCTAGGATGCATCAGTTAACAGCTGGAGTAGTGGAAAAACCCAGAGTCCCGCTAAATATTCTCTGATATTTAATCTATCATAATCAACAGCTTCTACAGGTCTCTAAATGACTCCTAATATTGGGTTTCACAGAAAAAAAGAAGAATCCCAAAATTTCAAGTCTTTTTAGCCTACTGTAATTGTCCTATTTAAAAAATGAATTAATTTTTAAACACAGACTGAGCTATTAACATAGGAACTTCTGCGCTAGACACAATATCTCTACACTTAGGTTGAAAATAGAAAGAAATTTCTGAAACATAGCTTTTTTACTTCATTGTACCTGTTTTTCTCAGTCAACTCCTGAGGTAATACTGCATTAATTCTAGATTTGATGTACTGGCTGAAGAGTGAAGGAACTTGATGGGGTGTCAATTACTTAGCCTGTCACTGGCCAATTAATGTTCCCCAAAGCAATGGCATTATGCCCTGATGAATCTAACCCTGAGCAAAGACATGCAAGAAATTTGTGTCCAACAATAACCTGCTGCATATCAATTTCTCTGTCCTGTCTTGTTTATATAAATGCCAGTATTTGCATATATACGTTTACACACTCTTGATACAAGGAATATTTCTCAAGATCTGCTTGTATAAATGTATAATGTCTGTTACCCCAAACACCTCACCTTTGTTAGCGTCTTTTGGTGATATCATTCATTGCAGTTTTAGGACTGTGGCAGAGTTCTTCGTTTCTGAAGCTGCTGCTGTTGGAAAGGAGAGGAAGCTTTCATTCCCAGCTTAATGGATTGAACTGTCTCTCAACCTTTTATATGATATATCTTTGCTAGCGATGTCTCCAAGACACTAATAAGGAGAACACTCAATAGTATTGGCATGATAAAGTGAAAACTATTAATAAAGAAAAGCAAGTCCATCATACTCATTAGATTTAAATGTAGGGGAAAGAATATTGTGTATATGTGATGTGGCAGGGGAATTATACTACTAGGCCAATCAATTTCCATGCAGAGTTTTTGTTGTCGTTGTTGTTAGTGAGTAATTAATATAAATAATGCTGACTGTATTTAAATATTGAGGATACTAGGGAAAATAGTGTAGAAGACGGCAGGCAGATGGATCATTTAATTTATTCCCCAATTACAGCTGACATGTTGGGTATAGAAATCTGTGAGTCATCTATTATTTTTATGGTCCATTTTACAGCTGTGTTTATTGTTATAATAAATAAATACATTATCTCATTAGGCTGGTATTGTAAAAAGCTTGTAAAATAACAAACATCCTCTGCTTTCAGCACTTTCCCCCATGTCAGGATATCACAATCAAAGAGGAAGGATGTGTTTGTACCTTATTAAGAGTCAGGTAGATCTCACTCATCTTGTAAAAATATGGAGATATCAAGTGAAAATAACTCTCTGAAGTCAAGGTAAATAAATCTGATTCTTAGTGGAGGTAATAGGGAGAGGCCTGCTGTATCTTTCTACTGTTTGACAGAGTAGAAAACACAGTGTTCACCCTCGCTCTCCCAGCAGTAAATATATATTGCAAATAAACGTCAGATTGGCAATAAAGTTCATTGTATTTAAGTTTCAGACTATTCCATAACATGGTAATTTGATGGGGGAAAACCAGCTGACTGTTACAGTATTTAATGTTCGGAAGCTCTGTTTCTGAGACTGGCAAGGGGAGGATCTTCTCCCACACAGCTGGACCCAGTTGGGGGGTAGGCACAGCCCTTGGCCTGGGGCAGATGACACCTGGAGTGGCACAATAGCAGGGACCTGTTTTCTTGCTCTCCCTTATGCCAGCGACTTGAAAAATCATGATTGATGTGGGGGGAAGGGAGGGCAAAGAAAGGACAATAGTTGCAGTCACTATGCCCCATCCTACCTACATAAGCATCAAGTGTGACTCTCCAAGCCAAGTGATATGTACTTGGCACCTATCTAAACTCAAACCATTTCCAAATTTGCCATCCTGTGGCAGAATAAATATCTTGTTGTGAAAGGCTTCTTTGTCTGGGGGGCAGAATACGATTTTGTATATCCTGCTGATGTTTGATGATCATTCAGGGGGTCTGGGGCTCACATGCACTTCCTGTGTGTGGCAGGAATCACAGGCTCTGAGTTGGAAAGACATGGCTCCAGCTGGCAGAGCTCAATCAAGTCAAGTTGCTGAGTGGCTGGGCTATTGCACCTATGCAGGCTGGCACCCTCTGCAGAAGAGGTCTTCAATGTTTAGCCTGGGAAGTGGCACAAGAGGCTTGCCAGCTGCTGCCCAGAACCCAGAATCAACAGTTCCCCGGGGGCATACCAGTTGTCCCCAGTCCAACACAACAACATACCTGTCTATGGCAACTTTAGTAACTGTTCATTGATCCCAACCAATGCCAACCAGTAGCATGTCAGCCCAAGCAATATTAGCATCTCAAGTGGACTGAGATTTTTTTTTTTTTTAATTTCTGGAGCAAGATTACAGGTTAAAAAGAGATCTACAGAATTAATTTCCCATGTGTATGCCAATTTACTTAGCACTTTGCATTCTCTATTACCTTCTGAGAAAAAAAAAATATTTATTAGTTTTCATTATTTTTAAAAGAAGACCATTTGGTCTCTGCTCTTCCTTCTAGAAGAAAGCACTCAGATATGCAGGCAATAATTATTTTCATTCTTTTAGGCCAGGTTGGGATGACTCAGATAATTCTACTCTCCTTTTAGTGTAGAACCATAACTACACCAAAGGCCATATGCAGCACTTTCACAGGAGAAAGTATCTTTTTTGTGTTCATGAGAAGCAGTTTTCCAGAATAAAATTTCCTTTTAGAAGCTCATGAAGATTCAGTGTTATGGGTTTAGAAAGCAACTGTGCTCAGTAGTTATACAGCAGAACAGCAAAGGCTGAGCTCTAGCTTTTGTGACTTTGAGAAGAATCCAGCCTTTATTTAGACAACTTCATTAGCATTAACCAGTAAAAAGCTTTATTACCAACTGACATACTAGGGTTATCCATCTGAAAACAGCAGTCTGGTCATCTGAAGAAAACAGATGGCAACACCGTTATATCAGAAGCATTGTTTTTTCTTGGTTTGCTTAACTGGGGACTGGTGGAAGACACTTCTCGGCAGTCCCAGCTGGATCTTTTGGTGAAATGACTTGCCCAAAGGCACCAAGGAAGCAGATTTTGTCACTCGGATCACTGCTTCTGCTCTGCTTAAACAGGAGGCTGTGGTTTCCAGGGATAACGAGAAGCAGTTGAGAAGGAAGGGGAGAGAGGTTTGTCAGCTGTTGTATTTCAGCCTGAAAACAGGCAGCCCCCTCATCACTTCTCCCATTCCCTACAGACATGACTTTTCACGATGGAGTAAGTTGATATATGTGTTATTTGTATTTTCATATTACAGTTAAGTATGCAGCACAGGCCTGAACTTTGACTGAGAGGTCAGCAGCTTGGGAAGGAAGAAAAAAAAGTTAAGAAAGGCTGTGTTAAGCAGTATTAGCTCTTGGTTGCGTAGCACACTCATCAGCTTAATCCCCTGAAGTGTCGCAAGAAAAGAGCTTTTCCAGCAAGGAAAGGAACAGCATGTACAAGCAATTTCACATTATGTTCCTTCCTGATGGATCCATGGTCTCAGCCTCTTAGGTCTGCTGCTGATATACATCAAGCTTCTCATCTGATATATTATATCTACCACTGAAATCCTGTCCAAAGGGGATTTCTTGTGGAAGAAGGAATATGTCTCTAGGAGATATAAAGAAGCTGAGTTATAATTTAAAAGATACTTTTCTAGAATTCAGTCAGAAGAATACTGGGGGAGAGAACACAGGACAAATTTCCAGCCACTGATCTTTGACATCAACAGGTTTGCAACGTGTATGAACCTTCATCACTCAAGGTGAGAGTCTCATCTAAAAAAGGGCAGGAAGAATGCTCCCTCCCCCTCCCCCCCCCCCCCCCCCCCAAAAAAATCATCATCAACAACAACAACAAAACAAACAACCAAACCAACCAACCAACCAAAAATGTCTGGCTGCAGCAGTGCTAGTTATATCCACTCTGTACTTATTCAAAGGGGGGATACAAGTAAATTATATCAACTTGTTGTGATTTGGGTAAAGAAAACAGATATGTGATCCACAAAGTAAATCAAACCTGAATTTCTATTACTGTATGAGTGAACATCTGAACAAAACTAGTTACCCTACAGTTTGCTGGAGGACTATTACCCTCTCTGTTATCTATGGCTTCCTCCTCCTTGGTTGTACTGCTACTCACAGCTTAATATATCTCTACATAGCTATTTTCTCTCACTTGTTTCTCTCACTTGTTTCTAGCTATAATTAGAGCACAGATTTAGCACTGCACTTTTTTCTATTTACTTGTACAATGTGGATGAGGACTTGGTGGTTCTCTTAATCAATACATCTATCTGCTACTGCTTCCGCAAGCTTTTAAAGAATTGCAGGCTCAGGACAATGGTGATGTCTCCAGTGATGTGCAAACAGGCAGAGGTGTAAATACAGAGCTGTTGCAGCTGTGCAGGTGCTTCTTTGCTTTGCAGCAAGAACATGGAGTAAACAGCCTGGCTTTGAGCAAACGCAAGCACAATAAAACAACTCTTTAGCCTATGCTAGAATTTTTGAGGCAGGAGGAATGTGCATTCATGCATCTTAGTGTTGACTATGCTGTACTGGGCATAAGGATGCCTGGATCAAAACGCCACATTGCTGTACTAAAAGAGGCCAGCAACTGTTTGTTGTTTGTTGTTGTTTTGTTTTGTTCAGTTTGCTTTATTTCGTTTTTATGGTGCTAAATGCTGTGGATCAAGGATCATAGTAGCAAAAGAAAATCTCTTCCCTGTGCATTCAAATGTTTGCAGCAAGTTTTGGAGAAACAGAACCAGAATGTACAGATAGAGATACAGAATTATACTGTGTATTGTGCACTGTGTGCATTTTCCCTTTCTACTTCAAAATACAGCTTTAGTAAAAGAAATCACATACTTGTCAGTGGTAAAAATAAGCTTATGGAGCATGAGAAAGTTGAGTGATATATTAGTGAGGACTTCAGGGTGTTTTAAATATGATGCCTTTAAATTTAATTTGGGTTCTCATTCGGTCTGCTCAGGCCTCAGAAGAAAGCCTACAAACAAGAAGGACTTGGGTTTTCAGGGCTGGAAACCAAACCTGGTTAATAAGTCATGTACTGTGGACTCAGAGTCCACTATTTCTTGTATCTGCTCTTTGACAAGATTTGACAAGGGAAGGATTCCTGCATACATAGCCCACCAAGGTTTTCAAGTTTTGCTAAACGTTTGCATTCGTGTCTAAGCTACAAAAGAGCAAGGGGAGCCGAACTTGTTGCAACCATGCCACTTTATTCTATTGCTGATGGCACTTAATTCCCTCAACTCCATTTCATTCAGTAATTGCAAGGTACCTGGATGTTGCTTGGTCTCAGAATGCTGGGGAGCTGGATAAGAACTGGGTTCCATTCCATCAAAATTAATGCAACAAAATTAGATGGTTAAAAAAAATAAAAAAATGAATCCCTAACTTATTCTTTCACCTGCGAGGGATTACGAAGACTTCAGTCCTTCTAGTACACTTTTGTTTAAAAAGAGCAGACCTTTGTCCCTCTGTCCTGGGAGCTGCCATTTGGTATTTTGTATCTGGTGACTAACTTCACACAAAGGCATTTCTATGTTCAACCAAATCATTCTCCTGCTCCTCTCCCAGAGTCCAGAGGCAGAGGCCATGCAGGGCAGAGAGGTTCTGAGTTCTCTTATTAACATAAGGAGGGAGTGGATCTGCTTTGCTCAGCCACATTGCTCAGTGGTCTGTTTTGTTGTCAGACTCAAATGCTGTGAACCTTTCAGGGATTAAAATTGATGAGATTCTCTGCTGCCACCAGGCTCTTCAGGGCACATGATTTTCCTGAGCTGCAGTCACTGACTGGGAATTGCAGTCAGAAGGTCAGAAAGCTGTTAAAAAAGGAAAGTCTATATTGATGTTTTCCATTATTTGAAGTCTAAAACCAATACAAAACAACCATAGTTTTGATGAGACTTTCCTGTTCCCCAGCAGCAATACGGATCTTTGAGTTAATCCAATGAATTTTTTATTGATATGTAAGAGAAGAAAAGGATCTTCAGTGCTTTTTGACATTTGTGTTGTGGGGAACTATACATTTAAGAGGCTTACATTAAGAGCCAGTCACAGTGTGAGATGTTATTCTTATGCTTACGTTGCATATGAATACAGTGCTGATCAGTCAAGATAGAAACAATGGATGTGACTCTCTTGTCTCAACGAACTTGCCTGATTAATTTCTCCTCCTGGTATTAATATGCCAGCTGCACTATCTCTGTTTGAGATGCATTTGCATCACAAAGGAATTATTTTATCTCAGCCTGTATAATTTCAAGTGATGTTGGTAGCTTACAGACACTCACCGCCCAAGTCATTGTCCAGGGGTGAAACTGCAGGGGAACAAGCTGCACTGTCTCAACCATGTCAATGCTATCGAACTTAATATTTCTATAGTTTTTCTTTTAGTTCATGCAGTCTAGATTTTTTTTTTTTTCAAACCTATTGAAAATACTGTACTAATCTTGCTATCCTGCTGAGTTTACATTCAGGCAGAGAAGGGAGGTTCCCTAGCAGATACTACAATTTAGGAAGGGAAGGGGAGATAAGACTTGTCTGCACAGCCAACTTATCCCCTGCCTGCTTCCAAAAGAAGTTCAAAAACCCCACCAGGAGGTAACAGAGAAATATGCAGAAAATCTGAAAAAAGAAACAAGAACTTTAACAAGTGAATTATGAGTAATCATTGCCATGCAATTTGAAGCCCTAAACCTTCAAATCTTTGCTTGCTTTTGTTTATACACAATGTGCATGTCTTATCCTTTTATGATCCATGGCTTTGGGAACATTTTGTACAAGTGATTGGAAACTTAGAGCTGAGAGACAGTAGAAAAAAAGACAACCTGGTCTTCCTTGAGTGAGTGTTCCTCTCTCATTTTGGCTTTTTTTTAATCCACTTTGGAAACCATGAAAATCATTTTCTTCTTAGAAGTGAATTTACCCAAAGTGGACTGCAGATTTCCGAAAAGGTATTTTCAACATGGTTTCAATTCATGCATAAAACAAAGATTGCGCATTTGGTTTCCACAGAAATAAAAGTCACAAGGGCACAAGCTCATATAACACCTTGCTTCCCCTTTTCCTAATTTACTTCAGAGAGCCAGCTACATCTGCATTCCTTCCTCTCATCCTCTTTTTTGGCCTCCAGGCCTACTGAGGCAGCAACTGGTATCTTTGTCAGCACTCACCAGATCCTGACTCAAGGCAATTTCTGTAAATAGTTTTCCAATACTACTACACTAATTTTATACACTTTGCATGCCTATTTGCAAGTAATTTAATCACGTACATAACTTTTCTAACCATGGATTATGAAGTTATCTCCCTGCTTAACTGATGCTCAGAATTTGCTGCTATTTTGATATAATTGGGATGTGTTTATTTTCACTAGTTTGTAATTTCTTTGCTTAAGAGGCCACATTCTGAAGTCTTTTTGTTTAAGAGCATCAACAGAAGGAGACAGAATATGCAGTAGAAAGAAGGTTTTTTTTTTTTTTTTTAATCCTAATGTTGGGCAACAAGCCCTAGGTCTTTGAAAAAGAGTCAGATGCTGTCTTCTATCAAACCATTGAGAATTGTGCTGAGGGACCCAACTGCCAGCTGATGTGAATGAGAACTCATTTTACACGGGCAGAGAACAGAGAGTAGGCAATAATAATTTCACAGTAGCCACACTGACATCGGTGACCCAGGTCACCACCATCATCATGACCAAAGTTTCTGGGGAGTATGTCTCTGTACAGGCAAACCCGAGCTGTGATGGAGAGGGATTTGTCTGAGCTTAGCCACTATGGCAGAAATCCAGTTCATACTTCTACGTGCAATTTCTCACTCATGTCTGTTCAAAAAACTTTATTGTTTTGGATTGCTTTCACTATTTTGATATGACTACCATTAAACAGATGTGTTCATTGGTTTGTTGCTATTTTATAAATGTTATTTCTGTAATTTATATTCATTAATATGGGGTGAAATGTCACTATTTTCCACCAATATTTGGAGTCTTACATGCTGAAAATAGAATAATATTACTCTCCTGGGATGAAGGGATTTTCCCCCTTAATGTGTCAAACAAAACCAGAAAGCCATTTTTTTATTATCTGCACAATAAACCATCATTTTTTATTGCTAAATAGTTTTCTGTTTTCAGAAGCCTATTTTCTGTGTGCAAAAAGACAGGGTTTTCTTTCTCTGATACCTAAACAACACATAACTCAGCACTTTAAGATCAGAGCTGCATAGTTCTTATTGTCAGAAATGTAATTAAAATGAGAGCTGTAGTACAATGGTCATGAGGACATTGGGGGATATCTGCTGAGTATTACAACAAGCATTATGATTAACTTCATACATTTGGCCCAATTTAATAGTTACATACTGTAAGCTACAGAGATTTCAGTGAGAATTTTGAGAGATGTTTTCTTCTCGTCTGCTTTAAAGCCTGTAGTGAGAAGCAGCTTTGTATTATTTGCATTTTCATCTAGACTGGAAGAGTGCCTGTTGGATGGCATAGAAACTGCAGTGATTAAAAAGACCTAGTGACTAAACCAAAATCCAAGCTCTGACGGGCGTAAGTCTCCCTTCAAAGACAGCCAACGACCCAGAACTAAAGTATTGTCTGAATAACTTATGCCCTGAGCATTTGAGAACCTAATCTTAGCCTACATTTTGTTGAAGGAGACTAAACACTACAGAAAGAAAAGGATTTCCAAATTTGAAGCTGAAAAAAAAAAAAAAAGGCAACAAAGAGTTTCTGCAAGTAAAATTTTGCATTGTGAAATCACAAGAACTTCTCACACTCCTGACAGCATGAAACAGAAAACCCCCAGGCTTTCCAGCCATCTTTTCTGGGTAGTCTGAAGTGTGCCTTCATTCTTAGCTCAATCTACCCTAGAAAATAACCTAACTCCACTTGTCTCTTATTTATAAGCTCTTTGGTTATATTAACTCCCTTTAGCTGGCCCCAATGAGTAACACATTTCTTCTTCCTGGCTGGCTTATGGTGTTTTCTGTAGTAAAAGGAATAGCTGCTGAGACGTGTGAGCTTGGTAACTCTATCCTTGCCAAGCTGCTCCATGCCAAGTATACCAGAACCAGCATATGTGATCTAGGTTTTACTTTTTTTTTTTTTTTATTATTATTTTATTATTATTATTTTAATTTATTTTAATTTGTGGTTGTTCTTATTGTTACCCAGCTTCTGGTGCAGAAATCTCATGTGTGTTGCTAGAGCAGTTCCTTACTATGTATTTCTGCACAAGGAGCTCATTGCAGAACTGGGACTAAGTGATGATGATGGGGTTGTGCGAGGAGACCTGTGGTGTTATGAGGGCACCCATGGGTTTTGGTTGTACTTGCTGTGAGGAGACAATATGCTGTAAACCCAATTTATATGTGAGTACAGTAGCAGGGATGTGATGGGCAAAGGCAGCAGTAAATGTTTTATACTAGTCAGATGAGGCAGAATGACAATATGGAATAGCTAAACGGAGTTTAAGTAGACTTAAAGTGGAATTAATCTTCAGATCTGATAACACCCCCCATAGACAATGCAGATCTCATCCTGTTACCTGGGAGAATTCTTGGATTCCTTAGAACCCCCTTGCGACCACTGGTCTGTTTTTCCCTATGAGGCCCACCCCAGCAGTCACCTTTGCTATGCTAATGGCAGCAGGGCCCCGTGACGCACATGATTAGAAAGAGTGTTTTGTTGCGTGTGGGTCTGCCAGCGACTTTCTCAGCCTGGGCTCAAAACATTGCACGCCAACTCGGGGCTGCTGCTAGCTGAATATGTAAAAGTTGAGCTTCAAGCCACTGTAGGCTCTGTAATTGCTGATTGCATTAACTCAGATGCTACCACGGAGTGTGCTGTGTGTTACTCTGATTTTATTAAAATAAAAGATGAAATGCCAAATTAAAGAAAAATGAAAGGGATTATCATGACTCCAGGTGAAACATAAACAGCAGGATTCAGAGAGCTCCTGAAGAACATAACTCCTCTTTCAATAAAATATCTCCATTTATAAAACATTTAAACAGAAAGGGGAAAGAGGGGAAAATATCTATATGCCATATCAGGAAAATTGCCTTTAAACGGTATGTTTCTCAAGAGTTTCTATGAGGCATTAGTAGCTCTCCAAGAAACAGAGGCCTTGTTTTTATGCTAATGACAACTGAGATAAAGATAGAGGGAGGGAAAATGCAAAATGCTCTGCCATACAGTCTGAGTTGGTCTGGAATGAGTATCTATTATTTATTGAAAGTTTTCTGCTGGCTGGTAGCAACACTTTAAAGGAAATGTTTGTTTTTCTTTGTTATTTGGTGATGATCATTGCCAAATGCAGGAGTGCTGTGAAAGGTGAAAGATTGGTTTTATTTCCTTTTTCTCTTTTCCTTTTTGTTGCTTCCCTCCCCCTCCAGAACCATAAATAATGATAACAATAAACACAGGAAAAACCCTTAGGTAACTTACAAATGAAATGCAGGAGATGTATTTTTATAAATGAGAGTGTGAATGTCACACTGGTAAAATTAGAAAGAAATGTGTGAGTCCTGAGCTCCCCTGAGCTGGAGGGGAAGGCTTAGGAGATTTCATTTGTTGAGCATTGCCCAGAGAAAGAACTGCAATGAGAATCTGTTTTCATTAAAAACACAAGCCAAAGAATCTTTCTCAAAGCCTGATTACAAGGCTCTGACTTTGACCCCCATTCTAGTTTTAACGTTGTCAGAAAAAGAATAAATGAAATGTGCTTCAACACTAAAATCTCTGGCATGGTTATGGCAGGGTGCAATCTGCATGCAAATGTCTGTCAAGATTGTTTGGTGGGAGCCAATGTTACCCTCTACATCACCAGAATAAGAAGGCAAGAGAAATGGAGAGAAAGGGAATAAAAGCATTCCTAAAAGTGCATAACAATCTGGGAACCTGCTCAGTGCTTAAACTTATGCACCAAATGTAACCAAAATGGAAGAAAGTTGTGGACTTCTTCCCTGTTAAACTGATGCCATGGTTTATTTGAGTCTGTATCTAGGATGCTTATCACAGGACTGTCATTTTTTTAATGTAAAGGAGGATCAGAGTTCTCACTCAGCTAGGTTTTGTAGTCTGTTGTAATAACCTGTGTTCTTTGTGATGTGCCAGCTCCAACCATGGAAAAATAGACAGCTGTCTTGTGTAGCAGACTGCAATGGGTAGAAAAAGAGACAGTCTCATCCACAGGAGTATAAAATAACAGAGTACTGGTCATGTGTGTTTGTGCTTGAGGGAAAAAATACGTTGCATTTTATTTGGTCCTAAACTTAAAACCTAGAGGATCATGATGATCAGTGTCCTCAAAGGAGCGTAATGTTTGGAGGCTGAAGTGTACAAGCAAAGGTTGTTTTTGCCTGTGTTTTTTAGCTACTATATTGACCAAAACCGTGCTTTAGTATCTTTGAATACAAGCTAATGAAGCATTTCAATGGGATCTGTGAGGTTTATCATAAGATCATTGCCAGGAGCTGTTACAGTTGAAAATTTAATAGCCTGCTTCTGTATATTAATGCAAATGTTGAAAGCCTGTGGAGCAGGTGAGCTCATCATTTATCTATAGAAAAGTTCACTTCTAGTCAGTGTGCTCATAAATTTTCACTTCCTGAACAGCTTTTACAAGTATTTCTGAAATATTCAAAACATTTTCTACCTATTTTCTGTTTCTTTTTTTTTTTTTCTTCTTTTTTTCTTCCTCCCCCCCTTTTTTTTCTCTTTTCCCTTCTGTATTATTTAGATTCCAGATTCACACTAGTGGACGTGTCTCAGGTGTCTGCTTGTATTTTGTTTCATGTGCCTGGTGTAAAACATTCAAGGAATTCATTACAAGAAAATGCTGGATAATTTTCTTCAGTACTTGTAGCTCGATATTCCTGTGTCTGGTAATGTTTTCTCTTGATATGAATGGAGGATTTAGAATATGAGATTCCTTGACTTGGATTGGTAAACAGGATTCTGGATGCTTTTCTGAACAGTCTGAAATTTTAAGAATCATCTCTTTACTGGAATAAGGTCTCTCAGTCCCTGCTGAAAATATTAGACAAACCACTAGATTTGAGAAACACAGGAATATCCAGCAGCATCACTCAGATCCATGACCCAGTCCTAATAAGAAGCTCAGCTCCTTCCCATTTTCATAAGGAGAGCTGTAAATGGACAGTGTTTGTATGAAAAGATGAGAAAGACACAGAGAAAGGAAGGCTTATTTTTTTTTAAGCATCCTGTAAATAGGAAGGAAATTTGCATAGGTCTTTGGAAAGGAATGGGTTATGTGAATAACCAGAGTCAACAACTCTTGTTGCACACTTTGCAGCTCCCAGACCTAACTCTGGAGATGTAAATTCATTGTGTCTGTCGTCAGCAGCTTTTGTTTGAACCCAGCTGAAATATTGTAAAGTTTTCAAAACAAGTTTTGTATTTTATCTTGATAAAAGACATTTCTCCCAGACTCACAAGTTCAGAAATAGGCTCTCTTTTCCTGCTCAAAGCCATATGCTGCTGACAGCCCTACCTGATTATGTGATTCTTTTTCTAGATCCTTTTTTTTTTTCAAAATAAAAAGCTATTTCCGCTACAGAAGTGAAAAATAGGTTATTTTCCCCATTAACAAAGAGAATACTTTGTCTGTAAAGCTAAAATAAATGGAAACCAATGTCTGATCTACACTCAGCATGCGTTTCTACTCTAGATATGTTTAAGCTGGCTTTGCATTGAATTCTGATGAAGTTGACAGAAGAATAACTTAAACACTTGTAAATTACCTGTGCTTTTCAACATAGAATCATAGAATGGCTTGGGTTAGAAGGGACCTCAGAAATCATCTAGCTCCACCACCCCTGCCATAGGCAAGGACGCAGCATCCACAACCTCTCTGGGCGACCTGTTCCAGTGCCTCACCACCCTCTGAGTGAATCTCCTCCTCACATCTAATCTAAATCCCTCTTTTGGTTTAAAACCATTCCCCCTCGTCCAATTACTATCTGCGTGTGTAAAAAGTCACTCTCCATCTTTATTATAAGTCTCCTCTAAGTACTGAATGGCCTCAATGAAGTCTCCCTGAAGCCTTCTCTCTCCACTTTGAATATCCCCAGTTCCCTCAGCCTGTCTTCATAGGTGAGGTGCTCCAGCCCTCTGATCAACTTTGTGGCCCTCCTCTGGACGTGCTCTAACAGACCCACATCCCTTTTGTGCTGAGGGCCCCAGACCTGGATGCAGTACTCCAGGTAGGGCCTCACAAGGGCCGAGCAGAGGGGGACAAACTCCTCCCTCCACCAGCTGGCCACTCCTCCGTTGATGCAGCCCAGGATGCAGTTGGCCTTCTGGGCTGCAAGCACACGCTGCTGGCTCACGTCAAGCTTTTTGTCCACCAGAACCCCCAAATCTCTCTTCACAGGGCTGCTCTCAATGAGTTCTCCCAGTCTGTAGTCCTGTCAGCGATTGCCCTGGCCCAGGTGAGCATGTTAGCAGTAATACCTCTTAAACTGAACTTCCTCGGAGTGATGATTCCCTGTAACTGATCTGACCACAGTATCTGTCCTGGCCTTTCAGCAAAAAGAGAAAAACCTGGTGGGACTCAAAGCTCTGAAATAGATAGTTCTGGTAGTATATACGTTTACAGAGAGGCTTGTGTCTCCTCTGTGTTTCTGCTGCCTACATATGTGATCTGTGTCTGCCTGCTCAAGAAGGCAGTAATTCCGTTTCTGTCCTTGTTCTTTCTATTGCCCTGTTCTCTTAGGGATTAAAGAGGAAATAAAACAATGATGAACCTTCTGCCAGCTTTTGTGCATTGGGTGGAATCAGAAGCTATCTGCAGTTCTTACAGTAAAGCCTGGCCTTTGTTTTCCAGATCACCGGAACCTCAGCTGTGTCAAGTTTCAAGATCAATTGCTATTAGATTTCATCCAAACAAAACAGGGATGTCCAACCAGTCAGGCCATCCTGAGAGCTAAAGATATGGGTTCTTTTTGCTCTGGGAGAAAACAGAAACACTTCATTTTGTGAAATGGAAGCATTCCTCTGAGTGTTTTGTTTTGATCTGATGGAAATGTCATTTGCCTTTATTATATTGCATTTGAAAAGAAGCAATTCATCTTATTGATGCAAAATATTTTGACTGCCTCAGAATGAAATGCTTCCATGACTTCTCGCTGAAAGTTTCAATAAAAAGAATGTGCTCCAACCAGCCCACCTCTCTGAGCAAGTATTTTGTCCAGGAAAACTTCTGTTAGGATGATTCTGCTCAGCATAAATTTCCAAGCCAGATTTCTTCTTTCTTGCTCAGAAAACAACTATATACACTCCCAGTCAGAGACCTTTTCCTCTTGATGCTTAAAATTGCCTTTGGATGCAATGTAACTCCTGTCTTGTAGTTCCAGGGTGTGAGGAAGAAATAACAGTTAAATAAATGACTTTGTCAGTATGTCAGATCATCTGTAATTTGGGACTAGGAATAGTCTCACTGGAAAATAAGTGCGACTAAGGTTAATAATAAGGTTATCGTCTGTACTTCTGGACATGTTCCTACTAATAATTTCAGGGTGCATAAAGGACCCAAGAACTGAGCTACACCCATGGCAGGCAGAAGGCAACACCTTAGTGGCGTTCACCTGTCCCTGCCCCTCAATTTGCTCTACAAAAAGCACCAGGATCTGTGCCATGTTCTGCTCCATCCAAAGCTGCACACTCACTGAATGTCCTCCTCTTGCTGCTTCGATCTTTCTTTTTACATCCAACAGCTACCTGGAATGCAATGTCTTAATAGTGAGCATATTTTCCCTCTACTGTTGTATCTTGTGGTGGTAATATATGACTGCTGATAATTACCTGCCAGAGACATAATGATGTTGTTTTCAAATAAATGAATTGATCTCTGTATTTTTTGCCCTGTGTTATCCCTGTAAATGTTTTGAGGTACTCTTAGTTTACCATAGCTTGGGTATAAGATTCAAATGACGGCTATTTAGATAGAGTAGTTTTCTTTCACAGGAACATGCTCCAAGCAGTGCTGTGTTTGGTGTAGCAGGATTACTTTCAGAGATGAAGATCTGGAAACAGAAAGAGAAGCTGAAATTGAGAACTACAAAAATCTATGCAACTTAAATTTAGGAAGACCACCATCTAGGTAAGTGAAAGAGATTATCTAGTTTTTTAGTCAATTGTGAGTGAAGTGGAAAAAATGTGATGACTGTCATGAATGAGTGATAAATTGGATTAAAAAAATATAAAATCATCTTCTCTCTCTGCTCAGTTTCTTGTCAGGTGATATCCAGGGTAAAGAAAATTCCCATTCTCTAAATCAATAATACATTTTTTTTTCACCTTGACAAGAGCTCTTTAATAATGTTAAATGAGAAAAATCTTCAGCATTCTCCAAAAAACTCATTTTCTGCAAACAGTACAAAAATTGCTCATGATGTCTTGTTCATTTTGAATTAAGTCCATGTATGGAAAAGAAGAGAAGAAAGAGATTCACTCAAGAATATCCATTACTATCTATTTTGTTGAGATGATTTATGTCAGAAGTATGATACTTTCCCTTCCTTAGGTCCTTTCAGAATATTTATTTTACAAAACTGTTGCATAAAAGATCTGATTTCTAACCTTTGTGAGTGAGAAATAATTTCAGTGTGAAAAGAAGTGGGGGAGGGGAGACATGGTCTAAACCTCTCCAGGTGGAAAATAATTCTAAATTGAATTTTACAAGTCACTGTGGTTTTATTAACACTGATAAAATAAAATAAAGAGAGGGAGAGAAAGGAGGGGAGTGGAGAAGAAATTCAAAATCAATCTTATTTTAGTGAAGACTGCACAGTGACTTGCATAAAAGGAAATTAATCTTGTTTTGGAACAACAGGAAGTACATAATAGAAAATAAGAGTAAGATTGATCCTGAAGTTGGACAGCTTTGTTGCCAAGCTGTTTATACACAATGGAGGGAAAAAATATTCAGCTCATCTCAGATAAATTATTAATCTATTTTTTACAGTATTGTTAATGTTTGTGGCATAAAAGAAAAAGATCAAAGCAAGAGTATGCTCAGCAGAACAGACATGGTACAAAATCATCTACTGTTGGAATGTCTTTTTTTTTTTTTAATTCAGAGTCTATTTTTGTTGCAAAAATGTGATTTAATCTTGATTTCCAATGCAAGGTTTCTCCATGAAGTATGTTAAAATATGTCCTTGGCATAATCAAAAAAATCATCAATTTGTTTTCAGTTGCTTAGAAAGAGGCTGGGGTGTAGTTCTTTAAAATCAACAGGAATTACAGACTGCAACACAAAAACAATTGGTCTGGCACCAGGTGAGTGCATATCTCTCCCTGTAGTCAGATGTGCACAACCTGTAGATCCCTTGTGCCTCTCAAAAGAGGCTGGTGGTGCTGGTCTTCACTCTGCATCACCCCAAAGGCTAGGCAAAGGAGAGGTGAGGAAAGATACCAAACAAATCCTAGCCAATCTCCTTGGAAAAATGGTACAGGCCAGGTATGAAAGGGGTGTCTGTCAGCTGCCAGACAGCTTTTGGAATTCAACCACATGGGTGGTTATCTTATGCTTTTGGAAAAAGCACATTTTTTCCCTGAGAGGTTGTGTTAGCACACATCTCACCTCTGCCCATGCTACTAGTAGGGAAACTGTATCTTGCTGACTTTCCCTGGCTTAACTGGTTTGAAAAAGGTCCTCACGTTAATATGCTGTTGGGAAGACAGACAAGCCCACACATACAGCACAAGTCAACACAAGTATGTGAAGCTAACCTTAACAGCAAATACAGAGGAGGGATGTGATAACTTGCTTCTGCTTGTCTAAGAGAGGAAATGTAAAACTTAGGTAGTGGATGGACACGTGTAACTATTAATGTTTGAAGAGCATGTTTTAGATTCATTTATACATGAATGGTATTAAATATTTTTCAACTATTTGATTTCTTTGTGATCCCCTCCCCCCCCCCAAAAAAAGACTTCTAGAAAAAGGTCCTATTTTGCCTAAAGTCTTAACTGCATTTCTGTCCTTCTCCTCCTCTTAGACAATTAAAGAAATGCAGAACAAAATTTATTACCTTCTGTAAAAGAAATGCTATACTACTATTTCCTTTACTTCAGGCATTAATAGTATTTTTTATGTTTGAGGTGACCAAATCCTGTTTCACTTGCAAAGCTCAGTTGCTCCTTTGGCACGAAGAGTTATTCCATTAAGTTGTTTTGCTGCCTGGGAGCTCTGTTGACAGCTACTCTTCGTATCAGGTACTGATGCCGATGAAGAGTTAATCTTTCTCCTTCTCTCCTGTTCAATATTTTCCTTGCTTGATGGACAGATTGGCTCTGGAGATTTGTAATGAACGGTGGCACCTTTCAGCTGCAGGTGACTAGTATCGAACCTGGAGTGAGTTAGGAATAACTCAAGAGACTACAGGTTGTCTTTGCCCTCCGATGTCTCTTGGGTGACGTCTGGGAGATTACTCTATTCTTAATACCCACATCTTGAAACCTGACCTCACAGCTAATACTAATCTCCACTGACATGTTCAGCCATGAGGCTGGGAATCAGATGTGGAGACTGAATTACTCTTTGCCTTGGGTAGGAAGTGACTCCAAAGCCTGCCTTGTGTGCAGTGACACAGAGTGAGCTGACACGGCTGAACTTCATAGCCTGCCCTGTGCCTGCCTGGTGGACAGGGAGCAGCTGTCACCGGTGTGGTGTGCTCAGCCAATTTCATCAGTGTAAATTTACTAAGAGAGTTTTGACTTGCGTTCTTGCAGTTTGCTTCATTCGGAAAGTGAAGTTATTCAGGAACTTGCAAAGGTGTTATCACCCTGTGCTCGGACTTCTAAAAGGCAGACATTTGTGCATACATGTGTGCTCTGTGGTTTCATTGTATGAATAAATGTGAGACGGTGTTGTATTTTTGTGTTTGTAGGAATGGGACTGTGTGTGTGTGTGAAGACTTGAGAGTGTACCTGCTGAGGTGGGTGGATTTACTGTTGCCATGGTCTGATCTTTTAAGTGATACTAAATCAGGAGGACCACTTGAGGCAATGTCTCAACACACATGCTGGTGCAAAAGAGTGGTGTCCAATCCCACCAACACACTTTCGCCTGCTTCATCTCCATGAACCAGCTTTTGGTATTTTCTCACTTCAGGCCTGCACCTCCAATCTATAACAGAGTACATTCTATCACGAGGTGGACCGTGATGTAAATGACATAGCTTTTCCAAATTGTCTGGCACCAGTGCCTTTCCAATACTGAAGGGAGCTTCCTTTGGACAGTATCTGCTTCTTCTGTTCTTTTGTTTCCTGTTTCTGTGATTGATTCTGACTTCTAGGAATGCAGAACCGGTGACGGTGTATTTAGCAACCAACTGAGCTTAGTGGTTTACCTTTGAACACTCATAAATTTGAAAGGCTGTTGAGAGAACAAGCTTGTAAGGTGTGAGGCATAAGCAAGTCAGCTCTGCCTCTGCAGTTTGTTGGAATTCAAGAAAGAAGGAAACTTGGGTAGTTTCAGCAAAGCAATGGATCAGATTTACCTAAGTCTATTATTATGGGCCATCAAAGGTCCTTGTCTCATACACAGGCCATATACTTTATTCCTCTTCTGAAGTGGTCTATACAATTTCTGTGCCTTTAAAATATCCCCACCACCTGTGGCTCAATGAGATCTCAAGCTTTCAGATTTACATAACTTCTTTTGCTTAACTTTCATAAAGAAAACATGTTGCTGTTTGAAGTGATGTGAGAAATCATTTTGTTGAAGTGACAGTGGCATAGCATTCTGTCTTTTATCTTGCAGTTCTCTGAAAGGTCACAGTGTAGTGATTTATGAAAATCATCATTTTGTCTTCTTTTTTTCTGATTAATTTTCCTACTGTACATTTTTTCCTCAGTCTTGAATCATGCAACTTTTATCTTTAGATTCATTTTCCCCCTCTCTCTCTCTTTTTGCGTCAAGTCTGTTGTGGGGATTTAATTATAACTGATTCATAATTTTTATTTTTATTTTTTAAACTGGAAGTGTTAATTATTATATCAGTAAGTAATTCAATCAGTATAAAGTGTAAGACTCAACATATCAGCTGCTGATTTGGCTTATACTCAAGGTACATTTTTCATCTTGTTATTTTGAAAGTGATTATATTTTTTGTTTCTCCTGGTCGAATGATTTTCTTTTTAACTCTTTCTTCATAACGGATGAATCTCTTCTGTTTACCTATCTCTTCCTTCTGACTCAAATGGTTTAAAGCTCTTTCTTTTCCCATCAAATATTCTTTTTGCTTCTCCATTGGCAGCATCAAACAGAGTTCTCTTTTTCTTGCCTGCTAGACTATACCAATATATGATTATCATTTCAGAAGACACTAAAAATTCTTTGCAATAAAGCCCTTCACTAAGATTTCCAAGGCAGCTATGGCTGGTTTCTTTTACTGAAAAATTTGAACAACTGAAAAGCAAATATCCTATGCTTACCTTTTGAAAATCACTTTTTCACATTTTCAGTTTAGTACATGAAAACCTTGTCTGTACAATCACCAGCTACTTTGAAAACTCAGGAACATTTTCTTAGCGGTCTTGAGATGCTCAAAATATCCTTCCAGCCCATCTAAATATCTGCATCCATTCTTATTATTGCTGCTAAACACTTTGTGTGCCTTTGGACAGACCATCAATAGACTGTGGCTAATCGCGCATCCAGAATGATATATTTTGTGCAGTCTTTCGGCAACTGCAATATTGCTTGTACACCCCTATCATTTAAGAGAAGATACATTGGAGCAGAAGTGATGCATGAGCAAAAGTTACTTAAAAAGACAAAATAGGAGCTTGCTCATTAGCAAATGCCATGTGGTTAGGTTATGGTTCAGTGAAAAAAACTTTTAAATCATTCTCTGCTTCTATTTTATCCAATTTCTAATCTCAACACCCCTGCTAGATTGCAGCTTTATCATGTTGGAAGGACATAGTTTGGTGTCATAAACTATGTCTAAATGTGCATTAAATAGTTGCATATTCCCAAGTGTCTGAGCCAAATGAGAGTTATTATTGATTCTGTTTTACATTGTAAATAGATTTGAATCATCAGTGTTTTCAAATGTAAAGTTGGGGGAAACCTATCACAATTTTTAAGTGGAAATGCAGTTGTTAAGCCTTGCTCGTGTGCTGAGATGGTCACAGCTCGTGGGGCAAAGGGAGGAGGATGTGGGAATAAAGGGAGTGTGAGCAAGCCCGGGTAATGACCCCTGGCTGGTGTGAGGAACTGAACCAGAGCGTGTTCAGTGCTGACAGCCCGAGCTTGAGGTGATAAACCAAATGGTGGGGGATGCAGAGAAGTAGGTGAGGTGCTGGGAGTGCAGAGGGTTGGGTTCAGGTGCCTGCTGGGCCTTGTCTCCTCCTGCTCAACAGATCATTTAATCTCTCCAGGTGGGTTTATCTCATCTAACTTTAGTGATCAAAAGTAACTGCTTAGCTACCCACGGATTTTTGTTAGGCATGTACCGAAAGGAAATGAACGCCAGAAGAAAGCGAGACCAGGTAGGAGAAAGTTGTTCTTTCAGGTTACGCTGCTGGAGATAAAAACAGTAGCTGAGCTGATTCTCTCTGGTGTCAGTGGGGCGCTTTGCATTCATTTTAATAGATTATGGGGTAAGACAGAAGGTCTTCAGCTCCATGTACTCTCCTGAGCTTGGGAAAGCTAGATATTTATTTATGTATGCAGGGTAAATCTTTCCAGGCAGAGCTTTCTTTATCCACCTAAAAATTGTTTTTAAGGCCCAATTCTGGACTGGCTTTTCTCTCCTCTGCATTGCCTTGGCAGCTGAAGGAGCACAAAGAAGTATCTGGAGATTTTGTTTTCTTGGGAATAACTGCTTTTGGCAGTCTGCAAAATATTTCCTAAGCCCTCTTTTTAGGAAAGAAGTATGCTTTGCTTCCTGTCCAGCCTAGTGGAAAGGACTAGGATAGCCACTGTCTTGTGCTAAATGTGTGAAGTTGGACCTGAGAAACAGCCTGAAGCAGCTGTCTGGACAATGAGGTCCCTGGCTTGGCCGGTGGCAGGGATAGCAAGCTGCCAATGTGGGATGTTTCTAAGTGAGATACTTCCTTTCCATGAAGTGCAGTAAAGATCACTGCAACATTCAGCAAGACTTTAGAAACAGCTCAAGATGAACACAGTTAACTGAGTCCCAGTATTGAGAAAGTAAGCTCAGTCATCTCAGGCTCCAGTTATGGCATTTTGTCATCTTGACATACCTTCAAACCTGAAGCCAATGCAATTTTGAACTGCTCTTTTCTTTTTTTTTTTTTTTTTTTGTAACTAATACAAAGCCATGAGCGTGCAGAGTACTGGGTCCTCTTGTTCTGAATTCGAGAAGCCAAAGAGATGGTTCTGTGCTGTGACCTCTGGGAGTTAAGCATGTATTATGGGTTTGCAGGGTCATTTAGAGTGAATGTGGACTGGATGTGAAGTGAGACAGCTGGGAGAGACCTGTGAAAGAGAGGGCGGACCACTACAAAAGCAAACAATAGAGAAGTGCTAAATTGGCAATGTGCTTCTCAGAATGGATGTGGCCTTTTGTTTCTGTTACCTGCAACATTTCAACGCAAGCTAAATTGGAAAAATTTACTTCTCACATTTGACTTTCACCAAGATTTTCTAAATATTAGTGTGGGAGACAGAAAAGCTATTTTTTTCACCAACATTTTGTAATTGTAGTTATTAGCTCCACTACTTCCAAGGAAATAAACTATTTTTCATCTCTGTGCTCTTCTCCACATTATCATACCATGGCTGAGCATTAAAAAAACACCTCATATTCAGTAAAAACAAACAAGACCTTTGCCAGTTCAACATTAAAAAATAAATAAATACTGTTGCAGTATACTAGAATAACAAACAAGAAATTTATCAGAAGGAGAAGAGTGGTTGGCAAAAAATACTTTATTTATGACCTATGTGGTGAATATTTTCTTACTAATTATCCAGCTGACATACTGGTTAGACATTCTGCAAAAGTAATAACATTGGTTTCCACTGACAAACACTTTGGAAGAGGAATGGCAAAGACACTGAGAAGCCTTCTAACTGCAGGTTAAAAGGATGTGACCCCTGCCACCCTTGTCTGTAATTCCATCAATGCTCCGAAAGGTAGGCAGAATGAAGCTGCTTTTCCGCTTGCCTGGAGATCATGTCTCACATCAAAGATAATTGCAAATTGATATAATTAAAGTCCCAAACTAGTAAGCTTCTAAATCTGATGCATAAAAATGGTCCTGAAAACTTAGTCTCCTGGTTGCGTGTGTGGTGTTGTGGTTTATTCTAGGTGGTTTTTGGAAGGTGGCTAGGGTGTTGGGGTAATATACTTGCCCCACCTGTCAGCTATTCAGCACTGATTATACAGCATCTGATGTAGTTACCTTAGAGCAGATGGCTGACTTTTGGACAGCTTAAGTAAAGTGACGCTTATGTTGAATGAAACACTTCAGGATTTCTCATCCTTTCCAGGACACTGCCAAAACACCACAGCTAGTGTGAAGACTGCAGTGAGCTTCCTGTGACACTTTTGTTTCACCTCTATGTTGAGAGTAGTAATACTGACCCTGTTATGGCAACTGAAGGCAAAATACTTTGTTTGTGCAAACAAAAAATAAACAAAATCACATCATTCATTCTTAACATAGGCTTGTTTTCCCCTTAAACCCAGCTTGACTCTATTTCCATACACACACCAGTGACTAACCTTTGGAGAAGACTTTGACAGACTTCGCTTTGGCAATTCGTTGTCATTCTGCCATCCAGTTTTCAATATTTTACTTACTGCTGTTGTTGTCTTTGCTATCTTTATTGTTGTTCAGTTGACATATGTCTATTTTAGCATCCTGGTAGTTACCTGATTTAGGTTGTTACTTGATTTGTTTTGCTTTTTCATATAATGTTTTTATTTCAGCAGTAAGTTAATTCTGGTCCAAATAATAATGGCAGGAACTAAAACATTTATTAAAGTAAAATAATAAAATAAATGGTTTTTTTTTTTTCCTGGACCTGAAGAAATATAGTAATCTATTCTTCATTATTAAGAAATATTGGCCTCATTCTAATCTGATACCAATCATAAAAAGGGCAGCTGGGGCCAGTTCTTAATTTAGGCCAACACCTGCAGCCTGCTGGAAGAAGCAAAATGGCTGTGATCTTGTTATTCACCTGCAGAGTGAAAGAAAAATCTGGATATCACCTGAGGAAGAGACTGGCTGATGGAGAGAGGATGATTCCCTGCAGGTTTTATACTCTCTGTGGTGTCAACAGGTGCATGCAACTCCAACTCTAAGCTTCTTCTCTTCACGGCATCTTTCTCCTTCTTCTCATGACACGTGTAGCTCATCCATAGGGTGGTAAATTGCATTTGCATATCCTTCTGAGAATTGTTTAGCCAGCTCTGGGTGTATAAGAGAGTTGGACAAAATCTTATTGACTTTACTGAGGATACTTGATAACTTGAGCTTTGGTAAGTGCTTCAGCTGTGATGCTCTATAGATCTAAGCTTAAACTGATACCAACATAAGACATTAATAACAAGATTCTGTCTATGAAATCATCGATCAGCTCTGGGGCTGTCAAAGCTCACTGTATAGGAAAATTGCAGTCTGACAAATAAAAAAAGCTAGAGAAAGCAGAGGTGAAGCAACTCGAGATTTTGAAATCCTCAGATTGATGGGCTCAGTAGATACCCGGTGAAGATACAGCTGCTTCTCTCTCTCTCTCTCTCTCTCTCTTTCTTTTTTTTTTAGGACAAGAAAAGGCTTTGTCAAAAATCCATCATTTGGATGGAGATTCATGGGATGGCTGGATTGGAAATAAAACCCTAGTACTGATAAAAGAAAGCTCATATGGACCAAACTAGCAAGCCCTAGTTGGCAACATGGTTGTTACCTATCCTGCTGATTACAATTGGTACTGTATTAAATGAAACCCATACAAATAATGTTTGCAGGATGATAGAACTGGATCATTTGACCCTGGCCATCTCACAGTTCTGTCAGTGTATTTTGGAAATGGTTTGTTACATTTTGTCTGGTCGAAGACACATCCGAAGACACACTAGGGCAGAGGCATTGGTAAGAGGGTTCAAGTGACTAAAAACATAACCATTACTGTAGCTGGTGTTTTCCATTTTTTCCACGGTATTACAGGGCAGTAATTCCTTGCAGCTGACTGAACAGTCCTGCTAGATACCGAAGACAAGCAATTTGTCCATTAAAAACAGAGCAGAGATGACATCTGTTCTGTCTGCATTTAAATCTTTGCCTTCACAACTAGCTTGGCTTGTCAAGATAGTGGCCTTAAGTTTAACTTCAGAATCAGCAGAAAACAACCATTTTCCATTTGCAGGGAGGCACAATGAGTGATTGGAATAGGTATAAAAATCACTTTCTGCTTTATGATGTGTGGATTAATGAAAGTATTAAACCATTCTAAATGATAGATAAGGAAATTATTTTCACTGTAGCTTGAAAGAAATAAAACCGTGCTGTCTTAAATTTAAGAGGTTTAAAACTTTGCAAGCTCATCAAAAGTGCATGGGCAACAAAGAGGGGCAAGTTTATAACCACTTATGGATCACCTTAATTTTTTAACATTCATCACTTTTCTGCTTCATTACTGTTAGTGCTTCCCATAAGCTTTAAGAAACCAACTAATTTCTCCAGAAAAGAAGAGTAAATACAGGTCAGGCTAATATGCTTTTATGGGCAGTGCAGGGATTTTCCCATTTTATTGCCATTTTGCACTGTTAATTTTATACCATTGACATTGTTGTCTTCATTGTTCATTTCTCACAGGATGAAAAAAAAAATAATTACTATGTTCAGAGTTTCAAGCTGAAACTGAAATAAATGGGATGAAATTCAAATATAGTTCTGTTGGACAGTGCAAGTGCTAACATGTTTCTGGCTTTCTGTATGGAGCAGAGTGTGGTGCTTTATTGGTTTCATGTGCAGCTGGGATTGTGTTTGACCATGGCTTGGGTGTGAATGTGTTTGCACCAGATGTGTACCTAAGTGTGTTTCTGTAGATAAGTGTGGTCTCTTGCGTAGTTGTATATATTCACATGTAAATATTATCTTGTGAATGTGTGTTCATGACTGTGTAATTGTATTAGTGTTTGCATAGAGTTTGTATACATTTATGTGTTTTGTCATAAATGTGAATTCAAATGATGGGAGAATGTTTCTCAGTGTGGAGTGGCTGCAGAACTATTCATGCATAATTCTTTGTGCGAAAAAAAAATAATTTGCTTGAGCATGGTAATCACCAACAGAAGTTTACACAATATTGAGAAAAATCAGGTCATAAGCTCTTTCATCTTGAAGGACACCTCGAAACTGGAAGACATGGGTCTATTTATTGGTACCTGGAGTTTAAGTCCTGCTGCCTTGAAGACTGTCATCAGGTTAAGAACAGCCTATTATCCATTTATGTGCTGGATAATGAATGGTAGAATGTGCTCATTTATGGCATTTATGTAGAAAACGGAGAGCAGCTGGTTTAAAAGGAGGCTGATATGTCATATGCAGGGGAAGAGGTCCAGTCTCCACTGAAAAAGCAGAAGAATAAAACTGCAAGGTAAGGGGAGAAGAGCAAGAAGCAAAGGTTCAAAGGAAAATTGACAAAAGCAAAAATGATAACAAAAAAAAAATCATCTTTGTTTCCCCAGTAAATAGTTTATTCCCTCACTGTTCTCTTCCTGCCCTGCACAAAATCGTTGTGTGGTTTTCTGATGTTCTAAGAAATCACTCTATCTATCCTTTTCAAGAATCAGAAGATTCTCGTACTCTTATAATCCAAAGTACTAATTATGTAAAATGGTGGAGTAATCTTCTAGAAGGTGCATCCTCCTGGTGTTGCTTGCTCTTGGAATATTGATTCTTAGAAACTCAAATTGAAGTAGAAAAAGTAACTTTAGCTTTCAAGTCCCTCATCCTTCATAAAGTATACCAGGAATTTCACCTAGGAAATCTTGTGTCACGCCAGAATAATTTACAATGGAATTATGCAGTAGAACTGCAGTCGTGTCTATAAGAGCGAGGTCTAGAATGACAAAATGATTATAAGTGGTGGCAAATTTGCCATATCTCCAGGTATCCTGGATACAGAGGAATATCTTTTAAATAAATAAATAAATAAATACACATTTATAAGCTGAGATCAAGGAGAAAACTCCCCAGCTCAGTTCTCTCCCTCCTGTAATATAATGATTTACTGCTGTTAGGATGGTAAAATTTGCTACTTGGCAGCAGCATTGCGTGGCTGAACTTTGACATTCAAGTCCATCAGAACCATGCCTGCCACATGAAATTTAGCACACTCAAATGAGATGATTTTCAGGTAATAAACTTCGCATTTCTAATCAATAGTTTAGTTATCTTAATGAAGTTTCTTAATTCTTCTTGCTCATAATTTTCTATATATGTCTTACTCCTACCTAGCCCTAAGTAAATCCATTAGAATATTACATGGTAGGGATGTAGCTAGGGGACTGGTGTGAGTGGACTGGGTGCCAGCTACTGCAGTCAGGCACCTGGAGGCACTTAGGCCCCCCAGACTTTGGTGCCAGCTACTGGAACAAACGGGGTCTTCTAAACAACAGCAAAAGGTTTTCTAAAATGTATGATGTACTTCAGTTTTGTCAAACCTTCCATTTTGACCTAATGTGATTTCAGTTTTGATAACTTTCTCCCATCTCCATGTTTGTGTCAATCAAATATTTTTAGAAATCTCTGTTCAGTCAACTTTGAGGCAGGAGACATCCATTTTCTTTTCTTTTCCACTCATCTTAATTTGTAACTAACACTGTGAGGGCAGCAACCAATGATGTGAGGTACATACTTTTACTGCCAGGTTGAGCCCTCTTGAAAGAATAAATTTGTTCCCTGCTCACATCACATCAGAAAGTGGTGGGGAACTTTTTGAGTGCCACAAAGATCCCTAGAATCTGTACTTGAGGCAACATTGCCCTATTGCATGTCACCAAGTGTTCAGAATCAGCACAACCTAGCTATATTTTCTGAGGATGCTCTTGTGGGCACATCAGTCAGTAAAATTTTTTTTTTCCCATTGGCTCACAATTTCTGGCTGTGGTCATTTGTTACTGGTCTTGAGCAAAATTTCTTTGACTAGAATAGGGTGTGAGGTATATGTCTGCAGTCTTGCTGGAGAATGATGCACATTAAAAATGAGCATTTTATGTAAGATGTTTTGAGCCCAGGCTGAAATTATTTATGAGGCTATGCTAGTTTCTTTCAAGCCCATTTTTTCTCTGACAGGGACGTTCTTACTACCCCAACTGTGGGTCATACTGACTGTTTTTCCGGCACCTTTTGGCTGTATGTGATATTGATAAATGAGATCAGATAAGAGCCAGCTTGTTTTCTGAACCTGGGAGGTGCCCCACAGGCACTGGTAGTTCTTGATCAGTTTAGGAGAACAGAGCAAGGCATGAGAAGATATACACGTTGTACAGACTACATTCACAGTACTTCAGTCAGCCTGATTTTAAACAACTGTTTTCAAAGGATTTTGGATTCCAGTGTCTTCCCTTGAGAAGGTCAAAGGAAACCAGCAGGAAGCTATCAACTTTTATCTAAGTTAACCATGCTCTGAACACCTACAGTGGTGCTTCCTAGAGCACACGTTCCACTAAGCCCTGTAGTTTGGAACTGGACTGAGTTCTGAGTGACACTGGATCCAATCAGATCTCTGTGGTCCACACTTTGACCATTTCTTATCCTTACTGTGTGGAGCTGCTGTTTGTTACTTCCATTCTTTCTCCTCTGTTGTCCATTCAGTAGTAGAGCTCAGTTTTGAAAAGGGGGAAATCCCATTTGGGATTCACCAGTGATTGACACAGATCAGTGGCCTTTAACTGGGGAGATGCTGAGCAGTGTCAAGGAGGTGGAAGAAGTGATTCTTAATTTATTGAGGTTAACTCGTGGAATTAGCTTAATTTGCAATCTATGGCCCTTGACCATCATGAATTTGCCGGTGAAGAAAAATTCTTGTTGCCAGCATAATAATTGTAGCTTTGCGCTGTTATGAAAGGATTTTTCTTTTCACTTTGCTCCAGCATGTTAGTACACTGACTTCTTCCTGCACCAAGTGAAATTCAACCCTTTTTGGCGCACTCTTTATTAACCTGGCTTTGCTCAAATCCTTGAAGGATGTTTAGCTTGGATTTAATATCATCATGCTAGGACTTGATCTTACACACTTAGGATAAACACCTTTTCAATGGTACGCTATAAGCATTAATCAACTGCTAGTGTAGACAACTTCTCTACAGCTAAAATGAAAATAGGGGATGTACAGGTGTTGACAAGGGCTGTTGTTATGAGCAAGAAATTTAATTCCCTATCTAGATTCTTTGACACTTTGACAGGTCACTTAGCCACAAATGCAGATGAATATAATTACACATAAGAAATGATTGCTGAAGTTCTCTTATTGATATGAATGCTGGAGTACTGCTAAATGGGTTCTTTTCTTTTCTTTTCTTTTCTTTTCTTTTCTTTTCTTTTCTTTTCTTTTCTTTTCTTTTCTTTTCTTTTCTTTTCTTTTCTTTTCTTTTCTTTTCTTTTCTTTTCTTTTCTTTTCTTTTCTTTTCTTTTCTTTTCTTTTCTTTTCTTTTCTTTTCTTTTCTTTTCTTTTCTTTTCTTTTCTTTTCTTTTCTTTTCTTTTCTTTTCTTTTCTTTTCTTTTCTTTTCTTTTCTTTTCTTTTCTTTTCTTTTCTTTTCTTTTCTTTTCTTTTAATCTTTGTTTTTAAACATAAACATAAAAATAAAATAAAAATATCCCCTATGGGTTTATGTGCCTTGAGTCAGCTTGTCAAACATTATAAAAGGGAAGCCATAGAATATCTAATGTGGAGGAGGATAAGTTGACTGCAGGCAGAAGTAGAGAAGAAAAAAATTTTGCTGTTGAAAATAAATCAGAAAATGTTTTCTCTCTCCTCCCTTTATATCCTGAATATCATTCTGGTGCTGAGTGGAGGCCACCCAGCTACAAGCACAGGCCTAGCTCCTAAGAAGAGATTAAGGGCAGATGGGATCTGGAGGTAAATATGACCCTGTTCTTATACACAGCTCCTCCTACGCTAGACCCAAAAGCATGATGAGTCAGTACAGTCACAGCGAGACATCCGTATGTGACTGACTCTAAGAACAGCAGAGCATCCTTTTTGTTTTGGGGGACCTTGCTTTAGTATCATGGCAAAAGTAATTAGAGGTCATGCAAGGCTTACTGGAATAGGGTGCTGCTGGTTATTTTTATAAATGCTGCTGAAGTTGTAGGAAGAAGAATGTGTTAGAACCATGAGACTGGTGACATAGATCTGCTGTGGGTGAGTGCCAGCTCAGAAGAGCCGTAAAGAGGCTGGGAAGAGCATAGCAGATAATACACTGTGTCTGTGTAAAACAGGTAGGTACAAAAATGAATTACTACAGTATTCCTCATTGGTGTCTTTCAAAGGTTTGTCCCACAGGTAAACTCAGCCTCCCTTCATTAGTCTTAAAGGGTGGTCAGTGGAATAGCACCATGTGCCTGTTCACTGTCCTCCAAAATTACTGCTGAGTTTGATTAACAGACATGACACTAAAGAGGAAGGATTACTCAAACAGTCCAACTTTTGCTGGATTTCTGTAACTGTGTTCAACATTACCAGAGATAATATACTAGAGTAAAAACTCCAACAACTAATGGCAACAGAATAAAAATCATGTTGATCCAGACTGAAGTGGTCTTCACCTCAGCTGAGGTGAAGATAGCTGTTACTTCTGTGTTGCTAAAGAAGTTACAAATATCTATTTTTTATCAATGGGAAAAAACGCATAATTTTTTTTCATAAGATCCATAATGATGTGATTGCAGGTAATTAAAAAGAAAGTATCTTTGCTTTTTCTAACTCTGGGCTCCATCAGAGTAAGATCAAATCCTGCAGTGTGCTTGGCAGCTCTTATTAATGGTGCTAAGCACTTACTACTAAATCAGAAGTCCCATTGGGCTTCTTCAGCAGCTGAGGTTGTTCAGTGCTTCTCTTTCCTTGTAATTGCTTTTATAAAGAAGAATCAGCATATTGAAATGTGCTCAAGCCCTCTTGTCAGCCTCTGAAGCAAAATGGAATGGCAATAAATCCTGATTGAAATGCTGTCTGGATGCTCAGACCTGAACTCTTTAATGTTGATGAAAAGATTGATTGGCATGGCAGGTTGTGATGCTCACTCTGCAAGTGTGAACACTGCAGGGTGACCTAATGACACTCGAACCTGGCCCCGCTCTGGGATGCAGGAAGGTCTGATGCTCTCAGCTGAGGCTTTGTTTACTTGTTTCCAAGTTTAGAATTAAAATGGTGTGGCAGCTGGAGAGCTGTCGTGGAGATAGCAACAGGCCTGCAGCAAAGTGTGGGGCAGAGAACACAGAACTCAACCCCCAACCAAACCTTAATCCCCCCTCCCCCTTTTAATCAGGATCATTTATGAAATAGAATCTCATGTGACAAATCTTGAGTGCTTTTTTTTTGATGGTTTGGTCTCTAGCACCCTTTCCTTGTACAAGTTCCCAGACCCAGTTACTTGTGGTTCAGGGATTTCTTGAGCCAAAGACAGTATCTTTGTGTTTAATGTGCTTGATGGACTTCTCTTCTATAAATTTGGAGCTGTGTAATGTAGTTGGCATGTTTCATAGCATGCAGAGAGGAATTTTAACTGTGAGATGTGTGATAAAGTCCTGACTGCTCTGAACCCGTTGCCTGGAATTTTCATTTGACAACATCTAATTCTTGCATTAGGAAGGGCAGAAACTAATCATTCCTTATTTTGCTCTGTATGCTTTTGAAGGAATCTCCTTCACTCTGGCAATTCTAAAGCATCCATTTCTGAGCATTAACTGTTCCAGGTTGACAAGAAATCACTCGGGGAATGTTTAAAATAATATGTATTCACCACATCAATCAAGTAAGACTCCTTCCACTAAATTTTCAATCTTGGAATCTGTGAATTATAACTAGATCTTGATAACAAAAGTAAAAATAAATAAACGGATAAATAGATCAATAACAATAAATCCTCCCCCTTCGCCACCCTCCTCCTCTGTGCAGCACATCTAGCTTTCAGCAGCTGTTATTATCTTCTCTTGCTTTCTGAAATGAAATTGATACACTGTACTGTAATTTTGTTCAGTTGCAGCTCTGTTTTTTGTCTATTAGACTAGTGGTGACTGTAGAAGTGGAAGAAAAAAGTTGTCCAGGTGAACTAATTTTGTGCTACTCAGAAACTAGCTCTTATCAGACAATAAAGCCATTATGCAAATCAAAGACAAACTTCTGGTGTTGTATGAGGTACTTTCCCTGGCAAAAAGGGATATAGCTGACTTCAAGGGGATTCCGAAAAGGCTGAGAAAAAAATAAGCACTGGGGAAGACTTGTCTGTGAAGAGTCGTGAGAAGAATGTGGCAGCTTAGGAAAGAGATGAATAAGATGAGCCAAGATAAAAGATCAGATAATGGATCATCTGGAAAAGATAGATAAGATTCTCTTCCCTCAATCTCATGAAGCAAGAAGTACAGCCATCCAATTAGAAGGTGGGAAATTCAAAACTTATTGAAAAAAAATACTTTTTGCATGGCAGATAATTAGACTTTTGAACTCCTTGCCACAGGAAATTGCTGAAGTCTAGACAATATGAAGCTTCAAGAAATGGATTGGCCACTTATATGAAAAATAAAAATGATGATGCTGAATGTTAAATAGCATTATTGAAGAGATATTACTCCTGGCGATTCATATCTCAAACCAGCCTTTCATGCTGTGCTCTTCTGCATGACACATTGGGATGAAATCTAGCCTGGATAAAGAAGGGAAGAGCATAGCATATATATTTTCTGTGGTGGCTTATACCTTCCTCTCTTCAGTTTGTTACCGTGCTCTGTCAGATACTGAACGTGATTTTTGACTTCACCTTGGTATGTCAATGTGTGCCTTTACATAGGAAGGGAGGGATAGGAGAGAGGACAAGAGGAGTCCTTTGGCAACATGGTAGTGTGACCGACAGTCACTGTGTGTGCTCTTCAGCAGAGCCTGAGCTGGAGGCGGCTGCAGCCTTCTGTGCAGTCTAACCACTGAAATCACTGCCTTACATGCAGGAAGTAAAACTGGGAGGGCATCACCAGCCAAGCAGGTACTGCTAAATTTATGCGTAGGTGGTGGTGCCTCAGAAAAATTGGAAAGGCCTGGATAGATCTGCGAGTGCACTGAGCATTTTTTTTTTGGTTTGGTTTGGTTTTGTCTTGTGTTGTTTTGTTTTACATGTCAAAAACTGCATGAGGCTTCTCTCTCTCTCTCTGAGCTGCTGCTGAGATGCGTGATTCTGGCTTTGGGGCATCCAGATCTCTGCCAAATCCAACTGAACCTCATGAAATCAAGGCTTTCCACAGCAACTCCAGGGGCATTATGGTGCATCTCCAGCTGAGGCAGTGGAGCTCTGCTGGCATTGTCAGTAGATTTGGGTGTCTCACCTCATTCTTCCCAAAAGATGCTGAATTCACCCATGTGTGACCAGCAGTGCAATTGCCACTTGCTTATCTGGTGTGTAAATCCCCTTTTCCTCCTTTTATTACCGGGAAACCTTATGAACTGCTCTTGACTCCTGCATGCTTACAAGTTCATAGCTATCACATTGGAGAGCGACATTGGAGCTGTGATCGGACTATCCAGTCTAGCATTTCAGACACATTTCTATTGCAGTGCTTTGCTTTCCAGTACAGCAGAACTCCCAAATGTGTTTAATAATACTCTTGTGAGAAGTCTATGCAAATCAGGAAAACATTAAAGGATCAACTTCATTTTTAGTGTAACTAAATTGAGTCCACTTCAGAATTGACAAATTTGTATTAAGCAAGCACTGATGTAGGTCTCCTACTTTAAGTACATGTTTATTATCCACTGAACTGGATTGAGATCAATAGGTTTGAGGAATGTGCTTAAAATGAAGAGTATACTTGAGTGCTTGTAGAGTCAAGGCCCTGGAAAAGAGCTCATCAAAGGTTTTCTAGATGCAAAGTTGCACTGATAGAAATTTGAAAGTGATTTGAAATTGATTTGATTAAACTCATCTGAAAGTTTGGTAAATGCATTTGGTAAGAGGGTATGTTTGAGGGTTTGGAGACAAATTTTGCTAAAGCTAGTCAGAGTTAAAGGCATTGCCTCTCTCCCAGGTCTCCTTGCCCTTATCCTGAAGATGACTGTTCCCAGGACAAAGTGGTAAAACATAACTGCCATAGCCCTTTGCTGCTGTGTTTTACAGTCTGTTAAACTGTCTAGTAAAAGTGATTTTATTCTAAAATCTCAAATTAGGAACAAGAGCAATTGAGATATTTGTCCAAGTCCTTTTGGTCTTCCTGAAGCAGTGGGCAGTAACCTTTGGTAATAAGACAGGCAAACAGCCAGGGAGTCAGAGCATCTTCAGCTGTTCCTGTTCTTTGTATCAGTATATGTGTTAGAGATGGTAAATAAATGGAAACAAATCACTCAATCTGGAGTGGCTTCATGTAGGAGTACTTAAGAATGGCTTACATCAATTTAACTAGATCAGCAATCTGCAATCACCTAAACCTCCCAAACTTTCGACTGCAAGTCTAGACTGGGGATGGAAAGCCACTTGTTTGATATGCCTGATCGAGTGAATGTTAGCTAAGCTGAAAAAATTGTGTGCATGCTCTCAGCTAACCCCAATCACAGTGTAAATTGTGTTAAATTCATGCTTCACTGGAGAGCTGTGTAATGCAAGCACACTCCCAAAGTTTAATAAAAAACTCATAAAGCCTTTGACTCCCTGCCTGCCTGCACACACAGTGCAAGTGCCTCTAACACACTTCTGAATAGGCATCACACTCACAATACCTTGCTGATGCCAAAAGAGACTTCAGAAATTAAGATGTGGTTCTACAATTCTGTGTCTTTGGTATTTGTGTCTGCAATGGCTTTCTGTTCTATGTAATATACTAGTATCTATCATTCAATTTATTTCAGTCCTTATTCATATTCTTTTTTTTTTTTCCCTCCTCCTTTTGAAACTTATGTAAATGAAAACACATCCTTAAAAATCTCCTGGTACACATTTACCACCCCCCCCCCCCCTCCCCCCCCCCCCCCCGCCCCCATAGCTCCTGGCAACACAGTCTAGTTCAAGTTGAGCTACTTTTATTAAGCTTTTGATTCTGGTGGAAAATAGGATCTTTTTTTTTTTTTTTTTTCCTATCTCATTATTGCTAGTATGGGATCATCACGTGTTTGAGTTCAATCCATTGCCCAGGAAACTCTTACACAGATGGTCAATAGTTCATGCAAGGAGGCAGCAGACCATGTAAACAAGCCTTTGGATTCAGGCAATATTATTACCAGAGTAGCTTAGTAATAAAGCCAAACCCTTTGAGAAATTACTCATTGCTGTTGCTAGCATTCAAGTCTGGTCTAATTCAGGATTAGAAAAAAAAAAAAGGGGGAAAAAAAAAGAAAAAATTGGATTGCTGGGAATTTTATTTCACTTTGAGTTTATATATATTTGTGTGTGTGTTTGTGCATAAATATATATGTATGAGTGTAAAAGATGTGCAGAACTAGCCTGATGTGTTATATCTGTTGTTTTCCAAATCTTGGTTATGTCTCAGCCATTTTTGATATGTGCTAAAGTATATAGGATTTTATACTTAAAGTATGCATGCCATAAATTTTGAGCAATAGGAGATCAATATGCAGTATATAGATTCCCAGAAGAAAAACCAGTCACAAGTAATAGCCTCTCAGTTAATCAGAAGAAATCCATCCTTTTGGAAGAAGGATTACTTTATTTTATTTTCACCAACTTTTGGTCCAGGATTTCAGAACAGATTTCGCTACTGGATTTTAAATCTCTCTTGATACTGTGCACTACTCCTTAGCCCCAACAGTGACAGTTTCACAGCCCTGCAGTCTCATTTTTTCTGCAAAAAATTTTCCTCTAGAGATCCCCCACAAAGTCACTGCTTTTACTCATATTGGCATCCGCCAGTCAAAGATTGCACCTAATAAGGATTTTTCATGATTTAAGTTACTTCATGTTTTGTCACCTCTCCAGAACGCTGCAGCCACACTGTTGCATGAGCCATTGTGATCTGAGGAGGGAAGGAGAACATCCAATTTGGTGTAAGGGGAAGCCAGGAAAGTGCACTGGATTCCAACTTCATTCAGTGTAAATGGATCTTGGTTTAGCACAACTCCAATGCATGTACATTTTTGCTCCCCTTCCTGCTCCCCAACTTCATTTAGCAAGGGAACAAAATAAGCAAGACTAGTAGCACTCTGTGTAGAGGAGTGAGTTTTTCTGCTCTGCTGGCTGACTCAATTTGCTTAAAATTCTTTGTCAGTGACAAACTTGAGATGCCCTGTTATTTTCCTTTCCCCCCTTTTTACGTTGTGATGTGGAGAAGCGGGAAAATGCATGACAGCAAGCAATGTTGGGTTCTAATGGTTTGGGAACCATACTAGAAACTGCTGAACTCCTCTAAAATCAAAATTTCACAGTACCTGAGGGTAGAGCACCCCTTAGGCTGCACACATTCATCTCTTATCAAACCTCAACACATGTAGTACCTATTGCAAGATCATTGGAGGCAATACTGGAGGTACATGGATTTTCTAGCTGGTAAGTTTGTGGCAAACCAGAGGTGGTCCTTTTGTGTATGCGGTAATATCAAACTTCATCTCAGGAGTTCGTAGATATGAAGAGCTTCCAAGAAATATGGAAGTGAACTGGATGTATTTACAATGCAAAAATCTGATATGGAATGTTAATCAGAAAGACCTCAGATCATGTTCTGTTATCCACAGATTGCTGGATGTGAAAGAGCATTTCCTGGGAGACACGATTTCTGCTTGCCTTCTCTCTTTAGCATCTGCTGTTGACTGGAGCTGGGCACAGGACAACAAACTAGGTGTTTTCTTTGACTCATTATGATTTGCTTACACATCAAAAAACACTGAAGAGAACCAGGAGGACTGTTTCCTCCTGGTACTGTAGTTGCTATGTGATAATCACGGATCGGCCCCAGATGAGAATGAGGGCTGGTGTGGATTAAATGTCCTACAGTTATGGAACAAGTTGGCAGGTGTGAATTTCTTGTACAAGCCATAGTCCTGGACTTTCTTAATCTAGCATGTACATGTATTTGACTTCTCATATCTCTACTACTTAAATAAGTATGCCAAAAAAAGGTAATAATAGTGATGTTATCTGCTGCAGCATTTCAGCTATATGCCATTTATGTGTATCATATTTCTGAAAGGTGAAGGGCCACAAGGAAGTAGATGGAAAGGAAGATGCATGTTCACCCTATCAGAGTTGATCAAATCAATAGTTATCTGTGGCAAATTGCAGCTGTCTAATTGAAAGCTGAGTTAGATCTTGCGTGTGCTGTTGCTGTTTCTCTTCTGGTTTGGAGTAATGTTCTCATCCCATGTGCAGTGGGTCAGTCCTTTAGTCTAAGCGATACATTTGATTTCTTTTCCCACTTTCACCCTGCAATACATACGGATTTGTATTTGAACATGTCAATGACAGTGTGCAAAATCCATATTTATCTTGAAAAGAGAGTGTACTAATGATTAGAAAGTAGGAGGATGAATCTTCACTAAAGATACAAAGTCGATAAAGAGACTTGTGGTGACCTGAGCTTAGGTCAAGTTGACCTGTGTGGGAATAGAGAGGAGTGAATGAAAGGAAAGCAAGTTAGAGGAAAAGGCAGCACTAAAAATATCAGCTGCAGCCATTAGTTGCAGCACTGTCAGTTCATAAAGTGCCTGGGCAATACCTTGACTTTCTTTGTGTCCTGTGCTAGGATGTAAAAGCATAGGAGAAAATCAGCCCTAGTCTTGCTGTGTACAGAAGTTGTCTGTTTTCCTGAGCAGGGAAATTGAGACACGGAGCTGGAAAATCAGCCTGTTATAAGGTGTGAATTAGAGCATGTCTGGGGAAAGAAGAAAGATCTTAGGGGCTTGTGGCTCTGCTGGCTTACTTACATCTATAATGATTTTGTTGTTTTTGTCTGACCACACTTTGTATGGAGATCGTGATTCACTGTTTTATGTCAGCACAGTAGCTCCACACACAGACATGTAGGGTAAGAGGCCTTGTTAAAAAGAGAATCCAACAATTTATGTCCTTCATTACCCAGCATCCTTTCTAACTCTTGGCTTTATGTATACCAAGTTGATGCACTTCTTACTGGGGACCATAAAAGAGTATTTGGATGAACTGCAAAGCAGATGCAAGAATATACTTTTTTTTTTTTTTTCATTTTTCATGTCAAAGTTGCTAGTTGCACAACACATAGCGTGAAAGAACAAATTTTTCACCACGTGACTTGGAGATGCTCATGCAGATTTTTCTTGCTCTGCAGAGATGGCAAGGGATCAACAGTTAGGATATGTAGGAATGTCATACTCAATTAATTTCCTGAAATTACACTCTGAAGTTGTGTTTTGAAAATGAATTAATATTGGTGAAAAGCACTGATATCCTTGGATAAAGGGCAACAGAGAAGAACACATTGTTATTATTAAACTGTTGTAGAAATCCTCTCTTTGGCTTTGACTGAATTATTGCAGTGAGTTTCCTTGGTGACGTGACGTAGGATTTACTGGAGTGTTTGTGCTGTATAATTGAAAATGACACTACCTTTATTAAACTGTGGGACTCTTAACTCTTTTCTATGCTGCGAACTAGCTCTGCAGCATATTCTTACCAAATGTCCTAAGCCAGCAGAATGGAAGCTGATCAGACCTCCGCCATAAGACATCTAAGTTAAGAGCAAGTTGAGGGCAAAAAATACATGCCTTCCTCGACACAAATGAGATAAAAATGGATAATGAATGTAGCTGAAGTTTCAGTTAACCACTCGTAAATTGTTGCCCATTGATAACGAAGGGAAGAGTGAAAGTCCTTCCCCCTCAAACTACAAACATAAGGCTCAAGGTGAAGAGACCTGTGCCTAAATCATCAGTTTATAATCAGCTTTAATGGCACTACCTGAAAGCTGTTACCAACAGCTGTTCATTTATCTAAGTAAAACAAGTTAATGGTTCTAGTCCAGGTTTTCTTAGATAGGTTGTCTGCATCATAACAAATCTCATCTCAATCAATGATAATTGCTCGTACTGACAGCAGCCTCCCAAGAGAATCTTCAGGGAGCAGTGATTATCAGATCTGGTGGGGTCAAACACACCTAGGGGACAGTTGCAGGGCTTGTCTTTCAAAATTATATATCCGGCATTAAATACAATGGATACTGGATATTAACATGATTTGAATGTCTCACATGCCTGAAATGTTAGAGGACTCAGATTAAAGGTATCTAGCTTGTTAATTGTTAGTTCAAATTATTAAGCTATTTTTTCAACAGTTCTTTGTTCTGGTACAGTAGGGTGGCAATGTGCTCTGCAGCCGAATGATTCACAGCTGAACTCCATCCTGTGGCAACACTGATTTTATCACCCAGGATGCAGTAGAACCCTTAAATTTGGAGTGACTGCAGTGTAGTAGCTTTGCTCTCTTATTTTGGGTATTGCTGGTGTTCCATATACCTGTGTGGTCTGACAAAGAAACTACAGGACCAAAACCTTATTGTGTTCTGTATGCATATGCTGATCTTGAAAATAAATTACATCTTCCTAGAATATAATTATTCCCTTGTCAAATTAAATTGAGTAAATTTCGTTCTCTTAAATTAGGTTTGATTTTTGTAATGACTACTCAGTCCTCCAAATATCAATATAATGGGAATAGAGATACACTCTGATTACACTCTGATCCTCTTCTGGCTAAGCAACTTGATTATACATCCCAGTGGATCCCAAATAAGAAATTCTGGTTCCCTTAAATCAAAATGCCTGCTTCTTTGTCACATCATTAAGAAAAAGCTAGGAATCTGATTAATAGCAGAGCTCCAGGCCTCTTTTGCAAAGACAAGAGAAACTCTACAAATAAATCAACAGGTAAGTTAAATATTGATAACTGCATGGTACTGATGATTTGTAGTTTTCTATCCTGGAATAGAATAATATAAAATGGAAAGGAAAGTTATAATATATATATATATATATATTTTTAATGAAGAAAATTTAAATTAGTCTATTCTAGTAAGACAATTCTGTCCTTACAAATCAGATAATCTGATCTCAGGTATTAAAATTCTTCAACGTTTGATTAGTCAAGAAACAAATTAGATCTGTTAGGTTTTAAAATGTAGCAGCTTTTTATTTTATGTTTCTCTCTAAACCTCTCCTTGCTACCATGAAAAATAACTGTTTAATACAATGCTTAACTTCACAGTTGCTCACAGGAGGATGGATGTAGCAATGGATTGAATCATGTATTTGTAAAACCAACAATATTGTCTTAGCAGCCTTTCCATGATGGTTTAGGCCCTCACTCAGAGGTTTTTGAAATTACTCAGGTGTCAGATGCGGGCAGGCATAATCCACCTCAGTACAGATGAGGGCAGAGGGTGAGCTGAAAGATGATGATTTGCTAGTGATTTGCTTATTATCTGCATCTTCCCAGCCGTTCAGGAAATGCAAGCCTAAGAGGAGATAAAGAAAAAGGGCTGGATGAGTTGAGGTCAAGGAGCTGGAGGAGCCAGAATGGGACAAATCTGAGCAAAAGAACTCGCTAGTGGGCCAGTTCCCCATGTGTGATCCAACAGAAAATTATTATGAAAGGTCAGTGCGGAAATACAACAGAATAGGCTTAATGTAACTGTAATTTGGTTTGTATTGTTTTTGTTTTTCTCTGAGAATATGTTGAGCTTTCCGCTTGGATTTTCTATTTTTCTTTATTTTTTATATTTATTCTTGTAATGAGTTCTTAGGAAGCTTACATGTGCCAAGAACTGCAGCATATCTTGTTCATCTAATCACAAGCCATGTACAGTTAGAGAGTGGATCTACAGCTGCTAATCCCTTCTGACTTCCACATGAATTGAAATGTGCAGCTGATATGTACTAGGTCACAGGTTCATCTCATTCACTGAGAAAAGTGAGTACAGTCTGAAAACAAACCATCAGCTGCACAGTTGAGCCAGGCCAGATTTATTATTCTTTTTTTTTTTTTCCAGGTCACCAAGTCATGGCAAATTGCTTCAGAGCCCAGTGGGCTACATCCAAAGCCTACTTTCAGTTTTGGAGGCTTTTGTGGGATTTACCTATGGTTGTATCCAAGTAACAGCTAAATGTCTTTCAGAAGCTTGATGTAAAATACACTGAGATCCACTGAAAATCTTCTCGTTTAATTTGGACTTGCCCAAAATTTTAATTAAGTTTTCAAGTCAGGCTCTGCCTCCTATTAGCTCATGAAGTTGACTTTGTGACACCAATGTGGCATGAGACATTACATCAGTTAAATGTGGCTGGATTGCATTGACTTGCTCTTGCGCATCTATCTACTCTGTGCATAATACTGAGATGTTTGTTAGAGTTTTCCTTCTTCCTGGAGATACCTACTTATACGTTCTGTCAGTATGCGTGCACATCTATAGTCTGCTTACAACTACTTGGAACTGTTGTTTTCATATCCAAGCATGTCATACATTTAAACTGTGAACAAATATAGGAAGCTATCTTTGACTCCTTATGCCCAGAAGAAAGAATAAAAGGAAAAACATGCATTTTTGAGTAGGAGAAAAAAGGATTGCTCTCAGGAGATTTCTCTTCAGATACTGTGATGAGTAATGCTGCTGTCAATTATTAGGTTATTCAGAAATTAGCTTAAAAAAAAAAAGCTTAATTTTAACTTTTTTTTTTTGGATTGTTGTCATTTCTAATCCAGTGAAAATAGGTATCCCCCATTGAAATGAAGAACACTCAGCTGCATGTAAAATCAATGTCAATTAAGATCACAGTAGTGATTAAGGACTTCCCACCCTGGGTCTTCATTTGATATTTTACTAACACTCTGGGAGAGATGTATGCAAGCAATTTTTTTTTAAGTAATGGGAAGTTTCCCTACAGCATTTGCTTTTGTACCTTTAGTATAAGTCACCAATTACTGAAATAAGTATTTTTTTCTTACATCTATGTTTTCATAGCATAGTATTATGGACTGTAATGAATTGGTGGATTGATATAGAATCATAGAATGGCTGGGATTGGAAGGGACACTTAAGGATCATCTAGTTCCAAAATACTTGCCATGGGCTGGGACACCTTCCACTAGACCAGGTTGCTCAAATCTGTTATTTAATAGCTGTTCTTGGAGAAAGTAGAATGTACCATATTTTTTAAAATTTGTGTTAATTATTTGATAGATGTGTGACTTTCTTCAGTAAAATCCCTCTCCCTGAATGAGAGAATAGTATGAGACACAAAACCTGAATTGATGGCAATAAGAATGGGATTGATGTATTGTAATTTAAACAAACAAAAAAGTATGCCTTTGAAATCAGTTAAGTAGTTAAGGTCCTTCTCTATGATATGAAAATAACATGGCAATTCAATCCACCTATTTTAGGTACCAGTTTTAGAATGAATTGCCCTTTGGAAGTCACTTCTCACTCCATTTCAGGGAGAGGAAACTTGGGGAGAGAGGGAAGACAGGAAAGAAAAAAAAAAAAGCAACCGACTGAGCTAATTTTGCCCTCTGATATTCAGTGTGATATGGAATGCAGACTAAGAACATAATTCTAGGTTGTAAACTTCATTAAAATGAATGAGACTGCCAGCTCCCATTCCTCTAAGAATATTTTAAGTGGTTAATTTTATGGGTTGATCCCATGCACTTACTGGATTTCATGGTCAAGGTGTCATTCAGATTTAGAAAGGAGGAAGAGAAACTTAAGTGTCAGGGTTTGTAAAGGTAAGAGATGTCAAGTGAACTCTTTCTGCATGGTGTCCCCTGCACTTTTGCTCTCCCTTCACACTGTTTCATAAGTCTGTTTTGTTTGTGCTGATGCTGCTGGGGAATGGCTGTAAAAGTGATATGAGAGCTTGGATCTTCATGTATAGGCTGAGGAATTCTCTGACCTGAGCATGGAAACTTTGCTTCCACAAGCTGAATTTTGAGGTGCATAGAACTGATCAGGTGGTTTCAGCCCCCACCTACATTGGCAGATCTGTGTTTGAGAACAGCCACCATTTCTGGCACTAATTGCAAAATCTCCCAAGAGAGCCCTGCATGGGGAAAAAGAATAAATTGCTTCCTAAAGTTCAGCATTAGAAAGTGTACAGGGAGGCATCATAGGAGAATTTTTGCTGCTCCCGTTTATAATAAGGTTAAAAGGTAACTTGATCACATTCTCTCAGTATCTCCAGGGAGAATGTCAAGTATATAGCACAGAGGTGGGAGAGGACTCATTAATTTTAGACAAAGTCATAACAAGAAACAGTAGCTGGAGATTGAAACTTGATGAATTAAAAATGAAAGGAGGATTTTTTTTATTTCTAATTTATTTTTTTAACAACAGAGGTAATTAACAACTTGGCCTGACCACTCAGAGGAAATTCAAAGTTTTCCATCATTTTCAATCTTTAAATTGCAATGAGATAGTTTTCTAAGAGGGCAGATTCAACCATTCCAGAACTTAATGAACTGAGTAGAGGAATTCCTGTGTGAAGTGTTGTCATTAACATTACCAACACTAGCTGTGTATAATATAGCCTTTCAAGGCTATTTTGTTGAATGTTGAGTTCTTATGATATTTTACCTGCACATTTCTGCATGCACGTACACTTCTCCTGGGCTATTTGTGCAGTTCTCTTAATTTTTAACTGCACCATAAACAACTGCCTGCATAACAGTGCTGCTCGAAAGCAAAATTGAGGAAAAAGTGCAAATTGTTGTGGCTCTTGTAACTCATTCTCAAGCTTCTATCTGAGATTCTCTGAACTCCTTCCTAACAGACAGCAACGTGTCTTAAATCCACATCTTTGTAGGAAGAAAATATTCATGTCTCTGGGGCTTTTCTTAGTCTGTCCTTATTGTCCTTGTAATTCCTAGATGTTCCTTGTACAGTCTTCTCTGTAAATCTACAAGTTCTTTCAATGACATTTTTCCTTCTCCATGGGCTCATTTCTCTGGCCTCAGTCCAATGAAGATTTAAATGACCTCCTTACACACTAATCAATTATCCTCACTTTCTATCAGCTGCAGGTGGAAGTTCTACCATGCTGCAGAGGATGAGCAGAGCAACGAGCTTGCTAGAGCAAAAGAGGGAGATGAGATAAAACAAGATATCTGTTTAGCACCCGTATCAGGAATCAGCACTCATTTTCATAATGAATTTGCCTGTGTTCATCGTCACTGCAGCCTTTCATTAGAAAGATGACAGCTGAGGTTTCTGTGTCTGCCATTTCCATGGTATCCCCAGCAGTAGGTTGCTCAAGCAAAGATCTCTTACTTTAATCACTGTTGTGAAGTGTTGGGTTGTGGGTGGGACTGGGGATGTTTCTGGCAAGATAGGGAAGAGAAGAGAATTAAAGGAAAGCTTTCTGTGCCTACAGCTTGTCAGCTTACCACTAATATATGTGCTTCTGAACTCTTCTTAACTCACTTCTTTATTGATTTATTTGTACACGTGGTACTTCATGATGAGGGAATACTGTCCACCCTTCCTCCTGAAATATGGTTACCTCTGCGGGGGATTGTGATGTGTATTTAGTGCCAACCAGACAAATGATATTTCAGAAAAAGATGATGGGAAAAACAGCAGATTTGGCTGACGTATAGCAGAAACTGAGGAAGTAGAAACATTGCCACACCATTTGTGGAGCCCATTTAAACAATATATAAACACAGTATGCTCGTGTGGCTAAACAGGGTTTGTCTGTATCTGGTTTAGGGAAATACAAATCTGGGCTTTTTAGCCACACACTTCAAGATTTTGATATTAGTTTACAGGAAATAATTCATCTTTCAGGAAAGATGGTGGGAGAGCCAGCTAAGCTGAATTGTCAGGTTTAGGTAAGCTGGTTGTCAAACACCTGGTTGACAACACCTGCCAGTGTTGTCCCTTGGCAGTAGCCAGGGACTATATGTAATCTGTATGAAGGAGCACAGAAGTACAATTGTTTTTCTTTGCTGGATGGGATTTATCTGATGAGTCTTCTATTGTCTCCTTGGCAGCACAAAGTGCTCAAAAAAAGAGGCTTTGAAAAAAGTAATATTTATGTGTAGATAGAAGCTAGCAATGCACACAGAGTGGCTTCGCTTGAGACATAAAGGCATCGAAGCTTTGCTTTATATGCTTCAGCTTTTCCAGTCTTAGCAGACATAAGTACTGGGTGAGGTCTCATGTAAAGTGGAGACAGAGAAATGATTATCTGTTTATCTTTCTTTCCTTTCAGAGCGGAACAATGAAATCAGCAGAACACTCCTCCCCTCCTTCTCTCTTCCTAGCAAATAAACCTTGTTTTAGAAAAATTAGAATGCATAGTGGATAAAGGAAGGTCACCTAGGTCTTGGATCTGCTTCCTTCATTAGCAGCAAATTGTCATGTAGTGATTGCTCCTTCTAGTATCAGTGCTGGGGCATTTAACTAGTCAGAAGAGCTTACAGATGCCACATGAGAAAGCCAGTGATGCATTTAATATATCGCAGGAATCATAAATAGCTAAGACAAGGACTGGTTATTGCTTAGTTCAATATTGTTGTTTAATAGGAACTCTAAATACACTCTGCTGGGTTAAATATTGTACTATTAACTTCAGAGATAATGATCTTTCTAGATTGAATGAGGGACAATCATATTATGGTGTGATGCATTTCTCTGAGCTCCCCATATGTGAGCAGGGTAATTGAGGGGACGAGCAATTCTGTAAGCCATCCTGAGGGTCAAATTCTCTCATTGTACAGGCTTTCCATTCCCAGAGAGGTCAGGAGGACTTGCTCTATGAATATAAAAGCATTAGATGTCCTGCTTTGTATATTTGTAAAGCACCCATGAACTCAGTGTCCCAGTCTGTGGATATTATCAATCTCTAACTAATTATATTTATTCCACAAAACTGCATATTATTTCCAAAGATAACAATTTATCTAGGCTTTTCCCTCATCCTTTCTTATAAGTAACTGTTTGAATGATGAAATTAGTTGTCTTTGTGTTGATCTTTTCCTTTCTCTCTTGTCTAAGTGAGCTAGAAGAAAAACAAAAAAGGGCTCAGCAGAGAAAGGAGTCCTGTTTCTAAAACAGCAGTAACGTTCTTGGAAAATGTCCTACCCTTAAACCCAGCTGAATAGTTCAATGACAACATAGATCACACAGACTGTAGGAGTGGAAGCTTTTATGATATATAGGAATACATTTTTAGCTGGCCAAACAAAAAGGAAACCTGGAGGATGAAAGAAATGCCCACAATTGCAAGCCACTGTTGCTTGCAACAGTCTTATTATTAACACTTAACTTATATTGTGCATTTGGTACTGGATTGCCTCTCTTTTTCTACTTATGTTCTCAATTCCTGTTTTGTTCAGTGCTGTATTTAAATGCTTCATTTAAAGGATTCAGAGTTACTGGGAAGAGGAAATTACATGCATATACACGTGTGTGTGTATATATTATACATATATAAAGTCAGTAACAAAGCCTTTTTTTGTAGGTTTTTCTGTTTCCGTTTGAGATTTAACCCTTTACCCTCATTATGTTTTCGCTTTAAATTCAGGGCTTTTAGATAGCAAATTAATGCTGTCTATATTGACAAACGCTACCAAAAGTTGGCATTTGGTAGTCAGGAGGAACTTATGTCTCAATTCTGTTATCCCTGCTCCAAATGACCATTTGAATTTGTATGATGGACTTTCCAGGTCTGCAGAAATTTCACACAGACGTATTGAAGGAAGATTGAGTTGGTTAGTTATGTGAACCATTTCCTAACTTTTTGTTGTAAGACACAGAACTTTGTGAATCTCTTAAAGTCAAAATTAAATGTAATTTACTTTACTTGCTCTGTGTTTTCCTGAGTAATGGTGAATTGGGAATGATCCAGTAAGGACTATAAACAGTTATTTAAAACTTAATTTATACTAATCTATTCTGTAGAATGACCTCTGCAAATCTTTCTTATTGGGGGCATTTTGCACTTGTACTTATTCCTGTTTTTTTTCTTTTTTTCTTTTTTATTCTCCATTTGAAGGTCACCTTCAAGGCAGGTTGTATTTTAGGCCTATCCTTTCATGGAGATGAGGATTTATTTTTATTGCTTATAAAGATGGGTTGTATACTTCTGATTTGCTTGCTGTTATCTTTTTAATTTCATTATGGGAGACTTGCTGCAGGATGCACTGTGATTTTGAGTCCTAATTTTATTGTCTAGGTAAAAGGAGAAATTTGAAATGTTTTCCACTGAAATACAAAGATGCTTTTGATTCGTAAGCCTGTTGCTGCCTGTGAGTCTACTTGCAAAGTTATGACTGCTAAGCTCTGGATATATCCTGGTGTAACTGTAGTGTATGTAAATCCTCATATGATTGTCAGCTATAGAATGACTCATGATACAGTGGTAAAGATACAGTAAAAGTATAGGCTTGTTGGAAAGTGAAAGGGAAGATTCAGAGATTCCTGGTCCAAAATGAGTTGCTGCTTTGCTATTTTTGCAATGACTTACGAATTCCTACAGGGATCCCTTTATTCCCATATTTTCTTTCCATTTATTATTTTTCAAATTTGTCGTGATTCACAGAAATGGAACTAATCAGTTTGGAGAATATATTCATTTACAATAATTCAAAACTTAATCATCTTTGTCGTCTTTGCTTTGATAATATGTATTTTATTCATTTTATGAAAATGTATCCTATTTCCCCCAAAGCAGAAAGAGACTAAAATTCCATAATGCAGTACAATCCTGAGCAGAGTCCAAGGAGATACACTCTGAAACACTTGCTCGTATTATTGAAACACAACAACAACAAAAACCTTATTCTTTATCGAATAACTGTAATGCAGCATAATATAGAGGATCATAATGTGGAGAGGCATCAACCATCCTTATAACACATAAAAAAGAAATTATGGGAAGTTATTGAAATTGCCATAGAACAGATGCTTCTTTTTATGAATGAAGCAACCATTTACATTGAAATAAATGTCTACCAATCTGAACTGACATCGTAAGGTAGCATGTCCATATTTATTCTTCTTGGAAATATGAAAAATAGCGCAGCATTCTCCAGTTGTTTTGATACAAGAATAAAGAGCACATGGAGCAAGAGCTGTGTATATTGGTTGGTCAGTTTTCTAGTAAAACTAAGAACTCCATTAAAGGCAATTATAGATCTGACTTCTGATGTGAATGGGATGTTCTGTTGTGTTTAAAACTATGAGGAAAATATATTTTGAGAAACTGTAGTTCCACTTGTCTGATCTTTGCTGCGCATAGAGGTTTAGAACATACCTGGAGAAAAACAACAAGTAAAGGCCTGGATATGAGTAGAAAGCAGGGCAACTTACAACTCAGGTTAGAAATTGGTTACATTAAGTAAATATGATTATTATTTTTTTGGGGGGTAAAATAAACATTCTTCTCCACAAGGAAAAAGTAGATCCTTTATTTTTCCTGTCTTCAGCAAAGCATATGATGTAGGATTATGTGAAGAGCTGTGAATTAAAAAGATAGAGTTGAAAATTGAGGGAAGAAATAATTAAGAGAATATTGAATGGGAGAAGGTTGGACTGGAAGTAGGCTACTAGCTAAGTTACCTAAGGACTGTTCTTGGGCTCTTTTTTTTTTTTTTTGAAATATTTTTATTAGGGACTTTGGTGCAGTAAGAATTTGCTGATGAAATTTGCTGATGGTCCAATATTTAGAGACAGCCATACAGATGAACGTCAGGATATTGTTCAAATGAACTCAATGACCTTCAAAAGAAAGTAACAGAAATGGAAGAAAATTCAAGTTAGCAAAGGGCAAGTTCATACGCTTAGGGACTAATCATAAGATTTTTCACATTTAGGCTGGGAGCTGTACGGTGGAAATGACAGAGGAGGAAAAGGAAATGCATTAGTTGAACAGCAGATGACTGCATGCCTTTGTCTTGCAGTCCTTTAAGGTAGACAAATAGGACTTTTCAGCATATCCAGATAAGTAATATCCAATTGAGACAAAGAAGTATGAATTTCATGGCAGAAGGCAGTGATACAAAGTAAATCATTGCATAGTGCCAAGTGATGGTGAGACCATCTGAAATACCATGCTGAGTCCTGGTGGCTCCTAGAAGAGAAAGCTTTGAGGTCTGGGACACCTGCAAGTGAGGTCTAACACGAGGATGAGTTAAGGGAAACTGACACAAGCTGGTTTGACAGCCGTGGCAAAAACTGAGGAAGGTCTGGTCAGGGAAACTTTTTTAGGCTGGACTTGTCCTGTATAAACAGCACGTGGACCAGAGCTGTTGAAATTAACATCTTTTTCTGCCCATCTGGGAAGGTGTGTCCTGCTGCCTGACTGCATACTGGGCCCATGGGGCAGCAGTGGAGGGAGATGCACAGCCCTCCAGGGTGAGACTGGGGTGTATTCTCTGCTTTCCTGTTGTACGGAGAAAGTCATGATCTGAATATAGTAATTCCTACCTCTGGACAAGTAGGGTACCACAAGTGTAGTGGACACAGGAGATAATTTAGGTGCTGAAAACTGCACTAAATGGGTGGTGTTAGGCTTGGATCTGCTCCTCTAAGCACTGTTTTCAGTCCCAGTGATTTGTGCTATTAACTTTCATCCCTGGGGACATCCCTGGGTTCTGCTCTAAACTTCTACTGACTCCAACATCACAACTCTTAGGATTCATGCTGGACCCAACATATTTCTGATCAACTGCCAGACTGTGTCTGAACTCAGGCACCACATGAATATTTATATAATCATAGAAAACTTGATTTTATATTTAACTGCACTATTGAACATCGTGATCTATGCTCTGTGATCTGCTATCTGGCACCATCTGAGACGTCAAGCTGCTATGTCAAAGGTTTCAAATAGGTACACATGATTTCAGTCTAAGTCACCTCTACTGCTAGAAATTAATTAAACATTATCAAATTAGTCACAGCTTGATGACTATCAGCCTCTTGCTATAATTAAGATACAAGAATTATACAAAAGTTTCCACCTACCAGATAGGCAAAATCTACTGCTACTCGATCTTTTTCTGGAGTAAACTTTTAGGTTTAATAATAATAGGATAAAATTCAGTGAAGAGAAGTGTGAAACATGGTACATATGAGAGATTCTGTTGTACTAACACAAAACGGAAACTATCTGGCTCAGCAACAGTAGTCCTAGGAAGAATATGATTTGAAGAAATGTGAATATGAAGAAAATTTTGGTCTCTTCTGTTTGGAAAAGGAGAGTCTGAAGGGGAGCTTCAGTTAAAAAAAAAAAAAAGTTAAAGCTTTTGAGTACATGTGGATTGTTATAAAACTGATTACAGTTATATTGATTTTTATATATTGATTGCTGTCCACAGAATGTTGGGCAAGGAGTTGAAATAGCGGGAAGGGAGATTAGAGATGTATACTAAGCTGGTGAATTAGGAATATATTTTTAGATAAATCTATTTCTGGGGTAATCTAAGCAAGCTACGTCCTGCCTCAAAGTAGGGGAGAGGGTCTAGCCAGAGAATGTTAGGATTCAGAGCAATTTACAATAATGGAGGACATGACCAATAATGTATGAGCCTGGCACATCTACTGAGAATCTTACATAATTGCATGAAACTGTGATGATTTCACTGTTTCCAAGTGCAATGGGGTTCTCAAAGCCTGATAGGAACACTTATCATAAAGGATTTGTTATCTGTTTTCTTCTCCTGGAAAACTGTGTCCTTTCTGTTGTTAATTAGGTTGGCAGCTTGGAGATGCAATGCATGGAACAAATGGGCAAATACAGGTCCAGTATAAAAATCAATTTCCAAAGACAAGGAGTATCTCATTTATAATCAGGCACTGTGTGTTAACAAAATTAAGATGAAATACAGCTGCAAATAGTTCAGGAAGGACAATCATCTGATGAAATCAACAGAATTTCCCGCCTTAGATAATTCTGTTTTTAATAACTTGGTCTTTCAGAGTGCTGTAAATCTTTGGGATGATGCTGCATCCTTGTTGAAAGTCAAGAAAATGAAAACATCATGTACAAAAAGTGTGTGCCTTACTAGTTCACTGAATCAAGTCTTAGAGCTATTAAGAAAGACTCTATAACTTAAAGAAAATGCCACTGTTATGATTACTTGCCTTATTCTTGGAGGACTCATCTTCCCTAGAAAGCTGTTACAAATTCATCGCATCTAAATGGATAAGGAAAAAGACATAAACAAGGCATTTATTTCACCAGGTGAAATTCCTTTTTAACTTGGGAGAGACAAGTTAACAGGTATGACAGCTAACTGCGGAGGAGGAAACTCCATTTATGACATTTTCCTTATGGCAGAGATTTTTTTCTAATGGCCTTAGAAGATCCTTTACAATTAACTTGAGGCAGATGACTAACTCCCATAGACGGTTTCCAACACATCCATCTGCCTTTCCAGGTAAAGGTGCAAGTGATTTTTTTTCCTACTTTTATTTTTTTTCTCCTGAATAGGTCTATAGTTGATTACTACAGGCTCTTATTCACTTGGGAAATTTGTACAGCAATTCAAATCACAACCTGCGCTTAAAAATGGCTAGAGCTACTTTGTCAGAGCCAGATCTGCAGTGCCCGCTCCTCTACCTATTTATTGCAGCACTCTGTAGCACACACAGCCACAGCAAGGAGCTTTGATGGTGTGCAGATACGATTTTCTTCCATCTTTCTGCAAACATCTGAGGGTAAAGCATGTGTCCGTTTGTACAATGTTCTGATAATGGTTGATTCAGATTCATCCCAGTGTGTCAGAGCATATGGAGCAGGGCGGGAGGGTGAAGGCCGTGCCTTGTGGAGTGACTCCCAAACAACATAACTTGGACGTTTAGACCAGCCGGCAAGTGCTGATGAATCCTGAAGGCGACCTAATAATTTTTGTTTGGGAAGGGGCTGGCGAATGATGGATTTGAGGCTGGACCTCCCATCTGTTACTGATTCATCTTCCACTGAAGCTAAAGAATGAGAATGAGCAGCCAGGCAAAAGTTTCATCCGGCCGTCTGGGGATCATGTCACCAAGCCAGACGGCAGTCATTTAACTTTCTTCTCTCGTAAGACCAGTATATACTGGCAGAAATTTATTGTTTCTTCATTACTAAGGATTTACTGGATGCTTTGTTGTTCTTGGGGGATGTATGGGGAAAGGCAATATTTCCTTCTTTGTAAATGTGACCTTTTCTATCTGGATATTTTTTAGCCAGCTATATTTCGCTTGTATGAGACAAATATGTGGAGCATTACAGAGGACAAAATCCCAATGGAGGATTAATAAGGATTGTCCTGCATGGTGAGGAATACTTAGCTGTGTCATTATCTAAATTTTCATGTAGAATATTTTTGTGGGGCTGTGATGTAGCACCAAATGGCTGTAGAAAATCTCCAGATTGAACTGAAAGGAAAAAAGCGATGAATTGTAAGGAAGAAAAAAAAAAAGACCAGATCCGTAATGATTAAATTAGTGATGCTTGCTTAAATGTAATGACACTTACATCCGCAGAAATATTGGTCACATCAACTGCAGACAGGGACCTGGGACTGTGGGAACACAGACCCCAGGATGATATGGATTGTGTACTGAAAACCAGCCTGTTTTCAGACAAAGTGAGTGCTGCTTGTTTTTGCAAAAGGGCAAATCTGCTCTAGATTAGCTCTAATTAGCCTCCTGTCTCTATGGTTGCAATTAAATGTTTTTTTTTCTTAATGTTGTAAATCTCTTTTTAGTCCGTAAAAAGTCTGTCATTTATTTTCAAAGCAGCTGTGGATTTCTGATCGATGGACATCTGTTCTAGTTGTTGTATCAGTCTAACACATTCATGATGGCTTTTCCCACCATCTCGCTATGCAGTCACCTCTTTCCAAATCAGTTGTAGTAGTGACAAGCAGCAGGAGGAAAGGCATCTTTGATCTTTCGAACTTAAGGTTAAGGCTTGTATGTGTATGTTGATTATTGAAATTAGGTGAAAATACAGAACACAATTTTATGAAACATTTCAAAATAGCTTTATTCACTGGAAACAAAACAGACTCTCTATGACATTCAAAGAAACAGGCAGAAAAAAATCCAGATGGAACATATGTAAGGTGAACAAGTTATTTATTGGAAAATTGCTCTCAGAGTACCTGCTAGTGGTTCCTAATCAAATCGGGAGGATATGTGGCATTGTGTGTACAGGAAGCTTCCTTGACACTAGTACTATTCATTATTTTTATTAATACTAATCTTTCATTAATAAGTTAAAATATTAATTTATTAGCATCTTGTGGTGTAACGAGTATAGCTTACTGATGTCATAAAACTGGGAAAGTCTGCAGATGCCACAGGCACTGAGGAGAATTCAAAATTATCCTCATAAATCAGAGGAACTGTAAAAAAAAAAAAACTAAAACAAAAAAAAACACCTTTGTGATTCAATAAGAGCAAATGAAAAGTATCACACAGAAGTTGAAGATTACCTGGCTCAGCAGTCTTTCTGCAGGAGTGGATCTAAGGCTTCTGTAAAGTTACAAACCATCGAGCACCGGGAATGTCACAGTATTGCAGAAACGCCAGAAAACTTTTACCTAAATGTAGGGGAAGAAGTGTTGTGGGTAAAATGCTTTTAAAACAAAACAGCTCAGTTACAATTATTGCTTTGCTTATCGGCTCCATGCTTTAAGAAAAATGAGGGAAAACTGAAAAAAACAGGCTTATGGGTAACCACGGAAATGATCCCAGCATCTAGAAAGAGCCAAGCTAACTAATTATGAAAACTTCACTGGAGTTAATAAAGATGAGATTAGAAAAAAAAATGGGATTGATGTAAATATGCATTGATGTCTTGCTGCACAATCAGGGAACAGACCAAATGATATCTTGGAGTTGTGCTCAGCCATGTGGCTTCTGTGCGTTTTTTCTATTGAAAGATGAATTTTCCCCACCTTAAAAAAAAAAAAGTAAAAATCCAAAAAACTTCTCTGATCAGAAATCTGGAAGAAAACTATACAGTGTTTTAGGAGGTATCTATATCATTTATGGAATTACATGGGATAACACAGGGTAACTGTGCCTGATACCCAGACTTCAGGAATGGAAATGTCAACCACATCCAATTTGCATCATGTTATTTGTAGCATGGTAATAACAAGAATGAAGTGAAATCATGTCTCTAAATCATGTAGTCCTGTACAAACCAGGTTTGAATGAGACCTTTTGGCCATAAAATAAGGGGAGTGTAGTGTGAAGGAGTTTAACGAGGATAAGCCTTTATCCTTAGACCTGCAAACTGAGCAGTATGCAAGGTGTGAAATGGCCTGTTTTCTGTTCTCCTTGCTGGAGGAAACCATTTAGAACTTGCATGTAGAGCAACATCTGTGGGTGAGAGCAACACTGCTTCAGTGGGGACTGTCAGTCACACCCCAAAGCTGCTTCTAATATTAAGTGTAATCTTATCTTTTTATAAAATATTTCTATGTGCTTAGAGCAAAGATAAGAAAAATTAACTTCTTGGGCCCAGCATCTCACTTGGACTTCCATTTTTTATTAAATAATCTTTTTGCCGTCTATATCTCCTCTTCCTGTCTTTATCTGTTGAGGCTTGGTAGGGTTGTGATGCTGAGACAATTTTGTGCCAGCCAATGTGGGAATTGCTTCACTCTTTTCACAACCAACACAGTAGCATCTGTTTTTCAGATGTGATGCCAAAAGAGAAACACAATCTTCTACTTAGGTATCCTGCAGTACCAAGATCAATTATACAAAATCCATGCTCTTGGGCTTTAAAGACTGTAGATAGTGAGGATTTGGAAATTAGATTGAAGTAGTTAAGTGTTGCAAATTTCCCCTCTTGAGTGGCTGTGGATTGATATAGCTGCTTAAAGGATTCTTTGGCAAATGGATTGCATTTCCTAGTGGGACTTGTGTTGTGAATAAATAAATTTCTGTAGTCAACTACTGATACTTCTGCAGTCTTCATAGCTTGCCTTACAACTGAATGCACATATATAAAAATTCCTTTCCATTTAAAATCAAGTAAGGCATTTAACTGAAATAAAACCCCACACCTAGGAAAAAAAAAATCTTTTTACTTTCCCTTGTAAATTTGTAAATTTTGTGAGTGCCTTGGCCTACATAATGTTAACTAGGTGTCAGTCAAATGCAGAGCTGACTTGCCGGTGGGAATGCTCTGGAAATGAAAGGTAGCATCTTGCAACATCTTGCATTTAAAGAGTGATATCCCTTCTGCTTTCCAAAGATGTATAATTTCCTTTTAAACTGATGCTGTCACAAATCCAAGCAGCTCTTTCATTTCAAAAAGAAGCAGAATTAGGGAACGCCAGCCTAGAGGGAAGGGAACCTGAAGGAAGAATTTCCCTAGGCTAGGTAATGAAAAGTCTTTAGGCATTATATTTAAGTTGATAGTTGATCTTCCAGAGCACTGATAGATTTAATTGTAGTTTTGTCATGTCTTTGGGGTTTGTTTTTGTTTTTCCTGATCTTTGGAGCACTCTGACATTTTGCATGCATCCTAAAGAAAAGGAACTGAAAATCCAGTCTCTTATTTGGTCCTGAAATGGAAAGGAATCTCTTCTGAAAGCATTGTTTTTAATAGTAGTAGCTGCTTTCAGGCATAGGGGTGTGGAGCCTCCACAGTTACAGTTTTGAGCCCTAATAGCTTCTGATGGAAATAGGGTTGTCTGTGAGAAATAATTCCACAATCTGAATGTTGTACACAATTGATGATGCACAGTGCTGTGACTGCATCACTGTTCTTCCTTAAATAACCTTCTTGCTGTTCCTTGAGTCTTAGTTTAGTGATGCTAGAATTTAGCTTAGGGAGTTCAGTGCATGCCACTGTGAGAATTATCTGTCAGCTCATTTGTGCTAGCACAAATGAATATTCTTCTCATACACTGACAGCTGTTATAAGAACTGATCTATTTTCTTGGCAAAGTTGAAGTAAATAAATGCCCCACCCACAACAATACATAGGTACACTTCGTATCTATCATTTCCCACAGAAAATTTTGTCCTTTCACATTTTTGTACTTCTTGTTCCCCAACCCAGAAGTGGAACATTCTTCTAGGTGTGTCTCCACTTTGGAGAAGTGACTGTTATTTTCTTATCCTTTAAAAAATGAACACCTATGTTTAATTGTGCCATAGTGCTGTGGCCACATCCACTGGGTGGTGCTGAAAGTTTCAAGCTTGAAGTAAAATAAGAAAAAACTGAAATGATCGACACTGACATACCAATCAGATACAAGGTCAGGATTCAGTCCTAGTTCTGTCAAATAGGTGGTTGCCATTTCTTTTTTACATTTCTCATGGGAGCAGAATCAACATGGAAAATAAAGGGTTTTCATGTCGCTGGAATGGGATGTAATTGTGCAATGATATGACACTTAGTCCTTTGCCACCTTATCTCCCCTGATTTTGGGTTTGTAAGCTAGCTTTTTCTTGCTTTTGCCTTTAAGTGTTTTGGCAATAATGATCTCCATTCTAAACCCCTCCATGTAACCACAATAGTTGTGTTTCCCCAAAAGGTCTATTACATTAGTTGAAGATATTTACTCCTTTTTCATTAACTCATTTAATAATAGTCCACTTGATTAAACACAAAGTGCCTGCAGCATACACACACACACACACAAACAAGTATATATAATTAACTCAAGAAACCTGATCTTCACATGACATTTTCTATTTGTTCATTTTTCATTGACTGAGGCATGTTAAAAGGCAGGGAATTGTCAGTTGTCACTACTCTGTCACAGTAATTTAGGACTTGGCAGAGCTCAGGATCCCATCTGTGCTGAGATCAAACCTGTATTACTCATTCTGAGGGAAAATTCTCAATGGGTAAATGGCAGGAGAACAGCCCCTCTGCACAGAGGCTGCAGTGAAAACCAAAGACTGAGCAGAGAAATGTCTTCGTTCACTATCTGAACCACCCAACAAGGGGGTTACTGCCTTCCCCTGGTATCCCTTCTATTAATACTATTTCTTCTCTGACACCTTCCACAGAAAAACTCAAAGCATTTGTCTACTTTCAGTCTGCGCCTTGCTTACATCTTTGTACCATTGTCATCCGTAAAGAGGCGAGCTCTCATAGTGCTATAACAAGCCTGTGCAATTTGGAGTTTGCCTTAAATCTTTGGCTGGAGTCTGAGGCTATGGGAGCAGTTTGAGTTGTATGAAGTGAGGGTATCTAGCCATGCTCGCACTCTCAACCTTGTGAAAAGTGTGCTGTGTAAAAACCGTATTGGTTTCCAGGTCTCTGGAAATGATCAGGCTTCACACAGTTCCTTTAAAAGAGGGGAATAAGGTAGCTTGGCAAAGATAATTTCAAAAAAAGACGACTGTTTACATACAGAAGATAAACTGTTGGGTCTGGTTCCTATAGAGCGCAATGGAAGCTTCCTCTGCTTTGTATTTGCTTATGATGATCTTTCTTCAAGGCTGGGGGGAGAATAAATGGTACTGCCTGACATACAGGAGTGGTCTGAAAGCTGATTTGAATACCTGAGGCAACCTTTGAATTGTTGTATCTCCTGATGTGCCACCAGTCCACCTTTCTGTAACAAGAGGGTTTGTAGTAGGTACATCTCTGCCCAGCTAATGTTGTCTGCAAATGAATTTCTGGTCATCTTGCAAGCAAAGTATTAATAGGTTAATTAAGATTAAAAGGTTGAGCTGGTGTTGGCACATGCACCTGGCATGCCTGTTTAAATCCATTGTGCTTTGGCAACAGAACCCCAGCTACTGGTGCTAAAAAGTTGGTAAAAGGAACCTTAAGACACAGAGGACAGTGGTAGAGGAGAAGCAGCAGGTGCCAGGAAAAAAATAAAAATTGAAAAAGGAAAAAAAATAACATCAACGAGTTTTTGATGGCAGTACTTTGTGTTCAGCAATTAATTTATCAGCTACTGCCCAATTGGCATGGACTGGAAGAAAGTCACAGATAACTTCATTGACAAATTAAACTCAGTTTTCCCCAAGTGTCTGCACCCATTTACAACCCCAGGAATCATTCTCATATACAAATAACTACTACTACTTTATTTTTATTTTATTTTTAAACAGGGCATATTTGATCAGCATGTCAGCTCTTGAAGGGTAGTTATTAGGGCTGGCTTCTCCATTCCACTGAACCTGTAATTTCACAAATAATACCTATTTTAACTTCATCATAGAAGAAAGAGAAGGAAAAAAGCAGTGGAAGAGGGCAAGGGAGTCATTTCTATCAAACAAATAAACCTGATGGAGGCATTCTAGATGAAATTCGCAGCTGCTGAAGGATTGCACTGTTCTTGTCTCTTTCTGTGTCTTTTCCCCTCACTGAGGCAATAGGTGCTATGATTTGTCCAAGCTATAGACAATGACTCCAAAGTGGTGCTCAGGTGTCAGTTAGGAGCACTTGAATTTGTCAGAAGAGTTGATTCTCCATCCTTGACTTATTTTGTGTTATCTAGCTATTTCTTCAGATGGGAGATTGAACTAGGCTGGATTTACTGAAGCATGTGTTAATGTTAAACTCTGTCCAGATGATCATGAGGTGGAAAAGATGAGTGGCAAGCAAATGAATTCTTCCCAGTTTCATCCAGCTGTAAGAGGGAACTGCTCAAGCAGACCTTGGAGTGGAAGATTTTTCCTTTCTTTTCCTCTCTTACCATATCTACACCTCATCACAAAAGAATACAGCTGCAGCAGACACAGGATGAGCAAGACAAGGTGGGACAATGGAGTTTGGACACTCTTCATTTTTTTTTTTTTTTTTGCTCTTCACATCTGTGTTCAAAGTAGTTTTTGTCATAAATAGCATTGCGCCCCTTAGGCAGTGACAGTACTCCATGAGGTTGTAGTTAGGGACACTACTCCATGAGCTAATGCATGTTTTATTTATGTATTTATCCCCCCCCCCTTTTTTTTTTAATGCTGCCTGGACTATGCTACCCCCAAACCTGCACAGTTTCTATTTTGAGTTCCCTTGAACCCAGACAACTCAGCTTGTATGTAGAGGTGACTTGTTGCAATACTTCTGTTTACTTCCCCTCTGTTCTTACATACATTATACACTCCATTTCTTGGTCATAATTTGAGCCTGTGTGTTGTTTTCATATTGCCTAGGTGACTAGGGCTCATTAGAATTGTATTAAGTGTTTGAAATCACCTTGATATGAGTTATTTACCTGTCTGAGAAGGATCTTAAAACACATATTTAGTTTCCAGCCATAATGTTCCCACCCTGTTCATCTAATATCTCTCTCAGCCTGATGGGCATATTCTGACCTCCAGGCAAATTCAGTTGAATCCCTTTAAGTGTCTGTAAAATAAGGTATTGCCTTAGGAATAATATAAAACTAGGACCAGAAGAGATTTTTAGGTCACTCAGTGCTGTCTCCTGGTATTACAGGCAGCCATATCGTTTAATTCCTTTCACAAACTTATCAAGGTTTTTCATCCTAAAAGTAGTTTGGCCTTTCTAGGAAATCCAAAAGGGATTTGAAAGGGCAAGGTATATCCAGAGCATTTGATGATAGTGAACGCACAGACTTTAGAAAACCACATTTTATATGCTTTTTTGCTCTGCTTCTGTGTCTTGAATGCATCTGGATATCTTGTCACTGGAAGCAACAAAATTATGGCTTTAAGAAAAAAAAAATCGATTGTTTCTCTCTTCTCCCCAAAATACAATATTAATAGTTTTTTTCACATTTGTTTGTTTCCACCACGAATGCTTGTCTTTTGACTTCCATGAAGGCACATTCAAAAAATAATTATTTTTTCTACACTGCACCCTATTTAAAACTTTTATTTGACAAAGAGCAACAATTCTCAAGAAAAATAAAATAACTTTTGTGAGTTGAGTAATAAAGTGGAAGGCCCATGGAGGTGTTGACAAAAGATCAAGTAAAGCACTAGTTAGTAGTGTTGCTATCACAAATTCTCAACGTGAGCAAGCTGATGTCATTTACAGGAAATTCAGAGAACAAAATACTGAAATTACTCCTAATGCTACTTTTTAAATATGCCATGAGATTCTGACTTGGCCACTAATTGAAGGTGGTGACATGATGAACAGTTTTCTTCACAATATTTTCTTTTCTTTTTAAATGTTTTCATCCATACTTCGTATCTTAGCATAGATACTGATCTCTGATTTAGTGCTGCTCCAGTTTTACTCCAAAGAAGGAAAGTGGAACCTTTTACAAAGAGTAGTTTTGATTTTAAATATCTTGGAAGCCTGTTTTTGGTTTATGATGCTGGGAGAGAGGGGGAAGGCTTATGTCATGTAAGAGACCTAAGGAAGACACAGTCATCATTTAACCATCAACATTTATTTTCCAAGCAGTCAGTCTCTAGCTAAGGTTTTTTTTTTATGCACACACAATTTCTGTTGAAGTCAGGAATGCTCATTAAGAAAGGTCCCACAGCTTGTTCTACAAATATGAAAGATTTAGAGGGGTTAAAGGGGTACATTTAGATATTCCCTTTCATCTCCTTGTCTACAGGAAGCAGCTTCTGGAAGTCCGTTAAGTCAATGTTAAGTTAGTGGAGTAATTGTATTTGGGTCTCTTTTGCCTTTTTAGTTCATAAGATTATTGTAGTGTCTAATTCTTAAGTTTTGTAAGAAATGAACTTGCAGGAGCCTAAAAGCCTGGGATGATGCACTAAAGGGATACAGTACTTTAATTTTCTCCCCTAAAACTTCTAGGTAGAATGAGGGAAAAGTTCAGTTCTGGTTTACCCGAGGGCAGTCCTTGAAGTACACTGCATGAAAATTTCCTGATTTACTCAAAAATGCTCAGAAGGAAAAATGAGAGCAACCAAAGAAAGCAAGTGTTTATCTAAATAATTAGGTACATTCTGGTCACATCCACTCCCTTGGCAGACCTCTTGAGATACCTTCTAGCAGGTAAGTGTTACTATTCAGATCTCCCTTTGGGAGTGTGTGCCCTTATCAGTGAGAACTGTAACTCTGAAGAAGTTGAGGCTACTCAAGAAACTGCTGTGACTGGACATATTTAGAAACATGGTTTTCATGTGGTTACTCATTACATGAGGGGTTACAAATGCCCAGCTTTCCTCTCTGTTCTCTTCTACCCACACAATGCCATTGTTGCCAAGTCATAGATGGTATAGCCATATGAATATTTTTTAAGGCTTTCTTTCTTTGTTTTATTTTTTGTTTGTTCTTTTTTTTTCTTTTTCTTTTTTTCCTTCAAATGGAAAGACAACAAGCACTGGAACCTCTTCTGATAATTAGATCTTGGGTGCCAGCCCATCTGTTTGTGTTTATGTGCTAAGCAAAAAATGTCCATTTTAGCAGTGTTAACCGCCAGCAAGGTCCAGAAGTCCTTTTCAGTAATTATGTACTTTTTGTCTTTAGAAAACACATTTACTAGCCAGTTGACCCTGGTGGAATACCATTTTATAGAAGAGATCTTTGCTAGCAGTAATTGGCCAGCTGGAAATTTCCCTTGAGCAAGTTTAAAAGACATCTTCTTTATCTGCAATGGAAAATAAGTTTGTCCTATTATCCTCCCAGACATAAAGATGTACTTTAGCCTCAGAGAGAACTTTGAAAACATTCCCATTAGAGAAAGCTCTGCTTATATGCGGGAGGGCTCAATATGTTTAGTGATTATTACGCGGAGTGCATTTGCAGAAAAATAGGAATTTTGTGGCTTGGCAGTTCATACATTTCTCAGCCAGATCTGCCATTTGCTGTCATATCTCTAGACTCTTTGCAGCATTTAGTAAATAATTAAAATACTAGGTCTGATTCTCCACTCCATTACCGGCCTTTATAGCAATGGAACTTCATTTAGCATCACAATTATGTATATCTATTGCCTCCTGGAAGAGGGGGTACAACACAGAGAGGTTTTGTCTGACAAGTCAAACATTGCTAAAGAAATTTCTGGATGGGAATAACAATTTTAAATTTTTGGACAAAATAACCACAAAGTGGAAGAAAAAAAAATTCTTTTCCTGTTCACCTACAGGTCACCTCAAGGATAAATGATAAAATCAGAAGTGAAACCAAATCATTTCAATTTTCAGCATTGGGATTTAATGAAAAGACTTTCTTTTCCTCTGGTACTGTCACTGTTAGTTTTGGGGGGGCATAACTAGAATCAAATATGAT